>NC_058091.1:311021818-311643181 GCF_020171115.1 Neogale vison | reverse complement strand
CGTGGGAGGGCGGAAGGAGGGGACGTCCGGGCTGGGGCGCGGCCGGCGCCCACCCCCGCCCCCTGCTCCCCGCACTCCTCCCCTCCGCGGCCGCGGGCCGCCCCCCAGCGCGTGGCCGGGCCGTCGGGGGGCGGCGGCGGTGGGCGGAGGCCGGGCTGCGCGCCGCGCGGTAGGGGAGAGGCGGGCCGAGGGCCCCGGTCGCACCCGCCCCCTCCCGCGCGCCGGCGGCAGCGGCGGCGCCGGGAGCAGCCCCTGAGGCCGCCGCCCGGCCCCCGCCCGCGCGTCAGCGCGCCCAGCTCGGGGCGCCGAGCTCCGCCCGCGCCGGAGGCCCCTGCGCGCAGCTCCGAGCGCGGCAGCCCGGCCGGCCGAGGCGGCGCGGGGGTGGGACGCGGGCGGCGCAGCCCCGGTCGGGCGCCCCGCGAGCCGGCCCGATGTGGCGGGAGGCGATGCGGCGCCGCCGCTACCTGCGGGACCGCGCCGAGGCGGCGGCGGCGGCGGCGGGCGGCGGCGACGGGCTGCAGCGGTCCCGGGACTGGCTCTACGAGTCCTACTACTGCATGAGCCAGCAGCACCCGCTCATCGTCTTCCTGCTGCTCATCGTCATGGGCGCCTGCCTCGCCCTGCTCGCCGTCTTCTTCGCGCTCCGGCTGGTGAGTGGCCTCCCCGCGGGACCTGCCCCGCGCCTCCCCGGTCCCGACACCGCAGGGACCCAGCCCGGCGAGCCGCGTCCCGCCGGGGGCTGGCCCCTCGGCCCGCGGCTCCCGGCCTTCCCTGCCCGCCCGCGGCCGGCCCGGGTCGCCGGGCTGCGGGCGAGAGAAAAGTTTCCCTGGAAGGTTCTGCCCAAAATAAAGTTGCCGGGGTGCTCCCCAGGTGGACGGCCGGGGCGTGCGCCTGCCCCGGCCCCGCGCACCCGCTGGCCGAGCCCGCCGCGCCGACCTCCCGGCGCCGCTGCCCGCAGCATCTGCCCCGGGAGCGCCCAGCGGGCTGCTTCTCGAGGCCCCTGCACGGCCCGGAGCGGGCGGTTTAGTTTAGATGGCTCGGCAACTCTCCGGAGCTGCCTTCGAAAGGTGGTTAATGGCGAGGGAAATGGAAAAAAGAAAAAAAAAAAAAAAAGGGATATTATTATACACCTTCGCCTTGCAGCCCGTGTGTCTTTCTTGCCATAGACCGAAGGCGATGGGGTGTTGACCTGTTGTGAGCCCCCGTCTGTAGGTAGCAAGCGCTGACGGACCCTTGATTTCCCGTTTCTAGAGGGGTAGTTAATCGTGTTTACTGTTTTGTGCGGGCTATTAAAGTGGCTTTCATCACTGGGAGCCTAATGCAACTCAACAGCTGATGCCAGTTTTGCCAATTGATATTTTTCGAGCAGGAATCCTTGGCTCGCTCCCTTGAGCGGAGAGGGAAAATCTGTAGATGGCGGTAAACTTCCTGTTACCGACCGTTCTGGTTGTGCGGGGCAAACTTTTGCACCGCCTGTGGTGATGATTATGTATGCGCTGCCTGTGCCAGGCGTCGCTTCTCCAGTGAGGTATTTTTGGTCATCGGTTGATCTGGGGATGTCTCTACTGAGTGATAGTTTTTAAGCTTAGACTCTAAGCATGCACCTGTAGTCGTGTCCACCGAGCAAAGAAGTGGTTGTCGGGTTGTGTTTCACCGGGTCTGGCAAATAGCTGTCCTTCGTGTTTGGCAGTTTGTTTCTGATATCCTGAGCCAGATGGTGCACAATTATTATGCATGGGAAAACTTGTTATCATCATAGGGTTCTTTAAAAAGTAAAAAGTTCCCCCCACACACACACTACTCAAGAAGTGCTGTCTTCCGACGGCGTTCAGTGAGAATAAAGAGTGGAAGGTAGGATATAAGGATGCCACAGACCGAGAACGGGTTCTGAACGCGTGGTTTATAGGCTTTACCTATAAAGCAGACAGCACCCCTGGATCCCGTTTTCTGGGTGTGATTTCAAGGCAGTCCTTACACCCTTGTCATTAGCCTCAAATGCTCCCTGGAATGGCATCTTGATCTCCACCACTTTTAAGACTGGAAACTCGGTCTCTAAAAGCATTTCCTTTTCATTTCTGTGCTTGCAGGGAAGAAAACATGTCAGTTTTCCCCTGGAAATCTGTTCTCCCAGGACATTGCTGCTTGTGATTCTGTTGAATCTGTAATTCAAACCCTTCTGGCTTGTTCTCTTCCAAATGGAAAAGGAGGAGCAGGTGATGGCCTATTTATAGCACCATTAATATATTTAAAGACAAGGGCGAAGTTCGCATCCCCGGACACACACCACTTTGTTTTCTGTGATATAGATCTCTAACTTCTTCAGCTGTGCTGATGGCGATGTTCTCAAAGAGGTTTGTCTGGGGTTCCGAGTACTCCAGCCAGAGCACCCTTCTCTGAGTTGTTTCGAGCTTTGGATTTGTCTTTCCTTATACAGTTCTTTTATGTTCTGCTTCACGGGGCGCCAAGTGCTGAGTGGTATCCTTCTAAAAGTTTATCCAGATCTCTTTACTTTTCCTTCAGAAATCAGCCTTTCCCACACTGTCCTGGCATCCAGCTAGACTGTTTCAAGCATTGGGGAGGCACTCACCGAGGCGTGGCTGTAGCCCAGGAGGATGGCCAGAGGCCACAGAATGGACTCTTGCTTGCTGTACCTGGTCCACAGACTGACCGCTGGGTCAATCTTTTGAGGTGAAGAGCTATGCAGAAATGTTCCAGAATCCGGGGGAGTATGCCTGGGGCTGGTGTAGAGTCTCCCTTCAGGTGGGACCTGGGACTGCAGGGCCCAGTGGGAGGTTGAGAACCCTTGGAAGCAATGGGCACTCTCCTCGGATACTGGATGTTGGGAAGGACTGGGACAGTTCTGAGCTCTGGACAGCTCATTTCTCTCTTGCTTTTAGTAATATCGTAAACAGCAGTTCTACTGTCCGAAAAATACTCTCCATTCACACAGTCAAAGATGGAGTATTGAGAGATGGGATGGTGTGCACAGGTAGAGCTGTGTTCTCACTGAGTGGGGCGAGTTCATGTCTCAGGCCGACCAGAGCCGGGCTACCTCTGGAAGATGGAAATAGTCGCTTGGGGCCAGGCCAGGGTTCCACCTTCGAGCACTTTACTAGAATAGCTGGGCTCTGATGTAATTCAGGAGCTCGGCGGATCTATTTTTGCTGCCTGAAATCTTGGACAGATTTCTTCTTTCCCATGAATCTGCCTGATTTTGGTTTCTAATAGACTTCCACCAGTTCTTATAGTAGAAAAAGTCTGGCAATCTTAACACTCATCCGTCCTCTCCTAGAACATTTGGATCACAAAATGGTCTCGGCATTGTCCAAGTACATAGTGATGTTCTGCTGTATGTAATTGCCTTTGTATGAAGTGCTTTGATACAGCTGTTCAAAAAGAAAGCAGTAAGTTTTGTCTTGACTTACTGTCTCCCTAACTGACATTATTCACAAACCCATTTCCCTTCATTTCTACGTAGGATGAGTCCATGAATCTGTATCAGTTAGTCTTGAAGTTAAAGTAGTTCTTGAAGTATTTTTATTATAGTATCAAAATAAATTCTGAATTGAAACTTCATCTCGCTTAAGTGTTTTCTACATAAAAAGCTATCAAGTAGATTTTTTTTTTTTAAAGCTATTCGATAGCTTGAATCCCACATTTGTCAGGAAATATCTAGACGTGAAATAAACAGGACACCTGATAGGATGTCTTGAATTTTAACATTTTGTTTAATAATATGAAAAATATTTTCTCTTGCTTTTCATGGACATTTTAATGATAGTACAGGGCATGAGGGGCAAAAAAGACTTGACATCTGGCATCATAAACTTGGAACTAATGAGACCAGACTTTAAGTTCTAAGTCTTAGGAGCTCACTTCATTTTTCAGAACTGATTCTCATTGCTAAGTGCATGGAAACCATCCATCAGAATTAAGTCCTGTCTCATTTATTATGTCCAAAATCAGCATGCTTTTCTCAAAAGTAGTCTGCCATTGTTAGGAAGTTGACATGAATTTTTCAGTTTGTCAAAATACAAGCTGCCTCCAACCAGATTTGTTTTAGGTAAAATTTATGATTAGAAATAGTTAATATTTCAACTGGAATGGAAAACTTTTACTCTCATAAATTTTAAATAGTCAGATATTGCAATAAAATAGATTTTTTTGACTTGAGTATGATATTGCAATCTAGGTACTTTGATTAAATATGTAAATGCATGATTTGAACTGGGAATATGATCTCCTTTCTTGCTTTTACATGATTTGGTGAGGTCTTTCAAACAATAACCTTAAGTAAGTGCTTGTCATTCCAAATTGATTTTCCAGCATTGGGTGTTTTTTTCTAGGAACAGATATATCAGTGTTTCTTTTAGCTATACATGGCAAAAGAATTTTAACCTTCCAAAACAAACAAACCCAGTCATTGTACAGGGAAATCGGTTTTATCATTCCAGACAATATTTCAGCGCCCCCAGTGGGTGGAAGGACATCTGTAGGGACAAACTCAATCCTTCACCCTTTCCTTGGTGGGTGAAGGCTGGAGAAGGCAGAGGAATGTTCTGGGATCCTCCTTGAGAGGTGCAGGAAATTCTGTGCATTCTTCCTCTAGTCTCATCATTCTGGGGATGCATGGGAAGTAGTGCCTGTTCTTAGGAATGGGAATAGAGGTAGCTAAAGATACACCTTCTTGCAGATTTCTGTGCATGCAGGAAAATCTTACGTGGCAGGTGTTTGTAATTGCAACCAGTAATTCACAAGTCATTTTAGTTATGATTTAACTGTTGTTTAAACAAAAGATAAGGGAAAAACTGTAATTTTCTGCAGGAAAGGTGGTTGCCATTTAGAGGGCTAACAAGAAAGGCTCTGGAAGCCTCCTTGGGATATTAAAATGCATAACTAAGTATCTGCACGGTACCTAGTCTTCTCCCTTTAAAAAGGCAGAGAGGGTTATGGTTGAGAGCGTCTATCTCCATTGACCCTTTAGCTTTGTCCCTTTCCCTGTCTGTGATCTTTGGCAAATTGTTTAACTCTCTGTGCCTCTGTTTCCTTGTGCATAAAATAGAATGGTACCTGCCTTCTTAGGCAGTCGTCCAAATCAGTCCATGTGAAGCACTTAAGAGTTATGCCTGGCGCGGAACATACCCCCAGGAGCTGCTGTCTCTAGTGGGTCTTTTTTTCTTGCATTTTTATCATTGCTGTGAAGGAACATGTCACACAGCCTTCAAGCTGGGAGGGCACTCATTCTAGCTGAGGACACGGAACGAGACCCAGAGAAGTGAGGTCCTTTCTTCAAGGTCTCCCAGGTGCAGTGCTCTGGCTGGATGTAAGGTGCTTGGGTTTTCATTGGGAGCTGCACTGGACATGGGTGCAGATCTGGAATTCCCAGCCCCCGTCCCGGCATGATAGCAGCTTCCTTGTTGGGAGTTCATCCTGAGGTGAATGTCCTCAGCCATCATTCTGTGTGATGGCGTTACACGTCACTGCTTTTCTCCTTTCATGTGAAAACAAATCTCAGTAGAGATGCTTCCTGATGAGGAGCTCAGTGAGGTGGGTGTCATTTATTTTCATTCTGCTGAATATTCCCAGCGTCTTTCCCATTAAGTGGAGGATTTGTCTGTGGCCATGCTTTTGATGTCTGAGAAGTCACTGGCATAAATCCTGCGGCGCGTAAAATCATTCCCGATTGATCCATGTGTGAAATCTACGGATTCTTCCTGATATTTTTACGTTACTCTATTTGAGAGGTAATAATACTGTTAGCGCTGATCTGTTACTCTGTTAAAGGTGATGGCGGGATTAATCACTTTGATATGTTTGATCAGTAATGGCTAGTGGTAGAGTTTACACTGGGTGTTTGTGAATGATCTGCTCGTCCTTTCTAGAACTTGATAGCGGCATTAGCAGGCACCATTCATTGGACTTCCCTCCCTCTCCTTCACTGCCATTTACCGAGCGCCTCCTGGGGCCAGCTCTGGGACTGGTGGCCCCCTGGATAGTGCTCCAGCCAGAAGTGGCTCATTTCTGATGCACTGATGTCATCCTTCCATTCCTGTTTCCCTCCCCAGGATAACCTGTGAGCCTGGACGTCAGGGGCTGAGAGCACCTGCCTCTGACCCCCTCCAGCTCCACAGTGTCCCTGTGGCGGCCCTCCCCCAGAGACCTCTTCCTCCCTGAGTGCTTACTCAGCTTCTCCGTCTTGAGCTTCAGCAGTCTCACCTTTGCTGCACGTTCCCACCATGTGGGTTTGATGCCCGCAAGGACTAGAACCCTTGACATCATCTGACCACCGCTTTACCGTCATCTGGCGTCCAGAATAGTCTTGTGAGCTTGACTTCTCTCCTCCACTCGCTGTTAGTTCTTTCCAGGCAGACCCCGAGAGCCCCCCATCTTAACGAGGCACTAGCCGTGGCGGAGGCATATGGCGAGTGAATGTGGAATTTATGGGGTGGGTCCGGTTTCCTTCGCAGCTGCTGTTGCCATCGCGCAGCCTACAGGTTCCCAGTGCAGAACTCTGCTGATGGACCTGGATTGGGGTCTGCTCTGGCACATAGTGTGTGTTCCTGACAGATTAATTTACCTGCTGCAGGCTCAGATGCTTTATCCAGGAGACAGTACGAGGAGAACAGGCAGGCTCGGGAGCTCTGGGGGTGTTGAGAAGGTTGAGAAGGTTGGATCCTTTGAACATTTAGCACATTGCCAGGCGCACATGCACCCAAAGCCAGTGTAGGTCACCGTTGTGAGTATCTTTGTACCACAGATGGTTTTCCTTGTTGAGGTCTCCTTAGATGTAGTTCTGGCTGAAAACCACATGAAGACTAGGATTCTTCAATCTGGGTTTGAAGGAGCACGGCATGTGTTTCTAACAATCTGAGAAACGTTGTGCATACTAACCATAGATGGAGAAGCACAGTTTAATTAAAAGTCACAATTTGACACAAGTTTGTTTGTTTTTTTTAATTTTCTAGTGCTAAAACTCATGCCACATTCACTATTGCCCTCATGTTTCCCAATTTTGTTAGCTTTGGGTAATGGTATATAAAATTACCAAGAGTAATTAGATATTTACAATGTGATTTCTTGGTTTTAAACCAGGAAATTGACACACCCCTAGGAGTTCAACCTAGGGGTGGTTTGCAACCGCCAGGTGCATTTAGGAAGAGAGAAAAGGATTGTTGGGTCAGCTCAGGTGTTTTGTATTTTGACTAAATTGAGGGGTGGGTAATGTTGCTTCTCTCCCCTCTTTGTATAAGGATATGATTAAAAAAAAAAAAAACCACAAGGAAGGGAAAGAGGAGAAGTTCTGAAAAAAACTTCCTGAGTCTAGCCATTGCTGGCAGCACTGTAAATAATTTTTTTGTTGTTGTTCCTACCTTTTACTTGGGCTTACACTTCTGACCCTAGAAGCCATACTTAGGGGAGAGAGTGACGGAAGCAGTAATGGGAACCATGACCTGAGAAGGCATTGTGAGCAAATGCCAACTAGTTCTCTGACTTTGCCCAGGTCTCTGGAACAATGGTATGGCCCAAGATAGAATTAGAGTATGGACCTAGGTCGATGCTCTCACGGTTACGTAAGGCCCCTTGTATCTTAGAATTGAACCACATCACTTTTAAAAAACTTGGTGCTAGAAATGGGAATTGTCAATTATTAACACAATTAAAACATATTGGATGAATAATTTATTGTATTTGAAACATGCAGACATAAAGCACAATAGCTTCTTTTTAGAACAGTGAAAGTCCTGGGATTTCTCAAGACGGTCATGGCCTGAGAGAATCCTATGAATGAATCAAATCTCTGTGGTCACCACCTGCAGGAGGTTGCTGGTGGGGAGGTCGTGGATCAGCGCTTTTGGGACGGGGCCTTGACTGCAGAGGTCTCCTACCCATTCCCATAATGTCCTTTACTGCCCGGCAGATGTGGATGTTTGGACACTGCAGCTACAAAAAGCCAGAGCTCCAAGGCTCTGCCTCTTATTTCTCCGTTTCCACCCCCCAAGACCGAATTATCCTTGTGTGTGTTTTAAATGTCTGTATTATTATTTTGTAAAGCTGTATAAAAAATAAGGGGCACAGTAAGATTTCAAGCTGCTAACGATCTGCGGACATTATAAAGGAAACATTTCAGACTAGTTCACTACTAGAACCAATAATGATGTTACTTACATATTCAGAGAATAAAGGAATCAGATGAATACTAACAAAAGAGGTAAGAGTTTCAGGCGTTTGGTGGATCAGATGTCTAATCCTTTCCCGTCACTGGCTTGCAGTTAAGAATTGAATGTTAGGTATGCAAAACGGGATTTGGCCAATTTGATTGTTCTTTGATTTTTTTTTTTTTAGATTTTATTAATTTATTTGACAGACAGATCACAAGTAGGCAGAAAGAGAGAGAGGAGGAAGCAGGCTCCCCATTCAGCAGAGAGCCCGATGCGGGGCTCAATTCCAGGACCCCGGGATCATGACCCGAGCTGAAGGCAGAGGCTTTAACCCAGTGAGCCACCCAGGTGCCCCTGTTCTTTGGTTTTTAAGCAGGATTCTCATCAGTCTGTCTCTGGATTCCTTATTTATTTATGTTAAACACCCATGAACCCAGTCCAGACTAAAATATGTCCAGTAACATAGTTTAGTCCATATGTCGCCTCCTGTCCCGTTCCCTTGCCTGCCTCAGAAGCAGCCTTCATGTTATACTTTTTGTCGTCATTCTGTTGGGGTTTTTTTGTTCATTTTATCATATACATACATGCATATGTACATACAAATACATATTATATATGTTATATATATTACTCTATGTGTATGATGTGAGGTAGTGATGGGATCATTTACATTTTTCTCCTTAAGGTGAATGAATTTTTATTAACCGCATTTAGCTATTTCCCCACATTTGTCATATGTCAAATTTCCATATATGAGTGATTTGTTATGTGTTCTCTCTTTTGTCCCATTGGTTAATATTTGTTTGTTTTTATCCCCGAGTATTGCATGTGTATACACACACACACACACACACACCCCTCTATAATTACTAAAGCTTTATAACCCGTCTTTAGATTAAGCAGGGCAAGTAACATTCAACTCCCTCAAATGTTTCTTGGTTACTCTTGACCTTTTTTCTTCTCTGTAAACTTTATAGTCATCATTTGTCAACCTCCATAGGAAAAACTCAACTGGGATTTTGTTAGTGTCATATTGAATCTACTGATTCATTAATTAGAATCGATATTTTATGATGCTACATTTTTCTGCCCATGAACAATGGAGCATCTCCCTGTTCATCTGGGTGTTTTAGTGAAGTTTTACAGTTTATATATGTCATTCTGCAACTTGCTATCTTATCCTTTTTATGTGTGAAATGTACATTCATGTTTCCTGTGTAATCATTTCACCTGAAGTAACGAGAGTTTTATTTTCTTTTTCCTAGTACAAAGACCTTAAGTTTCTATTTCTTATATTATTTTGTGGGCTAAGAACTCTAAAATTATATTGACAGAATTGGTGATCTTGGGTATCCTTGCCTTCTTCCTAATTTTAAAGAGAGTCTCTTCATAGTTTATTTAGGATAATATTGGTTTTGTAGATCTTTTTTGAGATTTCCTTTTGATACATTTTACACAAAAAGTTTAAATGTGATTGGGTGCTGAATTTACTAAATTGAAGTGATTGTATATGCTTTTTAAGTTGTTTTTAAATCCTTCTATGTAATGAATAATAATTATAGATTTTCTAATATTTAACAATTTTTATGTTCCTGAGGCAAACCACATTTTCATGACATCTCATAAAATTTTGGATGGGATGTGCTAACATTTCTTTTTTTTTTTTTTTTTAAGATTTTATTTATTTATTTGACAGAGAGAGATCACAAGTAGGCAGAGAGGCAGGCAGAGAGAGAGGAGGAAGCAGGTTCCCTGCTCAGCAGAGAGCCCCATACGGAACTCTATCCCAGGACCCTGAGATCATGACCTGAGCCGAAGGCAGCGGCTTAACCCACTGAGCCACCCAGGCGCCCTGTGCTAACATTTCAATTAAGGGTTTTGAAAACACATTTTTTTGTGAAGTGAGTTTGGAATATTCCTTCATCAAACTATCATTTTAAAAAAAAATTTTATTTATTTATTTTACAGAGAGAGAGATCACAAGTAGGCAGAGAGGCAGGCAGAGAGAGAGAGGGGGAAGCAGGCTCCCCGCTGAGTAGAGAGCCTGATACGGGGATCGATCCCAGGACCCTGAGATCATGACCTGAGCCGAAGGCAGAGGCTTTAACCCACTGAGCCACCCAGGCGCCCCAAACTGTTTCATTTTTTAAAAAGTTTTGATAGCCTTATAAAATAAATCAGGAGCCATGTCTTCTTTTTCAGTTTTCTGTAAGAATTTAAGAGTTTTGGGCACATGGGAAAGAGTTGATAGAGTTTGCCTGGGCAACTACTTGGGCTTCTTGCTTTCTCTGTAAGGAGATTTGAAAACTTCCATTTCGGTATTGTTGATATTAAACGGATTGTTCAGTATTTCTAATTCTATTTCTTGAGTCAGTTTCAATAAGATACTTCTAGGAATTTTTGTTTTTCATCCAAATTGCCAAATTTAATGGTATGCATTGATAATACTGTTCTCATTTACATATATTCTGTCTTTGGTTTTTATTTATAACATTGTTGCTTTCTTTCTTACCTTTCTTAATCTCATCATGTGTCTGTTCTGTTTTAACCTTTCCGAGAGCCGTGCCTTGTCCTTGCTGATCCCCCGAAGAAAGAGGACACAGGGGACTCTGAGTCTCCAGACAGGCGGTTCCAGGGTCCCTGACCCCGGGGGCTGAGAACTGATTCTTCATTAGACCCAGACTCTTGTCCTGGAAATCGTCCCCTTGTCTGCTGTTTTCTCTGACCTCTGAACCTTCCCTTGTTGATCACGCCCTTGAACCCATCTGGGAATCTTCCCCACCTGGGGACTGAGCAATTGCCTCTGCCCATTGCCTGTCAGAGACAGAGAACCCAGAACTTCCTTGAAGCCTAGAGCAGTCGTAGGGCAGGCTGGTATTTCTTCTGGAAACACACATCTCTCCAGGGGCATCAGCTTCTCATCTGTGTCATTTCAGGCGTTTGCATTCAGGTGTCTGTCCGTGGCCATCGTCATTCTTTCCAAGACACACTTGCTAGATTTGCGGTTCCTCTGCCTTCTCAACCCATTTTTCTCCCTCCCACGCCCTTGCCCTTTCTCAGCCGGCACCTGCCCAGACCCTGTTTGAGTGACACACTCTCTGGTCCTCTCTCCCATGTGGCGTTCTGTCTAGTTGAGGGGATTCCCTGGCACCGTACTCTTCACTGGGCTGTACTCTGAGACCCCTCCATCCGTCCACTGTTCAGCAGTGGACGTGGTCTCCCCACAAGGCTGAGTTTTAATCATCTCTCACCCTAGAGCATAGGCTGAATCATTTCCCTCTCACCGCCTCGCAGAGCTGTACAGTTCTGGACCGTGTTGCTTCCGCTTCATTCCTCCTTCTAAGCAGGAGGAGGTTTTTCTCCTTTTCTGATCTCTCGTGTGTGCTGTGCTGTGTGAACACGTGCGGCCAACAGCAGCGAACACACACTGGTCACATTTTGTTTGATGATCTCGTCCGGAGTAGCGGTCTACACACATTGGCCAGGGACGAGATCGGACACACTGCCTATTTTTTTCCAATGACGTTTTATTCAGTATAGTCTGGCCATCATTTCCAGGCCGTGGAAACACATTTCTGTGGCCATGTCTCTGGTCCAGCCACAGAGTTAAATGGTGAGACTGAGACCACGCGACCAAAATTAAGCCTCAAGTACTGATGACCTAGCTCCTTACGATGACAGTTCCCTGAGCCCTGCTCTAGACTTAGAATTCTGTTAGGGCATCGTTTGCTTTCCAAGAGAAATGAGAAACCTGTGTTGGGCCTTTGCTAACTTGATTGCCATTTTTCAGTCTCTGGTGACAGTGGCCTTGCCTCTCCCGCCAGCTGGCCGCAGTCAAAGCCGTCCACATTAGGTTTTGTCATGCACTATTTTTTTTTGTTGTCAGTGAAGATGTTTTAGGTTGTTTTTTTTTTTTTAAAGATTTTATTTATTTATCAGAGAGAGAGAGAGGGGGAGAGAGCGAGCACAGGCAGAATGGTAGGCAGAGGCAGAGGGAGAAACAGGCTCCCTGACGAGCGAGGAGCCTGATGTGGGACTCGATCCCAGGATGCCGGGATCATGACCTGAGCCGAAGGCAGCTGCTTAACCAACTGAGCCACCCAGACGTCCCGATGTTACAGGTTTTGATGGGCTTACAAACCCCAACTTTGGCCCAACACACCAGAGGATTATTTCTTGCGCACACATCCTGGCCAGGAGGGAGCTTCTGCTCAACTCAGTTCCCCTGGGAGCTGGGGCTGCGGGTGTCCTTCTCACGACAAGAACTTTTGTTAATCATTGCGCCACAGAAAGGGACGTGCGGTGTGGCCTCACACGGGCATTTCCATGGCCCGGCCAGGAGGCACCCCCGGAATTCTGCTCGCGCTTCATTGGCCAAAGCATGGTTACTTCGAACTTCCGAGGAGGTCAGAAAGCGCTTCCCAGAAGGAACCTGGAAGGAGGAAATAGCGGGTGTTTCCGAAGCTCTCTGACCATCCCACCTTCCTTTGCTTTCTCTGGGCATCTTTTGTTGTTGTCCTTTGTGTTTGTTTTGTTGTTGTAGCTTCCGAAGGCGGCTATGCCGAGTTCCTTCCTTCCAGCCTGCTTGTTTCAGTGGAAAGCTGGTCGCCCGCAGCGGGGAGCATTAGGAACCAGCAGAGCCGTGCAGGGAGAGCTGAGGACCTGAGGGCCTGCGTCCACCCGAGAAGGCCTCCTGGGGGGGTTCCCGAGAGCGGTTACCCTTGCGTGGCACCCACCTGTGCGAGCCCGTAGCCCAATGCCTGGTGAGGGGCCAGGTCTGGGCTGCACACAGATCCCTGGAGGGTCAGGCAGGCTGGGGTCCCCCAGGCTCTTCCTCGTGTATCTCCGACCATCTGTGACCAGCAGGCTACCCTTCCTGGGGGCTGCTTTGCTTCCACCTCCCACATCTCATGCGAGCACCCCCGATGCCAGCGCCCGTCTAGGAGCATCCAGGGAAGGGGGATGCTGGGAAGTAGCTTTAGTCAGTGTGACGATAGAACGATCCAACATAGTCGACTGCTTGCATCCTGGGCACCGTGTACACCGCTGTGAACTCCGTTTTACTTCCGGATAGAGAAGGCAGCTGCAGGATCACGCTTCCACCTAACGTGATACAACTCTTCTCCGTACAATGGAAAACAGGCCAGCCATCTCCCTAAAAGAGGATGCAGAGGGCCACTTTGTCCACTCTAGTGATGTTCGTTTCTCATCTAAGGACTGTGTCTTTTAAACATCCTTTTCTTCCAGACTTGAGTATAAAAGCTATTCATACAGTGCTCAGCATCTCATGTTATAGCAGAGGCAGCAGAAGAAAAATAATTGCATGATATGCACACACACATGCACACACACACATGCACATGCAAATACATTCATACCAGCCCAAGGAAGAAATAGTCACGGCTCCTGCCATGTTCTCCAGCTGATCACAGGGATGTGGCTCGTATTCTAACGTCCTCCTGCTGCCCATTCCGTATTCCCTTTGCCCTGTGCAAGCACTTTATCTGATCCCATTTCCTTGGCAGGTGGGGGTGATGTAAACAGTTGCTTCACCTGGTACTTTGCATATAGACTGTACTTGTTAGACGTGTCCGAGGACTTTTATCACTGGATACGGGAGCAAACGGGAAACCCTGCAATCTGCATTGTGTCATCCTCTTGCCTTCCCTGCCTGCATTGTGCCCGAGCAGCCCAGTTTTTCTTGGTAGTGTCCATCAGTCACCCGGCCGTACTAAAAGCTCTTCTCTACCTACTGGTTCAGTGACATTAGTCGCTTAGAGCGGCCAAATAGCAATCTCTGTGTCCAATTTAATGGAAACATTATTGAGTTCCCTGGTGGAGGCTGTCCTCCTTTGGCAACTAAGACCTCAAAACTGGAACAACCTACAATTATAGGATTGAGAATGGGAGTTTAGAGGAGCGGACGGCCGCTCCTGCTTCCACTCCCCGATTCCCAGACCTGTGTGGATCCTGGCGGTGGCAGAGTCTATGTCTTGCCTTGGTGGCTGTTCCCAGGCATCTCTTTTGTCCCAGGGGGTATCTTCAAGCCTACCTGCTGTCACCCCTAGGCTGGTACCCTCACTGAGTCTTTAGAAGCTCATTCTCTCCTTCCGTGAAGGAAGCTGCTTTAGGGCGATGAGGAACAGGGTTAGGTCAGTGAATTCCAAGAGCATAAGCTCATCGTCATGCATCATTTACTGTAAATGAATGTTTCTGTCAGAAGCCATGCTCTGTGAAATACCTTGCGAGTGGAGAGCGCATGGGGAAAGTCCATAGATGGTGCTTTGGGTGGAAGCATTACGGACAGGAAAGCAAACCCATGTCCAAAGTAGGTTCAGTTGAAGCGAAAATAAATGTCTGTGCCATCCATCAGTTGCAATCGACCCGCCCTGGCTGGCTGGTCCTCCAGAGGGTGGCACACGTAAGGGGCTTGGAGTTACAGTGCTTCCATTGTCTTCTTTTGGGTGGCCCTCAGTATATTCTGCAGAACCAGGCATCACATGTTACGAGTACTGCATTTGTATTTCCTCAGGCAGCAGGTCATAGGGAACTCTGCATGAGGATGTAGATGTAGCTAGAGGGGGACAGGGCAGGTGGTGTGGCGGACCGGTGCCTATGAGTACCGGTGACGTTTGCTCCTATAGCTTACTTGTGCCTTCAGAGTCTACCTGAGCCCTAGCTCATGCAGCCCGTCTGCTGGTGGGGTGCTGCTGTGCACGTCCACTTCATGGCTAGGGGTCACCAGACAGTTCCATACACATGAGCAGGTTGGACTGCGGGGAGACTTGGTGATGGTCCATGGTCAGTGTTCAGTCCCTTTTGAGCTTGGCAATGAGTCAGCAACTGTTTCTCAAAAGGAGAGTATCTGTAGAATCCCGGAGAATTCTTAGTAAAGGACTGCTTTGGATGGAGAAGCGGGTTCTTTCAGGGAAATCTGTGAAGCCAAACTTGGCTAGTCACCGTAGGTGAGCAAGATGGAGGAACTCGATGGAGATGTTTCTGGAAAACCAATACTTCTGCGTAACTGCTACCACTGTGCTTCTGCGGCCGCGTGTCTGCTGGACCACTGTTCCCCAGTGGCTAGAAGTTGGACAAAGGAGCAGGAGGGTATGAGGTGGGCCAGTGAGGACAAGATGAAGCCTTGCCTGGCCCTCTGTGACTGCCTGTCATCCTATCTGACTTTGAAGACTTTAGGTGAGGACTTGCTTCATTTCCACCTTCTAGATCTGGCACAGATTCCTCTTCCATTCCCTTTTTTTCCTCCCCCAGTTTAGAGTTACGCTTTTTGTGTTACAAATATGTGATTATTTTTAATTTATGTTTTTGTTACAAACTGCTAATTTAAAATTGTGATCATGGAACATGGGTCTCTGTGATACCTCTTCTTTGATACTTTTTGCAAGTTTTTATAAATATTCCATGTGCACATGAGATATTGTTCTCCCTAAGGATGAGTATGGAATTCCTTATTTACCAAATGGGTCATTTATTAATTATTATATTCAAATATTTTGCATCTCCTTAATTTTGTTTGTTTTTACTTTTGTTTGCTTGACCGATCAATAGCTGGATGGAGATGATGAAATCTTCTGCTCTTGGTAGACTAATTTACTTCTCCCCCTAGGTCTGTACATTTTTGCTTTATATATTTTGAGGCCATTTTATGAGTTCATAGATGTTTAAAGTTATTTTCATTGCCTTGGAATTGAGCATTTTATCATTTTATCTTTACCCTTAAAGTTTTTAGTTTTTACTTAATGCATATTTCACTTGACTTTTTAAGCCTAGAAGTTAGACATTCATTATTATAATTTCAGATAGTGTATTTTTGGTTGTGCCAATGTATTTACCATTATATTTGTTCACTGCCTTCTTCCAATTCATACAGTCCTTTTAGGATTATATAATTTTTTAGAAGTTCTTTTAAAGCAGGTTTCTCAATGGTAGATCCTGTTTTAAAAATAATTTTTTTAAATGTTTGCATTTTTGCTCTTATTACCAAAAAAATGCATATGTTTTCTTGGTGATCTAAGGCTGACTCTTATTTTTCCTTCAGTAATTTGTCTTCACTGCCTCGCACTGTTGAAATTTCTGCTTTCACGCGAACTGCTCTTCTTTGTGGGCAGGCCTTCCTTTCTCTTTATCCACTCTTAGGATTTTTTCTTTTATCTCTAATATTTTGCATTTTTACCGTCACAGGTATATGTTTGTATTTCTTTTTGCTTACCTGGCTGGAGTTGGTTTTTCATTAGTACTAGTGCTAATTAGTACTAGACATCCTCAAATGATCTGCCTTTAGATATTTTATGTCCTCAAGTCTCTTCATTTTGTAACTTGGGAACTCCAATCAGACATGTCAATACCTTCTTATTCATCTTATTCTATTCTCTGTGTCTTAGGCTTTTTATAATTTTTATCTCTTACATATTATAAAGGAATATGTATATTCTTCTGTTGCATTGTACATAAACTCTTCGGTTTAATCTTCTAGTTCACTGATTTTCTTTTTAACCATTGCTTTTTTCTGTTTTCTGTTTCTGTATTTTTTTCAGTGGTTGAACTTTTATTGACATGATTATATTGATCAGCTTTACAGGTTCCATTTTCTATGTGTTTGTACCTGATTGATTTCTGTTGTGTGAGCATCCTTGAAAGTGCGTCCTTTGTTCCTTTAAATGTGTCAAATACAGCTATTTGGTATTCTCTGGCTGTCACTTTCAGTGTCTACAGTCCCTGAGAATCTAAACCATTCGTTATTTCCTTGGACACTCGTTCTTGGTGAGTGATCATTTTTGGCGAATTTTTTTAAAGATGTTGACTGATTTTAATTGCTTGGAATACTGTGGTTCTAAGTGGGAAAGCTTTTGCCTAAGAATAATTAGCTGCTCTTTCCAAGATAGCTGGGATGTACCCCAGCTGAGGTTTACTCTGGCTCCCTTTGTCCACACTTGCTGTCCTGTAGATCTACACACTGCTGAGGTTCTCAGCTTCGGCATCTCCTAGGCACCTGTTGTCCACAGGGCAAGGCTGGTTCTCATTCCTCCCAGCTGCCCCTGGCTTTTGTGGTCTAGACTTCCTGTCTACATACCTACCCCTGCTGAGGGTTTAGCACTCATATTTTCTGTTTCTCTGTTTTGTTTTTTGTTTTTTATGGGGGTGGGTAGGGAAGTGAGTTGGAGATCTTGTCTACCACTTGTAGAAACTAGCAGTCCCTTTAGGAATATTATTTGGAGTCTAGTTGTAGAAAGGAGAGTTCTTTAAAGTCTGATGCCCCATGGGAACCATTTCTTATGTAAAACACACTTATTTCATGTTTTTATCTATATTCTTAAAATGTGAGTGAAAATGCTGGCCTGTGTAATAGGAACTGAGTATAAGTAAATATGGTCAAGACCATATTTTTAAAATAAACACAAAAAATTATAGATATGTGTAAGAAAAACCAGTCTGCACCTGCTTAGAAAGATGTATCTTCTACTATTTACAACTGCATAAGGGACTTGTTAAGTGCAAACAGAATTATGGCCTAAGGTCCGGTTCCTTTTGCTAGATGTCATTTGACTGCATTTATGTGGGTCTTTTTTTTTGTATTGATCTGTTGGTCTGTTCTTCTGCCAGGACCACCCCTGTCTTGATTACTGTAGTTTTATAGCAAAATTCAAAGTCCAGTAGGGTCAGTGCTCCAACTTTTTTCTTGTTCTTCAATATTGTTTGCTGTTCTGGGTGCTTTGTCTCCCCGTATAAGCTTTAGAATCCATGTGTTGATATCTACAAAATAACTTGCTGAGGTTTTAATTGGGATTGCATTGACTCTACAGACTAATTTGGGAAGAATTTATATCTTGACCATACTGTCTTCCTGTCCATGAGCATGAAGTATCTCTCCATTTATTGAGGTCTTTGATTTATTTCACCACAATTTTATAGAATTATTTAATCAGAATTTTTGTTTATTCCCTTCATACCTCATGTTAAAATGGAGTAGGACTCTATATGTGGAAAAGAATGAAAAATACATTTTCTATTATATCACACACATACATATATTATATATGAATGAATAAAAATATGTATCTTTAGTCAAATGTTTATCACAGCTAAAAGCTCATTTATTTTTGCCCAGTGACAGCCCTTCAAAATAATTTGTGGTGATCAATTATGATTTAGAGTGCAAAATAGGCACCATTCCAATAATGAACGGTCAGATCAGCCTTGGTGAGAAAGTATAGAGATTTGAAGGAAAAAAGGCCATGATGGCCCTCATGGTAATAATCTCTGTTGTTTTTGGTACACCTGTATGTACTCAGTGCCCACTAGCCTTGTGGTATCCGTGTTGCTTTTTACATGAAGAGACAGGTTTGGGAAGCTCAGTGCTCAACCCGAGTCACACGGAAGTAAGTGGAGATGGGACCTACCTTCAGTCCGTTGGACTTCAACGTATTTTTTTAATAGAAAAGCAGTGTTTTGCATGAGACTGTCCTTTACCATATAAATGAAAAGTAGTACTGATTAACAACAAAAAAAAAAAAGAAAGAAAGAAAGAAAAGAAAAAGAAAAAAATGCACATAGAAAAGAATGAAAATATAATCTGTTGCTCTATGGAAAAGCCTCTAAGAAACCAAAGAGCTGTCACAGAACACATGAAAGCGATGGGTACTTAATAGGCCTCGCAATTAGAAGCCCTCCAAAATTACTAGAAAATGCATTAAAAAGGAAAGGATAAAATGTTCCAAGGGAACAAGCAAGAGGGACCCGTTATCATTACATAGATGATGCCATGCTCATGATCTCCCTATGAAAAGGCATTTTCATACATTTCATTTAGTTTGCATTGTAAGGTATTTTTTAAAAACATTTTTAAAGGCATTTGAATACATTTTAGTAGCAATAAGGGCATTTTTCTACATTTCACTTAGTTTGTGTCGTATGGAGAATTTTTTTTTCTATTTAAAGCATGTTTTAAAGGCATTTGAGTACTACTAATAAAGGCATTTTCATGTGTTTCATGTAGTTTGTGTAGTATGGTGAAGTCTTGATTCCACCAAGGGAGGTGGGGTTGGGCTGCATAAACAGATTTCATTGAGATTGACAGTGTTTTTAATGTTTTAGTTCATTTTATTTTAAGCTATGCTGTTTGTTTTATGCTACAAATTTTGAAAACTGAAGTAGCTCCGAAGAAAACAGCCACGGGGTGTGCCTCTGTGGCTTTGTCCGTGGTCGTGTCCGCTGGGAGTGGACCAGGGCAGGGAAGGAAGCTTGCGGTGCAGGCACGGCGGGCCTTCCCGCATTTCATTTACTTTCCCTGGTCGGGGGAGACGCATGATGCCAGCAGCAAGACTGGGAAGGATTGTGGCTTGTAAGCTTATACACTCTTTAATGAATGCTCTACTGTTTTTTTTCCTTGATGCCCTATAAAAGATGCTATTTTGTGGAGAAGTCCTTATTAAAACTTGTTTGGAGTTTGAGTTCCAAAGGCAAATGCAGACTCAGCTGCTGGCTGCCCTCTTTCGGAAGAGCCGGACTCTCCCGTGGGCTCGGGTTGGGCCGTGGTCGGGGCCGGCAGCCTCGGGGGCAGCAGCGGGCCGGGCCGAAGCCCCGGGCCAGCTGGGAGCCCGGCTTGCCCCACCGAGGCTGGGGGATGCGGGTCAAGTGAGAGGTCCTCCGCTGTGCAGGGTCCAGCTCCTCCGGTCGCGTACCTGCCCCCGGGGATCGTGGCGTGTGACTTAGGAGCCGTGGAAGTCCCTTTCCTCCCTCAAGATGGACTCAGAATTATAGTTTACAACTGTGTTAGCATCAACATGTGTGTGCCCTTTGACCCCAAGAGCTTATGTTTTTTTGTTTTGATTTTGAAAGACATTAAAACACATTTGTGGACTCTTAGAAGTACTAGGGGACCCAGACACTGTGTCTGCTGTGCTGTGTGGGGAGGTCACCTTCAGCCCAGACAAGGCACTTCTTGGCGATGGGGACCCCAAAATTTAAAAAAAAAAAAAAGTATATGTGATAGAGACTCCAGTATTTAAGACCCGAAACGGTATCAGGTGTATCTGTCCTGGAGCCAGCATGACGGGACCTTGTCCCGTCTTTGTCTCGCTTCCCGTCAGAGCTGCTCTGAGACAGGGGCAGGGAGAGGCCAGGCCATGCGCTTCCCGCCGCTTTCCGATCCTTTCCGTGGCTTCCCGTGCTAAGTTTGCTTCACCGTCATGTCGGTTTTCACATCATTTTCGGTCTCTCTGGAGACACGAGGGCCAATGAAGTCGACGATTGTTTCTCCCCGGACAGGGTTGAGGGAGTAAGTGACCGGTCATGCAGGACAACGGCCGTCCCGGCGACGAAGGGGCGAGCTCTGATTCCACAGTTCAGTCCATTAGGGGCAGTTGAACAGTAAGTGAGATTTCCCGGCTCCGTGCGTGTAGCAGGTGGTGGGGATCGCAGGCTGGATGTCCCCAGAGGACATGCGGTCACGACCCCGAGCCCGTTTATTTGTGGGGTTGCTGCGTGGGGAGCCCTCGCCGCTGCGGCACCGCCGAGACCCTTTGCCCTCGTTGCGGTGTGGCCGAGGGTGTGGGTGCAACTCGGCACCTAATCGGGGCGAAGACAGCCGTGGCGGGGGAGGGAGAACTCCCCACTGGGTCCTCCTGTCTCCCGCCAGCTCTGGAAACGCACATGCCTTCGGCCCCTTGGTCTCGCTCGCCATCTGCTGCGGGGACCCCAGCTGCCCCCCTGTCCCCCTCCCCAGCTGCACCAGCAGTGGCCACTCATTTCCGTTCTTGGGGTTTCTTTTTCCTCACCTGTGGAATCGCGCAGACCCCATGCCCCCCACGGGGGTGTTGCAAGTACATGACGTGGTTGTGTGTTGTTCTGTGTTGCGGTCCCCGTGGTGGTTGTCTCTTCCCCCGGCGTCTGGAGGCGCGTGTGATGGTGGCGGAGGATGGGAAGCGCGGTCAGCTGAGCCCTGCCGGCGGGCTCAGGGCCCTTTCCTTGCCTCGATGTTAATCCAGAGTCTGGGAGCGACTTGGCGGATCTGCCGTGCCTCCCTGTGTCCCCAGGGTTAGGGGTTTGGTATCGGGCGAGGCCGGAGCTGGAGCTGCCGATGGCGTGGCGTGAGCCCCGTACCCGCGGGCACAGGGGAAGAGCTCACCGGGCTCTGGGATTTGAAAGAAGCGGCCGCAAGTCCCGGATCTCACCGTCTCTGCTCTTCTGAAGCACCCCCCCCCCCGGAAGTTCTTAGGGTTCTGCCTATCTGGGTTCTTGGATTGAGGTGCGTCGGTAGCTCCCCGTGTTCAGATGAGGGATGGAGACCTTCGGGGGGTTCCAGCCCACAGGGAGTGCTGTGCGTGGCCTCCTGGGAGTGCTTTGCCAAAGCGAGAGGCTGAATCCGTGCCATGGTACCGCAAGGAAGCGCCACGTCTGCCACACTGAGCGGACATTGCATAGAATGGAAATAGTGTTCCTTTTGTGGGGGGGGGCTAGAAAGGGATAGAGGGAGAAGGTGCCTTACTGTGCAGAAGTGGACCTCAGAAAATGCATCGGGGCGAATGCTGCTTGCTCATTTTCTTTTGGCCGCTGGAGCACCGAGAAGTGGGGAGGTCCGCCAGCAGAACGGCACATTCTTCTAAGTGTTTCCTGCTCTCTCATGCCTATACTTAGTACTTTCTGACCCTTTTCTCTTAACCTGCGATCCTGTTAAAACATTAATTGTCATGCATTAAAGTAAAAGCTCATCACTTGAGAGACTCAGACCATTTTTAGATTTTTAAATAAAACATTTCAAACCCATTTGGAAGCCTTAATTTTCTAAGGCAAGGGCATTTCTGGTCCTCTGATTCAGGCAGTGAAGTTGCTGGTCTTATTTTTACCCTGATAGTAAATATTCTTACACTCACTTTTGAATAAAATCCATTTCTCCATTTATCAGGGAAAATCTAAATTTGATGGTGTTGCTGTTTTGCATAATTTAAATATACAATACTGGGTTATTTCTATAGAGAAACATAGTGATTTAATGGGAAATTTAAATTTTCAGACGTTCAGACCCTTCTACTTCTGGAATAATTTTTACAGCTCGATCTATTTGACATTGATTCATGTTGATGACATTTGAGGACATGAACTGTGGGTATCACATGTTGCTAAATTGTGCCTTTGCAATATTTTCCTTCCTCTTAGGAAGTCGAAGACCACGTGGCATTTTTAATAACGGTCCCGACAGCCCTGGCGATTTTCTTCGCGATATTCATCCTTGTGTGCATCGAGTCCGTGTTTAAGAAGCTGCTCCGTCTTTTTTCCTTGGTGATATGGCTGTGTCTCGTGGCCATGGGGTACCTGTTCATGTGCTTTGGAGGCACCGTCTCTCCCTGGGACCAGGTATGGTGTTAAAATGCTTTTTGTGTTTCCTTTATGTGCTTTGATTGATGACATACTTGGTTCTGCAAACCTGACCCTAAACTGGAAACAGGAGACCCGTGGCCGAGAAGGTCTTTCCGAATTAGCCCCGTTAGTGTGGCTTCATGGCTGAAGTCAGTCCATACCCGCTTGGACTTCTCAGATCTGCCGGCAGCCAGGGTGCGGGCCCGGGTCTCACCTTGTCACTTGGTTGAGATGGCCGGGTCCGGCTGTACTCCTCATGCTGCACTTGGCTGCATGGTGTCCTGGTTTCTGAGTTCCCTTTTATTCCAGGATCCGTCTGGGATCGGAGCCGGACCTGTCACTCTCACACACTGGTTTTTGCCTTGGACTCTTTGTCCATTACCAGATCTTCCTCCTTACATACAGACTTCTCTGACACTGATTTTACATCAGTCTGATTTCGTCGTATCAGTAGGATGGTTTCATGTACCTACTGGAAACCCATGGTTCTTCATGTTGACCCTGGGAGGTTCTTGGCTCAGGAAGTCGCTATACCTGGAGGCTGTTAGGTCTTTAGGACTCGCCACTGTGTGCTGCCATGTGGATGCACACTCTGGACTGCCTGAGGAAGCCCTGGGTTGTCTCCGGGGCAGGGCTGGGTATACAAGCTGCCGGCTTTGAGCTCGTAATCAAAGCCACGAGTTTCTGCAGACATTCAGGAAGAGAGTGCATTGGGCACTGAGCGGGCTGTCACAGCATTGGTCAGACATCAGAGTGAGGGGTGAGGGGTGAGTAGGAAAGGAACAGAGGCCAGAAGTGGGTAGAGGAGAAAGCATTAGGAGACCAAGACTAGTAGGGAGAATTCCTGTCGAGGCCAGAGGAGTGGAGAGATTCAAGAGGGCAGCGGACAGAAGGGCTCAAATACCAGGGCCAGGGGAGAGCCTCGCCACTCTGCCATTGTTGGAGAGAGCCCTGGGTGAGGTTTCCAGCAGGTTCTGTTAGGGAGTGTGACAGGGTTCTGCCTCATGGCCCCAGCTAAGCCATCATTTCGTTTTGGCCTCAGTTTCTCTTGCAAAGGGAGAGGCTTGGACTAAGTCAACGCCACTTGGTCTCTCTGGCTCCAAAGGACACTGTTGTGGACGCAGGAGATGGTGGTGCTGCTGTCCCTTTCTGCTGCTCCCCTGGTCAGGGAGGCTCCCAGGCCAGTGTCCCCATCACTGTCTCCTTCAGGGCCCTGGCAGGGCTGGGTATGCATCCCAGGCTCCCAGCAGCTTCCTGGCCCCACCTCCCCTCTGTAGGCACGCTGTGCTCTGGCCTCACGCACACATGGGACAGAAACGGGGTGCCGGCCAACAGAGGGACCCACCCAGCGGCCTGGGTGTGCACCAACGCCACCTCCTTTAACAGTGTGACTTTATGAGAGGCCTCACTGTCTGGAAGGGAAGGATCCTCTGTTTGTTCTTTTGTTTTCCTTTTGTTCCAAGTTCTCTGAGCGTGTTTTTCCATATGAATCACAGAATCAGCTCATCATGTCCAGTGAAAACTCCTGTTGAGATCTGGAGTTTTATATTAATATATTATATTATATAACATATAAAATATATTGTAATACATTTATAATATGTGATATATTTATAATATAAATTATAATATAATTGTATAATATATATACAGTTATATAATATGTTAATAATATGGGATTTCTTAGTTTTTGCTTTGAATGATATGAAGTGTCTAGAAAATAATAAAAGGATACTATAAAAAACACCCAGAGATTTGCTATCATATTGTATTGAGACTTTCCATGGAATGATGTGGTATGTCTGTCCAATAAGTATGATTTTCTTCTATGTCTGAACACTTTTTTTTTTTCCTGCATCAAATCAGTAGTCATTTTACTTGGACTTGTTCTTAGATACTTAACTTTTTTTGTTGTTGTTTTATAAAAGGGATTTTTTTTTCTAATTACCTTTTCTATTTGGTCAATGTTGACGCATAGGAATACTGTTGATTTTTATGATAACCTGTATTCAGCAATCTCAGGGAATTCTTACTAGCTCTGTTAATCAATCTGAGGGTCTCAGTTTATCTATACAGACACTGTTATCATCTTAAGATAATTTAAGAGAATCTTTTTCTCCGTTTCAAGTCCTTGAGTTCCTCCATTTGTATGCATTGTATTTTCTAATGTTATCCCCCAGGACTTGTAATGCAGAACCATAGTTTTCAACTGCGGCATCTGTAACTTCACCCATAAGGTTTCCTCTGTTTTTGCGATGACAATTTTAATAGAACCAATCAGTCAGGATGAGGACCTCCGACGGCTCTGTAGACCTTGTCAGAGCAGCCTTCCCCGGCCTCCTGGTGTCCCCCACCTGGCGACACCCCTGATCCTGCTGCAGGTGTCCATCGCACGTGTGATGAGTGACCGTCCCGCCGTTCTAGGACGGACACGTCCGGGGCGTGGCGTGCCTGTCTCCGAGCGCTCTGCCAAGAGCGGGCTCGCTCCGTGTTTCCGTAAATGTGCGGCTATAGTTCTTCTCCAGATTTGTTGTCCGATTTTCTTCTTTTTTTTTGTTTTTGGGTCCACTTGTTCTGCTTTTACCTTTTGGCTTTTTGGCCTTCATGTGGTTTTACTGCTGCTGTCCACCTGCTTTAAAAACAAATCTCTTGGAGTATCTTCCCTCTGTTTCCTCAGTGATCCATCTCCCCCAGGCGCCCAGTTCGCGGGTTCCATGTCTCAGGGTTGGTTATTCTTGTGCTTGGATGTTCTTGTTTCCAGGCTTCTGCTGAGTCGGGACAGTCTCACCTCCTCCTCCCCGCGTGATCCTCCCCCACCACCCCCAACCCACTGGCCCTGGGCTCTGGCTGCCTTCCTGTGCCTCCCGGGCTCTGGGCAGAGTTAGCTTCTGTGTGGAGCCTGGGCCCTGCCCGCATGGCCCAGCTCGCGGCCTGCAGCACAGCTGTGTCTGGTCCAAGCTCGGGAAAGGCCCCAGCCAGGCCCGGGGGTCGCAGCTCTCTTTTGGCCACTGTGCCTAAGCTGGGGTCTTGGTCATGTGTCCCCCTCTCACACACCTTGCCAGAAGAGGGACACTCGGGCCTTCTCTGGGGTTTGAAATCCTGTCTCAAACGTTCAGTGCAGTGATTTAAAATGAAATTATTCGGTCCCATTACCCAAAGCCTCGCCTCTGTCAATACCAACACCGCCGATGTTGGCCCCTCAGGGAGCACTAGCCTTCACGGAGCACGGCAGGAGGTTCCCTGTGCTGGAGGATGAGGAGCACTCAAGGGAGGGCTCCCACGGGCAGGGGTGAGTTCACCGTCCTGCCTCGAGGAGGTGCAGGAGTGAGCCTGCATAGACGGAAGGCACAGTCCCCATGGGGGCCACTCCCTGCTGACCCCTGCTGCCCTGGGGTTTGCTGACTTGTTGGAGGGACTCCCAGAACTCAGGGCAGGCTGTCAAGGTTGTAGTTCGTGTCAAGGAACGAGGACAGACCGACATCAGCCAAGGGAAGTGTCCAGGAAAACTCCCACGTCCGGAACTTCGTGTCCTCTGCCTGCGGAGTCGTGGACGGCACTGCCCTCAGCTGCTCAGTGTCCCATGAGACACCGAATGTCACCGACCGGGGCATCCGGGCCGAGCCTCTGTGTCCGGGGGTTTTGCTGGGACTCCGTCTCCTGCAGCCCGCAGGGCTGACTTCAGCCTCCAGCCTGGTGCTGCCTCGGGAGCTCCAGCCCGCAGCCCTCCTAGACACCACTGACCCCGCGTGGCCCCGAGGATGCCCCTGCCCGGATCACATGTAGACTCTGCTGGCCCAAGCCTGCGGGCCACGGAGACCTTCCGGGGCTGGAGAGATACTGGAGCCCAGGGCAAAGGGCAAGCCTCTCTCCGGGTGAGATGCCCCTTCTCCGCCCAGATGATCCGAACATAGAGCCTCGTCATCAGCGTCTCCAGGGTCGACTCAGAATACCCCTGGCTCGCACGCATGTTGTGAGGACAGGCCCAGGCCCTGCCCTGTGTGCCCTTCCTGCCAGACCCTCACCGATCCCCGCGTGGCTCCCTGAGGGGGCACTGTCACAGCCCTGCTTTACAAGAAGCAAAGACACAGGGTGACGAGGACCTTGCTCACAGCTGAGCGGCTGGCGCACTGGGGAGCACCTGACCTGATTCTAGAGGCCTCCCTCCCGGGACACAGGGCTCCTCTGCTGGGAGCCATGTCACGTCTAGACGGGACGGTAGCCCACGTCTAGAAACAAACCCGACGGTCCCACCTGCTGGGGCCGTCCTGCTGTCATCAGTGGGGAGCAGCCAGCGCGGTTGCTGGACGTCCTGCCGCAGAGAGCAGGGCAGCTCCCACCGGAAGTCCTCCTCCAGCCCCCATGTCTGGGCGCCAGGTCTGAGACACCCCGGCGTGGTCCAGTGTCCTGCCTCAGTGATGCCTTTTAGCCTGAGGAGGAGGAGTTGTGCCACGGGTGGTCTGTCTTGATCAGGCACGAGGACCGATCGGGCAGCATCCGGCCTGAGGAGGTCCGGGGGGCAGAGGGTGGCGGGCACCCAGGAGCGTCAGTGGCGCGGTGTGGACGGAGGTGTGGGGAATCCCGCAGAAGGGAAGAGAGGAGGCCTGGGGCAGTGTGCCCTCCAGCCCCGACGGGGCACGAGTCTCCCTGCCCACCTTCTTTGACGTCGTCTTCCCCCCGATCAGGCTCCTGTCCGTGTCCCCGTCCAGCCCGTGCTGCTGGCTACCCGCCATGGACGTTTGTCCCACGCAGCTGCCTCCTGGATGAAAAGGACTGAAAGGTGGTCTGTTCTTGGTGGTTCCAGCAACTCCGAGGAAATCGGCGGGACGTCGCTGGGTCTGTGCCTCTGGTCGCTTCACTGTGTTTCAGATGGAAGACCCGTGCGCGCGCCTCTGGCCCGGGCTGGTTTGCCAGCACGCCCTATGCCGGGCTCCGACTTTCCCATTGATGAGCTGGTAGACGAGAAGGGCAGTGCTGTTGCCGTTTCCCGTCTTATTTCCTGAGTGGTTTAAAAATACGGGAGCAGTGTTGAACTGAATGTTCGTGGAGGCTTATATAAGAGATTTGTTTTCTCTGTTCTGTTAGGCCAAGTGGGATCCTTTTTTTTTAAGAAACCAGTGGCCACGAGTACGGGGTGGATCGCTCCCTCTTCAGCACATGCCTGTGCAGTTTCATAGCGTAGCTGTGGTCCCTCTGTCCCTGTGCCAGAGCCTCTGGGACACGGGCCTTCCTGAGAGGTCAGCCCCAGAGGAAGAGGCTTAGTGAGGTTCACAGAGAGTGTCTCCGGGCTTTAGGGCCGGAAGTCTGACATCGAGGTATGGGCAAAGTCATTCTCCCTCTGCAGGTTCCAGGGGAGGACGCTTCCTGCCTCTTCCAGCCACATGCGGCTTCTGGCAGTCCTTGGCGTTCCTGGGCGTGTAGACATACTGCTCAGTCACACTCCATTCTTGTCCACGTGTCCCTTCTCTTCCTGTAAGGACACCACCCATCGTACTGGACGTAGGTCTTCTCGCGGTGATCCCGTCCTCAGCTGCTGGCAACTGCCAAGACCCTGTTTCCGAGTATGATCATACTCACAGGTACAGGGCTGGAGGGTAGGACTTGAAAATACCCTTTTGGGGGGACGCAGCTCAACTCATGACGGCTCTGATTTCACGGGAAGATGCACTGTTTGTTCCCTCTGTGGGTTGCAAGAAGCCACCTCCGTCCTGCGTGGCCTGGTGCTCGGGTGTCTGCCCACCCTTCTTGGAGGCCCCTAACCGCTTTGTCAGCCGACACAGAGGCTGCACATCCACCACGGAATCAAACGGATGCGCTGAACCCAGCGTGTCGGGAATTAGGTATATTCCAGCGTGTGAATATCCTGTTAAAACAAACCCACTCACGAACACAAAGAGAAGTTAATCCGACGATCGCGTAGCCGTGTGAACAGCGTCGCGAACGACTGTTCGTGCCTTAGCTAGGAACACCTCTGCCCGTCGGAATTGCAGGAGTGCTTCTTTTGGGCTCCCGCATTAATGACCTCAAGAAGTTTTGCCTGATGCGTTTTCCTAATGCTTGGGTTTACTTGGTCAAACCCAAGCTTTTAGATGTTTTATGTAATGAATTTCTGGCAAGAGTGAATGCATTTCACCTCCGCTGACAGCCCTGACTTAGGAGCCTCCCTCCTGGACGAGAATATCGTTGAGAAGGTGGCAGGAGGGCGGTCCCCCACATGGCTGGCTCCTCGGCAGACAGACGCCGGCTTGGCTAAGTGAGGACAAGACAGCTGAGTCGCATTTGCATTTGTCTCCTGTTTCCTGCCCCCCCCATCCTAACAGCTCACTGAATAGAGTTAAATGAGGGCTTCCATTCCTGACAGCCCCATGGCAGCCTTGGCACAGGGACCATGCTGAAGTCATTGTATAGATTTGTTAAATTGCCACCAACTTGAAAGGCTAGTAATTTGCTCCAGGAAGAAGACCGCTCCTTGGTCGCATTACTTAAAAGGACACCAGACATTCAGCGCGTGCCCGCGTGTTTGCTTACAAAAGTAGGACATCAGTGTGCAAACATCTGTTTTTTTTTTTTTTTTATTTTTACTGAAAGCAGGACAAATGAAAGAACGGCTTCCCATAGGCCGCGAGAATTGGTTTGCTTTTCCTCCAGTGCAGTCCCTTGGAATGCTGCTAAAGAATTTCTTTACCATCAGGAGACCCAGTAGCATGTGAACGGAAAGAGAAATCCAGCTCGGGGAGATCGCACCTCAGCACCCGAATGAAGCTCCCATCTCTAACCTTTTGTGCACCAGTGAGGCTTCTTAGGGACATTGTACACTCACTATGGAAAAGGACACACCTGAGAAGAATGAAAATGTTACGCCAACAATTGTCTCCTTATAGCAGCAAAAGATGAGGGTGTTTCTAACGATGTATTGTTTTAATGGCAGAGGATGTACTGACAAAATGGGAATTTTAAGGAAGCACATCGCCACCGGACCTAGCCTGAAGTGTAGGTGTTTTCAGATCTTGCACATTTCTGGCGGCTGTGTGCGGAGGTGGCGTTTCTGTCTTCTCCCTACTGTTAGTTCCCAGCCGGAGTGAGGGGACCATCACCCTGGCTGTGCCTTGCTCTGGGAACGTACCGCAACCCTCTCTGGGTGTCCCCAGCCAGAGCCCCGACCTTGCCCGGATAGACCATTCTGCCGGGGGTGCACAACAATCTCTCTGCCTCGTCCTCTCTTTCTCCTCCTGTGCTTTTCTTTGAGGAGCACAGACCTGGGTCCTGAAGATGGGCATTTTAATTAGACTCTTGTCTGGAGATGAAGCACGCACCGCCCTTCTCATTTCTGCATTTCTGGAATATCTCCCCCACTCGTGCCACATCACTGTACATTTCACAGACCGAGCGGTCTTGGGAACATGTTTGTTCAGGGCTCCGTTCCCAGCGTGCAGCCGGGGTCTCCTGTGTGGGGATCACAGTGCAGGGAGTCGTGCAGATACTGAACGCACATACACGTCCCCTGCTGGTCGGCTCGCCTCCTCCGCTTTCATAGTGATAGAAAATACTTCTTCCCTGTGCCGGGCAGCAGTCAGTGACTTTATCCATAACTTATTTGATCTCTGCCCCCCTCTGAAGTAAGTACCGTTATTGCTTGCAATTTGCAGGTGAGAACATGAGCACCCAGAGAGGTTAAGCAACCTGCCCAAAGTCACTCAGCTAGGGAGACAGACAGAATCTGAAAGTAGCATTCTGGCACCAGGATCACCGTGCGTCATGGTTCTCTGCTCCTCGCTATTGAGAAGGTGGGGTGTTTCCTGTCCTGCCTCGGCAAATGACAGGATGATTGTGATGAGGAAGGGACATATTTGGAAATTCTGAATTGTTCTGTCTGAGCCCCTTTTGTGGTTAAATGTTATTTGGAAAAACTTCATAGAGAGGAAGTCGGTACTTAGAGATGCCATAAAGTTGATCAGATCATTGTTTCAAGTTGTCAGCAGATACTCCCCGTTGAAGAGCGTAGGTGTCTCATTCCTCAGAGGAATCAACAAGAAAAACGGGACATACTTGACCCGAGAAGTAAATGTCCATGTGCATATATGAGCCAGAGTTATCGTCTGGGAATTAGTGACTGCTTTTATGCTGAGGTTAACATTGCTTCCTTATAGATTCCTTGTAATTTCACTTCTTTCTGCTCATTTTCTCTTCTGGTCCATTCTTTGTCCCTGTGTACCTGCACAGAGGCCCTTTCCTCCTTTTATGAAAAACCCTCCGACTCCAAGGGCCCTGGAGGGCATTTGCCAGGATGCCAGCTCAGGGCTCAGAGGCCCGTCCAGCCTGGTACAGTTTCCCCCTGAGCTGCACAGACTCTGGGTTCCATCTGTGACCTTATTTGAAGTCTGCGTAGGATGGCTCTCGTGCTCCTGGTTGGCGGGGTGGGGGGTGGCCACCGTCACGAGGAGGCCAGCGCTGTGTGTAGAGCTCAGGGCATCTGGAAGCACCACCTGGAGAAGTCATCGTGACGTTGAAAGAAGTCATGACTGCAATCTGGAATTTGTCGTGTTTTCATGAAAGAGCTGGAATTTTAGGAGGCAGGAAGAATGTTCTGTGGACTTCCAGAACATCTGCTACTGACTCGGTTTAAATGCAGACACCTTGGCTGTTGGCTGTGTGAGAGCTTGCCGCGTTCAGTGTTTGTGAATGACTTCGGGAGAGGTTGTGTTGGTAATGGAACGCCAGCTACCTTGCGCTTGTAATCGAGTGGGACGTGGTTGTTAGATCCAGAGGAACGCGGGGACCCATGCGTCACGCAACCTGTCCGTGTCAGGTGGGGGCCGTGTGCGGGCCCGTGCGGGCCTGCTGGGGCGCTGCCAGCACGGCGGGGAGTGAATTCTGGACTCCAGGCCGGAGCAGCAAGTTCTCAGGAGAAAATAAATCCAGAGTTGAAATTATTTCCTATTAAGAGTTGCTTAGCAACACCTCACTTAGCTTCCCCAGCATTCGGTATTTCAGATTTCCTCTTCTCAGCCACTGATCCGGTCCTCACCCGACACAAGGAGGGGAGCGAGGTGTATACCCCCAGACCAAGTAAGAGGTTTGCATGGAGACTCTACAGTAAACTTTTAGATTCGGGATGAACAAATAATTGGGGCAAACAGGTGAATACTATATTTTTCATCATCAGCGTGAGATTTTTCCTTTCATTCCATATTTCTAGTGCTTTATGAATATGTGTGTGTGTCTGTGTGTGTGTGTGTGTGTGTGTGTGTGTGTGTGGGTTTATCTTATGAATGTAATTTTCTTATTTGTAGAGTGGACTGAAGTATTTTCAGGTCCTCGAGGTACTGATGGACTGTGTGTCTTGTCCACTGGGTCACCAGCCTCCTCCGCCTGGGGCTTTGTGGATCTCTCTGTTTCTAACCCCCCGCCCAGCAGCGAGGGTGGTGGACGCACAGGGGCAGGCAGGGTACCAGTCGCACTGGGAAAGGTTGATGATGTGCTGGCTGAGGAGCAAGGGGGAGGTGGAGGGGGGAGGAGAGAGGGGGAAGGATCCATTTCTGCCTAAAGATGATCTATTTAGTATTTTCAAGCCCTGCTCTGGCCCAGTGGAGTCTTTCTTCTAGGTTTTTCTGTCCAAAGGTTTGTGTTCCCTGCTGGGGATGATAGCAAGAATAAAACATTTCCCTGAGATTCACATCATTTTCTTTTTCGACGTTATGACCTCAGAATGGAGTTTATAATCATTTCCGCATCTCAGCTTCACCACCATAAAATAGCGGCATTTCTCTCTGCTTCCGGGGTGTGCCCAGATGCCCTCCCCTCCATGAGAGCCACAGCTGCCGGGACTGGCTATCACCCTCCAGAACGCACTTGGGAGTCATGGCTCCTTGTGGCTGCTGTACAGCTTGTAGCCCACGTGCAAGGGTGTCCCCAGGAACTCTCCAGAGCATTAAGGAGAGGACATTCGCCAGGAAGGGTGAGCTGACTTCAGTCCCCGGGGAACGTGCAGCTTGGGGCAATTTGCAGAGTTCGGTGCCGTATCAGTGTCTCAGGTACCACGGACTGAGTGGCTTGGGATAGTACACCTGTCTCGCCCTCCAGTTCTAGAGGCCACAGGTCCGAAATCAAGGTGTGGCAGGGCCACGCTCGCTCTGACATCAGAGGAGAGCTCTTCCTCGCGTCTTGCCAGCTTCTCGAGGTAGGCTGGCCGTCATGGGCATCCCTCTGGGTCCGTCTGTCTTCATGCTGCTGTTTTGCTGTAGGGGCATTGGTCATCCTGGGGACCAGCCTACTCCTGTATGACCTCAGCTTCACCAGTTACATCTGCAGTGACCCCGTTTCCAAATAAGCCCACATTCTGGGGTACTGGGGTTAGGACTTCAACATAGCTTTTTTTTTTTTTTTTTCTTTCCTTTTCTCTTTCTTTCTCTCTCTCTCTCTCTTTTGGCATGGGCGCACGATTTAACCCATGCAAAGTGCGAGGGAACTGAGATGAGAGAAGCTGTGGGTCTTATCTCTGCTTGCTCGTGGGGGACGTACAACATACGTTACCCGGTCCGTGCTCACAGCTGCGGCATGGGACGTGGACCATGTGCAAAATGCGCATGCGGGGCCCCTGGTTCAAGGTTCCAGGTTAGGGATTTCAAGACGGTCTCTCCAGGGTTGTCAGACCCACTGCAGTTCCCTCGAAGTGAGGGTCCTGTGTGTCCACACGGCTGCATGTGCTGGCGCCCGGGGCTGGGAGGGCTGCGAGGTGGTCTCCGTTTTGAAGGCTCAGAGATGCGGCTGCGGGTGGTAGGTCGATGGCGTGTGAGAGGTGAGCTCTTCCTGCCCCGGCCTTGCTTCAGGGAGGGGTGATGCCGGTGAGACACAAGCATCCTTCCGGCGTGGGGAGTGGTCCACACCTCAGAGGAAGTCAGTGAGAAGAGATGTTGGGAGAAATTAGGAGAGATTTTGAAAGGGTCACTTCTCCCTGCTGGGGGCAGGAGACACCCAAAAACCCAGGGAGGGAAAAAAAAAAACACCAAAAACCTAGAACAGAACAAAAAACTATTCTAAGCCAAAGGTGGAGTCTTTTGGCCAAATAAATGTTTTAGCTCTGCCACACATGATTGATGACTGCTTTCATTCGGTTGTTCAAATTCAGCTTTTGTTTTAAAGAGCAGCGTTCGTTCTTGTGGTTCTGTTAATATACACCAGTCTCTCTGAGTACAGATTGTGTTACGTTTATTTTGTCATAAGCTGGTTTAATAATTTTGCTGTCTAGTAAATTCAGAGCTGAGATTAATAAGCATACTTGTAAAATCATCCGTGTGATAATTCTACTCCAAGGAGGATGGCATTTCGAATGCCCCATTCTAAACACCAGTGAGGTAATTGAGACCTAGTTTACCCTCCTACCTTAACTGGAAAACGGGACAAATACAGTAAATGATGGTTTTGAGACACAGGCTAAGGGATACTACAGGGAAGTGACCTTCAAAGGAAGGGAAATAAAAGTGGGGGTTGTGTGATTGCCCCAGCTTCCTGCCTCAAAAGCGCCTCCAGCCCCAGCACAGGGAGGCAGGACCCAAGCAGAGCTCAGTGGTTTCATGAAGTTGAAGAAACAGAGTTCAGAGTTTGGGAAGGTGAATGCACGGGAATTCTCCGGATAGGAAACCAAAGGGGAGAGATGAGAGAGTGACACAGAGAGAGAGAAAGCTCTGGAGACTTGTGGGTGTTCCTGTGAAGTCTCCATTAAGCACCAGTTAGCCATGCAGTGAAAGGAACCTGCAGTGTCCGAGAGCCTCCAAGAAGGAGGGGCCCCTCCACACCAGGTATCACGCCATACCAGCCTCCAGGGCTGGGGAGAGCAAGGTGCCAGTGACAGAGGAACATTTCCTAATGTAAAGGGAATCTGTTGATCAAGACCGAGCAGTTTCAAATGCTGTGTACCTCGTAGGAGATTCAAAATAGGTGACGTGAAGATCCACAGCCACACTCCAAGTTCGCACCACTCTTCAAAGCTGGTGGGACAGTAAGAAAATCAATAAAGATAGAGGAGATTTTGCAAGTTCTTTCAAACAGGTTGGTCTGATTGATGTTCCTAGAATACTCCCTTGAACAATGCAGACCTGATGTTCCCTCAAACAAACACACACAGAGCATTTTTCGAGATAGACCACATTCTTGACTGTGAAAGCCCCTTGGAGTGCGAGCGGATTACGATCGTACAAAGTTTGTCCTTTCACCATGATGGGCTTCGACAGAAATCAGTAACGCAAGGGAATTTGGAAGCTCAGCCAGTAATTGGAAACCAAACAACACATTTCTAAATAGCCCATGACTCTGAGAAGAAATTACAAGGGGGATCAGAGAGTATGTTGAACAGAATGACATGAAAATGTGATACCTCCCAACTTGGGGGATGTGCCCTAAATGGGGCTTGAGGGAACTTATCGTATTGACTATTTTACTACAAAAGATGAAGGGCTCAAATCAGTCACTTAGGCTTTCACCTTCAGAAACTAGAAGAGGTAGTAGAAATTAGAAGAAAGGGAATTAAACAAAGGAACAGAAAACAATGAAGTTGTAGACAGAAAGACAATAGAGAAAAGTCAAAGTCAATGAGACTAAACTTTTTTTTTTCTTAAATTTATTTGACAGACAGAGATCACAAGCAGGCAGAGCAGCAGGCAGAGAGAGAGGAGGAAGCAGGCTCCCTGCTGAGCATAGAGCCCAATGCAGGGCTTGATCCCAGGACCCTGAGATCGTGACCTGAGCTGAAGGCAGAGGCTTTAACCCACTGAGCCACCCAGGTGCCCCCTAAACTGGTTCTTTAAGATGGTCAATAAAAGTGATAAAACTAACCAGACTGATAAGAAATAATGAAATAAGATGAAATTTCCAATTTTAGGAATATGAGAGGGATAGTCACTATAAGTCCTACAGTGTTTAAAAGGTAAAGAAATGTTATGAACAGCTTTTTTGCCAACAAATCCCACAATCTAGATAAAGGGGAAAAATTCCTTGAAAAACAAACTAACAGAGTACGTTTAAGAAGGAATGGATAGCCTCAAGAGCCCTTTGTGTCTAAATAATTTGAGTATGTAGTTAATATCTTTCCACAAAGAAAACTTGGGTTCGTATGTCTCTCCTGGTGAGTTCTTACCAAAATTTTAGTATAAAATAAATCCAATACCACACTGATTCTTCCACAAAATAGAAGAGGGAACATTTCCTATGTCATGTCATGAAGTCACCGTTACTCTGATACCGAAACCAAAGACCTTACGAGGAAAGAAAACTAAGACTAAAACAGTCATGAAAAAGAAAATAAAGTATATATTATATATGTATATATATATATATATGCATATATTTTATAGGTAAAATATAGTATGACAAAATGAAGTTTATCTCAAGAATTCAAAGTTGGCTTACCATTAACAAAATCAGTGGTGTGATTTGTCACATGAATGTGATTTCAGTCAACGTTGGTGCTCTCATATCTGGAGATGCAGAAGGGGCATTTGCCACACTTGGACCCTTGTTCGTGGTCTCTCAGCAGGCTAGGATATAAGGAACCACCTCAAATTGATTCAGGGCAACTGTGAAAAAGTGTAGCATTGTTCCTGATCGTGAACGATTCAACGCCATCCCCCTGCGATCCCGAGTAAGGTCAGGGTCGATCCCTCCCACTATGGTGGTCTCCTCAACACTGTACAGACATCCTTGCTAGTGTAGACAGCGAGAAGAAGCACAAGAGACTTGCAGACTAGAAGATAAGACTTCGGTGACTGTGTCTGCATGTGTGCGTGCCCATGTGTCACTGTCCCTTACGGGAGCCTGAAGCCACATGCGGACACCAGCGCTTCCATATTGGGGTTGAGAGATGCTCCCAAGTGTAAACACTTACTTTTAAACACCACTATGAAAACAGAAATGTAAACTATTTTATTAATAGTTTTTAAAACTCATTCCATGATAAAATGATAATATTTGGGGGAAAGGAGGTTAAATATGAAAAATATATGTTGTTAAAATCGAATTACCTACTTTTAATGTGACTGCTAAAAACCTTAATATTATGCACGTGGCCTGCATTCTGTGTGCATGGAATATTGATGTGTATTGAAAATCCTGTGGAACCTGAAAACACTACTGGAGCTAGTAAGTGGCTTTAGTGAGGTTACAGTTTACAGGACTGAGATACAGAAATACATTGTATTCCTGTATATTAGAACTGTCCAATCAGAAAATTTAAAAAAAATGCCATTCAGCACAGCATCAAAAATATAAAATACTTAGGAATAAATTTGCATAAATGTGTATAACTGCTCTACGTAGAAAACTGAAACGTTGTTGACAGAAATTAAAGAATACGTAGAGAGAGGTACAGTCTTTTCATGGGTCCAAAGACTTGATGTTCTTGTTGCCAGCCCTGCCCAAGTCACCCGCTGTAGCTCTGGTGGGATCCCAGTGAAAATTCCAGCAAGCTTGTTTATAGGGAGTCACGAGCAGATTCTAGCATGTAGATGGACATGTGAAACCCCTAGGAGAGTCAAAACAGATTTGAGGAAGCAGAGCGTGGAGAGGTTACCCTACTGGATGCAGGACATCTGATCAAACTACAGTAATCTGCATAGTGTAACCACACACGCTTAGGCCAGTGGGATTCAGTAGCTTGTCCAGAAATAGTCCCACACGTATACATGGTCAGTTTATATTTTTGACTGTGTTCAGGCCAGTTCAGTGGGGAAAGTGTAAACTTTGCAACAGTAGCTGCTGAAAACTTTGCCTATCTGTGTGCAAAAAAGGTGAACTTTCACCCAGAGCTCATGCAGTGCATAAAAATGAACTGAAAATGGATTGTAGACTTAATATATAGTTCTAAACTGTGACATTTGTGGAAAAAAACATGAAAGGAGATCTTGGTACCTTTGAATTAAATTGTGACCTATTAAAGGGAAAAAATTTGGTAGGATTTGATCAAAATTAAAAAGCTTTTAAAAAATTATTTTTTTTTTTTGATTAAAAGCTTTTATTACTCAAAGGCACTGTGAAGAAAGTGACCAGGGACAAAACACGTGTCATACCTGACAGGACTTGTACTTCGGGTGTATAAACAGATCCTTACAACCCAATTTTACCTACTTTTTAAAAGACTTTATTTTTATTTTTTGAAGTAATCTCACAACCAATGTGGGGCTCAAAATCATAACCCTGAAGTCAAGAGTTACATGCCCCATCAACCGATTCCGCCAGGCGCCCTCACTCATTATACCTCAATAAAGGTGTGAAAATGGTGTGTGTGGGTTTGTAGCATGCAAAGAATTTTCACATAGTCCATTTCACATTGTTGATACAGAGATTTTATGATTTGTCAAAAACATGTGGCAGGTCTAAGGGTAGAACCCACTGCTCCTTCCCTCTTTCCTTGCATTCACACGTGTTGGTTTGCCACGTCTTGGCCATGTCCCCTCCTTGCCTTTATAATGGTTAAGGGAGAGGGGGGATCCTTAAGGAGATAAGTCATTCTAAGAGATTGGCAGTATTTCCGTTTTTATCAAGTCTGAGGAGGAGATGATTCCTTGAGTAAAGATTGATTACCTATTAAACTTTTTAAAAGATGGGCAGATCAATTGCTGAATCATTTGAAATTCAATTTCTGTTCATCCTGTTTTTAAAAGAATACTTTCCATTTTTTGGAAAGATTTTATTTATTTATTGGAGACAGAGATAGCAACGGAGAGAGCATGAGCAGGGAGGGGAGGGAGGAGCAGGACCCCCACTGAGCAGGGAGTCCACCCTGGGGCTTGATCCCAGGACTCTGGAATTGGAACCTGAGCTGAAGGCAGATGTTTAACTGAGCCACCCCGGTCCCCCAAGAATGTTCCCCATTGAACGTGATATACACATACAAAATGCCTAGGTCATCATCTGTATTTTCTGTAATGCTCTTGCTATGCAAACATCACTTTTATTACTTTCTACCCCCCGACTGGGGATATTGCTGAAGAACTAAATATGCCAAGAGGCATAAAAACACAGATGCATCACTCTGTAAGTTGTGAAACAATGAAGTGACATTCCCTTCTGAGAGAGAGACAGATTTATTTTCTCATAGGAGGGAAATAAATGGGAGTATATTATAAAATAAAAAAATAATCAAGTCATCAAGTCTCACTTTGTCCTTTTAGCCTAGACGTGGGTCAGCAGACCAAGGTGTCGGAGATAGAGCTCCCCAAGACCCTGTCTTGTGCGGTAGAGGGGAGTCAGCGTGGGGTCAGCTGGGCTAGACTGTTTGGCAGGTGGAAAAATAAATATACGCAGTAATAAATGAACAAAAGAAAGAAATTGATTACCTTACAGAAAAAAACCGGATGCCTCCTCCATTCCAGATAAATTCTAGGTGGATTAAAATCTGAAGAAAGCACATGATTAGGGTTTTCATAAAAATGTAAAGGGAAAGCTCTTCATAACAGTGTTATAGAGAACCTGTGAAATAAGCCACGGGAAGCAGAAAACAGACAACAAAAAATCCAGAGCACCGTATGAAAGGAACGTGATGAAGAACCGTAGAAGGGAGGACCCATCCCCATTGCCGGGACTGCTCAGTGTACACACAGGAGACGGTCTTGCTCGTGTGCCCGAGGAGGCACGTGGACAGATCAGTGGGGAGCAGGTGAATCAGTTATGCTGTCTTCTCTGAATGGAAGGTTAACTAAGAATCAAATAGACAAAAGCACATCTACGTAAGTCAACACCGATGAATCTTAAAAGCACAGTGTTGAGTAAAACAGGAAGTTTCAAAATTAGGCTGATAATATATCTGTCTAGATTTTGAATACTTTGGAGCACAGTTAGATGAAAACGTGGATGAGAAAGGGTAACCTGCTGATCTTCGCCTCCTAGTGTTTTCCTGGGGAAGGAGGAAAGAGGATGTGAAAGGGAGATCTTCGCCCTGACTTCCCCAGCGCCTGTGTGTGTCCTAGAGATGCATCACACACGTGCAAGTCTAGAATCCCAGGCCAATTCGGCCTCCTGCGCAGTGCACAAGGGGATTTGTGGGTAGCTGTCCGGTTATTTGTTGTACTTTTAAAAACTCTGATTTTCCTGTTTTTAGTTTTTTTTTTTTTTTTTCTAAACTGTTATAGTAAAATTTGAATATTAAAAGGAAATCTGCCTTTGCTGGCTGGCTTTGAGAACCCAGCCCCGTTACGTGCCTTGCAGCTGAGGGCCACCCCTCACTGCCCCGCCACTGCTCCCCCTGCACAGCCTCTGTTGTGATGTTCACCATCACGAAAAATCAACCCTCCTTTCCCCGAGCTCCCCAAATGTGTGTTAGTGTTCCTAGTTTTAATAAGATGTATTCTATTTTTGAAACCTAGAAAATCATCTTCCAGTGCTATACCCATGGCAGGGAATTTAAGACTGAATGATGATGGGGTTTGGTCCCTGGGATCTGCATTTAACAATGAATGAAAATCCAGTCAAATGCTCAAAGATTATGCTCGCTTATAATAAATAACTAAAAGGTGACATCATTACATTTACTTGGAATAAATACTTGGAGGATTAGTGGCCATAATCCTTAAATCCTATAAAGCGGTTCTTATTGTAGTTAAATATTTATTGTTTCTGTTGGTTCCCAGCTATTCTAAAAAAAATAAACAACAACCCAAAACCACACAAACCACACTACTGAAAAAAATATAATGGGAATGATTAAAAGGAAGGCATCTGGGCCTTGGAATATGCATTCTCCTGAGGGTGGCCCGGTTGTATCTTCTAACAGTTTTTCTTGCTGATGGCATGATATCATGAGTGTACAGACATCCAATAAAATAGACTGATCAAAACCCTTCCACTCTCTTCTTCCCGTTGCCTTCTGCATGTCTTCTCTGAAAGCAGCTGGTGCCGTCTGAGTGCACGGACGCCGTGCGGCACGTTGAAGGGACTGAGCCAGCATCTCCTGCTTGGAGTGCCATGGCAGCTTCCTGCCGCATGCATCTCTGAGGAGGACGAAGCTCAGAATCTAGACGGGATAATCGCTGCTTAACTCCTTGGCTTGTTGGAAGTGCGAAGTCACCAAGACTGAGGAGGAGACAGATGGGTGTCGCAGGCTTTGAGAATGAGCACAGACTCCCAGGGCTGTCTTATTGAACTCAAAGTGGAAACTCGCCTTTATCATCTGCTGGTCTCTGGTGTGGCCTCTGGTTACTTGGGAGTGTCACAGTGGTGGGGGGAGCAGAGCACAGAGTCCCTAGACCTTATGGGGAAGGAGTAGGGTCCTATAAAGGTGTACTCCAGTATCATGATTATCGGGAGCAAATGGTTTCAGCTAGGGTCTCTTGGGTGTCTGTCTTGTGGGAGGTCTGCATGGGTCCAGAATCTTCTTCTACTGTTTTCTAGGATGATCTGATTGTGGGGAATTTATTTTCACCCAAAATGCCAATTAATGATTTTATTGCTACTCAGAGAATGCTCCTGTCTGCTAACCAAATACCTTTCTGAGGGGGCTGGGTTACCTGGGAACCCTGTGCACTTGCGTGTGTGTCGGAGGTCAGCCCAGAACCGGGCGGGTTATGGCTCTCCTTGGGTATTTATTTCAGGCCTCAAGAGAGTTGCACAGCGAGGTCACTGTTTTTGGCAGGTTATATTGGGCAAAAGTCGGGCTCTGCCACTTGGAGATCTTGGGGGATCACTATCGGCCTCTGGCTAATACTCAAGTCAACCAGTTTAAGGTCAACCAATTTAAAAGTGGTTTGGGGGAGAGGAGGAATGCTTTTGCGATGAGAGCGTGTTCCCCTCCGCTGGAGGAGAGCCTAGGCTTGCTTCAGCTGGCATCTTCTTTTCCGGATGGCCCTTCACTCACTATCCAGACGTGTCCCAGAGTGAGAACCTGTCCCTCTGTCAGATGGTGTCATTGGAATTGCCCGCAGACCTGGAGTCTGGCCCGCAGGGACGGCGGAGCGTGGAAGGACGCTCATTTCTAAGCACTGGAAACACTCCCATTGCAGATAAGCTGTTAATTAATTAAATGAATAACTCTTCCTTAAGAGTCTAAAAAGATTTCTAACTGATTCCAGTTGGGGGAAAAAAAAAAAAAAAGACCATAGGGCTGTTTGGAGAATGTGTCCGCTGCTAATGGAACAGCTAAGATTTCTTTCAGATTTTCAGGACAGGAGGTTGTGCATGTGCGGTCAGCGGTGGGGGACGGTGCCTGCAGAAGCTCCAGCCCCACTCCTAACCCTGAGCGGTTCGAGCCCAACACAATTAAATGGAGAGCGTGGGCACCCACACCTGTTAGATAGGAACCGTATCCTTAGGTTGACAGGTATGTTTTTTCTGCACAAGAGATAAAGTGACTTAGTAATGGTAAATTTCTGTAGATGAAGGCCACTGTTGAAATTTTAGGAGCTCTTGGAAATCTCTCTGCTTCTCGCTGTTTCTCACTTCAGTTCAACTAGTGGTTATTTGTAGTAACTTGTATCTGTCGTTGTCGGTGCCGCTTCTAGGCCATGCTGTTAGGGCATAGGGAGGGGAAGAGGGAAACACTCCTGGTCTCTCGTGGAGCTTACAGTCCAGCCTGGCAAAGAGCAGATGTAACATGCATCACATCACTCAGTTACAGCCGGTTTTGGGCATAGCGAGTATTAACTGGGAAGGGAGGGGAATGAGATGAGGGAGGGTGAGTGCCAGCGGGCTTGCAGTCATCAGCGGGATGGCAAGGGGCTGTCTCCCAGAGAGCTGCCAAGGAGAAGACCTGAGGGGTCATCTGGTGGTTTGGGGACAGCAACCGGCACACATGCTAGAACGAGAGCCAGGAACACCCGACTCCCAGTCTGGCTTTACCACTCACTGGCTGTGACTGCTTTAGTTTCTTTGAGCCTCGGTTTCTTCTTCTGTAAAATAGGTACAGTACACTTCACGGGTCAGTTTCCAGAGATGATGAGTGATAAAGTGTCTGCTGCAGCGATCAGGGGTTCTGGTGGGAGCAGCAGTGAGGATTTTGAAGGAAGTGCTGCTGTGCTGGGCTCTGGGGCTCTGCGGGGCTCCCCGCCCCCCGCTGTTCAGCACCACGGGGAGCTCCCGGTGGGGCAGGTGCTGCAGGGCCCCTGGGCTTAGCAGTTCCCTCTGCCAGCCCACCCAGGAGCCCTGGAGGGGGTCAGGTCTCCCTTTCCCCTCTTTCATCTCCATCAACGCTCTAAAACATACTAATGCCTGGATACCGTGAGCATATTTCCCTGTTGTTGGCCTGACCACACAGGGAAAGCAGAATTGTGGAGAGATCCTGGTCTCCTGGTAGTTTCTTTGATATAGTCTCATTATTAGCTCCTTAGAAAGAACTGTAGGTATTGACTTAAAATGCTTCTGAACACATAGAATATACGTATATTGTATGTATTGAAGCCTCAGTGATGTCACATTTTCTTCAAGAAAAGACTCATAAACCATTATTAGGTTCCCACGGAATTAAATGGAATAATTCTGTCTGCTATGAACGAGGTGTCACTGAGGGAGAAGTTCCTGGGCAGAGATGTCCGTCTGATTGTGAGAGGCACAGTGGAGGAAGAAGGCACAGCACTTCCTGTCCTGAGCAGAGTGAGGGAGAGGCGAGTAAGCGAACGGCCGTCCGCGCACCCGCGCGCTTGGGCTACAGGCTTTGCATCTGGGGAAGATGAGAAGCAGGGGGCGCTCAGGTGGGCATGAAGGAGTGTCGTGCCGTCCCGGTGTCCAGGTGTCGGGGAAGCAGACGATGGTGTGGTGCCCACGAGAAAGGCTAGTGTCAAGGGAGGGGGTGTGAGCGTCATCATGGTGGAATCCAGGGCTGATGGACAGGATGGGGAGACCCCCCAGGAAGGGCCGGGGAGGTAGGGGAGGTCTCAGCCTGCTGTGAGCATGTGGAATGCCCTGGCCACAGGTGGAGAAACTTTGCAACCAGAGACCGTGCACAGGTGTCAGAAAGTAGGACTGAAGCTTTCTGCCAGGGACCAACTTCCCAGCAACACATGGCGAATCCATTCTAGAGATCAGCTCTACAAAGGTAGCATTTGTAGGTGACAGTACTGAATGCAGCCCTCGGAAACTCTGGTGAAGAGGCTGAGTATCAGGCTGGGTCACCTGGGTGGCTCAGTGGGTTAAGCTTCTAATTTCAGCTCAGGTCATGATCCCAGGGTCATGAGACCAAGCCCCACTTCAGGCTCCCTGCTCAGCGAGGAATCTGCTTCTCCCTCTCTCTCTTCTTCTCCCTCTGCCCTTCCCCCCTCAAATAAGTAAATAAAATCTTTTTTTAAAAAAGAGGGAAAGTATCATGTTGAGTGTCAGTACCGCAAGAAAGGTGTTGCAAGCGGACACTTGGAGTTGACAAATACATTATCTTGATCATGGTGCGGCTTTCACAGGTGGATGTGTATCTGTCGACACATCAGTTCTACACTTTAAATACTCTGTTTTTTTGTATAAATAAAGCCATTTTTTAAGAGAGAAAAGAAATATAAATAACAAGTTTACTTACTTAGTCTAAGCTGGGCAAAATTTGAAATGAAACAGAAAGAACATCTATCCTGTCGAGATGAGATTCCCATTGTGCTTTGCTTTTTTATTTACTTAAAAACAAGCCCCATGTAGAGATGGCATTAGAATCATTCAGTAAAAGATGTTCTTGATTTTCTTTCACAGGAAGATAGATGATTCATTGAAGAAATGTACTTTGTGGGCGCAGTTCTTATGATTATGCTCCAAAATGTTTAATTACGGGAGCTTTTTAAGTACTTTTTTTCTAAGCTACTTTTAAAATCTTTTCATTTAGCTTTTCTGCGTTGAAGCATGGATTTAAAAAGAGGAGTCATTATCGGAGCCTATTTTAACTTGGACATCTCGGAGTTAATCCTTTCACACTGTGCATGCAAATCACATTCTTCTTGTCCTCCTGTGCCCTATTCAGCGTGCCCTCCAGAGTTGCCCCAAACACTGCTGTTGGGTTAAATGGGGGAATATAGTCCCAGCTCCGTCAGTGCAGATCAGATGTGCCCGCAGCCCTTGCCTGTGAGAAATTTCTTAATCAGAGATAGAGAGGAATGTGGGAAGTTAGAGATGTGATTCCAAATGTCAAACCAAAACAAAACAGAATTTCTGATTAAAAAAAAAAATCAATGCATATTAACTGAAATCTGTCAGATGAGCCAGAAAAACAGAAGTGTTACCCCAGAAGCCTGGGAAGAAGAGACAGGCCCTCTCAGGGCTGGGGAGGGCATAGAGCCCCCCGGAGTGACCACACATCTCTCCAGTCCAGTCTCTCCCTGTGAGGCTCCATTGCCCCTGCTATTACGGGACTGGTGAGGGACCAGATCACAGGGACCCGCTCAGGCTGCCTGCCCAGGCGGCAGTAAAACCCCTAGACTCAGCCAAAAGCTGTTTGCTTTTGGAGGTTATGAGCCCGTCGAATCTAAGTGAGGGTGTGGAGGACAGGATGTTTCTGGAGGCACAGTTCTATTAGGAGAGCGGTTTCAGATGTCCTCGACAGAGTCAAGGGACTGAGGCTCACACCCACCTTGATAGTAAGAGGCTCTGGGGTTTGGAGTTGAGGCTTCCAGTGATGTCCCCAAGAGCCATTTCATGTCTGGGGCACAGGAGACAGGGAAGTGGAATTGCGTCACTGGGCATGCTTGCTACCTACTTTTCCAACAGCTGAACTTTCTAAACTACCTCCGGTGATTATTTCTTTGTATAGATACATACATATACCTGTATATATATGGATTTTTTTTACAGTGTCAGGATTAATACTAATTTTATCTTCATATAAAGATTGCTTTATTTATTTTTGGCCCATTCTCCTGCCTCTAACTGCTTTCCCTTGTTGCGTTGTCTACCCTGTTCGTGACCATACTTCATAGTTGCGGTGACAATGGTCACCTGTGTCATGTTCCTCACTTCCGTAGGACTCTCTCCAGACATTTCCTCACTGAGTGAGGTCTAGGCATGAGGACTAAGACTTTTGTTTACATAATTACATTTAATGTTAAGTAAGTATCTATCGATTCCTCTTTGACCCAGTGTTTTTATAAAAAATTGTCATTGAATTATGTTAAATGCCTTTTTGACATTTTTAGAAATGGATTCTATAATCCTTTAATATAATTACTTATACTTAAGGATTTTGATTGCCCATTGTCGTCTCTTGCATCATACAGTGCCGTGTTCATCTGCTTCTCCATAAACCTTTGTCCCGCATTCCAGCACATCTGGTACCAAAATCGTGACCCCAGGTTAAATGCTGTTGCCTTTGCCAGGCATACCCTTTCATATCCTTTTATTTTAAATCTCTCTGGGATATTTTATGAGTTTCTTTTATATAGAATTGAATTATTGTTTTTGAGCATGAAGTATTTTTTAATAGGTTAGAGCCATTTGCATTATTTTTTAAAGATTTATTTCAGAGAAAGCGAGAAGAGAGCAGGAGCAGGAGGAGCAGAGGGAGGGAGAATCTCGAGCAGGCTCTGCACTGAGCTCAGAGCCATTTGCATTATTATGTTTGGCAGTTTTGGTCTCGGTTCTGTCCTATAGACGCACACGAGTGAACCCAGGTCCGTACATGTGTACACGGCACAAGCACCCAGTTTCCCTTGTGGTCTCTTTGTGTTTTTCTTTCCTTCTCTCTCTCTCTCGATTTTCTTTCTTTTTGGAGGGGAGATGGCTTTTTGGGGCCGTCAGAATGACCCTAGTTTGTCTGGTTACCTTATGTGCGTACTCACTTTCAACACCTTAGTTCCCTCTTTCTTCTGTCTCTGGGTTTCCCACCCTGAAAAGCAACCACAGCCTCTGGACTTTAAGGCTCCTCATTGAATTCTTTTTTTTTTTTTTTTTTTTTTTAAGATGCATTTATTTATTTTGGAGAGAGAGAGGGAGAGAAGCAGACTCCCCTCTGAGCAGCGACCCTCACTCGGGGCTCGATCCCAGGACTCAGGGATCACAACCTGAGCGGAAGGCAAACGCTTAACCTACTGAGCTCTTAAGGATGCTGTTTCTGCCACCTGTTTACTTGTCCTCAGGTGACGGATGGGTGTCTTCTCCTGGAGAGCACACCTCCCTTCCTTGCCACAGTCCCTCTGCCTTCCGGCCCCTGCGCTGACAGGAACCGTGCTCGGTGGCCACTGCCAGCCCCTAGTCAGAGGCTCCCCAGGCCCCCAGGCTTGCTCTTGGGGAGATTCCTCCAGAAGTGCTCGTGGGAACCAAAGCCCGGAGCCCCTGCGTCTCACGGCTCTCGCCCGTCCCCCCCATCACCGCTGTTGTTTCGTCTCCCTCCTTCCGGCCCCCAGTGTCTCTGGCCTGGTTCGTCCTTTCCACGAAAGTTCCAGGCATTGGCTGTGGCTGTTTCTGCCTCCAGAGAGGAGGGGGCTTGTAGAGTAATTGCTAAAGTAGGGACCCCTCCGTTCTCAGAGCCCCTGCGGGGACAAAGAGGGAGATACGCGTCTAAGCGGTCGCCAGTGCCGTGCTGCTCCAGGCTGGTTTCTGGGTCTGCCATCTCCAGACCCACTCCCAGGCTCCACTGATCGTTATGTTTTACGTTCTTTTCTTGGCCTGTTTTTCTGCTGGTAGAATCTTCCACTCCAGCAGGCCTGCACCTGGGAGAAGGGGGGGCGGTGTCCCCATTCTGTGAAGCGGCGACAGCCAGGCTGCCCGCCGGAGGGGGCGCGCAGGCTGTGCGGAGCTGTGGGAAAGGGGCACCCCATGGCCAGGGTGTAAGGTGCTGTCACGGAACCAGACCTGGAACAAAATGTCCTGCGCCTGGCCAAAAGGGGTGGCTGGAGGCCAACTCGGGAGTGAAGTGCCCAGAAGGCCAGAGCAGAGCTGGAGAGCCTTGTGGGGAGACGCGTCGGGGCAGACGGCCTGGGCCTTCCCAAGCTTTTCCGGAGGGCCTGGGGCTCCCGCAGAAGGGGGGGTGGGAGGCTGGAGAGCTTTCCTGAGAGGGATCCCTCCGGAGGCCTGTCCCCTGCTGGGGGTGACGTTCCCTCCTGCGGTCCCCCACTCACCCATGCACCCTGTGTCCGGCCGGGGAGTATCTGGAACTTTGCTTTACCCGGAGGCCTCCGGACCCGGCGACAAGGACAGGGCCTTCTGCTCGCTGCCTCCCACAGCCGCGGATTTCAGTTTCCACGGGGATTGCAAATTCTGTCCTACCCGCCTCACTGGCCTTGTCATGAGAATACATTAGAGGCGCAGGAGAATGCCGCGGCCAGGCCCAAATCAGGAGGTGCTGTCTGTTCTCTGTCCTCGTTCGGGGTGACCGACGAGGAGCGCCTCACCGCAGGGCCTCCTGGGCGGGCTTTCTCGCGCGTCGCCGTGTCTGGTGGCATCCACAGCCCGGGCCAGTCTGGGGCTGCAGGTTGAGCACATCCATTCGTTACTGATGATCTTTTCAAGTTCAGAAACTCACTGAGCAAATGGAAGGCACACTTTCTTTTTTTTTTTTTTTTTCCCAATTTATTTATTTTCAGAAAAACAGTATTCATTATTTTTTCACCACACCCAGTGCTCCATGCAAGCCGTGCCCTCTCTAATACCCACCACCTGGTACCCCAACCTCCCACCCCCCCCGCCACTTCAAACCCCTCAGACTGTTTTTCAGAGTCCATAGTCTCTCATGGTTCACCTCCCCTTCCAATTTACCCAAATTCCCTACTCCTCTCTAACGCCCCTTGTCCTCCATGCTATTGGTTATGCTCCACAAATGAGTGAAACCATATGATAATTGACTCTCTCTGCTTGACTGATTTCACTCAGCATAATCTCTTCCAGTCCCGTCCATGTTGCTACAAAAGTTGGATATTCGTCCTTTCTGATGGAGGCATCATACTCCATAGTGTATATGGACCACATCTTCCTTATCCATTCATCCGTTGAAGGGCATCTTGGTTCTTTCCATAGTTTGGCGACTGTGGCCATTGCTGCTATAAACATTGGGGTACAGATGGCCCTTCTTTTCACGACATCTGTATCTTTGGGGTAAATACCCAGGAGTGCAATTGCAGGGTCGTAGGGAAGCTCTATTTTTAATTTCTTGAGGAATCTCCACACTGTTCTCCAAAGAGGCTGCACCAACTTGCATTCCCACCAACAGTGTAAGAGGGTTCCCCTTTCTCCACATCCTCTCCAACACATGTTGTTTCCTGTTTTGTTAATTTTGGCCATTCTAACTGGTGTAAGGTGATATCTCAATGTGGTTTTAATTTGAATCTCCCTGAGGGCTAATGATGATGAGCATTTTTTCATGTGTCTGATAGCCATTTGTATTTCTTGATTGGAGAAGTGTCTGTTCATATTTTCTGCCCATTTTTTGATGTGTTTGTCTGTTTCGTGTGGGTTGAGTTTGAGGAGTTCATTATAGATCCTGGATATCAACGTTTTGTCTGTACTGTCATTTGCAAATATCTTCTCCCATTCCGTGGGAAGGCACACTTTCTAACCAGAAACGCTGAAACGCGTTCGTGTTAAAATGCTGCCCCACAAAGTCACCTTCCAGAAACAGCCAACTGGGTGTACCGTCTTTACTGGCCCATTCCTGTTCAAGAAGGCAGTTTGCGTGTATTTCAAAATGTGCGGAATGAATTTCCCATCAGTTCCTACTTTGCTGCCTTGTCCGAGCAGGTCTCCATCTAACACTTCCAGACCCGGCTCAGCGTCTCTGTTCTCACATCATCTGGCAGAAGCTTCTGGAGGAGAGCTCGCCAGTCATGCTGTGCTCTGAGACGGTGTTTTGTTACAGAAGCTGTCATAGAGGACACGTGCATTCCCACGCAGTGCAGAAAATGAAATTCACGGGTACATTGCCTTGCAGAGCTGACCCTATGCCTGTTTTGGAAGTTTTTATTGGACGTTTACCTCTGCACGGACATGTCCTTGAGCTCATATTCTGTCTTTAGTTTGGTAGCTTGCCTTTCCACGTGTATTTAAAATTATTCGTTAACTTAATTTCCTGCACAGATGGCCTCTTCTTGTTAGATATTTAGGTTACTCAGAATTTTCCCATTATTATTATGCTCTGATACTCCCCTCCCCCATGTCTAGAGCAGCTTCTGTGCTTTTTACAGTCATCTCTTGGTATGGATTGCAGAAAGTGATATTGCTGGTCCAAATGAGAATTTATGAGTTCCAGAGTACACTTCCAAACAGCTTTGCAAGGACAATTTAATCTGTTTTTCTTTTCCCTCTCTCGCTCACTTTTTTTTTTTTTTTTTTTTGTATCCACAAAGTCTTTAATCTTACCTGCCATCTCTCCTAGGTCCTAGGTTTGTGTGACAAATAATGTAATGAGTAGTCATTTGAGGCTAAGGCAGATGAATAAAGTTAGTGATTACAGCCGTGACTTCCACTGTTGTCCCTGCGGACGTTCTGGTGGTGTCCTGTTAGCAGAGAGAGGCCCCACCTGTCCTGCCTCAGTGAGGCAGACTGAGACCCAGAGGTCCCCCTGAGATGGACGGGCCACGATTCGAAGCTGTTCTGCTGGCGCTGGTCACTCAGCTGGCGGAGTGACGCTTCCCCGCACGCTCAGAGAGCGGCCTCTAGGAAATGCCATGATACCATTCGTTATGTGGGATTAAAATAATATAAGTGCCTATTCAATTAAGCATAATCATGAATCTATTTGATATACACATTTTATGAGTCATTGCATTACGGAAATCAGGATGGCCGTTCCAGCAGCCACCTGCCCAGGTTGTACGGGGTCCCCTTGCTGATAGACTGACCTTCTTACTGGAAAGCTGGTGACAGCCCCGGGGAGGGAGGGGGGAGAGGCTTTCTGCACTCAGGATCTTCAGTTTAAAAACCATCCAAGATTCTGTATTTGTGTGTGCGCGTATATATCTATGTCTATGTATATAGATACATACATAAAATATATATATTTTAAAGATTCATTTATTTTAGAGAGAGAGTGAGATAGAACTGGGGGAGGGGCCGAGGGAGAGAGAGAATGTCAGACTCCCCGCTGAGCACAGAGCCCTACCCAGGGATCCAGCCCAGGACTCTGAGATCGTGAGCTGAGCCGAAATCAAGAGTGTGACGCTTCAGCGACTGAGCCACCCAGGAACTCCTGTATGTATTTATTTCTGTTTATTTCTATAGAACTCCAATGGCATGTCCTTCACCCACTCTGTCATTTGTACTTCCTATTCATACATTGTGTCATACACAAGGCAGTGTCGAGGGGAACCAGGAAAATACTGGTTTATATTTTAAAGCTTTTCTTCAGGGGGTGCCTGGGTGGCTCAGTCCATGAAGCGTCTGCCTTTGGCTCAGGTCATGATCTTAGGGTCCTGGGACTGAGTCCAGCATCCAGCTCCCTGCTCAGCGGGGAGTCTGCTTCTGCCCTCCCCTCTGTTCCTGTTCTCTCTCTCTCTGGCTCACTTGCTCTCTCAAATAAATAAATGAGTAAACTCTTAAAAAAAATAATGAAAAAAAAAAGCTTTTCTTTGTGTTTGTTAACCGTTTCAAAGTGTCTTCCAAAAAATGTCGTTTAAGAGCAGCTGCTACCTTGAGCAACAGGGCCATTTATACTCTGGATTGAGACAACAAAGGCTTGTATAATTTCTTTTCATTGTAAACGCCCAGAATCAAGTCTATCCAGACAGAATTCCTGAAGGTTCTGGCAGGTTTGATATTGGTGTGATCACAGCTGTTACTATCAGTGTTCCCCTTTCTTGGCTGCCCTGAGGCTCTGATCTGTTAGATTGTTCTTGAACTGAACCTGAGTTTTTTTGAGTTTATGAGAAAAAGAAAAACAGTAGTTAATTTAAACTTGAACTTGTAAAGTATTGGAATTTGTTGAATGTCTTATAAATCGTCATCACTTTTCCCAATCTGTATAACTGATAACAAATGTTTGTTTTTGCAAAGGGAAAAAAGATTTATAATAAACAGAATTTGAAAGCTAAAAAGAGTTATCATATTTAATATTCTATGTAATATGGAGTGTGTTTTACAAATAACATATAATTTATAAAACTTATGTTTCATATAAATATATAAAACACATTTTCTAAATTAATGTAATATAACTTAAAACATCTATCTTATGTATTGTATTGGATAATGTGTGTTATATATAACTTAGGAATATATGTTTATAATGTTTACATGTAATGCTTATAAACATTTATAATTACACTAATATTATACTTCTATTGTTACATAAGTATATTTTATAATAGTATACGCAAGTTATATTTAATATTTAAGTTATATAAATGATTAAGACAATCTTATTAAAAGTTACATTTAAGATAAATAACAGTTCTGTCTGCTACTTGCATCCTGAGTTGATAAGTGCTTGAGATGAAATATTTTATAGTTTCTGTGGGAAAGAGAGGAATCCCCTTGTACTTAGCATTTGCTGGGAACTTGCTATTTAAAGTGTATAAAATAATGAAATTCACACTCATCTTAATTGCAACATTAATCATTGGCTTAAAATGAAAACAGAACTCAAAGATGTTTATTTTTTAAGCAAGTCAGTTTTCTAAGTTATCAATTCTGATACTGATTTGAATGAAATGAATTGCCCTTGAAGAGTTGTATGTCTTTGGGGTTTCAGTGTATACTAATGATCTCTTCCATGCATAGATTGGAGGAGACTGAATAGAAATGGTTTAATGTGCCTGGAAAAATCGGGAGTTTTTGCTCCGGAGAATGCAAATATGTTTAACTTACCGAAGTAAGCCATTCAAAATGAAAGCGTATACACTCCATAAACCATGGATGGCATCAGCAACATGAATAATATATGAAATATTATTGTAATTAGGCTCAAAGAAATAGTCTGCTTGCTGCGATTTTCAAAATTTAGATATTAATAGTATATGGAACGATTGTCTATTCCTGCTATAATTTTAGATGTGACTCTTTTTTTTTTTTTTTAAAGAGGGAGAGAGAGAGAGAGAGGAAGAGAGAGGAGAGAGGAGGTTGGCCAGAGCAGAGGGAGAGGGAAAGAGAATATTAAGTAGGCTCCACAGTCAGGACAGAAGCTGATGAGGGGCTCGATCTCACAGCCCTGAGACCATGACTTGAGCCGAAATCAAGTCTGATGTCTAACCAACTGAGTGACCCGGGTGCCCCCTGACTCACATTCTCTTCACTGTAGGAAAAAAGTCTTAGTTCTCAGTGCAACCGTAAGTTGTTGCATTGTAGGTAATCGATGAGATGTCCATGGTCCCGGGTGCAGTAATTGGCTGTTTTCTGTGATAATCTGCATTTTGCCCAGCACATCTGAATAATAAATTTAATTTCTTTTCCCTTTATGCTGAAATCTGTTGGGACTCCATAGTCTAATCGGGTTTCTAAAAGAGATGAGTTTATTCTTTTAATTTAGTAATATGTGTGTTCTGTGAGGGAACCTTTTAATTGCAATAGACTCGGGCATGTGGAACGGTGATCTCCGTGTATGGTACCCGCACTGAAAACATTAGCCAGTCCCGGGACTTGCTGGAGATTCTCAGGCCCCACCCCAGAACAAGGAAATCAGGAACCCTGGGGGCCGCCGGCAGCCCGTGCGGCTTTCCCAAGTTCTCCAGGTGGTTCTGAGGCCCTGGGCGGCTGGAGAACCTTACCCTGGACGGTGGATTGTTCTCGTGCGACAGCCCTGCTTGAAACTGACTTTACTCCTCTCGTGCGGTGAGGTTTCCTCATGCTAGGAAATAGGCTGTACTTGAAGTTTTGGACGGAGACCTGGCATATCAGCTAATTTGGTAGTGTGACCAACCATCCCAGACTTGAGTGGTTTAAAACAGCCCTGTGGTCTCAGTGGACAGTTCTTCTGCTCTTGGCTGGCTTCCCTTACGCGTCTGTGATCGGTTGCCGGTCATCTGGGGGCTGGATGGTTTGGAATGCCTTCAGCTGTGGTGCCTTGCCTGTCCTCTTCACTATCTTCCTTCCTCCAGTAAGCTGCTCTGAGCTCATTCTTGGAGAGCCTAGAGAAAGGGCAGGAGCAGGACCTCAGAGTCAGCCCAGGACCCCTTCTGCCATTTGCTCTTGACCACCCAGACTCAAGGCCAGCTCTGCTTCCTTCACATCCAAGCCTTCTGAATGTTCTCTGAGGCTGAGAAGTAGAGCACAGTGGGTTATAGAGAACAGAGCTGTTCAGAGGCACCTGGTCATGCCTGTGATCAGAGATCGGTAAAATACCAGGCTTGCAAAGGCCAAATAAACCTCAAAACAGAGAAAAAAAAAATTTTAAACAGCTAAGTAAAAACAAGCAAATTTCCTGGATAGCTGATGTGATTTCTAGAATGGACTTTGCTTAATAACAGCCTGCATGCTCTCAGAGTCCACTGGCTTCACACAAGACTGATGACGTCCTCCGGAGGCTGAGAGCAGCCGTGGATAGTCATGGATAGTCGTGGATAGTCGTGGATAGACGTGGATAGACATGGATAGACGTGGATAGTCGTGGATAGTCGTGGGGAACGCAGAGTACGTACTCTTGGTCTCCTCCTGCACATTTCAAGAGTGTTTTTGGTAAGGAAAAGAGTAGAAAAAGAGTAGGAGAAAAGAAAAAAAGAAGTATGTGGTGATTAATAGTCTTGCACAAAATATAATATGGCCCTTTATCATACTTCCAGTAAGTGGGCTGGTTTTGAATAGCTCATGTTACACTTTATTCATGGCAGTAATAAACTGTTGTGTATATTAGTGTTACATAACCAGAAAGAAGTGTTTGCTTGCATTTCCAGATCATTTGCTAATACGCAGCTAAAGCAATGATTAACAAACAATGATCAGATGTATTTAGGACATAATTTCTATGTGCAGAGACACTCATTCTTTTCCCGTATATGTTTATGGAAAATGAGGCACATATTCTGTGGTATTGTCTCCTCACTTAGGAGCTTTCTGGCTCACAGCTTCTCCCTGATTGCACCTACACACGTTAAATGATTCTTCTGTCTGGATCGTCTGTCTCTAAGATTCGTGTAAGAAAAAGTCTGTGCCCACGGGGAGCTGGGTAAGATTCAGTGCAGATAATCCGATTGTCCAATAATTATAGAACGATCTCAGAAGGCTAGATGTTATGGCAAAGAACGGCCGTCTAACGCTTGCCAGTACACAAAGCAGAGCAAATATAGGTCATTTGGGAAAGAGTTAGGCAGAGTGATGTGCAGAGAGCCCAACATGAGCTGTTCAGGTTGAAGGAATTAGACCTGATGCCCAAGCTGTGGATCAAGAGTCAGGCCGAGATGACCGGGCTGTGGCTGAAGCCCCACCGCGGGGGGCTGGCCCAGATCGCTTTGAGTGGTGCGTCAGTCAGCCATCGCCGCAGTGATGCTGAAGCAAACTTATCCCAAGCTGGGTGGCTTAAATTATGGAGATTGTGTTTTTCACTCAGGCCTGTGCATTGGCTGGCTTTTGGCTCCTGTCAGCTGGCCCCCACTCCGGGCCGCAGGTGCCTTCAGACCAGCCCCACACGCATGTACATCTTCATGGATCAGGAGCTACTCAGCATTTGCTCATGGTGGATCCTCAGAGCACAGAGACCAAGCTTAATTTTTAAGCAGTCTTGAAGCCACTGCTACCGTCATGTCTGCTAAAGGTCGCTCAGCCAAATGAGTCATGTGGCCAAGCCCAGCACCACCGGGGCCACAGGTGTCCGCTGCCCACGGGGAACATGGAGCAGAGTCATCATCTGCAGACCCGCAATCCACACTGTTCCAAGCGGGGCGGGAGGAATCGGGGGTAAACGTACACGTTAATGCAAAATTTATTGCCGTTTCTCATTCTAAATGTTTACCTCAAACTCTTAGCTCATGGTTTGGGGACTGTGAGATTTATGTGTTGTTGCTTTTATTTTTCCCCCTAGCATAATTAGCCTCCAAGCAGGTGGTCTTTTTTAGTAGCAGCAATTTTGAAATGGCTACATTTTTTTCTAAGAATAGTATTGGCAACATTCTAGTTGAGATTTGCGTGTGTTCTTGATTTGACCTCAAAATAGGATGGGCTACAGTTACTGTTGCGTTTATTTGGGAAAAGATAAATTTGAAACATGGCATGTAGCAGTAACAACTGAAATAACCTAAATGTATTGTCCTTAGCAATTTAAGAGGTAATTGCGTATTTGCAAAAATGGTAGTATAATTCCATTCCACCTGCAGGACTAAAATTATAATTAGCACAATTGATAAGCAGGGACCCTTTATATATAGTGCTAAGAAACCTGGAAGCACCTACTTGGCTCTTTTACTATAAAATATAATTTTGATATATATATATATATTGACTATAGAGCTGTAAGAATTTTGTTCCTTTAGCTTAAAAATATAACTAATTAGCTTTAACAAAATTAAGACCCTTGAGTTAGTCTTTAGATGTTGATACTTATCAGTGTCCCAGAAGCTTGATATTAATTAAGTAATAAGGTAATGATTGGCATGTTCCTTAAGAGCACCTTCAAAACGGAAGTGTCAAGAAGGATGATTTAACTAGAGGTTCTCTTGGAGTGGTTGTTTTTCTTTTTGTACATTAAATGTGTTACTCTTGCTCAGATTAAATTTTAATTTTTTTGTTGTGGACATGGCATCATATCCATGCATGTGAACTTCTTATAGCACTAGGTAGTAATTATCATAACGTCCCTAGTGTCTTTCTCCTTAGAAGGGAATGAAGGGGAGATCCCAGCCAGAAAGGAGATGGATAGAGGGATGGGTCTGGAAAGATGACAGGCATTTTAAGCATTGTCTTCTGCATCGCCCCATCTGTGAAAATTAGGTTCCACTGCATTCAGGAGGAGAAACCATCCCAAACAGCAGTTGCTCATACAGGAGGGGCATTTGTCTTGGTCACACCTCAGAGGAGTCCCGAGTTAGGAGTCCAGGGTTGGAAAGGGGGATCGCGAGGCCCCCGGAGACGTGGCTCTGGCTGCCCACACGTTCTCGGCCGGCAGCTGCTCTCTGGGCCATGACAGTGCTCCCGGCTGGCGGAAGGTCTTCCTCCTTTGCGGAGGGTCTTACTGGAGATAAGGGCTTAGTATCCAGACGACCACTTGATAGCCAAAGCTGCCCAACGTCCCTGAGCCATCGGGGCCTCAAGGAGAGAGCCCCTCCCGTAGAACGGCCTCCTCCAAAAGACAAGAGATGACAAGTGTTGGCGAGGATGGGAAGGAAAGTTTAGAACCCTTGTACGCTGCTGGCGGAATGCAGGCTGGGGCAGCCGCTGTGGAAAACAGCACGGAGGCCCCTCACAAAATTAAAAATAGAACCACCATATGATCTGGTAGCTTCACCCCTGGGTATATAGCCAAAGGAAATGAAAACAAAATGAGGATCTCAGAGAAGATGTCTGTACTCACTACAGCGTTAGTCACGGCGGTCCGCATTTGGAGGCAAAGGAAGAGTCCGTCTGTGGATGAATGGATAGAGAAGACGGGATTATATGTCCAAAATGTGTGTGTATTTGTAGACACACAATGGCATTTTATCAGCCATGAGAAGGAAGGAAATGTTACCCTTTGCAACATGGATAGACCTTGAGGACATTCTTCTAAGTAAGATAAGTCAGCCAGGAAAGGACAAATACTGCATATCATTTTTATCTAGATCTAAAAAAAATAGTCTTGACTCTTTTTTGTCAAAGAATTTGATTAAAAAAGTCAAATTCATAGAAGCAGAGGGGAAAACTGGTTGCCAGGGTCTGGGAGGTGGTGAGGACATAGGGAGAGGTTGACTGAAGAGGACAAACTTTGGGAGGCCTGGGGGGCTCATTCGGTTAAACCTCTGATTTTGGCTCAGGTCATGATCCCAGGGTCCTGAGATCAAGTCCCACATGGGGCTCCCTGCTCAGTGGGGCGTCTGTTTCTGCCTCTGCTGGCTGTTCCGCTGCTTGTGCTCTCTCTCTCTCTCTGACAAGTAAATAAATAAAATCTTTTTTTTTAAAAAAAAGTACAGGTGCACTTGGGTGGCTCAGTGGGTTAAAGCCTCTGCCTTCAGCTCAGGAAATGATCCCAGGGTCCTGGGATTGAGTCCCGCATTGGGCTCTCTGCTCAGCAGGGAGCCTGCTTTCTCCTCTCTGCCTTGTGATCTCTGTCTGTGAAATAAATAAAATCTTAAAAAAAAAAAAAAGTACCCAACTTTTGTAGCAACATGGACGGGACTGGAAGAGATTATGCTGAGTGAAATAAGTCAAGCAGAGAGAGTCAATTATCATATGGTTTCCCTTATTTGTGGAGCATAACAAATAGCATGGAGGACAAGGGGCGTTAGAGAGGAGTAGGGAATTTGGGTAAATTGGAAGGGGAGGTGAACCATGAGAGACTATGGACTCTGAAAAACAGTCTGAGGGGTTTGAAGGGGCGGGGGTGGGAGGTTGGGGTACCAGGTGGTGGGTATTATAGAGGGCACGGCTTGCATGGAGCACTGGGTGTGGTGAAAAAATAATGAATACTGTTTTTCTGAAAATAAATAAATTGGAAAAAAAAAGTACAAACTTTCAGCTATAAGATGCACACGATTGAGTATCTCATGTAGAACATGGTGACTGTACGTGGTAAAACAGTATGGCATACCTGAGATTTCCTGAGAGAGTAGAATTTAAATTTCTCATTAAAAATAAAAATCAGCAGCTGAGGTGTTAGGTATGTTATGAACTAGTTGGGGGAGCCCTTGTGTCGTGTGTATGTATATCAGGTTGTCACAATAGACACGTTCAGTATCTTCCATTTAATAGATCAGTTAGACCTTAACAAGCCTGCGGAACAAAACCACGACGAGGACTCTTACTGGGGGAAGCCATGCATTCCCACGCGCCTCTCACTGGCTGAATGACTGCATCCATCTAAAACGGAAGTGGATAATGGAGTCCTTTGGCTGGTTTAGCAAAGAAGTGGGCTTTCATTACCCTACTGGGGGCAACTGGCAAAAGCTGTGTTTTCAGTTTGTCCTCAGAGGACTTTCTGAGAATGTTGTTACGGTCCTGCACTCTGATACACCAAATAGCGACCTTTTAGTTGTATTCACTGTAGCATAATAACTCAGTGTAGAATTTTGCCTTTCTGTAGCTTTTTTAAATTTTTAATCTTATAAGATGCCTTGAAGCATGATTGTGTTTCCACATATGTGCCTTTGGCACCTCTTAAGGTAAGATGTAGCTTCCAAACTAATCAAATCTTGTTTTTAAAAAGTGCTAGGGATTAAGTTTGAGGGATCCCGTTGTGTGTAGCTCTGTATGGGAAAATATAACTGGGGTTTCTGAAAAATTTCCTCGCCCTTTTGGACTGGGGATTGGTGAGGTAAATCTTTAAGGTTCTCTGTGTTGTGAATTTTTTAAGTAATGTATGCTGGTTATGCTTTCCAGAAGCAACTCAAAAAAATGTTTCCAGTGTTGTGTTTAAATCCACATTGGAAACATTATTGGGTTGCTAATGAAAAATGATTTCTATTAAGGTCTCCTATTTTAGCACCTATGATACAAAGGCACATTCAACATCCATAATTGCCACATCGTCAAGATCTCCCAGAGAAGGAAAGGCGAGGTCACTGGCTTATGTGAGATCTGGACCGCAGATGGGAAGTAAGGATGGGTAGTTGGGTGAAGATCCTCTTGGTCGGTTATGGCTTCCATGCATCTGATGGTGGTTTGCTGCTCTTCACGGTTTCTCTTGTAAATAGAGTGCGTCGCCTACTAGACGGAGCAGCGTGGGACTGTGCACAAGACGCCACCCGCGTGTTCGATTAGGGCTAATGTGTTTTAATTACCAGCAGCCTAAGAACCAAACAGTGCATCTTAGTGCATCTAACGTTATTATTTTCAAGTAGCAGTTGAGTAACACTTGGAAGAGAGTCATGAATCTCTCGGGCTAATTAATGGAAATGTTTAAAAAGTACTGGCAGATGAAAGTAACAAACATGTCATCCCCAAATTGTGTTTTCCAGCTACTGATTGATAATACTAGATCAGTCGCCAAGTTTTAATTTCTCGATTAAATGGCATGCCCCGTATTGCAGTTTTAGTCACATTTACTAAAGTTAATAACGAATGTATCCAATGTTTCAGATCTCTCATAGGAAATATTTTCCCTCAATATTAAAAAAAATGCAGATGGTCAAGCATAGCTGCAAAAAAAACCCCAAATTATTGGAATTCTATTTTAATGACAGCTTATGATTCTGATAGTAACTGATGGCAGTTCTTCCCAAGAATACCTAAAAAAATTTGACTTGCCTTTTGCATCATCAAATTGGTGAAGTTGGTGAATATAATTCTGTGTGTTTTTAATATTTGCTTTGCTCTCATTTCAATTGTTTTTAGCATCAGGCAGGTGACTGTGGTATAAATGGCCATTGTCTGTGAAGCAACATTCTCTATTTGAATTCCATGTATGGGGTGGATTAGAAAAGAACTTTATTTCCTTATTTTTTTTTTAAAGATTTTATTTATTTGACCGAGAAAGACAGTGAGAGAGGGAACACAAGCAGGAGGAGTGGGAGAGGAAGAAGCAGGCTCCTTGCTGAGCGGAGAACCTTATGCGGGGCTTGAACTCAGGACCCTGGGATCACAACCAGAGCCAGGGTCAGACTTTTAAAAGGCAGACTTTTAACTATTGAGCCACCCAGGCACCCCGAGGAAAGAACTTTCAGTGCATGTTTCTGTACCTGCGGCCCGGCTCCTGGCGGCGTGGAACCAGCTTAGGGTTGCTGCAGCTGTCCAGGTGATGGGGGGACGGGGCAGATGGGGACCTGCCCAGCAGTGGGCAGTAGGTCCGGGAGGGGAGGGGGTTTGCCCAGGTTTGTCAGAGGGCAATGTGTAACCCCGGGCTTTGTGATAGCCATACAGAGTTGGGATGCCCATGAAATTGCAGTCAGAACTCAGTTTTCTTTTGAGTGGCTGGTGTTTACCTTAGAGTCAGTAAAAGCAATGTGTTTTAATTAAAAAAAATTATCCAAATAAACATGCTTCTATAATTTGTCTTTGCAAACCCACACTTCTGTTGATGCCTACTGCATGCCACTGTTTTGGTTTTCCCCTATCTTCTGGACTATCAAAATCCTTTTAAATCTGAATGCTGTCCTCACATCCTTACTAACACTACTGTGTGCCTTGGTCCCAGGAAGTGTTTATTATCATGTCTCCCATCCCGCCCCCATTTTACAGTTGAGGGGACCGAGGCCCAAAGAAAGGTTGCATAACCTTCCCGGTATCCACTGCTCTTTATTGATGGGTCCCAAATATAGAGCCAGAGCTACTTCTGAGCCCAATTCCGGAGCTCTGGCATTTCAGCATGAAGCTGTGCCATCACACTCTATCCATCACGTGCACGGCCGGGAGCTGGGAGCCCGGCACAGTGCAAATGGGCGCTGCCCACAAAGGGAGTGAGCCAAGCATGTAACTCTATTTTAGCATGGTAGGTAAAGGAAAATTCTTTACACCTCCCTCCCCCTTGCCCGCCCCCAAACCTATGGGGATTCAAAGGTGGAAGGGACCGTATTAGGTTGAAGGACTACAGCTATTCCATGGAGACCGTGCATTCAAAGGCAGGGCAGGATTACCAGGAGGAAGGACTCACGGAGGGAGTGACAGCAAGAACTAAGCCACAGAGGAACATGGAATGGGGCGGGGGGGGGGCCCTTCAGTCTGCATCTAGGCTGCTCTAGGCTAGTGCGTCTTAGAGGATGCGGAGAAAGACCTGTATTTTATTCAGGAGACACAGAAAAGCCACTGGAGATTTTAAGTAGAGAAATGACATGTTTGGATGGTTTTTTAGGAAATTCTACAAAGTCTCCCTTCATTTTGTTTTAGTTTTATACCTGGTACTGATTACTTCCTGACAATGTCCTCCGTATTTTGTGGTTGCTGTCTGCCTCCCCCCATGCAAGGCAAGCTGTTAGGGTCCCTTGGTTGGGTCACAAAGGCTTGCCTTCCTCTGCAGCGGTAGGAGACGGGGACAGAGAGGGCCAGCTCCCTTGGGCAGGGACACTGATCGGAGGGCCTCTGAGATGCTCTTCCTCATGCCTAAATGTGCCGTCAGAGAAGCTGCTGACCTTACACTGGATGTAAGTGGGTCCCAGCGGCCGTAATGGCCAAGTGACCAGCGTAGGTGGTGTGAACAGGATAGTTCCGGATGTAAGAGCTTGAAGGCATATCGAGTCAGCAGTACTGACTACATCTAGGATCCTGGGTCTCCCTTCGGATGTTGAAGAAATAGCCCCAGGTTGAATTTGCGACCTTTCCCCGCAGAGCCCCTTCCTGGTACAGGCTTCCCCTTCCGTGCCTTTCCCTGTCGCCAGCGGCACGGGCCGGGCACCTTGGGGTCCTGCTCGCTGGGTCTTTTTCTCTCACAGTCGCACCGAGAGGCTGCCGCCCTTGGACCATTGGCTTCCTTTCTCCTGTCCCCAGACTCCTCCCTTGGCCAGTCTCTAAGTGTGTGCTGCCTCAGGACAAGCTACTGGGACAGGCACAGCCGCAAGGGCACACATTATGACTGGGACAGAGTCCATGGGAATGCAGACACTTGGGGTTTTCCGATGGAAGCTACATCAATCCCCTTCTTATTAGCACATTTTTCTTTTCTATTGAGGTGTAACTCACATGCTGCCAAGGTCAGGAGGCGGCTCAGCAGCTTCGTGTGACGGCATGCACATGTGGGCGCGGACACTGACCTAGAGACACGTGCCCGTTCCGAATGATTGTAGGGACCGGTCTCTTCCTCTCAACTTGGGATGGGCGGGAGGGGCCGGGCTGCCTTCTGGCTTGCCCACTCGAGTGTCCGTGGAGAGAGAGAGGCCCCCCGCCCCAGGCAGGGCTTCCAGCTCCTGCTTGTTGGAGGGACACCGGGTTCCGGCTGAGGAGGTCCTGGGCACCTGGGCAGTCCTTGCCGCGACCTCACTGCGGAAAGTCTCTGCACCGAAACGACTGCATTCTAGCCCTGGAACTGCCCCCAGTAGATGAGTTTCTGCCTTTTAAAAATAATTTTTTCTGCCTCTGTGAGCTAAGAAGCCTGGTATGTATAATGAATAGGAATAGAACATTTTATAATGAAATTCTTTATTATTAGTGGTATGGGACGGATGTGTAGCTGCCAGTGCTTTGAATGCTCATTTTAGCCCGACTTTATTTTATTTTTTTCTGAGTAAAATCATCAAGCTATGCCTTTCTTCAGATGTGACTCCATGTGGTGTCCTGTGTCATTTTTCTTTCTCTCCGTACAATCTTGGTCTTGTTAGTACATAGCGACTCAGCGTTACGGAGCATTTCCTGCAGCCCGGAGCGTTCTGAATCCCTCACGCCCGTGACCTCCCTCAGCTCAGCGGCTCTGACGGCTTGTGCCGGCGCTCTGTCTTTACAGCTGAACCTGGGTCGTGGGGTGGTCACGGCTCGCCAAGGTCCCCCGGCCCGTGTGTGGCAGAGCCCGTATGAGAGCCGGCCTAGAGGCGCCAGAGCTGGGCGTCACCGCTGTCTACCACCTCTCCTCGCACGAGGAAGTCACCAGCAATGGGGACATTTGCACACCGGCTGCAAGAACCCAGCCTTGAAGGGGGCCGATGCAGCTCGAGTGTCTCTCGAGTCCTGTTTCCTTGGCAGAGACGTACGTGATCGCGCCCGCATCCTTCGGAGTTGAATCAGGGCCAGCTGTGTTTGAGGAATGGAAAGGCATAGTGACGGGTGGCACCCGCGGGGGTCCCTGCTGTGGGCCCACCCCGTTCCGGTGAAGCATCTTCCTTCCATGACTCCCCGCGGGCACCCTGTGGGGCAGGGACGGTGTGGAGGTGAGGACCCTCGGGCACAGGATGCTGAGGGAAGTCCTCAAAGGCCCGCTCGTTCGCGGGGACACCAGCCTGCTAACTGGACAGTGACTTTGGACTTAGCTCTCAACTGCTGGGCTGTATTGTCTCATAAGACAAAACAAGACAGCGTGCTTTCCAGGGAGCAGAACGCTTGGAGGCGGGTAACCCCTGGACTGTCTGTCAGCCAGATTTTATTTGAGCTTAGACCCCTCGCCTATACTTCCTGGCAGTCCCCGTTTCCCTGTGTCACAGAATGTTCAGGGAACTTTGGTCGTCACACCTGCCAGGGATGGCCATGGAGAAGCGCCCTCCTGCCGTCGATGGGGGCCGTTTTGTAAGGGAAGGTCCCGCTACCCCGTCCGCAGAGGCCTGTGAGTTGATCCGGGTTTGACAACTCAGATCTCTGCCCTCAGGAAAGAATTCTGTGATTCAGCAATGTTTCCGGATAAACAAATTCAGTTTCCACTGGGGAAGAAAGAAATCATTGATGGGCTCTTTCTAACAAAAATATGTTGACTTTCTGCAAGAACGTTCCCTCGTTCCATCCTATTACATTAAAAACTCCTTGACACAACCGTCTGATTCATCTTTCTTCAACCGCTCGGAGAGCATATGATTGAATAAATCATGACTCTCTGGATGGCTCTTTACTGATGTTTGCTTCAGCATCTGAAAGCGGCTTTTCTCAAAGTTTTTCTCGGTATCACACTGGTGAAATGAGAGCGCTAATCACTAATAGAGAAGCTGTGCATTAGCAAAAATTTTGCTTCTTTTTGAGAGTAATATTTTAAAAAACCATACTACTGCTTGTAAACCACAGTTCCATAACATGAACAGTTGGATGAACTTCCCATTTTCTTGCAATATTATGGAAATATCCGTGAGCCCTCGGGGGTGGTGGTGAGGACTGTTATGGTGAGGGTTACGATGGAAATGCCTTCTCAGTTTGATCAGAAATAGGCCTGAACCTACATACAAACAGATCAGCCAACAGGCTTCTGAAGAGTGTGCTAGAGAAAGACCAGCTTCTGAAGGAGTAGGAAGACAGCAGAGTTGGAAGGGGGACAGGACGTGAGAGACTGATAGGAAATGGTGCACGAGGATCTTAATGAGGAAGTCCTTGCGAGGCTCTGTGTGAGGAAGGGACGCCGTGGACGCTTGCTGGGTCAGAGCACACCTAGAGGGGAGACGCTCCGTAGAAGGAAAGCATCCTTAAATAATTTTGCCAGATTTCATACCAATTTGACTACCAAATGGTAGATCAAATATATTCATTCTTACAGCCTTTGCAAGTATGATTTTGCATTTACTTTTCAGATTGGATGCAGTGCTCTTTTTCTGCTTTCCTGTTATGAAATTTGCCTCTTTTGGAAAACACCAATAACAAAAGATTGTTAATTGAAAAAGGAAGGAGTTAACAGGACAGTAAGTGGAAAGCTGTGGGTCTGAATTTATATCTGGTTGCTGGACTAAAAACCTCCTATTTATCTGGAATCTGGACATTAGCATAAAAATCAAGGACCCAGAAGCCATGAATTCAGAGTCTGTTGCAGAAACTCAATTACTTTGTGACTTGAGGCCAGCCATTTAAACTTCTCATGCCTTAAACAAATTCATTTGAAACCAAATGCTAAACTGACTGCTTAAATAAATAACACCTTTCAAAGAATGTCTGGGTATTTCATGTCCAGGAAAGGGTACGTAAATTTTAAACAGCCTTGTAATTCAGTGCAGGGCTGAGTCAGCCCACAGTATTTGAATATGTCATGTTGTCCCTACCAGGGAAAGGCAGCAAGGGGGGCAAACGTCCCTTCCTCTTGGCTTCCCCTATACAAGTAAGAAATGACCGAATGGTCATTTCCATGACTTAATTTGCATTATCTGGGAATTTTGTAGCATTAATTTATTTCTTGATTATTTCAAGAGTAATGTATGCTTTGTTTTAAAAAGATTTTATTTATTTGAGAGAGAGAGAGAGAGAGAGAGAGGGCATGCGTGAGTGGGATGGGGGAGGAGGGGCCGAGGGAGAGAGGGAGTCTCAGGCAGCTCCGCACAGGGCCCAGCCCACAATCCTGAAGATTATGGCCTGAGCTGAAGCCGAGAGTCAGGCCCCCCATTGAGCAAGGGACCCAGGAGCCCCGTAATGTATGCTTTTTGAAGAAAAATTAGAAGCCCACCAGAAGGCAGAGATTTAAAAAAAAGGACCAAGGAGCCAACCATCCATTCATAACTGCTATTAACTTTTGAGACCCAGATTCTGTGCTTCTGTACAATAAATTTGTGTGCTTGCCCATTTCTTACACATATACAAAAATGTGATCATAAACTTCTGATCTTCGTTCTGTTTGTAATAGTGAGACTTTCAAGGGTATTCCAACAGCGATGGCTGCCCTGCACTGTCCCATCCCACGTGCCGTATCTTCCATCTTCCCTTCCTCTAAGCGCTATTCCTATTTTTTTTTAAAGATTTTATTTTTTTATTTGACAGACATCACAAATAGGCAGAGAGGCAGGCAGAGAGAGAGAGGAAGAAGGAGGCTCCCTGCCGAGTAGAGAGCCCGATGCGGAGCTTCATTCTAGGACCCTGGGACCATGACCCAAGCCAAAGGCAGAGGCTTAACCCACTGAGCCACCCAGGCGCCCCATATTTTTTATTTCATATTTAAAATATTTAAAATATTTCATATTTTAAGCTTTGACTTTCATTTCATTTTCCCTATTATGACTTTTGACAATTCAAATCCTTAATTATTATTCTATTTATATGTGTTTCTTTTCCTGTTCATTTCAGTTTCTTCTTCCTGAATCACTTGAGAAATATTTTTTCCTAAATTCCTTCATAAGTCTTAATGACACTATATAACATCTACCCATTAATTTGGGAATAACAACAGGTTCACAGTAATTACTTGCATAAGAACACAATGTGGATTTTTTTGTTCTGTTTTGTTTTGATTTTTATTTTTTGAATAGACTCCACACCCAGCTCTGAGCCAATGCAGGACTTGAACTCACAACCATGAGATCAAGAGTCAGATGTTGCACCAGCTCAGCCACCCAGGCCTTCCCATAATGTGGCTTTTTATTAATTTTTAAGTTCATTTTTATTCTGACTGTTGATAAGGCTTCACAGTATTCTACCAGTACTTCCTGAATATTTACATTCTGTGTATTTCCAAATACATCTTAGCCTTAAAATTTGCATGAGGAAGTTTTACTCGAGTTTTCTTTATCATTATATACAGACACACACACAGGCTTATGTGTGTGTGTGTGTGTGTGCGCGCGCGCGCACGTGCGTGTGTTTGTGATTGGCCAATTTAATGCTACTGACTTTAATACTTGTTCAATAACTTTGTTGGTCTTCTATAAACAGAGATAATTCTTCATCTACTTTCTGATAGTTGTATCTCATAATTTTGTCAGCTCGCAGTTTGGCTGGACCTCGGAGAACCATATAAATAACACAACAGCTTGTGGTGACGGTAATACATGCGCCTCTAGAATTTCACTGAATGTCACGAGGTCGTGTGGTGAGCGCAGCTCAGTGTGCGGATGCTTTGGTGCGTTATTTTCTCTCTGAGGGCTCACTTCTGGTTTCTGCCTCTCCGTCTCTTATTTTCTAGATTGTGTTTTGCTGCTTTTCAACATTTTTATCCGCAGTTTCATAGACTGTATTTTCATGAATGGTCCCGAAAGCACAAAGCAGATATAGTCTATTGTGTTTACGTGATAATATGGCCCCTTCCTTCCTTCCTTCCTTCCTTCCTTCTTTTAATAAGTGGCCATCTCAGCTTTACTGTAGCAGTATTGTCAAGGAGGAGGTGATTCTCTACCAGGGGCCCCGCTGTTGTTAGCTGTATTTCGGTGTCCATTGTGTAGAGCAGCTTCCTCTCACATTTCACAGCAACTACCTTTAATACCCATAGTCCAAAGGCCCTGGTGGGTCAGTTTGCTAATTAAAGTTTCTCTCTTAGTTACACCTTTAACATTGTGTTTGGAATGAGTTAGGCCCATTGACTTGTTGCGTTACCAAGAACCAAAAGTAATTTGAGGATAGAAATGGATTTAGTCCTTTGACATTTGCCGTTTATGCTCATGGTAACAAACGTGGTGTGGGGGCGCCTGGCTGGCTCAGTCGCTAGAGCGTGCGACTCTTGATCTTGGGGCCAAGAGTTGGAGCCCCACATTGAGGGTATTAAATTCTTTTTAAAAGGTGTGTGTGTGTGTGTGTGTGTGTGTGAAAAGAGAGGGAGGGAATATGGCATTTTTTCAACAGTAGGTTTTCTATTTGTCAGTGTCCCATTTCTCTCTCATTATCTTCTGGATAATTTTTATAAGTTGCATGATTATTTTCTCTATTTCCATAGCTTCTATGTCTTTGTTAATGACTTCTCATTTAGTGCTTTTATGGCCAGAGAACACTCTTTACATATTTTATATGATTTAGATTCATTTAAGTTCGTGAGGTATGTTTTATAGAACGTGTTCTGTTTTGATGGACACTCCACAAGTTATTGAAATAATGTATATTCCACCTTTGCTGAATAGACTGCCTTATAAAAAATTAGAATACGTTGATTGGGTTTTTTTCGGTCTTTTCCTCATTACTGATTTCTCTCTACTTATATGAATTATTAAGAGGGAAGTGTTAAGGGTTTTTACCTATCTAGTTTGGGTTCATCTACTTTGATAAAGGTAAATATATTTTTGCTTTATGTATTTTGATGCTGTGTTGCTAGGTACATGCATATTACAGTTTCTTATGCCTTCTTTATGAATTGATCCATTATCATTATGTAATGTCCTTCTCTGTTCTTGGTGATGTTCCTTATTGTGAAGTAGATGTTGTCTGGTAAAATGCAGCTACTCTAGATTTTTCCCCTTAGGATTCATGTTGTACCTCTGCTTCCATTTTCCTCATTTTGTCTCTGTCTTTGTATTTAAATTGGGTTTCCTGTAGACAGAGCATGTTGGCTGTTGTTTTTTTATCCAGCAGGACTATCTGTCTTTTAATTGATGTGTTTGTTTACCTTTTATGTAATTATCGATAAAGTTAAAGACTATAATCTTACAAGCTGCTTACTATTTGCTCCATCTGTTCTTTTGTTATTAAAATCTTTATCTGCCCGCTTTTTAAAAAAATTTTTTCAATTTATTTATTTTAAGAAAAACAGTATTCATTATTTTTTTCACCACACCCAGTGCTCCATGCAATCTGTGCCCTCTATAATACCCACCACCTGGTACCCCAACCTCCCACCCCCCCGCCACTTCAAACCCCTCAGATTATTTTTCAGAGTCCATAGTCTCTTATGATTCACCTCCCCTTCCAATTTCCCCCAACTCCTTTCTCCTCTCTGACATCCCTTGTTTTCCATGCTATTTGTTATGCTCCACAAATAAGTGAAACCATATGATAATTGACTCTCTCTGCTTGACTTATTTCACTTAGCATAATCTCTTCCAGTCCCGTCCATGTTGCTACAAAAGCTGGGTATTCATCCTTTCTGATGGAGGCATCATACTCCATAGTGTATATGGACCGCATCTTCCTTATCCATTCATCTGTTGAAGGGCATCTTGGTTTTTCCATAGTTTGGCAACCGTGGCCATTGCTGCTATAAACATTGGGGTACAGATGGCCCTTCTTTTCACGACATCTGTATCTTTGGGGTAAATACCCAGGAGTGCAATTGCAGGGTCGTAGGGAAGTTCTATTTTTAATTTCTTGAGGAATATCCACACTGTTCTCCAAAGAGGCTGCACCAACTTGCATTCCCACCAACAGTGGAAGAGGGTTCCCCTTTCTCCACATCCTCTCCAACACATGTTGTTTCCTGTTTTGTTAATTTTGGCCATTCTAACTGGTGTAAGGTGATATCTCAATGTGGTTTTAATTTGAATCTCCCTGAGGGCTAGTGATGATGAACATTTTTTCATGTGTCTGATAGCCATTTGTATGTCTTGATTGGAGAAGTGTCTGTTCATATCTTCTGCCCATTTTTTGATGTGTTTGTCTGTTTCGTGTGGGTTAAGTTTGAGGAGTTCATTATAGATCCTGGATATCAACGTTTTGTCTGTACTGTCATTTGCAAATATCTTCTCCCATTCCGTGGGTTGCCTCTTTGTTTTTTTGACTGTTTCCTTTGCTGTGCAGAAGCTTTTGATTTTGATGAAGTCCCCAAAGTTTATTTTCGCTTTAGTTTCCTTTGCCTCTGGAGACATATCTTGAAAGAAGTTGCTATGGCTGATATCGAAGAGATTACTGCCTATGTTCTCCTCTAGGATTCTGAAGGATTCCTGTCTCACGTTGAGGTCTTTTATCCATTTTGAGTTTATCTTTGTGTACGGTGTAAGAGAATGGTCGAGTTTCATTCTTCTACATATAGCTGTCCAGTTTTCCCAGCACCATTTATTGCCGCTTTTGTGATTGAATATTATTTTATTTTGTTTTTATATCCTTCTTATTTATATCTTATAAATTTTTACTGGATGTCCTTACTTACATTTTACCTTTAAATAACATTATACCATTTCACAAGTATTAAGGTGCCTATAAGAGTATATTCCTAAACTCCCTCCCATTTCTTGTGCTAGTTTTCATTTATTTTTAGCTACAAATTCAGTTTTTTGCTACTATTTTTCCTTGATATTATATTTTAGAATGATTCTTTTAACAAAGGAAAAGTGCAGGGTTTTTTTTAACATTTACTTTTATTTTAATCATTTCTGGAGATTTTCCTTTCTTTGTGTGGATCCAGGTTTCTGTACTATAGATCTATAGGTAATGAACCTTCTAATTTTAATTTGTTTGGAAAAAAAGTCCTTATTTTTTTCATCACTTTTAGAAACATCTTCTCTGAGTATAGATTCTGGTGTGACACTTTTCTTTCAACATTCTAAAATGTCAATCCGTTGTTTTCTTTTTTTATTTTATTTATTTATTTGACAGAGATCACAAGTAGGCAGAGAGGCAGGCAGAGAGGGAGGGGAAAGCAGGCTCCCCGCTGAGCAGAGAGCCGGATGTGGGGCTCGATCCCAGGACCCTGAGATCATGACCTGAGCCGAAGGCAGAGGCCTAACCCACTGAGCCACCCAGGCACCCCAATCCTTTGTTTTCTATCTTAAGTAGTTTCTAAGGAAAAGTTGGCTGTAATTCCTTTCTTTGTTCCTTCCTTTGTAATATTTTTTCACTTTCCCTGGAGAGCTTCAAGATATTTTCTTTGTTTTTGGATTTCAGCAGTTTGAAAATAATATGTCAAGTTTTTTTGTTTTGTTTTGCATTTGTCCTGAGTTCTGTGGATCTCTGGTTTGATGTGTTTCACTAGTTGTGGGAGAAATTTGCTGCCATAGTTTCTTATGTTACGTTCTCTCTTCTCCTTTGGGATTCTTACCACATACATGTTAGTGGCTGTCTGCTCTTTTTTCACGGCCTGCGATGCACAGTTATGTTCTGTCCCCTCTTTCTGCTTGTGTTCATGTCTAGTTAATTTCTGTCAAACTCTCATCAGTTTCACAGATACCTACCAAAGCCGTGTTGAGTCCACTGAAGACTTCTTTATCTACTGAAGACTTCCTTTATCTCTGTCTTCATATTTTTATTTCTAGGATTCTTATTTGACTCCTCCTTATGACAGCTCCCACATTGCTGAAATCCTGTCTATGTTCACGTGCATTACCTACCCTCTATGGTATTTAATACATTAATTGTAGCTATTTTGCGTTCCATTTCTGGTTCATGTATATATTTGGATTTTTGGCTTGCTTTTTCTCTTTTTGATGCATTTTCCATTGGATTTTTGTGTGTCCCATCATTTTTGACTGGATGTTAGACTTCCCAAGTAGGGCAATAGATATGGAGATAGTTAGAACTTATGTCTAGAAATGGGGTATGCCATTAATATGGGCAGTCGACTTGTTCTTGTCAGGAATTGTACTGGGTTTGGGTTTTTGTCTTGTGACTTCATTGCACCACTGGTTTTTAAGTCTTTACCTTGTTCTTAGTCTGTGTTCTGATTTGGCAGAGAGCTTTTTCCAGTGTTTTTGCTCTACCCTCAGCTTTAGGCCTTTCCTGTGCTCCCAGTACCCCAGGGAGCCTTCTCTTCTCATTCTTACTTACTGTCTTTTTCACTTCTTTTCTTTTTCACTCTTACTTATTCTCTTTTCTCTTTTCACTTCTCTTTTCACTCTTACTTATTACTCGGTGCTTGCAAACCTGGTAATGGGATCCGAGGAGAGGAGTCCTCTGCTGTACTGGACCTGCCTCAGGAGTAGGCAGGCTCTGTGTGCATGGTCCTGCATGGCACTAGCATTAACAGAGCTCTTGTGATCCAGACCGGGAATGCTTTCCTGCCTCCCCCACGCCCACCAAAGAATCTTTAAAGAAGTATTCTGGGGGCGACAAGGAATGCTGCCTTATCTTGGTGGCTTGAGACTTCTGTATCGTAGAGGAAAAGGTCAGACTTAGCTCTCTCCATGGTTCTCACAACCCAGTAAGATGGCAGATGATACATAGAAGAAAACAAAGAAATAGTGGAATGAAGGAGAACATTGACAGTGCTTGCTGTGAACAATATTAGCATGTGCTGTGGTGGGGGTCTTGGAGCAGTATTAGACATGGAATACCAGGACCTCCTTGAAGGGATGAAATGGGAGCTGAAACCCAAAGGCTGAAAAGGAGCTAGACTCATTAAGAGTTTGGTTGTGGCAGTTTGGGGCAGGAGTTTGGGAGAAAACATCCCAGGTAGAGAACATATCAAAGAACCTGGGAATCAGGACTAGGAGTCTGGACAGGGAGGCCTGCTGAGCAAGGCAGGAAACACAAGCAGGACAGACCCTGCAGGTTGCTACCGGAAGAAGCTGACTGTCCTCTCAGCGCATTGGGAAGTGGCTGGCTTGTTGTAAAAGTAGACTGTGCCAACCACAGTCCCCATGGGACACGTGTGGCACACTCACACGGGCTGACTGAGAAGCCATTAATGAAGGTGGTGTTTGCCAGTTTAGGCAAGAGAAACCAACTGCAGTGGTAAAACACTGAGGGCGGACATGACCAGGAACTGTTACCACCTGAGCCTGAAATGGGAAGGTTGGCCCAGCAGCCCCAGACCCAGGTCACATGTGTTCCGGGAGAGTCTCCTAGAAAGCGCTGGCTTTTACTGGAGGGGGCTGTCCTGTGCTGACCTGGCAGGGTGACCTCTCCCACCTCCTGTCTATGCTTCCATGTGGTCAACATGACAAGAAGCCAAAATAGACCCAGTTCCCCAGACACCAGCCTTTTGGACACATGGGAAAATAGGGATGGACAGTTCCCCAGACACCAGCCTTTTGGACACATGGGAAAATAGGGATGGACAGAGCATGGTTGTGGAGAGAGATCAGGTGTGCTGCACTGAGAGGGATAGGGATGGAATTGCCTTTTCCAGAGGTCACTTCACTGGTGGCAGGAAGGGGCAGATGCGACATTGAGGGATGAGCACAGTGAGGTCCCTCCCAGCACATGGAGGAGAGATGTGGGTCTGTGGGTAGTGGTGGCAGAAAAGGCCAGTGGAGCTGAGCTGTGTGTTTAGGGTGGAGTGAGCAGCTCCCACAGGGTGAGGCTGGTCCAGAGCATCTTGCAGGCTTATGTAACAGGGTGGAAGCCAGCACTTTCCTGAAGTGGGGAAGACTGTGGTGGGACCAGGTGTGTGGTAAAACCTTAGCATCCTGGAGATCTTGGGTCTGAGGAAGTGTTGAGACAACAACAGACATCCTACATCTTCTGATAGATACATTCTTCTAACATTAAGCCTTCTGATAGGTAGATAACATGTCTAATGAGAACCTATCTTTGAAGTTCATTGTCTTCACTCTTCACAACCCAGTGGTAACACCAGAGAGGAGCAAGCATGAAAGGAATAGAAGATACTTGCAGATTGTAAATGTGATGAAGGATGGATACCTGGATTATACAAGGACTCATGGACCTCAGTGGCCAAAACCCAGAAACAATCCCATTTAAAGAAAGTGGGTGGGGAAACTGAATAGACATTCTGCAGAGAAGACATACAGAAGGCCAAAACAGACACATGGAAAGATGCTCAGGATCACTCATTATTAGGCAAATGCAAATAAAAATCTGGAGAGTGTAATGCTAAGTCAAATAAGATAGAGAAAGACAAATACCATATGATTTCACTTATGTGTAGAATCCAAGCAACAACAACAACAACAACAAAAGAGCAAACAAACAAAAAATAGTAAAAGACCCATAAGTACAGAGAACAAACTGATGGTTGCCATAGGGGAGGGTGGGGGATGGGTAAGATGGGCAAAGAGGAGTGGGTGATACAGGCTTCTGGTCATGGACTGAATCAGTCACAGCAATAAAAGGCAAAACATAGGGAAGACAGTCAGTAGCATAGTAATAGCATTGTATGGTGACAGATGGTAGCCACTCTTGTGGTGAGCACAGCATACAGACTTGGCACAACTAGATTGTATGCCTGAAACTAATGTAACACTGTGTGACAACTATACATCATTAAAACACACACACATGCGCACACGCACACACGCACACACACACACACACACACACAATGACATATCATCTCATGCCTGTTAGAAAGGCTTTCATCAAAAAGGTAAGAAATAACCAGTGTTGGGGAGGATGTGGAGAAAGGGAACCCTTGTGCCCTGTTGGTGGGAACGTGAACTGGTGCAGCCACTGTGGACAATAGTAGGGAGTTTCCTTAGAAATTAGAAATGGAAATACCATCTGATCTAGCAGTCTGAGTTCTGGTCCTATATCCAAAGGAAATCACAATCTTCCTCACCCCCATTTATTTATTTAAATTTTATTTTATTTTTTTATGCACCAAACCCAGTGCTCCATGCAATCCATGCCCTCCTTAATACCCACCGCCAGGCTCACCCATCTTTCCACCCTCTCCGTTCTAAAACCCTCAGTTTGTTTCTCAGAGCCCATAGTCTCTCATGCTTCATCTCCCCCCTGATTTCCTCCAACTCACTTATCCTTTCCTTCTCCGAATGTTCTCCATGTTATTCCTTATGCTCCACAAGTGGAACCATATGATAATTGACTCTCTCTGCTTGACTTATTTCACTCAGCATAATCTCCAGTCTCATCTATGCTGATACAAAAGTTGAGTGTTCATCCTTTCTGATGGAGGCATAATACTCCATAGTATATATGGACCACATCTTCTTTATCCTTCTGTCAGTTGAAGGACATCTTGGCTCTTTCCACAGTTTGGCAACTATGGCCATTGCTGCTATGAACACTGGGGTACAGATGTCCCTTCTTTTCACCACATTTGTATCTTTGGGTTAAGTATCCAGTAGTGTAATGGCAGGGTCATAGGGAAGCTCTACTTTTAGTTTCTTAAGGTATCTCTACACTGTTTTCCAAAGTGGCCGCCCCAACTTGCATTCCCACCAACAGTGTAAGAGGGTTCCCCTTTCTCCACATCCTCGCCAACACTTGCTATTTCCTGTCCTGTTAATTGTTGACCATTGTAACTGGTGTAAGGTGGTATTTCAGTGTGGTTTTGATTTTATTTTCTCTGTTGGCTCATGATGATGAACATTTTTTCATGTGTCTGTTAACCCTTAGATGTCTTCATTGGAGAAGTGTCTGTTCCTGTCTTCTGCCCATTTTTTGTCATGATTGTCTGTTTTTTGAGTGTTACGTTTGAGGAGTTCTTTATAGATCTTAGCTATCACAATCTTGAAGAGATATCTGCACTCCTGTGTTCATTGCAGCATTATTCACAGTAGTCATGATATGGCAACAACCTAAATGTCCCTCTGTGGATAGCTGGATAAAGATAAAATGGAATTTAATTCAGCCAGGAGAAACAGGGAAGTCCTGTCATTTGTGACACCATGGATGGACCTTGAGGGCATTGTGTAAGTGACATAAGTCAGACACAGGAAGCCAAATACCATAGGATCTCACACGTGGAAGCTTAAAAAAACCAACTCATAGACACAGAGCATAGATTGGCAGCTGCTATGGGCGGGGGTGGGGAAAATGGGGAGATGTTGGTCAAAGAGTACCAACTTTTAGTTATAAGGTGAATAAATTGTGAAGAGCTAATGGACAGCATGGTGATTATAGTTAATAGTGCTGTATATTCAAAGGTTGGTAAGAGAATGGATCTTATTCTGCATTTTGTCTATTGTAAATGACGCTGCCATAAACATAAGGATCACATGTCTTAAAGGAGAAAAACGAGTGGATCTTAAATGGTCTCAGCATGGAAGAGACATGATAGGTACGAGAGGTGAGGGGGCAGCTGGCACCACTGGGGCCGTCATTCTGCGGCGTGTGAGGTACCATATCCACACATGCCTTAAAGGCACACACCGGTGTATGTCAAGTGTGTCTCAACAAAGCTGGAAAGGAAGAACCACCACAGCTTACACTGAACGTATCACTACAAGACCAGGAAAGTTAAAAAATACTTTCTGAAAACCATAAAACTTGAGCTCTGCAGATCATTTCTTCAGATGTGATTTCTCTGGCAAAGCTCATTGTGGATTTAACATCACATCTCGCTTTCGGGCATTTCTCCCACTTCCTTCTACGTTTCCTCGAGAAAGATGATGGGTCATAAAAGCAGTGGGACCTGTTCACAGTGAAGGCTGTGTTTCTCTCAAAGAAGTCCCGGTGAAAAGAGACAGCTGAGTCAGGAGGCAGTGGATATTGAATTATTTTTCAGAAAATTGAAGTGATTTGATATCCTTAATCCCAGCCTAAATTCTCATATGCCGTGCTTTCATTATATGCTTTAGCACATTAACTGCATGATTCTGGAACTTTCAGTTTGAAAGAAATGGTATATGGGAGGATGTGTTTGTTTATGCTGCACCTGCTGAATTTTCGGGGTGGAAGGAGGGGTGTTCTGGAAGGAGAGGCTCCCTTCCGTGGTTCTCTTCCTGCAGGCGGTAGGTTACCCGGCGCAGGTGCGGAAAGCCCTCCTCCTGACGGCCATTTGTCACCTTCCAGGCAGGAACGTCGCTCCTGCTCTGACCCAGCATGTCAGCCTCATGCCAGAGACAGCATGGGCTGTTTGCAAAGGCGCAGGTAGTTTTTCTTTATAGAGCTTTTAGAGATTTAATCTTATCTTCAGTTTACAGTTCTTTTTAGATAAAATGCCTTTGCCGAAAGCACTGTTTGAGGTCTAATGAGAAGTCAGGGCTGCAAAGTCTGCAGCGCTGAAGCCAGTCTCCTTGTGGAGCGAACCGACCTGTGTGGTGGTGCCCAGAACCTGTCTTGTTTCCCGTGTTGCTGATCCCTCAAAACCTAGTGATTTCGCAAAGCACTGAAACGGTTGCGTCCATTATGTGCATACATGCCAGGGAGCAGCGATTGCTTTTTGTGAATGGACCTGATGTTAATTTCAGGGCTTTCAGCCCACCTTATTCAGCCTTTTACCCTACAGGCTCCATTAAAAATAACCAGAAGGAATTTCGTGACTGATCAACTTAGTGAAGGAAAATAAAACGCTAGCTGGTACGGGCGGCTTGCTGGGGCGGTGTGGTGTTTCGGTGATTTTATGCCTTGGCCTTATCAGCCTGGCGCGCCCAGGACCTGCCCCACCCACCTGGGCGGTAGGATGCTATGGAGTTGTAAGTCATCTGTGAGTGCCTGTGTCTCCTCTCCAGGTGAGGAGGCCTGTCCTGTGGGTGGGCTCGCTGTCTGACAGGCTGGACTCTTGCAAGCCTATCTGAGTGATACTAGGATGATTAACAAAGATCCTGTGTCTCCCAAAGTAGAAAGCTGCAAACAAGCATGTAGCTCACTTCGGCATGGCTCTTAGCCAGCACATACAATTTTGAGTGGCATCAAGGAAGTAGGAATCCACATACATACACTGCTGATTATCCCTTCACTTTCCTCCCTGTGCACCCTTCTGTACCTGTGTTTATACCTGTCTGAGTGTGTATGCGTAATCTTAATAACCACAGAGTGTATTTGAACATACTAGGCACTCAGTTGTTGAATGAATGGTATGTCTTTATTGCTTAATAAATATTTATTGAACTGTTTCAAAGAAATGGAAACGTTTGGTACAGCACAATTATTTCATCATCTAATATTTTAGGGTAAGGCTTATCTTCAAGGTAAACAAAAGCATCTCTGTACAGCATTATTAAACATAATTCATTCTGATAATGTTATTTTAAAGGGAGAATCCCAGCCTGAAATACATGTCCTTCCAAAAGTATGTTTGTTTTTCGCTGATGACACACTGGAATCAACTCTAGGGATAGCAGATCTCATATGACATCTTGGGGGTTGTAAGGAAACACTCAGCTCTCTGTAGGAGCGAGGTCACACACAGGACATTGGGCAGCATTCTGCCGTCTCCTTCAAGGGGGCAGATGCTTTTCATTTTCATTTGATATTCTAGGGTGTCATTTATGTAATAAATAAGATGCCACTAGATTTAATAATTATGTGAGCTTATGGAATTAAATATTTATCTTTTATTTTATAAATTCATTTCTAAGAAATACTATAGAAGTGTCAGGGTTTGGATGATTAAAATGTAGCAGAAACCACAGCTGGATGTGCGAGGCGTCCTTGGTAACGTCCTTGGAGTCTGAAGGAGTTTTATGACATTATACACTTCGTTCCTGAAGATATCCCATGTGTTGATACTTCCAGAGGTCCATCTTCAGCACAAGGACATTCAGGACAAAAGGACAACTTTTTGTAAAGGGGTACATTTGAGAGAGCGACAAGATTTATAAAGAAAACCTGGTGTCTCAGATACACTGGATTGGCTCATGCATCACAGTCCACGATTTGAGCCACAATCTCACGGTTCAGTGAATCTGTTCCATCAGTGAGATTCAACTTATATATTACTAAGATGGTACAATTACTATAGGAAGCTAGTTGGTTTTTGTTTTGTTTTGGTATTTTTTTTTTTTTTTGGATAAGAAAGTAGTTTTAAATGAAGTTCAAAGAGTCACAGTTTAAGTTGAATCAGTACAATTCTTAAGCTGTCAATATGTGTATTTTCCCCTGTGACTTAGAAATGGTAGAAGACGCGAAATTCTAAAAGGTGCTGAGCTGCTGGAAGGCTGTGCTTGAAGAATGTATTGCTTACGCAGTTCCCCAGAGAACATGCCAGCATTTCAGGGATTGAGGACTGTAATACATCTCAAGAAAGAGCGCCGTCCATCTTAGAAAGACCAATTGCATTTTCAGTTATTATTTGAAATACAGGAAACATTTCAAGAATGTCATGCCAAAATGTAATACGGTCTTCACTCTTTAAGGTAATGGGGTTTGAAAGTTCCTTTGCAGTAGAGACGTTCTGAGCTGCTCCCTACATGACTGCAGTGCTGATGGACATGGAGCCCAAGGAGGTGGCCCAGGATGGGGGTGCCGGGCGGAAGGGGAAGGTGGCAGCTAGCAGGTGCTGCAAACTTCTGGCCCCGCCCACTACCTCATGTGCCAACACCAAAGACATGCTTCCTCCTTCCTTCCCTCCCTCCTCCTGTGGGAACCTCCTGCTCATCCTTTCTGCTCAGAATCCGGGTCACATGCAAGGTGCAATTCAGTTGTCTTTTACTCCGTTTAGCCTTACTGATCTGAAGTGTCCTACTCTTGGCTAATAATCACAATTGCTATTAGTATGTAACTAAGCAATTGATAAGTAGTTTTACACAGAACTCATGGATCACTTAAACGTTGGTAGGGCAGATTTTATTGTCATCAGTGAGGAAACCCAGGTTCTAAGAAGTTGAATGATATTCCTGTAAGCCACTTTTTAGTCATCTGTTCTTGGATGAAATATTCCTCCACTTGACAAAACATGGTTTTAAATCAACAGTGATTTCCTAAACTTGTGGTCCACATGTATGCTAATGAATTGAAATCATGACAGTTAATAACGCATTGAGAAGTCTTCCAAGTGACCAGTAAAAAAATAAATCTGCTGCTTTCAAGGTTTATTTATGATCCACTAGCACCCCCAATTAGAAAATGTACTGGGAAGAAGTAAGCCAGTTTGCAAGTCTACAGAACTACAGAGTTTTTAGAGGAAGAAACTCCATGACAACCTTTGTCATCCACGACCTTTGGAAAGAAAATCACGCAATGTTTCAGTGTATGATTGACCTAAAGAAGTCATGGGCAGCAAGTCCGTTGAGTAAAGGAAGAGCTGTAGCATCCTTCTGGGGAGGGACTCGGCCCTACACCCTCCCTCTCACTTCCTGAAAGGTAACTGCTTCAGAGAACAAGACTTACCTCCTCTCCCTCCTGACAGTCACTCTCAGCAGATAAATGTGTCTTATTGCCCTGGAAAGTTCTAGGCTGCGGGAGAGCTCCCCCACCATCTCCACCTCTCTGTTCCCCCATACTGAGCCTTCCTGCCTATCATGACCTTTGAACCTACGGTGAGTCTCTTATCTTGGGCTGACTCTAACTCCTGGTCAGCTTTCAGACTTCTCAGCTGTCCAGTGATAGGACTTTCTGCTTACTTTCCTGCCTCCCAGAATCTCCCTCTCCTGGATCTCCTTTAGGAAGCCAACGTGCCATTTCTTACATCTTACAAAGCAATACTCTCGACCCTGTTTCCCGTGGACTAGCATCCTATCCCTCTCTATTTGTAAGAACTCTCCTTGAAAGCATCGTCTGTGCTCTCTGGTCACGATTTTCCCTGTACCCTGCATTCCTCCAGAGCAGACGAGACCAGGACTAAGTAAGAGTAGCCAGAGCAGAACAGAGGTCCCAGGGTCAGCCCATTTGGGGGAAACTGCTCTTGTTAAGGTCACCTTGTCAAGGTCACAGTAATTTCCATGTTGCTAAATCCAGCGGCCAGTTGCCAGTCTCCCTTTTACCTGACATGTTAGTGTGTCCCTTTCTCCCTCTGAAACTTGGCAGACTTGGCTACACACACATTCAGAACTTCATAAGTCTTAAAAGTAACGCAGACCCATGATAAATAGTTCTACGAATAAACTAGTTGGCTGGGGAAATGCTAGAAACATACTGGAGCATTAAAAGATTAATGGTTTTGAAATATAGAGGCTATTTCTTTCTTTCTTTCTTTTTTTTAAATTTCTTTTCAGTGTACCAGTATTCATTGTTTATGCACCACACCCAGTGCTCCATGCAATCCGTGCCCTCCTTAATACCCACCACCAGGCTCCCCCACCCTCCCACCCCCCGCCCTTTCAAAACTTTCAGATTGTTTCTCAGAGTCCATAGTCTCTCATGGTTCATCTCCCTTCCGATTTCCCTCAACTCCCTCTCTCCTCCATCTCCCCATGTCCTCCATGCTATTTGTTATGCTCCACAAATAAGTGAAACCATAGGATAATTGACTCTCTCTGCTTGACTTATTTCACTCAGCATAATCTCTTCCAGTCCCGTCCACGTTGCTACAAAAGTTGGGTATTCATCCTTTCTGATGGAGGCATAATACTCCATCGTGTATATGGACCACATCTTCCTTATCCATTCATCCGTTGAAGGGCATCCTGGTTCTTTCCACAGTTTGGCGACCGTGGCCATTGCTGCTATAAACATTGGGGTACAGATGGCCCTTCTTTTCACGACATCTGTATCTTTGGGGTAAATACCCAGTAGTGCAATTGCAAGGTCCTAAGGAAGCTCTATTTTTAATTTCTTAAGGAATCTCCACACTGTTCTCCAAATTGGCTGCCACATCAATAAAAAGAGACCAAAACCCCCAAAGAGGAAGAGACAAAGACAAGAATGTAAAATACATAGCACAAATGTAAATGAAAAAAATTAAACTCTGCCTCACCAGTAACGAACAAATTCAAACTAACATGTATGGAATAGGACATTTTCAAAACAGAAAGAATAGTGATGCAGAAGCAAAGCAGGCATGTTTATGTACCCTCCGTGGGGCGTAGGTGGCCACTCAACCATGGGAGGGATTTCTCTCTAAATCTTAAAATGTGCATCTTCTTCGACATATAAACTGTCTGCAAATGGGCAAAAGATGTAACTGAGCCTTCATAAGAGCATAGAGAAATGCTGGGTTCAAAAATGTCCATTGGTACCTCAGTAAAAATCATGAAATGAGGCTTTATTATTATCCTAATTATGATATGTCATCACAAAATTATAGCATAATCCCAATTCTGTTCTTTAATTTATCTTGGGGGAAAAAAATGGAAGGATACGTATCCAGACAATACAAGGAGTGACCTGTGAGCATTAGAGATCTTACATTGATTTATCTGCTCGTCTGAATCGTCCCTGTTTTCTTTAGTGCGTATCTATTAGTATGAATAAAAATAATAAAATTATAAAAATATAACATTTTATTTGTGAAGGGAGTTATGTAATTAAAAGTTCTAGTTTTCGGTTGAAATCTGAAGTGATAATGAGCACTGGGTGTTGTATCCAACTGATGAATCACTACGTTCTACCTCTGAAACTAATAATACGGTAGACGTTAATTACATTGAGTTTAAATAAGAAATTTAACTTAAGGTGAAAATGTCTGTGACTTCTTTTTCATGAAGAGCACACAGGACTGAGAGGAAGCTGGTGAATTACCAGGGGCACGTTGGATGTTCAGGGTATGTTCCCCCGGACTGTATCCGTTCATTGTGGTGCTTTTATAAATTTTAAAGATTTTAAAATTTAAAAAAAATTTTAAAGAAATACTGTAATAACCCAAGTTTATATATGTACACACACACGTACACACACGAATACGCACACATTTGTGCGATCTCATGGGTTCCCAGTGCCAACCTGCGGAGGGACATGTAGATTATAAATACTCAGGATTCTCCCAGGATAGAACACTTAGGCTATCCTAAATGTGGTGCTTTCTTGAATTGCCTTGGCTCTTCCTACCCAAGGGTGTCCAGGGGAATAATGTTCACACTTTGGGACCCAATGTAGCAAACCCAGACTCTCGCCTGGTAACCTAAGACGGACACTTGTCAGGTGTAGAGCGGAGGCTTACGATGCCCTGCTGATTTTCTTGGTTTCTGTGCTTTTTGATTGAATTTTGAAGACAGGCTTGACATTTCATTTAATCAGGGTAAATACTTTAAGGATGGAAGTGCTAAAATTTATCATTCTTAATGGGGAGAGATATTACTTCCGAGAGAAGGGAATCTGATGCGTGATTGGAGGTTCATTATTACTTTAAGAATAAGTAGGCGTTTTCATAGACTAAAATACACATAACTGATATGAGATTTCTTCCCCTTACAACTGGCAGGAGTTGTGTAATTTGAATTGATTCTCTGAGAGCTGTCCTTTTATTCTGTGGATGCCGTTGTTTATATCTTTCACAAGTTCCTTTCTCTGGCATTACCAGGCATTATTTTCAATGGGAATACTTAACTGCTCACAGTTCACTTCCAGCGGACTTTGGTCTGCCCTATCCACGCCACACCCGTGGGTTGAATCGGAAGCTGTATGTGCGGGGCTCTGCTCGCTGCCCAGAAGTAAAGTAGCCGTGTTGACGGGAGTTTCAGATTAGACAACAGGAACAATGAGGCATATACACAGATATGGTACGGTTCTCTGCTGACGTGATTGTCTCAATCTGAAAGAAAAAAAAAAAACAAATGGAAAGAAGAGAAATGTCCTTATAGGGGATTGTCGCCTACCTTATAGGGGATTTGTCGCCTACCCTCAGCTCTTGCTGAGGGTCTGTGTACATATATGTATCTGTGCATATATATGTGCATGTATGTATGAAGCGTCCCTCTGTGGGTGGGATTGCATGGCAAATGGCTAAGTGTCTTAAACCTGTGTGAATGCAGATGCATTAGGTAACTATTCCAAAGGCTGACCTGAACAGGTGTGTCACCTCCTCAGGTGTTTAGAGAAGGCACATTAATCTGGTTACTCATCACAGTCACCTGAAGTCAGACATGCATTAAATAATAAGACCATTAAATAAGATACAGGTAAGAGATGGAAAGTTTTCAAATGAAATGTACACAATTGAGGATATGATTTGAGGGAATGGATGATGCTATTGGGGTTTTCTTTGTAATTGGAAGGCTGGTGAGACTGTTGCAAAATGAGATTAATTATGTCAAGTGGGAGCCCAGGAAGTACAAAATTAAATAAAGGGAAATGCCTGGATGTAGATTGACAGAGGGCAGCTGAGCATTTTCCTCAGTTTATCAATAAAAATTATCTTTAATAACTAGAACTATAGGATGTTCCAGATGGATTCTTACAGATCCATGTTGGCTATGAAGATAATACAATTTGAAAAGATATTCTGTATCTTCCATTTAGCTTGTTTTTGTAAGAAGAGTCAGAAACTAATAAAAACAGTAATTACATAAAGCTGGTTTTTGGTGAATCGCCTAAGGGAGCAGATTACCTCAATATTATTTTCACCTTATTGATTGGCTCTTTTTCTTTTTCTGCATCATATGCAGAAAAATGTTTCACTAATTTTGGTATATAGTTTATAAAATAGGCCAATGACATCTAGGACTAAAATACATATTAAAATCATTGCTTTATGTAACAAAGAAGCTGTATATCCCCTAATGGTATTGTTGGCCTCCTACTTTTAATTAACTTTCTGTATTGTTAATTTTCATCTCTCTTTAATGATCACTAATTTCCATTTGGGGTAATTTTAGAACACGCATTCTAGAGGCACAAAAATAATTGAGCAAGTTATTTTGTTTCCCTCCCTTATCCATGTAGCGCTTCTGTGGAGAACCGTTCCTATGCGTGAACCTGTGCCCCAGCCGTGCCTTCAGCCCTGTGCTTCTCTAGTGCTTATGGTGTAGTACAAGCAGGATCCCCCTTGTTACTGAGGCTGCTGCCAGTGGGGCTCCAGGGGCCAATTTCCATGGGTCACGGTGCAAGAAGTGTAGTGGTGTGCCTCCTGAGATTGACACCTGTCACCAAGGGAAGGAAGCAGACTGGGCCGCAGGGGGTGGACTGTATTGAGGGCCCAGCGAGAACCCAGGTGCCCTGAAGGGATCCCAGAGGCTCGAGTGGTCCCCCAAGCTGGGGGAGAAGACTGTCTTGATACCCATGACAGCCAGCCACAGAGCTGATCAGTTGCATCCCGGCAGCCCAGGGCAGGTGGTTCTGCTCAGGGGGTGTGGTCCAGGACAAGTGATGAGTCCTCAGTCCTGAGGGGGATTTGGATTCCCAGCTCACAGCGGCCACTACAGTTGGGATTAGGCTCTCTACTAGCAAGTCACAGTTTTTCTGTGATCCTGCCTTCTGCCTTCTTGCTCAAGATGGAGGCCCAAGGTCCTCAAGTCTGTACCCTTGTCTCTTTCTCTTCTGTGACTCTCTTAGCTCAGGTTCTCTTTATTTCTCAACCTGAAATATTACCCAGGCTTCCAGCTGCTTCCCCTTGGCTCCTGCCATCCAGGTCACTGGTGTGGGGTGTTCTTTCTAAAGCCCATGTGCCATTGTATTCCCTCCTACTGGGGGGCCCTCATCTAGTCTAGACTTCTGTCCAAAGCTTATGCCTCTCCTTAACTCTCCGCTCCAACCCCACACCTTCCACCCCCTCTACACCCCTCTTTGATATGGCTCTTCTTGCAGTGTTCTTCCTGCTGCTCAGAACTGAGACAGCTGTCCCTCACATAAGCTCAGGTGTCATGTTTCAAACCCGTCCTAGGGAGCAAGGCCTGGATCCAGCATCTGGGGATGCCTCCTTGCCTGGCAGATGGTGTGGGTTCAGAAGGCAAAAGTGGGGCAGACACTCTCGATTTCATTTTGGGAATTACCCAAGCACAGAGATGGTATGAGGTCCCATTTTATTTTATTTTATTTTATTTTTAATTTAAATCCAATTAGCCAACTTACAGTAGAACATCATTAGTTTCAGATGTAGTATTCAATAATTAATCAGTTGCATATAACACCCAGTGCTCATCACATCACGTGCTCTCCTTAATGAAGTCAAAATTAAGCACATGGGAACCAGTTGTATAGGTTTCCAGTGAAATGTGAATTACTTGGAAAGCTACCAAGGTGTCAAGTAACAGAACTCAGCAGTGTTAAGAATACAAAGAAGAAAGAAACAGACTTCATTTTGATCAGTTGTATTGGTAGCTTTGACTAAATTTTAGACAGTGAGAGAAGATAGTGGATGGAAATGTTGATTCTGTCCTTCTAAACCATGCTTTTCTGGGAGAACACTGGGTCTGAGGCTCTCTTGCTGATGTGCCTGAGCTAACCTGCATCAAAACCTAGTCTGCCATTAACTGCTTCTATGCCGTCTGTCCCACCTCAGGCTTCCCTGCTCTCTCTTTGGGGAAACGTTCCCTGTTTTCTCTGCTGTCACTTCCTTTATACTGCTTCTCACTCAAACCTTCCTACCCCTAAAATAAATAAACCTTTGTACCCCCAAACAAAACTTAGACAAATCTGTGTTTTAGTTTGATCTAGTTTGTAAGCTGTGTTTAGGCCCACACATATATGTGTTTCCAGTAGCCCAGGCATTACACCTGTATAATGTTAACTGAATATGCTCTTATTAAAAGGAGTTATATCCGGCACCTGGGGAGCTCAGTCAGTTAAATGTCTGCCTTTAGCTCAGGTCAGGATCCCAGGGTCCTGGGATGGAGCCCCACATCGGGCTCCCTGCTTGGTAGAGAGCCTGCTTCTCTGCCTCTGCCCTGCTCATGCTCTCTCTCCCTCTCAAATAAATAAAATCTTTAAAAAAATAAATAAAAGGAGTTACATCGACTTTGTGGGAACTTCTACCTTTTATTCATTGGCACTGGGAAGCTCATATAGTTCTGTTACAGGAATCTCACATTTATTTATTAAATGTGTTTCCATGAACTCTTAAGATAGGGTAAGTTAATTATTTTAGAAATGAATACTATAACAGCCCTTAATACCTGAAAATCTATTATGTTCCTAGGAATTTAACCAAACACATTGGCAAAAGAGGATAGTTACTTTTAAATGAAATGACCTAAACTGAATATGTTTATGATTTTTAAAAAATTCCTGAGTAGGATAATATCTGTTGGTAATAAAAAGGTTCTTAAATAGAATTTTGTTTTGAGTTCAGTCAGTCCCATTTTGATTAAACCTGGAAAAGTCATACTGTACCTTTTAAATATTTCTGGAATGTGAAGATTTTGACATTCTTATTTAAAAATAGTTCTTGAAATAGTTATTATTTCTTCATCTTTAGAATATATTTGGAAGCTGTTTCAAAGAATTATTTTAGCCAGTCTGTGAAAAGTTTTCATTCATTTCAGAAAAAAGAAAAATTATGTAAATGGTAGACTGAATTAATCAAAATGGTTTTCTCTCCCAACTACCAAAATGTGTATTCATTCTCTGTGGGGTAACCCATGGGAGATGCCAGGCGCACTGTGAAGACAGTAAAGGACTGTCGTCCTTGTTGCCCACAGACAGAATTCAAGGTTAAAACATAGATGGGATCTTTGAAATTTTAAAATGAAAGATTAGAACAATCGAGGTTGTCTCAGTAGACTTTTATGAGTTTTCATCAAATGTGTGATTCTGAATGCAAAAAGAAAATGCAAAAGTTCATGCTTTAAAAAAAGAAGAAATAAAGTCACTAAGATATAGGTGATGACTTAAAAGTTACTTTTCCAGTGCATTCATACATTAACTCTGAAAGACAGACATACAGACAGAAAGAAAGAAAGAAATAGGTGACTGAGGTAGACGGATGAGGTGGTAGGTAAGTAGGTAGATAAGTGGTAGATGGATATGTAGGTAGATAGATGATAGGTAATAGACCGGTGATCAGTAGTTTAGTGGGCTGATGTTACAACACTGCAGGTAGCACACACCTGTAATCCCCGCCCCAAATTGTCAGGGCACATAGAGGATGGACGAGTGGACAACGACAGCAGATATGCACACCCTTCATGCTTTGCTGGTTTTCTTTCCATACTTGGGTGTTTCAACAGTATAATTTGACTTGAACTTTTGAGATAGCCTATTTAAAATGGTGAGTAATGTATGATAATTCCTGCTGATGATTCATTTAATATCCTCAGTTTCAAAACTCCCATCAGAGGTGATGAGGGAGGAGATAGAAAAATTCTTTATTTTTTTACTTGCCCTCTTTGTAACCCTTTTAATACCACCTTTTGTAGATTGCTTAGCAATCTACAAATATTAGGAAACTCAGAGTAGTCCGATGTACTGATCTGTGCTAATAAATATTAAAATCGAAATGAAATAGACATTAATAAAATATATGTTGCCTCAGCAGAATTAAAGGATGATCAGATAGTCATTTGAGAAATTTAGAAAAAGAGGAAATATTTTTAAGAAGGCTCTAGTGTCAAGGCTCTGTTGTCTAGGGTTGAATGGGGTTTTTTTCTTCTTCTATTTTTTTTTTTTTTTAATTTAGAGAGAGTGTGCACATGTGAGCAGGGGTTGGGGAGGAGCAAGGCAAGAGGGAGAAGGAGAATCTTAAGCAGCTTCCGTGCTTAGTGTGTAGCCTGACAGAGGGCTCGATCCCAGGACCCAGAGATCATGACCGGAGATGAAGTCAAGAGTCGAATGCTTACTGACTGGGTCACTGAGGTGCCAAAATGGTTTCTATAACATTTAACATATTGTATAATAGGAAAAGAAAAGTTTTCCAATTCATTTCTATGATTTGACATCATCATAACATTCTAACCTTAAAGATAACACAAAAAATTGAGCTATTGACCAATCTCATGGCTGTCAAAGAAAAATCTTATGGCAAATACTGGCAAATTTAATCCAATAGTGTATTGAAACTGTTATATTAATAGTGGCTAACACTTATGCAGATGGTACTATGTTCCAGGTGCTATTTTAAGTTCTTTTTTTTTTAAGATTTTATTTATTTATTTGGCAGAGAGAGATCACAAGTAGGCAGAGAGAGAGAGGGGAAGCAGGCTCCCTGCTGAGCAGAGAGCCTGATGTGGGACTCGATCCCAGGACCCTGAGATCATGACCTGAGCTGAAGGCAGAGGCTTAACCCACTGAGCCACCCAGGTGCCCCTATTTTAAGTTCTTATGTTATTTTATTAACTAGAACATAAACTTATAATGTCTTTTTCTATTTTGCTAATTGGTATAACCACAGAACCTAGAACTGTGCCTTGCACAAAACAGACACTCATAAATTTGTTGAATAAATCAACTAATAATTTTCACAATGACAATAGGAGATTGACCCTATTAATATTCCCATTTTACATAAAAGGGTATAATGGGCCCATAGAGATGAAGGAATTTGCCAGGGTCACACATACCGTGCCCAGCGATGTAGTTTTTTGTTTGTTTGTTTTGAGTGTAGGGAAGGTTTGTCATTATAAAATCTAATAATATTATTTAACATTTTAATCCATTGGAAATAAAATTTTTGATATTTGTTTAAAAACAAGTCAATTGCAACTCATAGGGGGAGGTACTCTAAAATAAAAAGCAAAAGGGAAAATTTCCTTAACATTTTATAAAAATAACTGAAGCTCAGCCTCCAGATTCTTACAGGTATAACATTAGAGGAATTCCCATCAAGACAGACACCAGGGAAAGATTTATGCTGTCAGTTGTGTTGGGTAACATTGTACTTAACCAAACATTAGTTGAACAGGGGGAGAAATTGAAGTATACATATAGGAAAGGATAAGGAAGAATGATCATTAATTGTGGCTTTTATACATTGACCTTGATAGATAATAGGTTGGTGACTGCAGACAGGTTATTCTCTATGCTTTAACATCTAATCTCTCTGTTTAGGCTATTAGTACCACGTACTTCACAAATTTGTTGTTAAAGTAAGTGAGATAGTGTACGGAAGGGTTCTCCTTTGCAATAGTTGACAAAGACTAAAACACTCACTAAATGCTACTCATTTTTACTATTACCTCCCGAGAAACCAAAGACACACAGTTGAAACCCAGTAGCATTAATGGAAAGACTCCATGAGTCAGTGTGTTATGGTTTCATATGTAAAGCTTGAGTGCTTTCTAATATACAAGTAAAAATAGTTATCACATATAATGAGACAGTAACACTATTTATAATAATACTAGTATATCCAGGAATATGCTATCCTATTAACACAATAATATGCCTAAGGATAAACATAAGGAGAAATCTCTTGGAAGAAAACTATAAAACTTAAGGGAGTATGATAGAAGATATTGATTCATCAAGAGGTAGCATGTTCTCATATATAAAGACACAGTATTCTAAAAGAAAAAAAAAGTCAAGTACTCATAATCTTGACTCTCACCCAAAATTACCACTAAGCATGGAAAAATTAATGGTGTGTCACTAACTTTAATATGATCTTCCACACTTAAAAGAGAATAACCAGGAAAATTGTATAAAGAAGATCCAGAGATGGTGACTTGTGTTTTTCTGATAGTGGAATGTGTGAAAGTTGTAATAATTAAAAGATTAGGCTACTGGAATAAAAATAGACAAACGGATAGAACAGAAATAGATAGTCAGAAGCATATATGTGTCATTTCACATCAGTGGTAAATGAATTGAGTCTTCAGAAAAAGTGTTAGCTAATCATCTGGGAATAAAAACAGGAAATTACAATTTCTGGTGTCAGTGTTCTCATTTAGATATCACATAATATAAATTTCTCCACGTGTCCCTCCCAAAATATTCACATCTATAACCTATCCCCAAAACCTAAGTATCTCCTGCAAACAGAAATTCACAAATGCCTATGTAATGTGTTTGTTGGGACTCTCATATACTAACTATCATTGGTGCCAGATATGGGAGCCAGGAAGAGGGCAGGAGAGATGATGGCAGCAGTGCCGGGTGGGGCAGGTTGGCGGGGGGGAGTACGTATCATCATCCTCAGAGAGAGAAATACCCTTTCATAACTGGTCTGAACTTTGATGCGTCAAAACACTGACTTATGTAGAATTTAAAGAGATGACTTGAAAGTTCACAAGAGCAGGGGTGGCTTTATTGGGGAGAGGGAAAGGGTATTCCTTGGATGCAAAGTGATGGAAATGAAAAATGAATGTAGAAATTAAAGGCTTGAAGAAACCAGGGAATGAGAAATCAGAACCGTTTTATTCTGGTAGTGAGAATACTTAAGATACATTTTCTTAGGAACTTCCAAAAATAAAATACAATGTAGTATTATTAACTATTAACTGTAGTTATATAACTATTAACTATAGTCACCATGCTGTACAATATACCCCAGATCTTATTTGTCTTTTAACTGGAAGTCTGTAACCTTTGACCTCCATCTCTCCATCTCTGCACTCCTAACCCTCTGCCTCTAGGTAACCAGCATTGTAGTTTCTGTTTCAATGAGTTTGGCTTTTTTTTTTTTCTTTAGCTTCTTCATAAAAGTGAGATCATATAGTATTTGTCTTATGTGTTATATATGTCTTGTATGTCTTACAGTATGATTTCTTTCTTTAGCATAATGCCCTCATGTTGTTGCAAACAGCAGAATTTACTTGTTTCTCATGGCTGAATAATATTCCATTATATATATTTCATCTTTGTTGATGAACACTTAGGTTGTTTCCACATCTTGTGAATAATGCTGCAATGAACATGGGAGTGCAGATATCTCTTCAAAATCCTGTTTTCATTTCTTTTGGATATATACACCCAGAAGTGGGCTTGATGTATCATGTAGTACTTCCATTTTTAATTCTTTTTGGTGAACCTTTGTTATGTTTTCCATAGTGGAAACAAATGGAGAGCATAATGGCTACACCAGTTTACATTCTCACCAACAGTGCCCAAGGGTTGAAGGTGTTAACTGACACTATGGTGGTAATCATTTTGCAATGTATAAGTATGTCAAAGTAACACATTGTACATCTTAAGCTTGTATAGTGTTATATGACAATTATATCTCAATAGAGCTAGAAAAAATAAAATATGAATTAAAAAAATCAGAACCCACTGTATTCTCTCCCAAGGAGCCAATGATTAAGGAAATTGTATTTTACTATATCAAAATAAAGAGGTACTCTTCATTCTTGCCTACATACATATGTAGTAGGTTTTTAAAAATTTTTTTTAAAGGCTTTATTTATTTGAGACAGAGAGAGCATGAGTGGTGGGGAGTGGCAGAGGGAGAGGAAGAAGCAGATTCCCAGCTGAGCAAGGAGCCCGATGTGGGGCTCGATCCTAGGACTCTGAGATCATCAACTGAGCCGAAGGTGAATGCTTAACTGACTGAGCCACCCAGGTGCTCCAGATATAATATTGTTTGCTCAGCTAAATAAGAACATGGCGGGCAATATCTATATTTGTATAATATCTATACAGGGGCATTAGCCAAGAGACCATGATGAAAGGAAGAAGTGAAAAGGATTAGGGAGAAAGACTAGGCATAAAATATAGGCAGAGAAGTTTTAACATGCATATAACAGCAGTCCCTGAAGCCAAAAGCAGTGTGATGATATAGACCCAATATTTAAAAACTAAAATATAAGAATTTTGGGGAAATTAATGAAATCCTGAATCTAGACATTAGATGGTTTGATCATGTACCTGAGAAGGATCATCTAAATTGGTCAATACTGCTAGAGAAATCTACTAGATTCTAAAGATCAGAACATACCCTCAGGGTGTCCATACTAAAAGATCCATAACTTTTAAGAAGAAAAATCAGATTGACATTAGAATTCTCTATGTTGACATACCATGCAAGACTGCAGTGGAGCAAACATTTATGAAATTTAAGGATGTGTTTTTATATGAGCTTGTAGTTTTATACCCAGCCAAACTGTCTTTGAAAGGTCCAAGTCATACAGTACTTAGGAATCCTTCCTGAGGAAGCAGTATTCCTCTGTGGGTTGTTTCATGATGACATGTGGAGCTTGTTCCAGAAAGTAACCTGCTGCACCACTTACTTTTGCAAACCGAACATGCTTACAAAACAACAAAATGTTGACTGAACTAAACAATGTCCCCAGTGAAATAATTCATTTAATTCTGGCACAAATTTCTTATTTTACATTGTACTAGTTGCCAGTCAGTAGAGCACACTGTTAATGGCACTCTGTTAAAGGATGAGATTCACCCAGGAGATTATGACTGGGACATGTAGGCAACAGAACTGATGATATGTACTAAATATGTTGAAGTTTGCTGAGAAGCCATGACCTCTGGAAGCACAGGTGAACATACACAGATGTTTTCTAAGACATATGTGTTCTAGAAAACAACCACAATAATAGAGACATCATCTGTTTCCAAACTTAATGGATACTCTGTAGATCTAAGAGTAACCAGAACATGAAGACAAATAGGGGGACGCAGTATGTGGAAATGTCATATTTTTTTAAAAGATTCAAGTAGTATGACTTAAAAGTGGATTGGATTTTGACAGATACTGAGCAGGTGAAACTTTCACGAACTCCTTTGGGTGGTGTAACTTGCAGTAACTTACTGCTTGGAAACTTCCAAGTGAGTCTAATACAGATCCATCCATGTAGCCTACTACTCAGCAGTTCCACTCGGTTTATCTCAAAAGTATATTCATCAAAAGATATGCAGAAAAATGATTGTAGCAACCCTTGGTGGTAATATCCTAAATCTGGAACTGACCCACATGTCTACTTATAGGAAGATGATTAAGCCAGTTGTGGTATATTTATACAGTGTGGTGATTGACAGCCTGGAGAATTCTGGAGCCATAGTGATTACACTCAACAATACAGATCAGTCCTACCACTGTAATGCTGATCAGAAGGAACCAAACATTAAAGGATGTATGTGGTAGGAGTCCCTTCAGATGAAGATTAAAAGGAGTCAAAATTGATTTCTGACCTTTGGAGTCAGGGTGGTGGTTACTTCTGTCGATACAGTTGCTGGTTGGGGGGGAGGAGGGGCACAAGGATACTGTCTGAGATGCACCAATTATTCTCTTTCTTGTTCTGGGTTCTGGTTGTATAACATGGTTTGCTTCTTATAGTCCTTGATGTGGTGCAGTTAGTAATTTTGTACTTTTGTGTGGGCATCACTCTTTAACTTTCGAAAGGTTCACTATTGGGAAAAAAGAGAAAAGAGAAAAAATAAAATTAATCCTTGATTGTTGCTTAGGTTAATCAACGATAGTCAAGAGTAAAATTTAAAGCACCTAAACCAGTAAGGAAAAGAAGGACTAGGGCACTGTGTGTGTGTGTGTGTGTGTGTGGTGATGTGTAGCAGTGAGCACTGCAACAAAAATACAAACCTTTATAGATAACAAAGAAAATCATGAAAAAACAAAAACATCCATATAGAGAAGCACAGTAAATATAATGTAATATACACAGTAAGATTAATATAAACTGTTTGACCAAGTTATAACCTTGCAGTCATATCAATGAATACAAATGGGCTTAACCTACTTATATTTTTGAAAAACGTATTGGCTCACAAAATAAAGCACAACTCCTCTCTTGTTATGAGAGATGTACTTCCAACAGCTCAGAAGGTAGAAGGGTGGGGGCTCTTCCACTGTCTCCTGCTGTGTCCCCTTGATGTGCCTATCACTGTGGGATATGTTGTTAGGCACTTACTTGCCCTGAGGTTCAAAGCTTATTGTGTATATTTCCTGCCCCTGTGCTAGAATCAGCCATTTCTCCAAGCTGGAACAATTTGACCACCAAAATAAATAAACAGTATGAAATACATTTATAAATCCCCACTTATTTAATAAGTGGGGAAGGATAGTCACATCTCCCATGCAGATGATTTCTACAGCATTTATGTAGATACACTGCCTTCAAGTAGGAAGAGCATATTCTCACCCCTCAGGTGTGGGCGCACAAAGTAACTTCTTGCCAGAGGGCAATATGGAGAGGTTTGGGAATAGAGTAGTTTTGCAATGGAGAAAACTGACGGAAATGACCTTGACCAAATGATCAAGGTCAACATCAACAGATAAGCCATGTGGATGGAACCTACCCATGATATGTTGTGATGGGAATGGCACTTCACCTCTGTGGTCTTCCTGCCAACACACATAACCCCAGGAAAATCATGAGAAAACACCAGATCAATTTCAGCCAAGAGACAGTCTATAAAATGCCTTATCAGTAGTCTTCAGATTCCTCAAGTTCATCAGAAACAGGAAAATGTCTGAGTAACTGTCACTGTAAGGGGACAAGAGAACATAATATGATATCATGGTTGGGCTCCTGGAGCAGGAAGGGGCATTAGGTGAAGACTAAGACAATTTGAGTGAACTCTGGGTGTTAATGAACAATATTATAAAATATTGGCCTATTAAGCATAACAAATGTGCCAATCTGTTAAAAGATGCTAATAGTAGGTGAACCAATGTGTGAGCTATGTGGGAACTCTGTAATATCTCTACTATTTTTCCGTAGATAAAAAATTGTCCTAAGAAAATAATTGATTAAAAATTTTACAAAGGGGAGGAGGCAAAAGTAAAAGCAGTTAAAGGCAGATAGTGAATAAGGAGAGGATATTTTCAAGATAGGAGTCCAGGTAGGATAACAAAGGAACCCTCTTATGAAGCAAAAACTCTTCATTCATGAAGAGGGGATGCAAGGAAACAGACACAAACAGACATAAAATAAGATCCATTCCAGGTAATCAGTGAAGTAGATCTTAGAGTTCTGAATTAAATGCAACACCCTGTAATAGAGAACTTATTTTCATGTGAAGTGTGTCATCAGTGAAAATCCCTGGGTATTCCTTTTTCTGTTGTTTTGAATATTATTCCTAGAAGTACATTTGCAAAAGTAAACTTAAATTGGAAAGGCAGATAAAAATCAAACCCTCAAATGAACCAAAATACATGTCATATTGGTAAGGACACCAAAAGGCAAATTAATACAAGTAACTTATAAATAGCTCAATGGGTGTATGATCTTTATGGAAAACTCCAAGAATGGAAAGATCAGAAACACATCCTGGAACACCCTTGGCCTATTTTTGGCAATTGTATTGATATAATAATTCTGAAAATACCATTAAGAGTGTGTACTGAGGGGCGCCTGGGTGACTCAGTTGATTAAGCGCCTGACTCATGGTTTAGGCTCAGGCCATGATCTCCTGGTCGTGGGATCAAGCCCTGCATGGGGCTCTGTGCTCAGGGAGGAGTCTGCTTGAGATTCTTTCTCCCTCTCCCTCCCACTTACTTTCTCTCTCTCTCTCTCTCAAATAAGGAAATAAATTTTTTCTTTTAAAGAGTGTGTATTGGGCACCTGGGTGGCTCAGTGGGTTAAGCCGCTGCCTTCAGCTCAGGTCATGATCTCAGGGTCCTGGGATCGAGTCTCACATCAGGCTCTCTGCTCAGCAGGGAGCCTACTTCCCTCTCTCTCTCTCTCTCTGCTTGCCTCCCCGCCTACTTGTGATCTCTGTCTGTCAAATAAATAAATAAAATCTTTAAAAAATAAATAAAAATAAAGAGTGTATATTGAGGGAGGGAATAAATATATTGATATGTTAGGAACAAAAGTTACTGCTAGAGAAGGGAGATGCATATATACATAGAACAAAGTGAGGAAAAACGGTGTGTTAGTGGATCCAAACTGGAAGAATTTCTATGAACACATGATTTATAATCTGTATTTGTAGATGTATCTCTTAGCTGTGCTTTCAGAAAGTGACCAGAAATAAATGGACTAATGATCACACCTGGTATGCACTTCTGGTTCGTAAGGCGTGTTTGCCTTAAAGAGCCCAGGATCCATGGAGAAATTCTTGATCCTAGGTCTGAGCTGGAATTGTATTGTTTGAAAATTACCAACATGTGCTTAGTTAATAAGTGAATATGTTTTTCTTTTCTTTTTAAATTTCTTTTCAGTGTTCCAGAATTCATTGTTTATGCACCATACCCAGTGCTCCATACAATACGTGCCCTCCTTAATACCCACCACCAGGCTCACCCAACCTCCTACCCCTCTCCCCTCCAAAACCCTCAGTTTGTTTCTCAGAGTCCATAGTCTCTCATGGTTCACCTCCCCTTCCAATTTCCCCCAACTCACTTCTCCTCTCCATCTCCCCCATGTCCTCTGTGTTATTCCTTATGCTCCACAAATAAGTGAAACCATATGATAATTGACTCTCTCTGCTTGACTTATTTCACTTGGCATAATCTCTTCCAGTCCTCTTCATGTTGATACAAAAGTTGGGTATTCATCCTTTCTGATGGAGGCATAATACTCCATCGTGTATATGGACCACATCTTCCTTATCCATTCATCTGTTAAAGGGCATTTTGGTTCTTTCCTCAGTTTGGCAACTGTGGCCATTGCTTCTATGAACATTGAGGTACAGATGGCCCTTCTTTTCACTACATCTGTATCTTTGGGGTAAATACCCAGTAGTGCAATTGCAGGGTCATAGGGAAGCTCTATTTTTAATTTCTTAAGGAATCTCCACTCTGTTTTCCAAAGTGGCTGTACCAACTTGCATTCCCACCAACAGTATAAGAGGGTTCCCCTTTCTCCACATCCTCTCCAATACATGATGTTTACTGTCTTATTAATTTTGGCCATTCTAATTGGTATAAGGTGGTATCTCAATGTGGTTTTGATTTGAATCTCCCTAATGGCTAGTGATGATGAACGTTGTCCTCATGTGTCTGTTAGCCATTTGTATGTCTTGTTTGGACAAGTGTCTGTTCATGTCTTCTGCCCATTTTTTGACATGATTGTCTGTTTTTTTGAGTGTTGAGTTCGAGGAGTTCTTTATAGATCATGTATATCAGCTTTTGTGGTGTCATTTGTGAATATCTTCTCCCATTCTGTGGGCTGCCTCTTTGTTTTGTTGACTGTTTCCTTTGCTGTGCAGAAGCTTTTGATCTTGATGAAGTCCCAAAAGTTCATTTTCGCTTTTGTTTTCTTTGCTTTTGGAAACGTATCTTGAAAGAAGTTGCTGTGGCTGATGTTGAAGAGGTTAGTGCCTATGTTCTCTGCTAGGATTCTGACGGATTCCTGTCTCATGTTGAGATCTTTTATCCATTTCGAGTTTATCTTTGTGTATTGTGTAGGAGAATGGTCGAGTTTCATTCTTCTACAGATAGCCATCCATTTTTCCCAGCACCATTTATTGAAGAGACCGTCTTTTTTCCACAGTATATTTTTCCCTGCTTTGTTGAAGATTAGTTGACCATAAGGTTGAGGGTCCTTATCTAGGCTCTCTATTCTGTTCCACTGGTCTATGTGTCTGCTTTTGTGCCAGTACCATGCAGTCTTGGTGATCACAGCTTTGTAGTAAAGCTTGAAATCAGGCAACATGATGCCCCCAGTTTTGTTTTTCTTTTTTAACATTTTCTTAGTTATTTGGGGTCTCTTCTGATTCCATACAAATTTTAGGATTGTTTGCTCCAGCTCTTTGAAAAATGCTGGTGGAATTTTGATTGGAATGGGATTGAAAATATAGATTGCTGTAGACAGTATAGGAATTTTACCAATATTTATTCTTTCAATCCATGAGCATGGAATGGTCTTCCATCTTTTTGTGTCTTCTTCAATTTCTTTCATGAGTGTTCTGTAGTTCCTTGTGTACAGATCCTTTACTTCTTTGGTTAGGTTTGTTCCCAGATATCTTATGGTTCTTGGTGCTATAGTAAAATGGAATCATTTCTCTAATTTCCCTTTCGGTATTTTCATTGTTAGTACATAAGAAAGGAACTGATTTCTGTACATTGATTTTTTTATCCTGCCACATTACTGAATTGTTGTATGAGTTTCAGTAGTTTTGGGGTAGAGTCTTTTGGGTTTTCCATATAAAGTACCGTATCTTATGCAAAGAGAGAGAGTTTGACTTCTTCATTGTCAATTTGAATACCTTTTATTTCTCTTTGTTGTCTGATTGCTGTTGCTAGGACTTCTAATACTATGTTGAACAAGAGTGGTCAGAGTAGGCATCCTTGTCGTGTTCCTGATTTCAAAGGGAAGGCTGCAAGCTTTTCTTCTGAAGGATATAGTCTGAGTTAGTTGAGAGACTTAGTTGAAATTATGAATTTAAGAAATTGACTTTTAAGAAATTTTACTTGTATGCGTGCTCTTTTAGAAAACATTGAACATTTTTATTTTTGATTCACAAGTACTAGCTACATTTGCATTTTTTTTTTTAAGTGAGCATCTCCATTTTCTTCCCTTATGGGACTTCCTGCTGAGGATCTTGATGTGATATTTTGTTTTAATGCTTCTATCTGTTTCCATGTGGAGAAATGAATGTGCGTGCCGGTATCACAGTTGAGGGGTTCCTTGGTGGTCCCGACCATCCATACACACACAATACAAGTTCAGGGGAAACATGAAAGTATGGAGAAAAATTTCAAAAAAATTGCAATTGTGAGACAGAAAATGATGTTATTATTCAGCAAAAGAAATTACTTCATTAAGATATCAGTGCTTTTGGGTCAGAATGATGGATTCTTTTTAAATGTCAACTAAAATTATATGTTTTTCAATAATGTGATCTGGTTTGAGAAGAAATTGAGAATTTTGAGGTAGATTAAAAGTTAAGAATAATTGTTAGGAAACGCAGTAGATGCTGTGAGACATTCGGGGATGATGGTGGCACAAGGACAAATATCTATACCTCCTCACCCAGAGAGGGTGAGGTCTATTTTCCTTTCATCCAGTAGCCAAACAACTTGATATTCTCTTCCAGAAGAAAACAAAATGGTGCAGTCCAAGAGACCGTGGACCTTGCCAGCTCTAGTCCTCGAGGCCAAGCAGGGTTAAATGCGGGCTCCAAGCAGAGTGGGTCCAGTCTCTTCAACAGTCTTGGATTGCCCCCAGCTCTCAGGATTGGTCCTCTTGCTTGAAGGGGACAGGCATGGGGCATTAGTCATAGTGCTGTAACACTTGGACTTCATACTGAATGATAGTCTTACCCAGACACAGACAGTCCCTTCCTAAATTGGGGGTCACCTCTCAGTGGGTGCAACATGCTCCACCATGGAGGGGCCTCCCAGGGAGGAAGCCAACCACAGCCACACTTGTAACTGGACCAGGAGACAGGACCAGGGTGGTGGATGAATGAGAAGCCCCTCCCCATTTCTGGTGTTTACATTAAGATTACAGAACAGAGGGTGAATTTACATTTCTTGATAGCCAGCGATAACCACTAGAAATAACAACAACAACAAATTAACCGTGTCATCCTTGCTCAAGACCACCCACCGCACTTGGATTCGATCTGCCCTCCTTCTGCCCAGCCACACACTCTGCTGTTTACTTTGTGGCAGCCCCCAGATGAAGGCTGGGCAGCGTTGGAGCTTGTTCCAACAGCCCCAAGGGTGAGGCTGGGCAGAAGCCCCTGCCGTGGGCCTTCTCATCTCCCCTTCTGACTCCAGCCTGATCCTTTGGCCTCCTTCACCGATGTGGTTCCCAGAAAGCTACTGGAGAGACTGACGATACAGGAAACTGAGTGTGGAGGCCGTTCCCATGCCAGCTGGTCACAGACTGTTCGGTGGTCACGCTCATGGGACCCATAGTCTGACAGGTCCTTTTCTTACGGGATTTGCCCATTCATTTCCCTAGCAGCTTCTGAGAGGCTTTTCAGGAACAGTCAGTGCTGCTTGTTCTCAGCTGGCTTTTACCCATACATGGTGATATATTTCATGCTTGATGTCGTGCGAATGGTCCTGTGCACTTGGGAGTCAAGAAACCAGAGTCATTTTCTATGAACAATCTGTTCCTGTTCAGCCTTGGCCCTCATTGTCCCCTCTCCCTGGAGGATCCTTCAGTAGGATAAAGCTGTCCCCTTTCTGGGTTTTGGTAGCGCTCCCTGAGTATCACCTAGAAGCATTAGTCCCGCCTCTCAGAGCAGCCTGCTGTCTGGGCCCCGTGGAGCCAGACTCCATTCCTTTTGCTCTCTGCTGAATCCTGTGTGGGGCGCAAAGCCAGACACACACTGTGTTTCCTTATCCCTTAGACAACTCTGTCTCACAGGGCTGTCACAGGTATGCTGGCTAGCTGATGGTGATTCACATGAAACGAAGGGCAGGCATGGCCCCAGCCCTGAGAAGCTGCAGTGGAAGGGAAAGAGCATTTCAGTACAGGGACAGGTGTGCATCTGGGCATTGTGACAGGTGTGCATGAGGGCACTGTGACAAGTGTGCATGAGGGCATGGTGACAGGTGTGCATGAGGACATAGTGACAGGTGTGAATGTGGGCATTGTGACAGGTGTGCATGAGGTCACTATGACAGGTGTTCATGAGGACATGGTAACAGGTATGCATGAGGGCACTGTGACAGGTTTTCATGAGGACACGGTGACACGTGTGCATGTGGGCATTGTGACAGGTGTGCACAAGGGCACTATGACAGGTGTGCATGTAGGCACTGTGACAGGTGTGCATGAGGGCACTGTGACAGGTGCTCAGTAGGACACAGTGACAGGTGTGCACGTGGGCATGGTGACAGGTGTTCAGTAGGACACAGCGACAGGTGTGTACGTGGGCACAGTGACAGGTGCTCAGTAGGACACAGCGACAGGTGTGCACGTGGGCACGGTGACAGGTGCTCAGTAGGACGCAGCGACAGGTGTGCACGTGGGCACGGTGACAGGTGCTCAGTAGGACGCAGCGACAGGTGTGCACGTGGGCACGGTGACAGGTGCTCAGTAGGACACAGCGACAGGTGTGCACGTGGGCACGGTGACAGGTGCTCAGTAGGACACAGTGACAGGTGTGCACGTGGGCACGGTGACAGGTGCTCAGTAGGACACAGTGACAGGTGTGCACGTGGGCACGGTGATAGGTGCTCAGTAGGACACAGCGACAGGTGTGTACATGGGCACGGTGACGGGTGTTCAGTAGGACACAGCGACAGGTATGCACGTGGGCACGGTGAGAGGCGTGCATGAGGGCAACGGGACAGGTGTGTACCGGGCTGAGCTGTGGAATAAAGACTGACCTTGAAAACAACTGTAACTTAAGCGGGTGAGAACAGCATGAGGAAAATGGGCTGTTTTGGAAGAGCACACGTGGACCTTGCCTGTGTGTGCCCTGGACGGACTAAACCATGAGAAAATAACAGGCAAGTTTAGCCCAAGTGTGGGCTGTGCCCATGAGGGAGCTCTGCTTCTGTGTGGAGCTCTGCCTCAGCTCCCTCAGCTTCTGGGGCTGACAGCCACCTTGGGAAGCTTCTGGAGGCACAACGGGCCTGGGCATAGTGACTCGGGGCCCCTCACCTCGCTGCATCCCTATGCTATTCCAGGCGTGCGGGACCTGCGTCTGTGGGTTCAAGGAACCCAATCGTGACACGACAGAGTTGAAGTCAGTCATGCAGCAGCACCAGGAAAACACATCTAAACGGGCCCGAACACGAAACTCAAAGACGAAATGTTACAGACTCAAGAAGCAGATACTTCTTGGGCGCCTGGGTGGCTCAGTGGGTTAAGCCGCTGCCTTCGGCTCAGGTCATGATCTCAGGGTCCTGGGATCAAGGCCCGCATCGGGCTCTCTGCTCAGCAGGGAGCCTGCTTCCCTCTCTCTCTCTGCCTGCCTCTCCATCTACTTGTGATTTCTCTCTGTCAAATAAATAAATAAAATCTTTAAAAAAAAAAAAAAAGAAGCAGATACTTCTTGAAGTTAAACCTATTGTGACCCTTTTAACATAGGCATTGAACTGTGGAAGCTTCCAGAGTAGGAACTTGCCCATTTTTGTTCACTTCGCCTGGCTCTCTAGAATATACAGCCTATGTGGACGGGAGTGCCATATCCTTATTAATATTAGGTGGTCACAGCACAGTGATCACTTCGGGAATAATCAGCGTACATCAGAAAAAAGTGCAAGACTTGCTTATCTTTGGGGGGGACTACAGAGGAATGCAGAGCCTGGTAAGACGTGTATGTGCGTTGCTACTGGTTTTCACGATACTGGAGATGGAATCGTGTTCCTTTAAATAACATGGTACATATCATGAAAGGGTGACCTAAGCCCCAGACTTCATAATCCCGAGGCTTTAATATAACACTTAGCTGGGCCACATCCTTGGCAAGCCCCAGTGCCCCACGGACATGGGAGAGAGCTGTCGGCGCGGTACCAACAGGAGCGCGGGTGACCGCAGGGCTGCGGGCCGGTGCGGGGCTGCGGAGGGAAGTTGTGTAACGCAGGAACCGGACGCCCCGCTGAGCCAACGCAAGCACGGAAATAGTTCATTTCTGCAGCTCAGGGACATGCGCTCTTCCGTTGAGACTTTCCCCTTTCAGAAGGAGAGAAAAGCGAACAAAGGCATTTAGAACTTGCCAGGTTTTTGTGGATCTCGGGCCCCTGGGACACACGCCGCTCCCCTGGGGCTCATTTTGGTGGGTGTTGATGCAAGTATACAGCGGAGTCCCCAGACCGTGTTTGTTTTTAGATGAATAATTCACTCCTTTCCTTGCCTGAGTTTTTCTCATCAGAGCCACTGGCCTTTCAGATTAAATAAATAAAATGTTTCAAAAGACTGGAGGCATGAATATTCATCAAGACCAAAACAGTGAACATAAATAAAAGCACCTTTATATAACATTTACTTTTTTTTTGTAAGGACCTTACTTTGTAGATTTTTGTTTTGTGTGTTTTTTTTTTCTTCTGTACTTCTGAGATGATAGTCCAAGTGATTTTCCAGGACACCGTTTCTTCCAGAGCCTACCCGTTCCTGAGGTGCCCATACTCGTTTTCAGCTTGCTCTGTTCAATAGTCCCCTTTCCATAAATACAAATAAGGTAGTACTTGCTTGTGGCGCAGTCCACGAGCCATAGAGGCTACCTCGTAAGGTATCAGGCTCTCAATATTAAGTGTCTAAAAAACTGGAGGAATGCCGAAAGAAAAGTAAATGAAACAAAATAAAACACGGTTACGTACCCTGAGAAACATAGCTCCTTCATACACATTAAGTATGCCAGGGTATTTGTAGGTATTTTTATATATGTGCCAGGGATTTAAAGGTTAAGAACATACATGCCAACTGCTGGGAACACAAATAGTGAAGATCCACTTTTCCTGCTTCCTTTGGGGATGGAGGAAAGAGTAGAAGAACAGAAGGAAAAAGATAATCACAAATTCAGTCTGTGGTTATGTTTGCCCAAACTACTGGTTTAGAAGGAGCCAGTGCTGTTGCATTTGATTGATTAACTCTGTTTTGGAGTTGTTGGGGTATCTTATTTAAGTTATCCCTGAGTGTTGCTGTCTGTTTGATAAGCACTAGCTACCCCAGGTTGTAACTGTTTGTCTTTGAACATGATCGCATAGTACATGCTGATTTAATCGCAGTATACGATGTAATTTAAATCTAAATGGCAATGAGAGCGAAGTTACTCCAGCCGCAGCAGGAAACTTAAATCTGGGATGCACTGTTCGTGACTGCCCCACAGCCACTTGTGGGGTTGGAGAGATAGGAGGTTCATCACAGGAACGGTGGGATTGCACCATTCGGGTCCCCTCCAAACCAGGGCCACTGAGATGTGAAAATGTCCATGGAGTCACTTGTGAAAGTCTGAGTTCAGAAAGGAGAAAGCTGTTTATCACCTTCAGAAAAAATAATTTAAGAAAATCATCAAAGAGTACTTTATTTTCTCCTAATCATGTGAGTAGAGAAAATAAGTAGACATAGTCTAATAAATAATAAACATTATTTTGCATGATTGCTTCCAAATGAACTTGCTCTTTTTTTTCCTTTGCATTTGATGAGAAAAATCATTTTTAAGAAAAAAGGGCTCCTGGTGTTGAAACAAGCTGTTTGGATAAGGCAGATGGATTCTCAAGGTTTTTTTTTATTTTGAATAACATGGGGCCCCATGCACTGAGGGGGCGTTCACCTGCTTTGTTAACCTTCAAGGATTATGGCAAAATAATGTTGTTGTTACTTTTTTTTTTTTTTTTTTTAGCTGTAGCAGATGATTATGGCTGTTTTTTATGCAGTCTTAGGACTTTTGGCAAAATACTTAGCCCTTCAGCACCTTGATTTTTCCAGTTGTAAAATAAGAAAATACTTGCCAATAAATCTTGTTCGTAATGGGTATTGAGCTAGATAAAATGTCAGTTTTAGGTTAGATAATGTTCTTTCTGTATACTCAGGGACATTTCTGGCAACACACCCACTCTTTCCCATTTCTTCTGGTGTTTCTAAAGACCTTGTCATGCAATTTGTAGACGTTGGGAAGCCTGGACATTCTGGTAATTGTCTTAGAAGCGATACTTACCAATTATATTGCCGTGAGTTAACATTCTGCTGGAGCCTGCAACAACATCCAGGAGTCCCAAAGGAAATGACCTATATTTTAGGTCTTTATTACAGTAGCAAATCATTTCTGATATGAATTTTTACCTTACTTGGGTTTCCGCTCTGAATGATGAATAGCAAGCAAGCCATAGATCCAAGTGGCTTCTGGAGTAATGACATATTTCCTGTGTCACATTCATCAGTCTGCCAGTTGCTGAATTTGTCTGGTCTTACAACCCTCCTGGACTAAACAGGTAGGTAGACTGTAGACTGTGGGTTCCGTCCAGGTCTGCTACGCGTGTCTTCAGTCAGACCTGTTTGAAAGACATGTGTTTTTCTGGACCATCTCATTGTGGAAGACCAGAACTCCAAGGAGGCTGGCAGAAATGTAAATTGAGGCCTCTTAAAGCCTCAGTTCTGAACTGGTTTGCTGTCAGCCTATACTCCATTGCTCGAAGGAAGTCACGTGGCCATGTTCAAAGTCAGTAAACTAGGGAGGTTTCTCCACCTGCTCTTCTCCATGGCGAGAGCTAGAGACAAGGAAGAATTGCAGATAGATAACCATATTGTACTCTTTCTGGCACATTAGGAGACTGTGCCTAAGTGAGGGACATTAGGAATGCTTTGTGCTCTCATTTTTGTCTTGGCCAAGAAATCCCTATCAAAAACAAGTCTTTACAGAATGTGATAGATGCTCTGGGAAACAGGAAAGGAAGGGGAACACGATACTAGTTTTTCAGGCCCAAGAGACACTTTCACAATGAAGAGAGTAGCCCACATTCAGACATAGTATTTGGATAATTACTGGTGGAAAGTTTTCCAATTTTTAACTCTAAACATACCAGACTTGCAGATGGACTCTGCCGTCATCATGTGACTATGAGGGAGCAGGGAAGGAGGTATAGGAAATAAATGAGCACGTTTGAGAATTGGCCTTCGATCCAAGTAATTTCAATGTCTTAAGAACAGGGCTTGTCTGTGTCTTCTCCATAATAGGTAATAAATTACCTTGTACAGTGAAAGTAACTCCTGAGGGATACATGCATATGAATGATGAGTGAAGAAAGGGAGATGACACACATAGGTAGATGAGGACCCAAAACCAAACAGGGAGTCAGGAGGAAAAGAAGGGATCGAGGGAAGGAAACCACATCAGTCACTACCCACCACTAAGTACTGCTCAGGGCTCAGAACAGACAGAGGGCTAGGGAGAGAACAAGCTGCCTTTGTTCCCTTAGGATATCAGGTTTTTACATCCTACTATTCTTTTTTCTTTTCCCAAGCTTTTTAAAATTTATGCTCTACCTCCTACTTATTTTAAATGAAAAAAGGCACAGTGAGAGTCATTGTTTCTCCTCTGATTCCATCAGTCTCCCTAAGTCTGAATAACATTTCCGAAGAATGAGCGGTACGTGGTGATTCATGATTTCATCAGTACTCTCTGCAGCCCAGGCTTTCCATCAAAGAGCATTATATGTAGCCTCTCACTTCAAAACATAACATTTAAAGAAATGTTTTCATATTCTGTACTGAGGGCGTTGATACTTGGGAAATCGTCTTAGCTGAAGGTGACTGTAGAGGAAATGTAAACTCTTTTCTATTATCAAGTCCTCAAGGTGTCCTGAGTTTTATTCTAAATGATGGTCGTAAAGGATGTTTTGGGAATAGTATGAAGTTAATTTCCAAGAATTTCTAAGAATTTTTTCATTATAAGAAAGGTAGGGTTCTACTTGAGATTTTCTAGTATTAAACAAGAGCTACTAATTGATGACTTGATTGGATAATTCAGATTTTGCCTGGGACACAAGAGAGGACATGGCAGAATGGGGTAATGACCACACAGAGGCAGATGTGGGACATGCTCCAGGCTGTCAGTAATTGTGGATCTGGTCCTTTTTGCTTACTTAGTAGAAATGATGCTGGAAATAAATATATTTTTTTTAACCTAGTCCTTATTTTAAAATCAAATTGGTCCGGAGGCCTCAAGAAATAAGATCTAGTAACCAGGTCAAAGATGAGTAATTATTTGTCACAGTTCACTGTCTAATTGATGAATTCAGTAACTACTTAGCACAGACTTGAAAGAGGCAGAGACGAATACATTTCCTTCATCTCGTGATCTATCTGGTTGGAGTGTTGGAAATTCCCTGCAATGACCACCACCTTATGGAGAGTGACGGACCATTGAACTCATGGATAGCCCTTCAGATCCATGTGGGCGCCACGCATATCACCTGGGAACAGGACTACAGTGGAGAGTCATATCTAAATGCAAGGCAGGGCCCAAGAGTGTGTATTTCTAATGAGTTTTCAGGTGAGTGGGGCCCAGATGTGAGGCCCACACTTAGGGTAGCAGACATCTGTGCTCTGCCCAGCAAAGGACAATTCAGGGATATTGTTGATCCAGGGATACCAGGAAGCATAGAAGAGGCCTGAGTCTCTGACACCGCATGACAGGTCAGCCAAGACAAGTAATGAACTGGAGGGAACAGGGAAGATGGTGCATACACCCAGGAAGGGGGCATCAGACACTTACAGGTTAGTGAATGCAGAGCACACTGCAGATGCTAAGAAGTGGGTTTAATTTTCATTCCTTGCTCTAAAATGGTTTGGGGCTTCATTAAGATAAACAGCTCTGCACAGCAAAGGAAATAGTCAACAAAACAAAGAAGTCACCCACGGAATGGGAGAAGATATTCACAAATGACACTATAGACAAAGGGCTGATCTCCAAGATCTATAAAGAACTCCTCAAACTCAACACTCAAAAAACCCATGTTAAAAAATGGGCAGAAGACATGAACAGACACTTCTCCAAATAAGACAAGCAAATAGCTAACAGACACATGAAAAAATGTTCATCATCATTAGCCATCAGGGAGATTCAAATCAAAACCACATTGAGATACTACCTTACACCAGTTAGAATGGCCAAAATTAACAAGACAGGAAACAACATGTGTTGGAGAGGATGTGGAGAAAGGGGAACCCTCTTAAACTGTTGGTGGGAATGCATGTTGGTGCAGCTACTTTGGGAAACTGTGGAGATTCCTTAAGAAATTAAAAATAGAGCCTCCCTATGACCCTGCAATTGCACTACTGGGTATTTACCCCAAAGATACAGATGTCGTGAAAAGAAGGGCCATCTGTACCCAAATGTTCATAGCAGCAATGGCTACAGTCGCTAAATGGTAGTAAGAGCCAAGATGCCCTTCAACAGATGAATGGATAAAGATGATGTGGTTCATATATACTATGGAGTATTATGCCTCCATCAGAAAGGATGAATACCCAACTTTTGTATCAACATGGATGGTACTAGAGGAGATTATGCTGAGTTAAATAAGTCAGGCAGAGAGAATTAATTTTCATCTGGTTTCACTTATTTGTGGAGCATAAGGAATTATGTGGAGGTCATTAGCAAAAGGAAAGGAAAGGTAAATTGGAGGAATCAGAGGGGGAGATGACCTATGAGAGACGGTGGACTCTGAGAAGCAAACTGAGGGTTTGGGAGGGGTGTGGGGTGGGATATGGGTGAGCCTGGCGGTGGGTATTAAGGAGGGCACGTATTGCATGGAGCACTGGCTGTGGTGCATAAACAACCTTGGAACACTGAAAAAATAAAATTAAATTTTAAAAAATGGTTTTAATTATCGACAGCATTGTGTGTCTTTTAATGAAGAGTCTATAGCTGTGATGCTGTGCTCCCCTGTTATCTTTGTTACTAGTCAGGGCTTGAGTTAGCTGGAATGGAAATGGGGGTCATCCTGCATGCCGCCATGTGGTGGTGGGAGTCATGTGTCTGCAGAGCACCCTTGATTTACCCCTTACAGAGCAGATTGCATATGTCATTGCATCTGAAATGTTTCATTCCTTCCTTCTGCAAATATTTGTTGAGGTCTTTTATGGGACAGGTACTGTTCTTTGTTGTAGGGAACCATCCATGCAGAGCCTTTGTCCCCATGGAGTCTACATTTATATGGGAGAAGACAGAAAATAAGGATTAGAAAAGCATAAAAGTAAGCATTCCAATTCCAATAATGTTATGAAGAATTTAAAGCAAGGTGATTAGCTAGAGAATGAATGGAGTATATTTTAGATAGGGGATCAGTGGATTCTCTCTGGGGAGGTAGTGTTTGAGTTTTGAACCCTAAACGGCAGGAAAAAGCCAGCCAATGGAAGGTAATGGAAGAACACTTGGGGCAGAACAGAAAGTGCAAAGGCCCTAAGGTTCAAGGACCAGTGAGAGGGCCAGTATGGAGGGACTGTGGATGTCGGTGATGGAGTTGCTGAGATAGAAGATTGGAGGCACCAGCCAGACCAGGCACGAGGAACTCTTACTAAGGGAACATGATGGGGACTTTGCATATTTCTTCAGTGTTAGAGAAAGCTGATGGTAGGATATACATAGAGGTGGAGTGACATGGTCATTTTGGACATGGTAGAAGATCACTTTGGTTTGATGACTTGTTAGCAAACAGCTCCATCATGTTTCATGATTATCATTCCTGTTTTGTGGGACAAACATTAAAGGTCTGATTTTGTCACAACTTTAATGTCTGTAATACAGTATTGCTACTCAGTGACAGTGCCTTCCATGCCTTGGATACCGAGAACTTCTTCCAACCGCAAGAAGTACCCTTTGACAAAGATCTCCCCCATTTACCACCATCTTACCCACCATTCTACTGTTTGTACAAGTTTGGCTTTTTTTAGATTCCCCATCTAAGTGATGTCATACGTATAAGTACATCATCAGTGTCTTCTCTTTTGGACTTCTCTCATTTTGCATAATGCCTTCATGGTCCATTCATGTTTTTGCAAAGGGCAGGATTTCTTTCTTTCTCGTGGTTGAATAATATTCCACTTTTGGGGTATGTATATATACACACCTTATCTTGATCCATTATCCACTGATGGACACTTAGATTGTTTCCATATCTTGATATTATGAATAATACTGCAAAGAACTTGGAGGTTTTCAGTATCCTGTTTTCCTTTCCTGTGTTTATGTACCCAGAAGTATAACTATATTATTATATGTAAAAGTATGCCATCTATATGTTGTACACCTTAAGCTCACACAATGTTATGTGCAAATTATTTCTTAATTGTAAAAGAATCACTTTGACTTTTGCATGGAAAACTCATGCTAGGGGACACTGGTGTAGGGAGAGAGGGCATTCAGGATGATGTTGCGGGAATCCAAGATGATCATATGAATTGGACTAGAGTTGCAGTCACAGATGGAAAGGGACAGGTGGATTCAGGATGACTTCTGGGCATCAAGAGAATGAGGAAGAGAAAACTAGTAAGAATAACTTTTAGGTATGGAGACTAGAGTTAATTAAATGAGATGGGAAAGAATAGGAGGACAAGGGTTGGAGGTTGGGGAGATCAAATATGTGTAATGAGAATTGCATCCACATACTTGAGTCCTGTTCTGATAAGCCAGAGTCTCTGTTATGCTTTCCCGTAAATAGTTTGGCTCTCTAATGACAGTTTGGCTCTCTTGTTTGTGTAATCCACTGTGGTGCACAAGCATGAAATTCAGAATTAGATCTTAGAACTGAGCCAGTGGACTCATCCTACAGCCCCATGTGAAGTCTTGTGAGGCTTGAAGCCAGAGTGATTGAAAAGAGAATGGAACCTGAGAAAGTTCCAGAAGCATCTGGAAGCATCCATGACATGAGCTGGGCTGAATTCTACCTGGGTCAGACATCTAGACCTCCTTATGAAGCAGACTCAGGCTGTCCTTCCCTTGATTTGTTCTGGTGGAAAATCCTCTCTCTTTGATCTGGGGAGAGGTGGCTTCTTAACTGATACAAGAACTGAGGTGTGATGGGATTTTAGTGGTTTTGTCCAGGCACGTATACATGGCACATACACAGGAATTATACACATGTATGTGTGTGTATGTGTATATGTTTCTCTATATGTGTATACACATACACATGTAAATATAGATACAGATGTGCAGGTGCACACCCCTCCCCACTGGGGGGACCTGGGAGAGAAAGAGGGGAAACGGAAGGAAGACACACCTGAGAAAGAAGATAATCTTAGCCATAGAAGGCTGGATGTACACGGATGGCTTCACTAAACATCAGTATGACTGACAGTTCCCAATTAAAGAAAAAACTGTTTACACAGTTGTGATATGTGTACTAAGAAATGTAACGGTGACTCAAAGTAATCCTTATAGAAAGTATGATCAATGAACAAGATAAGAAAATGCTAATCTCAATGAAAAGCTAAGTATCATTTTGCACATCGACAAATCAACAAAAGGAAAGAGAGAGAGGCAAACCAAGAACAGATTCTGAACTAGAGAGAACACACAGAATGGGGGAGACAGGTGATGGGGATGAAGGCGTGCACCTGTCGTGGGGAGGATGGATAGAAGTGCCAAGTCACGACCTTGTGCACCCGAAACTGATATTACCCTATCTGTTAACTCGACTGGAATTTGAATCAAAACTTTAAAAATGTTAAAGCATATTTCTGGCTAAATATCTTTCTAGTTGTTTCCAGAAAAAAAAGTAAATGCTTTTAATTAGGAAGTGGTATAGCTGTTCTCAAAGCCAGCAATCCTTTGAGATGGAAGTAACATTCAGAAAGAAAATTTTTATTCAAATGTAGGATTTACTTACAGAATGCTCAATCACTATATTCAAGAATTCTCTCTTTTCCTTTGGCAATTTTTACTAAAATTTGGCATTTCTAATTCTGAAACGCCAAGATACAATGTTAAAGGAACTACAATTCATGCTTTATTCAAGAAGGTATAATTTCTCTGGTTTTAGCGAAATCTTTCTTTGAAAATTGAGCTACTACTTTAAACACTGCTATTTTTGATGTCTCAGAGATTTGTTGGAAAGAAGGGTGATTTGAGGAGCTCAGCTTCTGATTATAAAATACTTACATTCACTGGGATGTTATTTCTCTTAACATTATTAGCATAAAAAATAGCAGATATTTCTCAGATGATGTATTTTCAACAGAACCATGGTGATTTACATGAGTAATCCTGATTATCTTGCTGATTATGCTTGCTTATGCCTTCTCAGGGAGATTGGAATAGACAACAGAGCTTCATGGTGACATTAGAGCTGGGGTACAATTTGGAAGGAAAAACTACACGCTCCATCTTTCAGCTACTGTTGGCATGTCTGGGGACATTCTGTTTGCCATTGAACTCTGAAACAAACGGGAGCCACACAGTGAAGCCACAGACTTCACACCAGGGACCTGGGCCGTGAGAGATCAGATTTACGTGGAGTCTGGTTAGGGCCATTTCTGTCTATCCTATCCTTGCTTAAGTAAGTCTTCTCCACGTTTGCAGTAATTTTCTGTTAAAAAAAGGGGGGGAAAAGTCATGTTTATGACATATTTCTGATTCATAAACTAAACAATTTGATGTTGCGGATGCTTAGTCTTTGTCCGGCATGTGGGAATGGAGCATGAAATGGAAAGTGCTTGAGATCTAAACTCTGGTCTTAGAGTGTAGCCTTGACACTGCGTTTTGATTTGTGCCCCCTAGAAGAGCAGAATTGCTTCAAAGTTTGACCATGAGCAGATGTTTTCAGAGAGGGAGCCAGGCAGGGGCTTGTGGGCAGAGTGCCCAGGAACAAGCATCCCTTCCAGGACTCCAGAAACAACCATGAAGCCTGGATCATGGAGAAGAAGTGAGTGGACCCAGTATAGGGGAGGTGGCCTCAGGAGGCCACATCCTAGGGCAGGGGGCCATTGCCAGGACCTGGGAGTGAATGAAATGGGGGGGGCAGCTGGAAAACGTTGTTGGAGAGATGATACGAATTTGTGTCTGAAGTGGGTCTAGAAAGAGATGAGATTTCAAGAGGCCAAGAAGACGAAGGAGGACATCCTGAGAATGGGGAGTGGCAGATGTGGAGTAGAAGGCCCCACACTCCCGGGGATGCACCCCAGGCTCATAGAAGTGGCTCCCGAGCAGGGTAGGGCATGGGTGTGTGTGGAGAGTCTGGTCTGGGGAGCGTCCTGACCTCCAGGCTCTGCGGTTTCGACTTTATTCTGTGACCATGAGAACCCTTGAAGAGAAGCGTTCTGAGCCATGGGGTAAGCCAGAGGAAATGTTTGTCCAAGGAAGGAACTAATTGAACCTGTGCACTCAAAATCATGATTCTAGCAGCTGTGTGTTGGCTGGATTAGGGAAAGGGGAATGTTGCAGAAAGGGAGATCTGTGAGAATATTGTCGCGGCTGGATAAGGGGCTCCTGCCTTGCCATGAACAATCACCAGTAAGGAAATGCTAAGTAATCCGGTGCCTCCATTACTAATGGAATATTTTGTCATTGGTAAAAAAGTAAATCATATATATTCATATCTACAGACTTGGAAGGATGCCCATCATGTATAATTCAGTGATAAAAAGCAAATTGCAGAGTAATGCATATAAAGGCATCTAATTTATCCATCAGTAAAACCAAGTGTGTGCATGCGTAAGAGAGAGAGAGAGAGAGCAAATGAGCTTGGTATCAGTCAGGACCACATAAGCTGTGCTTGGGGTCCTAGGGGCTTACTGCCACAAAGGATTATGACTCATTCAAATGAACACAGGTCCATGTGGGTCAGCTGCGGGAATCTACCTCTCACTCGAGACCATGTCTGGGAGAATCCCCTGTGTCATGTTTCCATGATTGCCAGAGAGGGGGAGGGGGATCTGGTAAGTTGTGCACTAATTTCCACCCACAAGACACCTATGACCTCTTTCCACACTGCATTTGGCAAAGCCAGTCAGCTGTCCTTATCTGATTTGGAAGAAAATGCTCAATGCTTTCTAGAAGGAAGAAAGTTGGAAACATTTGGTCATGAGAATGGGGCAGAGTAGGCAAGAACAAAGAAGGCTATACACTCTGGTTCCCTTTTTGGGGGACAGGGAGAAGAAGAAGTGACAGAAAAATATGGAAGCATATTTCTTAACATAAGGAAAAGTAAGGAGCCAGCCCAGTGGAAGTAACTGTGGAGAGGAACAGACAAACAGATGCAGTTCGCTGGAGTCCTAAAGTAAGAAGACGCTGTTTTTGAGTGTGGATGGGAAGAATTGTCAAAGGTGACTCATAAAGCTTTGCACCTGGGTTGTTGGGGCATGAAGGCCTCATGGGTAAAATTGCCTTAGCCTGTCAGAGGAATGGGTTTAAGAACATAGAAGCTCTTCTTTTGTTTGAAAGTTATGGAGCAGGGGCCCCTAGGTGGCTCAGTTGGCTGGGCGTCTGACTCTATTTCAGCTCAGGTCATGAGCTCAAGGTCGTGAGTTAAAGTCCCACATCAGGCTCTTCACTCAGTGGGGAGCCTGCTTGAGATTCTTTCTCCTTCTCTCTGTCCCTTCCGCACCCCACACTCATATGTGCTCTTTCTGTCTCTAAAATAAGTAAAAATCTTTGAAAAAAATTATGGGCATGAGGTTCAAGTCGACTGGTAGGAAGATGTGTAGGTCTTGCAAAAGGCAAATGGTGGGCTAAGTTAAGAGAAACTCTTCAGTTGGTTTTATTGGGAGGAGTAATGCCACTTCAGATACTGTGCCAATCCAGGTTTCTGGACAGGGTCTCCGTCATCAGATCAGTGGTTCCTCTTTCTTCAGCCTCTGGACAGAGGTACCTTCAAGGGGAATCAGTCATGGGAATGTCCCCATGGTAACATGGAAACCCAAGTGCCTGCATTCGCCTTTTTGGAGCTTTTAACCCACACATTCTTTAGATGTGCCAAATCCATTTTGGTTTTACATATGGCCCTATTTGAGGTTGCTTTGGAAAGAAGGCTAAAAAAAAAATAAATAAGTAGAGCCCTCTGAGAATCATAAGAAGTGAAGACTATTCCCCTGTGGGACTTGAAACCACACTTGCCTTTCTTCTTTCCTGTCCAGCCTGTGGGCTCCCCAAGTGCCCCGAGCTCAGCTCCTGAAATACTACCACTAAAATTCAAAACTTGATTTAATACAACTTGCTTAATTGACCTTTAAAAAATTCATTTTGTCATCTAAAAATGAACATTTAGCAGGAGCAACTGTATTTGGAAAACAGAATGTCTGTTCTCCATTTGGTTACTGCAGATAAGCCCTCCACGTGCTTCCTTTTCAAAGCTCAAAATGTCTGCGGAAGTGTATATTAATTGAAGTAATGTGAGAGCTTTAGAGCTGTCCAAAATTAAGCTGTTCAGAAGTTATGATAATTTTCAAAGAACTGCTACAGGTTTTGCATTGGAAGAAAAATGTGTAGTTGTAAAAGAGAGACTCTTTGTCGTAATTGTAAATTCTGATACCGGAAAATATTCCTTTAATGCCTCTTGGAGGATATAGGATCTTGCATTAATGTTGTGTCTAGAAATTGTGTCTTAATTGAAAATATTTGGTGGCTCTTAGGGATTCCAGAGTCAATTTATTTTTCTCAGTAAACCATGACAATGTAATGGTTGTTTTTCTCATTCCTAAAAGCAACTTTTTCTCTAGTTTCATGGCTGTCAATCAAGGTGATCTTACCCCATGGGAAACATGTGACAATGTCTGGAGATATTTTCAGCAGTTGGCACAACTTTGAAGAGGGGGATGCCAATGGTGTCTACTGGGGAAAGGCCAGAGATGTTTTCCCACCTCCTACACTACACAGGGCAGTGTCCATTCCAATGAACTGTCTAGCCCCCACTGTCAACAGGGTTGAGCTGGAGAAACCCTGCTTCCCAGAATCTGTACCCCTGTTCAGCATTCAAGAAATGAAACATCTGTTTTAGCTCCTTATGGGCCAGTATTTAATGTAACTGTCTTCTCTGATAATTTTGCTAAATGTTCATTGTATGTTATTTTTTTTTACCAAAACCCATACTGTAAACACAAACCAAAAGTTAAATGTACAGAAATAAAGGGAATATGGGCCTATCTTTGAAATGTGAGTAGTTTTGTAATGATGATTAAAAATTGGTCCTGGGCCGCCTGGGTGGCTCAGTGGGTTAAGCATCTGCTTCAGCTCTGGTCATGATCTCAGGGTCCTGGGGTCAAGCCCCGCATCAGGTTCTCTGCTCAGTGGAGAGCCTGCTTTCCCCCTCTCTCTTCCTGTCTCTCTGCCTACTTGTGTTCTCTCTCTCTGTCAAATAAATAAATAAAATCTTTTAAAAATAATTGGTCCTACTTGCTCAAAGAATCCAGTATTGGAGCCAAGACATGGGGCACTTTCTGTGGTTGTCTTGGCAGGAGGGAAGATGCTTGCTGTCTTTCCATGTCAGTCTTGTAGAAGTGGTTCGTGGGCACTTGTGTCTTCTGTTAGGCCTTCAGCTTTGTGAAATTTCCATCAAGGGAGAGAAATATTGCCAACTCGTTACTGAGAACATGTGAAGAATTAAACCCATGGGTTCCTGTTTGGGCTTTGACACTGACTACTTGGGAACTATTGGCCAAGTTCTCCATTTCTCTGGGTCAGTGATACCACTTTTAGAGAACAGGAGGCAGTGAACAGCCCCCTCTTAGAGCTCTTGTAGAGACTAGATGAGATCACGCATCCAAGAGCGGGGAAGGGACCTGTATACAGAGGGCCCCCATAAATGTATGTCCTAGTTCTTACCAGTTTTTAAATCTGATTTAGGGGTCTAAGAACTCATTCTGTATATTCTCTTCTTGGGAAGATGGAGGGAGGGGACCTCCCCCATCTGCCCATGTAGCTTGGCACCTGGCTCAGAAAACTTCCTCCCAAGAGCTGCCCAGTTTCTTTCCATCTATCTAGGTGTTTTGGCACAAAAACTGTCTAACATAATTTTTTCCCATCCTATCTATAGAATAGAAATAGAATGCTAAACAACAATACTTGACTAAAAAACATCTTCATAATCTTTTTAAAGAGGTAAAATTTTAAAAAATACATATTTACCAGAAAAATAGTGTGGCCATGGTGATCCTTTTGCCCGTGTGTTTTGACCTGAGGTCCCTCACGACTAGACTGAATTGGGAGGAGATGGGCGTGAAATGGTTGGTCCATGCCCAACCTAGGCTCCCCAGAGAGGATTCCTAGACGCATTTCCCCACTCCTGTCGGGATTCTCTTTGGCTGTCATTCTGAGACCCCTGAACTTGCAGGATCTTAGAGAAGAGGATGTGGAGACCACACCCCATTGTCTTGGTAGAGTGGGGCTGGGTACCCTTTCTCTCAGGCAACATCAGCTGTGAAGCAGTGGCTGAGCCACGTGACCGTCCCTTCCCCGAGCTGTCAAGTGCCTGAGATCCAGGATCCTGCCTCCATCCTCTGCCTCCAGGACCTCACTGATTCCTCCAAGAAGTTCCATACATGCTCCTCTGATGAGCAGAGGAGTCCCCTAGAGTAAAGGAAGGAGCATGTTTGGGAGATCCAAATTTCCTTTTAGGTCATGCCCCCTGATCTTTCATACGCTCTTTTGTCTGTGATGGTTGTATGCATAGAGCTTGCACAGTGAAATGATGACTGTAACTTTTTCTTGTAATACATGGTGCAGACCCCCATGTCTATGCAAGAGAGGGAATGAGAGTGAGCCTGGTGTCTTTCCAGACCTCACACTCTTCAGATCCACCTGGAGCAGAGCCCATGTCCTCCTTGTGAACACATATCTTGGCTCACCACAGAAGACCTGGCATGGTGTCTCCAAGTCCTTCCAGCTGTGTTAGGATTTGGGCTTCCTTGGGAAGCACAGATCACTCTAATGCGATGAGCTTTTCCCTTCACTTCTCTTCTTGAGTGAAGAGCCGTGTGGCAGAGCTCTCCCAATGCTACTCTTCTATTCCCCTGACCTTGGCTCTTTTCCTACTTGGTTTATCACCTTTTCATCCTTCTCCATGTTCTTCCATCTCTGCTGCTTTTGTGATGAAAATGACCTGTTTTATTACCTACTAAACCATTTTACTTTCCATTCCAAAACTTTCTCTGGGTTTTCATATTGATTTTTTTCTTTAATCGCAGTGATATTCAGGTAACATAAATTAGCCATTTTAAAGGAAGAACTGGGTGGCATTTAGTACATTCATGGTGGTGTGCTACCAACACTTGCATCTAGCTCCAGAAAGCTTGTCATCACCCAAGAGGGAACTCTGGTCCTATCGGTGGTTACTTCTCAGTTCCCCTTTACAGCCTCTGCCAACCTCCACTTTGCTTTCTGTCTCTGTAGATTTATTTATTCTCGTTAGCTCACAGAAATGCAACCTTGTGGTAGGGGGCCTTCTGCCCTAGCTGCATTCACTTAGCATAATGTTTCTGAGGTTCCTCTGGGTGAAAACATGTATCCGTACTTCCTTTCTCCAGCTGACGAGTACTCCCCTGCCTGCGTGTGCCCCAGGCTGCTTATCCCTTCCTCCACTGGTGGACATTCGTGTTGTTAACACCTTTTACTTACTGTGAATACTGCTCTTAGGAACATGTGTGCGCATGCATTGTTTGAGCACCTGATTTCAGTTCGTTAGGGCAGAGACTTGAGAAAGGAGTTGCTGGGTCATATAGTAATTGTGTGTTTCACTTTTTGAGAAACTGTCAAACTGTTCAGTTTCCTAACAGCTGAACCATCCCTAAGCTGTTTCATTTTGTTTGTTACATGCCCTCTGGGTCTCTACTTTCCCCAGCTCCCCTGGACAGCCCCTGCCCATCTTCCACGGGTCTCTGGAAACAGCTGGAGACAGAACTCAGGAATCCAGACGTGTGTGCTGCAGCGAGGAGCCTAAATCTGGGGTATTTAGGACCCTCCTTGTATCCAGATCCCGAAAGTGTGCAGTTACCTAATGTCTGCAGTGGTTTGGGTCTCAAACCTGGAAATCCCCACATGGTGAAAAAGAACGATTTTTCTCCATCACCGTGTTAGTCCTTCCTTGTAATCCCTTGGGTTTCACATGTTGTCTTGTTTTATCGTCATCCTGCTTTCTAGATGGGTCCAGTTCACGGGGTCTGCTGCAGCCTTTGATGGGAAGGAGAGGGAAGCCCTGGGGAATGGGGACTCTCTGTGACTCTCGCTGTTCTTTTCCCACAGGTGTCATTCTTCCTCTTCATCATCTTCGTGGTGTACACCATGCTCCCCTTCAACATGCGAGATGCCATCATCGCTAGCGTGCTCACCTCTTCCTCCCACACCATCGTGCTGAGCGTCTGCCTCTCTGCGACCCCGGGGGCCAAGGAGCACCTGGTCTGGCAGGTAGGTGCGCCTCACCTCTGCCCGCCCTCACCACCCCACCCTGCGTGCCGGGGGGCTGTGTGCTAGTTCAGGGTGCGACCGTCCGTCCCTGGCAGGGGCTCTCGCTCTGCTTTCTGATGTGGACTCTCATGTTTCTAGTGGGCAGCCGGCCACACCGCCTCCATCCGCGGCCGCGACACTTAGAATCAGCGTCAGTGAAAATGAGGAATGGTGCTTCCATTTTGCTGATTGCTGAGCTGGTGGTGTGATTGTGAGGCTTACAAGCTATTCTGACTATTTTAGCACTTTTATTTTTAGAGTGAAAATAACTTACACAATTAAATTTGTAAGTCTCCCCCACTTCTCTCTACCTTCCTATGCGAAACCCCTGCTTTACAGAGGAGAAACGATTGCTCCGTTTCCTAATTTTCTGGCAGGTCCATGGGCATGATAAAGGTCTTTAAAATGCCAAGACAGCGAATTTAGCTTTCCTAGTAAATGGCATTTCAAAGAAGCCATTGTACTTAATTACTCTAAGTCATTTAGAAAGCGATTTGATTTCCTGCTGTGTACACCCGTACCCTCATCTGTATGCGGGGGTCACTGGTTTGAGGTTATTCCCGAGTTCCTTTTTTCACCTGGAACAGGTATATTTAATTTTGCTCGATTAGAGTCAGACATTTAAGAAACTCCGCCGCTGTGTAAAAAACGCTGCAGGCGCTGACAGAATTGGTGAACGAACAGCCCTGCCATTGGAAGGGGAATTTCAGACCTGGGTCAGGTGAGCCTGGGGTGTGGTCTGAGAACGCAGTTTGTGGTTCAGTTGAGGGAATGACTTATTTGGAATCCTGAAATGGAACTGGAGGCTTATCCTTGGGTGTCTAGCAATCCCCCTGAGTTGGAAAGCTTTCTAGGGATCCCTTTTCTCAACATTCCTCTCCTGGATCTCCCAAGACAGCTTTCAGGAAGCCCTGCGTTTGTGAGACACCCTTTGCTGGCTCCGCGGGATCCTGAGCGCCCTGGCCCCGATGCCGTGCCGTGCGGGTCACTACTTCTACGCGGTGCACCGTGGGGGGCACGGGCGGGCTCGGATGGGGAGGCCAGCCGCGTCCTTGCGTGCATTTCCAGTGGCCTTCCCTGCGGCCGAGCAGAGCAGCCTGCAGCCTCGGGGACTCAGCGGGAGACTGGTCAGGAACAAATCAAATGGAAGTCGGAGGGTGGTGGTTTCTGAAGAGAAGAAACAGTGCAGCTGTGCCTGGGGGCAGGTGGGGAACGTGTTCCTTCCTGCAGGAGCCCTGCGCCGGCTTTGCTGCCGCCTGCAGGATGGTAGAGCTTCCCTTGAAGCTCATCCTTGAAGGCGGGGCCATTTCTCCGTTCTCTAGTAAATTCACTTTGCCACTCTCTTGGTGACGGGCCTGGGGGTGAGTCTGTATTTGCAGGAGGCAGGAGCCAGTGAGCTGCTCCACCAGCTGGAGAAGATCACAGGGAAGGCCCTTGCTCGCAGGGCGCTGGAGCACATTCTCCGGGCTTAGACACCTTCCTGGTTTTAGGCTCTCCTGGATGACATCCCTTGAACTTGTTGTACTTGTCTCTTCTGCCCCTTCATGAATAACTAGTCTCTGCGGGGCAGTTGCAATAGAAAAAAAATTCTGGGAAATGAGGATTAAAGATACATGCCTGTGAGGATTAAATGGGGTTTAAAAAAAGTGGGGGGGGGGGATAAGTGCTTTGTAAAGACCCTGGTTTTTTTCTAGGTCATTACATACTGTCGTGAGGTTTTTTTTTTTTAAAGGCATTTTTAGTTTCTTCCATTAGTTAGAAAAAATTGGGAAAGAATGCAGTCTTAAATATTTAATTACTCAATTTTCAAAACACACAAAGGAAAATAATTCTTATCAGTGGCCAGCCAGAGATGGGATAATTCTGGAATGGCCGAAAGAAGACAAGTTTTTCATTCCAAATTATTTAATAGAAGAACAACATGAAAGGAGCAGAATAACAGAATGTCAGTGTTTCTTTGCTTCAGAAGTAATTTCACAGTGATTCCGAGATACAGGAAAGGCGGGAGATGATGATAGATTTAAAATGGAAGGTCCACTGGTAAATGTCAGAGTCATGAGGAAAAGCTCTCTAATACCGCGGTCAGGTGTAGGACATACAGCCTACAAGTAGCACTGGCTTGTAATGTGAGAAGAACACTTCCCTTAGTTCTGTTTTGTTTTATTTTATTTTATAAAGAGAGAGAGGGGGATTGAGAGCCCGAGCAGGGGAGGAGGGGCAGAGGGAGAGGGAGAGAGAGAATCTTAAGCAGGCTTCATACCAGGACGGAGCTAAGTACAGGGCTTCCTCTCACAGCCCTGAGATCATGACCGGAGCTGAAATGAAGAATCAGATGCTTAACAGACCGAACTACCCAGACCCCCACTGAGTTCTGTCTATGAACCTTGTGCCTGAATTAGAATACTGTAGACTAAGTGGTTATATTTCTGCAGTATGATGGTTTATAGCAAAGTTACAACAAATGAAAGACTGATTTCCTGTGAAGAGGTTTTCCTGTGGGTGACGGTCGGCATTACCTGCCCTCCAAGCCAGCCATGAAGGAATGCCTTTTATTTAGCATGGATCCGTATTAAGAATATTTGTTTCCCTTTATTTCCTGAACATTGGCAATCCATCCATAGCTTGTAATGTTTCTCTGTTAACCAAAACGCTGACATCACAGAACACCCTCTTCCCTTCCATGTTGATTAACAGAGTTCATTATTCTCAGAAAACTTATTTTCCCAGCATTGACTTGAAGTGGAATTCAGCCTCAGGCTATGCTATATCACTGAACTGAGGAAATTTAGTTAAAAACTAAAAATCGTGAATGGTAATTTCGAATGCATTTAAACATAGAGTATAATCCCTACCAGCTTTTTAAACTTGTACTTTGACACAATCACAGACCTACCAGTAAGCTCCAAATCTAGTATAATTTTTTTTTCCCTAATCTGTTGAAAGATGGGTTGCCAATCCGATTTCCCCTCACCCTTAAATGCTCCAGGCTGCATTTCCTACACACCGTTCTACTTAACCGTAATGCAGCTGACAAAACTGGGAAATCCACATCACTTTGCTCTCATTCAGACTCCTCCAGGTTCCCCAATAACGTCCTTTATGGAAAAGAACCCGGATCAGAATCCTGCAGTGTTGCAGCGGGTTCTCAAGCCTCTTGGGTCTCCTTCAGTCCGGAGTGACTCCTTAATCTTCCCTTGGCTTTCAAGGTCTTAACGCTCTTGAAGATTACAGACCTTATTTTGTCAGATGTCCTCTGATCTGAGTCTGACGTTTCCTCACAAATAGATTCGGATTGTGCCTCTCCGGCAGGAGTCGCGGAAGTGACGCTGTTCCCGTCGTGTCCTGTCAGGGCCGCATTATTTATGCTGGTTATCCGTGTGACGTGCTGTCTGCCAGACTTCCCCACTTGGGGATTTCTCTTTGTTACTAGGAAATAGTTTGTGGAGAGGTGCTTTGATACCAGGCAATATCCCATTTTATTTACTTGCTGGTATCTCTACCGTCTATCTGCCTGTTCCGCACAGTGGCTTATCAGCCGTGGCCGTCCCTGTTTCTTTTGATGCCTGTGTGGGCTCCAACTTGTTCCGTGGATACTCCTTCAGGCTGGGCTCTCTACCTTTTGTGATGTGTCCCCCTCACTCTCACTCTTGGAACACTCCCTTGCTCTCTGACACAACAAGATGTTCCAGGTTCATCTCCTGCTTTCCCTGTCCTGGCCCTGAAGTCCATCATCTCTCCAGGGAGCCCTGGGTCTCTTTCGTGAAGAATGGCCCTTCGGAGCAAGATCTGGGCTTCAGGTCTTTCCATTCCCACTGGGGTGTCAGTACTCCAAGCAAGGAGCGCACGCGTCTACACCTACATCTACTTTTATCTGTCCTTCCATATTAAACACCATGACCTCACACTGCTGTTTCTAACCCACTGTGGATTCCATGCCAGTTTTCTCCTTTTCCACTGTGACTCTTTGGCTAATAGTTAAAACAACGTAGTTCCCATGATCCTTAATGTATTAACTTACTGGGTCAATCCCAGTATGTAACCAGTCTCCTCGGTTCCCATCCCTACCGCCACACAGGTGTCTTCTCACTTAGCCCAAATTCCCTTCCCCTCACACATGCCCCCCTTCCCTGGTTCGGACTCGGACACTCCATCCGTGTGAGGTCCCCTCCCCGAGCTGGGGCACTGTCCTCTAGGTTCTCCCCATGGCAGACACTCCTGGGACCCAGCCCCGCTTTATCACCGTGGATGAGTTTAGCTTCCCTGGTCCCCTGTAGGTGCAGATGTCTCTCGCTCTGCCCGACGGCTGAGGGCTGAGCTATTCATGAGAGAAGGAAGGGTGTCTGGGTGGGTCAGGCGGTTGGTGTCTGACTCTTCGGTTCAGGTCATGATCTCAGGGTGGTAAGATCAAGCCCTGTTCAGGCTTCATGCAGCATGGAGAGTCTGCTTAAGCTTCTCTCTGCCCCTCGCCCTCTGCCTCTCCCCCGCTGCTCACACACTTGCAGTCTCTCCCCCCCACCGACCCACGGAAATTAAATATCTGGACGTCTGGCTGGCTCAGTTGGTTAAGCAACTGCCTTCGGCTCAGGTCGCAATCCTGGAGTCCTGGGATCAAATCCCACCTCGGGCTGCCTGCTGAGTGGGGAGTCTGCTTCTTCCTCTGACCCTCTCCCTTCTCATGCTCTCCCTCACTCTCGTTCTCTCTCAAATAAATAAATAAAATCTTTTTTAAAAAAGAAATTAAATAAATAACTAAATAAAATGAAAATGTTCCATTCGGGAGAGAAGGAAAAGGACAAGAAGGGCAGGAGGAGAGGACGGGACGAGGGAATGGACGAGAAGGAGCACGTTTCGAGCAGCGGTTCCTGGTAGGAGAGGAAGACATCCTTCTGAGCGGCTTTCTGTGATCTCTTTGTCCTAGTCTCTCAGCGTTTCTTATAACTCCTTTATCGTTGTTTTCTCTCTTTTTTCCCTCGTTTTATTTTTTTATTTTTTAAATTTCTTTTCAGCGTAACAGTATTCATTATTTTTTCACCACACCCAGTGCTCCGTGCAATCCGTGCCCTCCGTAATACCCACCACCTGGTTCCCCCAACCTCCCACCCCCCCCGCCCCTTCAAAACCCTCAGGTTGTTTTTCAGAGTCCAAAGTCTCTCATGATTCCTCTCCCCTTCCAATCTCCCTCAACTCCCTTCTCCTCATCTTTGTTTTCTTAACTGGGTTCCAAAGGACAGTTTTTCTGGAATCTGGGATAATCCTTAAATATCAGGAAACTTCAAGAAGTGCAGTTTTATGTGTTCTGTGTAAGAAGAATGTATTTTTATTTTTTAAAGATTTATTTACTCCAGAGAGAAGAGAGGGGCAGAGGGAGAGGGAGAGAATCTCAAGAAGACTTGCTGCTGAGCGAGGAACCCGACACAGGGCTCCATCTCACAGCCTGAGATCGTGACCTGAGCGCACATTTAGAGTTGGGCGCTTAACCGACTGAGCCACCCAGTCACCTGCCTGAGAAGAATGTATCATTATTGACCAATCCTGAATTTCGTGTGAGCACCGAAAGTCCTTCGCAATTCGTGGTTAACTAGAAAATAAGAAGTTTCCTCACATCAGTAGGCTAGCATGCATGTGAGTCTGTTTATGGCTGTGTCGAGGCAGAGGGACACTGAGGTCAGGGAAAGAGCCTGAAACCTCCCCACTTGTGCTGTGGTGTTGCCTCCTGCCTGAGCCCGGGGTGAGGGTGACACTCAGTTCTGACCCACGACTGGGAGGCTGAGCAGGAACCTCTCCTCCCAGATGAGGGCAGGTGGTCCCTTGCTCAGGAGACGTGGTCCAGCGTGCAAGCTGTGCATCCTAGATGCACCTGTTGTCTGCTTGCTGTTTGCCCGACAGCCCCCCTCCCAGCAGGGTGCTGAACCGCCCTCAAGGAGTTGGCAAATGGCCCTGCTTATATCTCACGATTATGTTTTCTACTTGAAGCTCACTTACTTTCCTTATATTTTCATTTCCCTAGTTCTTATACCACATTCTGGCTTTTCATGTCATGTCTCTTATTTTCCCATGAAACAAGGAGGACCTTGAATGTGGACTGACGAACACAAGCCAGTTATATGGGAATCCATATTCATTAAAGGAGATAAGCTAAGGAGTGCTTATGGATTTTCTAGCGGGGTTACCCATATTTCTGATAAATGTTACAGGATTCTTTTATGCAGTGGATACTTTGGTATATTTATGATACAGTTTGAAAAACAATTTTAGTTTGGACCTAAAGTGGAAAACAAAACCTGTCATCTATGGCAAGAGTGTAATCAGTATTCATGCCGCTTTGTTACGTAACCAATTCCTCTTCAGCATAATTCAGGAGCTGTATATTAGAGTCTGGAATTAAATTGCATTTAGGATCTAATCTGAGAAGCTCAAAAGGAAAACAGCAGGTTACCAGCTGCCCAGGCTCCTGCTCTGGAGGAGACTAACGGTGGAGAATTCAGATCTCCCTTGCTACTGTTCTGTCTCTGGAGAAGTGGAGGATGTTAATATTTTCCACAAAAGGGAAGAAAGGAGACTTTATCACTCTTCATTTCATGTGCATCTAGCTATCAATTGGGTAGATCCATATCTCGTTTTAGCAAGCTATCACTTATGGGTCCTAAAGGCACTGTGATTTGGAAGGAGTCAGGGTAAGCAAGGAAAGGAGGTAAAAATTGGAAAGTGTCTGACAGGACTGAATCCTGAAGCAAATGTAAAGCACCCCACATTCTTCTCTCCTTATTCCTTCCTTGTCCTTCCCCCAGCCCCACAGAAATCCCTGCCTCTCCTTTAAGTGGCAGGAGCTTCACACCATCATCCCACCAGAGAGAGTTTGGTGGAACGAGTGAACAACAACAACACAATTCACACTTTCCTGCAGGGCATCCTATCACTTTAAAAACACTCTGGCACTTTCTAGAATGAAACTGCAAGAATGCTCAACAGAGAACTTCCTGTTAAAATTAATCATTTTACTGTGATGGTGGAATGAGACCTAGGTTTGTTTTTCAACATTAGGCTGTTTTGAGGAGGGTTTAGAAGGAAGAGAGATAAAGGGAAACCCTATTATACCATGAGTTTTGTCTTGGATATTTGATTAAAGGAGCAGAAAAACAGAAGGATTTCTTGAAAAAGGAACAAATGCTGGTTTCCCCCCCACTTTAGCTATCTGTATCCTCTCCTGGGTTCCGTCATCGGAGCTCTGTGCACTCTGTTCATTCAAAGCACTAGATTCATATCAAATATGATACATCACAGACCGGCATACAGGTTGATTGAGTAGCACACTCATTGATTGTTATCTTGGTGGGTGGTTTTCCTCATGTGTTTTCCAACCCAGGCAACCATGTTCCACTGTATACAAAGATTGGAGGCTCTGTGCATTCCACATGTTTACTGTTGAAGATAATTTGTGAAAGATACTGATTGTAATTATTTATTAATCCATTGGTAATTGCTCTTTAAAACCCCTAGAACACAATAAAAAAATCAGCACCTTAGGGTAAGTCACACAGGACTCCTTTTATTTGCAGGATGAATGGTGGATCTGCAGACTTACATGAACTTGAGAGAAAAATATATCTACAGCTTGACTTGAGCAAGAATTTCATCATGGTTCTAAGGGATCTCTTTAAAAAGGAGACAGAAACCCAGTGATTTGGTGGAGTATGTACACATAGTCACTGGGAGACGGGGCTGGAGATGTTTGTAGTTATTTGTTGGGGCAGCAAACGTGATGAAATGAGTAATAAATGAAAAGGAGTTACCTGGGCCAGGTGCATGGCTAGTGGTCAGAACGATCAGGTAGTAATAATAACGATGGCTTGGTGATACACCTACAGCCTTTTGAGTCTGTTTGTGGAGTGCATCAGACTGGGCAGGCTGGGAACAGAGAGAGGAAACATACTGTCTGTTTTTACGACAGTAGTCACAGATGCCCTCTGGGAGAATAACGTGCATCGATTTTTGACTCTCCTCGGAGATGTGGGATCTTGCTCACCAGACACTGGGTTCATCGTTTTTTATTCTTTTGATTCTTCTCAAGCAGCTCACGAGTGTTTTGACGTGGCAGATGTGCAGGGTGGTGGACAGAACAAGAGCTTTGGCCTCAGACGGACTCAGAATTCTATTGCTCCCACTTCATAGCTGTGTGTGGTGAACATGGAGGTTCACCAGAGACCCCTCAAGACTTGCTGTCCACCTCCTGGGGGCATTGTTGGCAACCCTGACTTTCAGTTCTTAGAGTCTTTAAGGCTGTCTCAGCTGCACAGAGCTGCCAGCTCAGGGTTATGTCTTTTCAAGGGTGGCCTCCATGCATGACTGTTTCAGGTGGGCACATGGACTCTATCCAGTCTGGACCACTGCAGGGCAATGCTGGTGGCCACGTCCACTCTGGAGTTGCTGTGGGTTTCTCTAACGTTGTCAGGCCTGCATCACAGTTCAGTTTCTGCCTCTGCTTGGTTTCCAGATTTCTTCCTTCCCTGAAGCCATTGATCCAAAGGCCACTCCCTAGTAAACACTGAGCTCTGTCTCAGAATGTGCTCCAGACCAGCCGGCAGCACTGCATGAACTTGGGCTGATTCTTCAGTTTTCTGTTTTCTCTATTGTAAAATGGCAGCAATAACACAGACTTTCCTGGACAGTTGCTGGCCTTGGTGCTGATTTAGTGAGCTGGCATGTCTGGAGAGCCCATCATCAAGCAGGGCTGGTACTTACCCGTCAATAAATGGTAGACAAGAACAGCCACGGTGATGTATTTTGCTAAGTTTAAATGACTTTTACAGAAACTAAGACTGATGGGACATAAAAATATTTGGGGGAATGTGTCAATAAGCAAAGTCCCAAATTGCCTGTGGAGTTGAGTCAGGCAGGAGTTGGATTGTACATGAGCAAACCCATCAGAACACAGGTCTGGCCTGGTTGACCATCCCATCCTGTGCCCACTCAGACTCAAGGCAGTGAGTGTCATCTTGCTCCAGCAGCTCTAGTTCAAGAGGAACTAGAAGCCCCTCCACTAACGAGTGGAGTTTGAAGTTTTGCTAATGCTGGATGATCTCAGCTCCTGTAGGTTAATGGAATACCTGGTTTTGGAAACCACTGAAGCAGAGCTCATCCCTTGTCAAGAGTGAGAGGGAGAATTACAAGAGGAGGCATTTATAGGGTCACTTTGAACAGGACATCTTGGACGTCTGTGCCATCGTTTCTCTGGAGAAGCCTGAACTTGTTCCCCAGGCAACCTTGGGGATTGTTCCCCAAGCAACCTTGGGATTCCACTCAGACCAGCCTCAGGGTATAGGGTGGTATAGGGTGGATCTGGCCATCCCGTGTGTCTGTGGTCAGAGGAACGTGTACTCATACAGCTCTGCATCTTCGTTTCCCTTGTGCCCCCTCCAACTGAGATACTATATTGGTTTCCCAGGGCAGCTGTAACAAATTACCACCAACTTGGGTGCTAAAAACAACAGCATTTTCTAAACTATGAAATGTATTCTCTCACAGAAGTCAAAACCAAGGCTTTGGCAGAGTTGGTTCCCTCTAGAGGCTCTGAGGAAGAATGCGTTCATGCCTTTCTCTAGCTTCTGGCTGTTGCTAGCCTTTCTCGGCATGGTGTGGGGCTTCGAAATTTCACTCTGTGTGTCCGTCTTCAAATGACCTTCTTCCCTTTTTGTCTCTGCATCTCCTCCCCTTATGTCTTTTACAGAGACACTGGTCATTGTCTTCAGAGCCCTACTGAATCCAGGATGAGCTCACACAACATTCTTAGAGTGATTACATCTGCTAAGACCCTTATTTCAAAAGTCATATTCTGAGGTTCCCAGTGGGGGAGATTTGGGGGCTTCAGCCCCCTAGAGATACCAGCATCCACAACTAGACTGCAGCTCCACTCCACTCCTGCACAGACTGGTGCAGACCTTCCACGTAGGTAGTCTCCAAGCCAGTGGCCGTGAGGTTCCCCTTCTCTTGCCTCCTCAGATACAACTAAGCTCTGTGGTGCACAGCATAGCAAGATACCTCATTGGAAGCTATTCTTGGTAACATATATGAAAGCAAAGCAAAACTAGGAGAATTTAGAGTGAGGATATATCAGGGAATTCCACCCTTGTTTAAACAAAGCTGTCATCCATTGTCCCATTTAAAAATAGGTGATATGGTCACATTTTTTTAAAAAGTAGAAGGAAAGGTTTCAAAAGGTTTTCAGTGAATACACTTCTTCCAACAACTTGTGAATTCTTTCATTACCTATAGTGACTTTTCATTTGATCTTCTTATGTTTTCCAGATATATAATCACATCATTTTCAAGTGAATTTCCATTTTTTGAGGTTTAATTTATTTTCCAATTGCTTTGTCTAGTACCTCCAGAAAAAAATGAACATTAAAATGGTGGTAAGAGACACAGTTACCTGTGTTTTGTTTGTTTGCTTTTTATCTAGTAGGATTGATGTTTTTGTCTTTTAAGTAGTATGTTGGCATTTGGGTTAAGTAAGTTTTACAATTTGAAGGAAGTAACCATCTGTTCCTACTAGAGAGGTCTTATTTTCTCCTTTTCTATTTTGTTTTTCTTTAAGGAATGGATCTTGAATGTATTAAAAGATAGTTTTGTCATTGTTGGACAGGATTGTATGATTTCTCCCATTGTTTAATATTGAACATTCTTGACTTTTTGGATTAACTCAGTAGGTCATATTTTTTATCTATCCGATGCTTATTTCCTTTGGCCAATAACTTATGAAAGATTTTACATTTATTTTGACTGTAATAAGAGCAAATAGACAGTGCTTGCCTTGGGCTAGGGATGGTTCTGTGTGCTCTACTCATGTATCCGTGCCTATCATCTCAAAGGTTCCTGTAACTAACACTAGATTAGATCAGATGCTGTTCCTTTTCTTTCCTATGAAAATTCTTCTGTTTAGATTTACTTTCTTTTCTATAGTTTGTTTCTGTCAAATATATTTTCTTATAAATACAGTCTCTTTCACGCAAGCTTTCAGTGATTTTCATAGTGTTGAGTAATCTCTGGTCATGGTTTTAATTACCTCTATATCTGTGTTTGCTTCTCCTTCTCCCTGGTTACTTTCTTATTGTTGAGATTTTGCCTTTCTCTGTTAATTCCGGATTCATCTCTCTAATATTTTGTTCATTTTGTTTTATTTCTACAAAGAATGTGGTGTGGATATATTTATTATTTTTATTAATTTGGGGTGTTTTTTTAGTTCAGTTTTTTCTTTGTTGATTTCTTCCAGTTTTTTTTTTAACTTGTAATTTCTTATGTTAGCCATTTTTTTCTCTCTCTTTTTTCTTTTTTTTTTCAATTTTATTTACTTTATTTATCAGAAAGACAGCAAATGAGCAAGAGAGCTCTAGTAGGGGGAGCGGCAGGCAGAGGAGGAGGCAGGCTCCCTGCTGAGTAGAGAGCCTGATGCGGGGCTCCATTCCAAGACTCTGAGACCATTATCTGAGCCGAAGGCAGACCCTTAACCAACTAAGCCCCCCAGGTGCTCCTGTCTTGTTCCTTTATATTTTATATAAGTATGGACAAGCTATAAATATTCCTCTAAAACCTGCTTTAGCTCTATGCCTTATATCTTTATATGTACCTATCATCATTATTTTCTAGATATTTTGCAGATTGAGTCTATTTTTCAACATAGAGAAACTTTAGTGCCCCCCCTCCAACTGAATCCCTAGGGATGGATGGAGGATTTTTCTTTTCTTATTAGTAATTTTAGGTTTGGTTTGGTTTGGGGTTTTGTTAGTTTGTTTTTGCATTAAGATCAGACAATTTTCTATGTTATTTCTACTTTGTGGATTGTCTTGAAGCCATCGTTCGGTAGTCTACGGCCAGCCTGAAGTTTTCTTTTCCTTTACAACAGAATTAATGTTTCTACCTGGATGCCCACTAGACCCCCTTTTTTTTTTGAAGTCTAGCAAGTTTACTGTGATTTGAAGTTTTATTGATACTTCTGGCTTTAGTCTCCATTTTCCAGAATCCTTTTAATCTGAACACTGTTACTGTGAATGCTAATTGTTCTTGGGGTGCCTGGCTGGCTCAGTCAGTAGAGCATGCATCTCTCAATCTTGGGGTTGTAGGTTTGAGCCCCAAATTGGGTGTAGAGATGACTTAAAAATAAAATCTTAAAGAAATGAGTGCTGATTGCTCTCAGGGCCAACACAAGAGCACACTGAACCCAGGTGGAGGTGGGTCGCTGCACTATGTGACACCCGAGAGGTCGCTGCACTGTGTGACGCCCGAGAGAACACACTTGCTGTAGCCGCTGGAGATGCCAACTGGCAGAACCCCCACACCTCGAAGCAGGGGAGCTTCCCATAGTGTGTCCAGTGAGATCATCCCTTCTGGAGACTAACCTCCTGAACATACTGAATGCAGGAGGCTCCCACTGACGTTCCTTCAATTGCAAACCAGGGACTTGGCCTTCACACATTAGGGTGGGTCCCTCTCCCTGGATAAGTACCTCTCTACTTCCTTTCTGACGTCTGCATGCTCCTCCTTGAGGGCCCTCTTATGGTGTCTTTTCTTGGCTTCCTACCGCTGAGCCCTGTATGCTTTTACATAGCCCTCACACCTGCTTGGAGTTTGGAGGTTCTATAGATCTTCTAACTTTGTTGAAAATATAAATTACATGTATATTTCCCATGCTCTTTGGTGTTATGAATAATTTCTAGGAAAAGATGAAATGTTATCTTTGTGGGTCAAAATGGAAGTATTTAGTTTTTAACTTTTTTTAAGATTTTATTTATTTATTTGACAGAGATCACAAGTAGGCAGAGAGGCAGGCAGAGAGAGAGAGAGAGAGGAGGAAGCAGGCTCCCTGCTGAGCAGAGAGCCCAATGTGGGGCTTGATCCAGGACCCTGGGATCATGACCCAAGGAAGAGGCTTTAACCCACTGAGCCACGTGGGTGCCCCAGTTTTTAACCTTTTCTTTGGTTTCTTTAAAATGTCACCTTCTGTGTCATGTCTGAGCCTGAAACACTAGATCAGGATGGTAACCAAAGATGGGAAGGGGAAGAAAAGAATGGAGACTAACTAAAGTTTATTACCATATGGAATATTTTTCTAAGATTCCTAACCTCAAGTTGTATCAGTCAGCTTAGGCTGCTATAACAAAACACCACAGACTGAGTGGTTTAAACAGCAGATATTGATTTTCTCACAGTTCTGAAGGTTGGAAGTCTGAGATCAGGGTGTCAGTATGTTTGGGCTCTAGAAAGAGCTACCTTTTTGCTGTGTTCTCGCATGGGAGGGAGGGAAGGTGCAGGGAGAACGGGAGAGGGAGAGAGGATGAGAACAAGTGTTTGTGCTCTCACATCTCTTCTTATAAGGACATTAAAATTGAAGCAGATCAGGGTTCCACCCTTATAATGTCATTAACCTGAATTCCTTCCTTTACTCCAAACATAGTCATTTCCACGTATGGATTTGGGGGGGGCTACCGTGCAGTCCAGCAGCTGCCTTGCCTGGTTTACTAGGTTTGCAGGTCTGAGTCTCAGCACAGTGTGAAGGACTCAGCTGCAAGTCTTAAGCTCTAGCCCCTGAGCACTCCTGTTCTGTTTCTCTTTTTAAATTGCTCTGCCAGGAGGCAGGCAGACCGATGCAGAACAGAGGGACAGTCCATGTGCCAAAGCGGTCCCTGTCCTGGGCCACAGTGTGACCAGTGGGCATCCCTGGCCTGGAGTCAGGGGCTGTGGCTGTGGGAGCCTCCTCCCTGATTCCCATGCCCCCTAGGCACTCCACGCTCTGCTCTCGCTCCCTCCCCCAGGAACCATCATGCTGCGCTTCAGTAGGCTGATTTGTCTGCGTCTCCTTCTGTTGCACGTTGCTGGGGTTTTTGAGATGAACTTCTGATGTTGATGGCAAGAACTAAAGCTTTTCAGTATGTTTATCTGTCCCGGCACCAAGGGTGCATGGTGTTAACTGGATGCGTGCGTGAGAAAGCACGAGAGGGACGGAATGAATGGGTGCGAACACACATACCCACATGTGGAGGCGCAGCCTGCCTCTCGGTGCCTTTGATATCACCAAATGAGGAGAATAACAGGCAGTTCCTCCTTGTTGCACCGTCTGCAATCACGATGCTGAATGGGACATGTGACGTCGGTGCAGTGGTGGCATCCATGCCAGGGAAGCAGGGGGAGTGACCGCAGCCCCGAGAGCCTCCACCCTCTGCACTCTCGTTCTCAAGATCGGTCGGATCTTCACATGGAGTTCGAATTCCTTCCTGAGCCCTTCCCACCTACAGTGTTCTAGAAGAATCAGAAGAAAGATACAAAGATGGTTGAAGAACTGGAAACCGAATACAGAAAGAGAAGTCCAAGGACGTGGAATGACTTGGGGTGGACAGAAAAAGGAGACAAAATTCACGGGCTCCGGTGCTAATCACATGATACACAGAAGAGTCCCGCAGCCCCTGTGAGCTCAGTTTCTGCATCTAGCGATCATCTTATTTTGGCTCTTTAGGCAGAGGAGGTCACCAAATTCCTTTCCTATTCATACAGAAATGAAGACATTTTCAAAAGTCCTGAAGACACAGAGATGAGCTGCCTCACGCATGGCTCAGAAGGTTTTGTCCACGAAGAACCTAGTGCTGCTCTGGGTTATGCTTCGACGTGAACCTCTGGCTTAAGACGATGAACAGGTTGAAGACGGCTGTCCTTGATGGAGTGCATAGCGGCCTCTCTGCAGCAGAGCTGGGCTCCCCTTTGGAAGGCCTTCCTGGCTTTCCCTGCCGAAGAGAACCCAGATTCGGGCAGTTCTCATCAGGAGCTGCAAGTCCCCGACGCAGCGAAACACATTTCCACTCTCAGCCTCATCACTTCCGGGCACACCTAGTGGTTGTGGAACGGAGATGATGGGTGGATGTGGACGAGTCCCAGCAGAAGCCTCCCCTGGGCAGTGGGGGTGCTGCCTCCTCCTGCCGGCCCCCACAAGCCCTGCGGAGTTGGTTCAGCAGTAACTGGTGCAGTCGATTACCCTTGGACTTACCTCCCTTGAAGAACCTTCTCAGACGGCCCTAGGGCCCGGGACGTGGAGGTGGGAGCCCAGCAGTGCCCCCTTGCTGGTCATTGCCCGGCGTTTTCAGTTCTTTATGTTGCACAGCCTGCTGTGTGTCGAGCCTTTCGGGATACTTCCCTCAACCGGAGTTTGCCTTTACCAACCCATCTAACAGTCTGGGAGCCTTTTGAGGAATTCGGTCAGGTTTTTATTAGAAGTAAGGTTTCATGCTGATCTAAATATTTTAGAGCAAGAACTGTCACTTCTAAACAAAACTTTTAAAAGCAAACATATCGGGCACCTGAGTGTCTCACTGGTTAAGCGTCTGCCTTTGGCTCAGGTCATGATCCCAGAGCCCTGGGATCAAGCCTCGCATCAAACTCCCTCTCCCTCAGGGAGCCGGCTTCTCCCTCTGCACACCACCCCCAGGTCAGGCTTGCACATGAGCACTCTTTATTCTCTCTCTCTCCAAAATAAATAAATAAAAGTAAGCATAAGAAGTCCATGGTTCCTTCATTTCCTTCTTTTAACTCTGTCTCTTATGGAATTTAAGGAATCTTGTGGGTTTCTATAAAAAGGCTAGGTTTCTTTTTTTTTTTTTTTTAACATTTTATTTATTTGACAGAGAGAAATCACAACTAGGTAGAGAGGCAGGCAGAGAGAGAGGAGGAAGCAGGCTCCCTGCCAAGCAAAGAGCCTGATGTGGGGCTTGATCCCAGGACTCTGGGATCATGACCTGAGCCTAAGGCAGAGGCCTAACCCACTGAGCCACCCAGGCGCCCCAAGGCTAGGTTTCTATCTTGGGGGTAGAGTACATTCTTGCCTCAAACTTTATAGATTATTTCAAGCTTACCTTTTGGACCACTTAAGTTTCTCATTTCTTACTTAGCATGTTTTAAAATCTAATATTTCTAATATCCACAGACTCAAAGATATTTCCATTTTATCACAGGCCTCTTGGCCTGTGCACGATATAAGGTCCATTTTGACGATCTCTGGCTCCAGATCCCTGGAATTACTTCTCTGAAACAGAAGTTCACTCGGTGCCTCCACTTCGGCCCCCTGGCCAGTTCGAATGTAGCATCCCTCAAACTCAGCTCCTTCTTGTTCCGCAACCTTGTGAATGGCTCCGTCATCTGCTGGCTTCCCGGCCTGTAGGTTGGGACCCATCTTGTCCCCCCTCCTCTCGTCCTGCTAGAGACCAGCTTCTGTTCATTGTCCTTCCTTCAAGGCCTAGTCTCCTTCCTGCCCTTCACCCTGCTGCCCCTGCCTGGGGTCAGATGGATGCATTCCTTGCTGCTTGGGGAGCTGCAGGGATGCCAGGCCTGGCTTGAGGCTGGACGCTCAGCTCTCCCAGGGACCATCCTGAAGCTCAGGTCTGGCTTCATCATCCTTTATTCTCTGTGGAACGAGTCACCCAGCTGTCTTGGGGCGGCACGGCAGGCCCTATGATGTGCCGCCTCATCCACATCCTTCCCTCCAGGGACTCTGAGCTCAGCAGATGCTGAACCACAAGCCGGCACCTGACTCTGCTTTGCCTCTGTCGTGTCCTCCCTGTGGAGCTTCCCACCGTTGTCACCTGGACACTGCTTGCGAGCCAGCTTAGGTGTCTCCCCCTCTGGCACGTGAACTGCCCCAGGGGCCCACATGAGAGCTCTGAGTGGAGCCACAGTGCTCTTCTCCCCTGGAGCCCGCCGCTCTCCCCGGCTCCTGCACTGCCTGGGCGCCCCTCGTAGAAACGGCCTTGTCTTTGCTCCCCGGGCCACGGCGGGCGCACAGGAGCTCCCTGCGTGTGTGAGGTACGGGTCTGTCTACCCTGGTGAACCTCGTGCCATGGCTCTCGGAAAGCCTGTGGGGGTGCTGCAGGAGCAAAGACAGAAGTTAAATACTTTGGGGAAATATTTTCTGCCGAATCCCCCAGAACTAAAAGGCGTGCTTTCCCTTGTCGAAGTCAGTGTGATGCGTCATGGAAAGAGCTTTAATTTTCGAGTCACAAAGACTGGAGCTCAAATCCCCGTTGTGCATGAATCGGTTGTAGGAATGTTAGTGAGTGATTTCACTTCTCCCACCGCCTGTGGACTTCTCTGTAAAAGAGGGCCAGTGGCGGAAGTGGACAGAGGATTAGGGCTCGGGCGTCCGTAATTCCTAGCTGAGCGCTTGGCCCACATCAAGTGTCCAGTAAATGGCAGCCACTCGGGAGCCTGTGGCTTTCTGGGGTTTTTCTTTCTGTAGCATATTTTTTGTTGTTGCTGTTACTTTTCAGTAACACGCACATAACTTTTAAACTTAGGAGAGAGCATCCTGAGGCATGTAAATGGGTAAAAACACTGCACATCCAGTGAAGTATGCTGTCAAGATTTCTTGGAGCAGCTAGTGGGTGAGTCGTGGGACCCTTAAGGGAAACCGTGTCATATTGCATCAGGCAGATCAACAGTTAAATGTGTACAACTGTGGAGACTCATGATGGGGCGTGGGAGGGGCACGTAGGAAGTAGTTCTCAAAACCCATTTCTTTAACGGTAATAATAACTTTAATTGTATTATTTTTGCAGATCAGGTTACAGTTTTAATAAATCTGTTCTCGTAAATTTAGATAGCTTACCAAATTAATGTCAGATGCACGTTCATAAATCTGTCTAGAGACGTACTTTCAGTGACTGCTACATTCCAGTCCTTTCTAAGGGCGACCAAAAAGACTCACCTTACAATGGTAGTAACAAAGACTTCAAGCACCGTAGCGTTTGCTGGGGAACTTTCAGGAACACAGAACGCATAACAGTTTACAAAGGGAGATGATTGTTCCCTCTGCAGTCGGGTTAGTCCAGCGCTGTCCACAGCTCCACACCGCCAGCCTCTGCAGCGAGAAGGCGGGGGGGGGGGCTTGCAAATGATAGCACAGCTCGCTGGTCACTCAAGTGTGAGATTGGCCAGTGGGGCTTACGGGGAAGTCCGTGAGCCAGAAAGAAAGACTTGGCTGTGATCTTGAACGGGTTCACGGTCTTTTGCTGGGAAGAACCACAGAGGAAATATTTTCGGATTTTCGGGCCATCTGGTCTCCGAGGCAAGTGCTCAGCTCTGCTCGCCGTAGTGCACGAACTCCTGTGAGCAACACACAAGCAAATGCATGTGGCTGGCCGGGTGCCAATAAAACTTTATTGGCAGAATCAGACATTGGCCAGACTGGACCCACTGGCCTGTCCTACAATAACAACTAGAAATCTTGTCTTCCCTCTAATAACTTACACCCCACAATAGCCTTTAAAATTCTTTAAATGAAATACAACTTCTGGGACACCTGGGTGGCTCAGTTGGTTGGACGACTGCCTTTGGCTCAGGGCGTGATCCTGGAGTCCTGGGATCGAGTCCCACATCGGGCTCCCAGCTCCATGGGGAGTCTGCTTCGCTCTCTGACCTTCTCGCTCATGCTCTTTCTCACTGTCTCTCTCTCTCAAATAAATAAATAAAATCTTTAAAAAAAAAAATACAACTTCTCTCTGAAATTTAGGCAACTTCCAAAGCCCTCATTTTCTTCTAGAAATAGATCTCCATCTTACTTGGGGGGCCTCAGACAATGGCTCCCTGTGTCACATCCCTGGTGAATGTGAGGTTGGTTTGTATTTAATTGGTCTCAATGCCTCCACTCTGGCCATAGGACTCAGGGTTCCTCCCCTTCCCACCTCCGGTTTCTCTTGCGCCCTGAGCGTGTCTTGATGTCTCTGCTGGATTTTAAGAGGATGCTTCGGATTTCCCGAAACACAGTCACATTTGCCAACACCGTGGAACTGGCTGGGAGGTTGAGGCACACGTGCCATCCATTCTTCAGCCCGGGGGTGGGGGTACTGCCTAACAGTTCCCCAAAGAGCATCTGAAGGAGCAGAATGAAAAATTCCCAGGATATGCTGGGACCACGGCTGGGTCTGTTTTAAAAAGACAGACAGCGTCGGTGCGATAAGCCCGAACACTTTACTAAAAGATGGTTGATTCCTAACCTGCCTCCTGTGCTCCCAGGGCAGCTTCTCCTTCTGTGTAGTCCAAATGGAGGGAGGGATTAAGGGAGATGAGAGCCTTCTTAGGAGAAAAGGCCCTTAAGGATGCTCATCCCGTCCACTGGCGCCTTGCCAGCGATCTACCAATTCAGCGCTCTGGCTTCTCTGTCTTTGCTGAGAATGTCCCCAACCCGCCAGGGCTGCCTTAAGCCCATGGTTGCATGTTTGTAGTCCTCTCTCAGGACCGGAGTGCACGATACTGTACCAGCGCACACAGTACTGTACCGGTGTGCAGGATACCGTACCGGAGCGCACGGTACCGTACCAGAGCGTGCAACACCATCACATCACCCGCGGCCGCTTGATCCCTTTCCATTTGCTGCTATTCTCATTTCTCTCCCGTGAACCAACCAGCAAGTGCTTCTCAGCAATTTCAGCTTCTGCCCCAGCCCACTCCCCTGGGGTCTTCAGAGACCATTGGGATATTTTGTTTCAAACTCTCTGAAAATGTAGCCTACAGGGTTTTCATGGTCCGCCCAAAGCTGGCAGCTAAAAATAAAATTTTAGCTGACTGGCAGCATGAGAAGTGCCCAGATCAGCAGATGGTGCGAAATGCAGTTGTAAAATGAAAATATATTCAGGAAAATACAAAATGCTTCCCATGTATTAAAGGTCTGGTGGGAACACATGCTCTTGGAAGGCGCAGGGGAGTGTGAGTTTGGGGCCTTCTGGAAGCAGAGGGTGTCTGTCTCTGAGAGGCACTGGAGGTCCTGCCCCAGGTCTTCAGGGCAGGAGAGAGAACTGTGGCCTGTGGCCAGGAAGACGGCGCCCCCTAGGGGGCGCCCCCGACGGAGCAGGGAGATCCACCACACCCAGTGACCCCCGTGTCCCTGTGCCGGGAAGTCTTCAGATGCCCTTTGCAGGGTCATCCTGCTCTCCCCGCCCCATGTTTTAAATCAGAGGCTTGCTTGGGGCCGAGACGGAGCTGAGAGCAGCCGCCGCAGGTCGGAGACGTGAGTCTGCAGCAGATAGCGAGCGGACGGAAGTAGCACAGAAGCCGAGCGCAGTTTGGTCCAATTAGAAAGTGGGACAGATCGCGGACGCTCAGATTCGGTGTGAACGGATGGAAGGCAGAAGCTGAGCCATGTCCACAGCAAAGGGAGCGGCAGGATGTGACAGAGTCTCCTGAAGAAGAAGCCTGTTTAGGGATTTTAGTTGGCTTCAGGTTGCTGGGTGAGTGCATCCCAAGAGCAGAATTATCCTGTCTCCGGCAAGAAGGTGTGATGCGGCGCCGCATAAAACAAAAGGAAGAGATAGAGTTCACAGCGACCCCTTTGTCTGTATCTTTTATGAAGACATGCATTTCCAGAAAACAGGTTGATCATGGCTAATGCATGAGCATTTACTCATGAATTGACATTGAGTTGACTAACGTCTCTTTTCCCAGGCACATTCCGTACCTCAACTTGGGGTGACCTCTGGCGACAGTGGAGAGGCCCCTGAGGCCGGGAGAGGCGGCGGGTGGTTCGGGTTGTTCAGCCTGTGACAGCGGGTGTAGGACTCAGGTCCGGGCAGCCTGAATGCAGAGCCCACACCCCTAACCACAGTGGGAGGCCATGGGTACCCTCCCTCCCTCTCACGCTGGCCATTCATTCAATGGGAGACAGAGATTTCCCAGAGTCACATAATAAAAGTAAAATTTAGATGATTTTCTTGACTTTAATGACAGACTGAGAAGGAATTAAACTTTTGGCACAGGGTCAGTAGCGAGATGTGCTGGATTATAATTTAAAGCCATGTTGGGTGAGTCTTACAGAAAGAATGGGGTTTCCAAAGTCGCAGGTGGAACCATTCCCACTGCTAGTGATTGATTACGGGTGTGAAGCAGGAATATAGGTCCAGAGTCACCTTTCCTGGGATGGCAATAAAAAAATAGGACAGGAACAAGAACAAAGGAGGGGGCACGACCTAGGAAGCTGGGGACGTGGGCTCTGGGCCAGCTCACCGTGAGCCAGGAGCCCTGTGACTCCAGGACCCTTGCTGCCGTCCCCGTGTGAATGCCCTCAACTGTCAAATGAGGGGTTTGGAGAGAATGATCTCGAGGTCTTTCCCTTCTCTGTCCCTTCGTGACAAAGTGTAGAGCACCGCTATAAAAACTGTTGTGCGAAACACTGAAAGGGAAAAGGATCATGGCCCATGGAGAGGTGAAAGTTTCCGGAAATGGAATGGTCGAGTGGGGTACTCGGGATGGAGAGGTGCCGAGCAAATTCAGTTGGAAGTATTGACCTTGTGGCCCCCACCGACCAGACATGGACTCCCATTGTGTTTCCAGATGCGGGCAAAAATCACTCAGGAGTTCTCTTTCTTCTTGTTTTCGGCGTTTGCTTTTTAATGAAAAGGAATGAAACAACTCAAGAAGAACTATAATCCGTTTACCCGAGTGACCCTTGGAAGATCTGGAAAACTTGATGTGAAGCGGTGTGGTGAGATAAAGCAAGAACCAGGGGACAAGAAGCAAACACATGGCTCCCAGAGCCGCATCCCAGGGGCCACCACTTGGATCTCTCCATGAGGCTGTCCTGAGGTTTTCGTCCAGTGGCCGTTGCCAGACTGTAGGCTTCATGGCCACATGTTATTTCACAGCTTATTGGTTTAGATCTTAACTGATTCAGTTATGTAAGTGGGAAGCAGAAATAACATAATTCTTTAAAATGCAGATTCCACCCAAAACAAATACGGCATAAATCCCTCAGCTGTCCTAAGATTGTTTTCCCAAGATTGCCAACTTGCTTATCTTTGCAAAGAACCAGATTTCATGTTTCTTGGTTTTTCTCTATCATTTTCCTCATTTTAATTTCATTAATTTCTCTTCTAATTTTATCTCTTTGCCTCTGCTTGCTTTATGTTCAATTTGCTCTTTTTTCTCTACTTTCCCAAAGGAAAGCTTATGTTACTAATATTAGATCTATTTTTCTAAAACATGCAAATTTAATGCAACCAGTTTTCCTCTAAACACTGCTTTGGCTGCATCTCACAGATTTTGACGGATGGGTTTTTCATCTTCAGGGTTTTTTAAAATTTCCTTTGAGATTTCTTCTTTGACTGAAAGATTATCTCTAAGTATATTGTTTAATTTCCAAATATTTGGAGGATCTTCTGGGCTGTTTTCCTGCTACTGGTTTCTGGTTTAATTCTTTTGTGGCCTGGGAACACACATTGTATGATTTCCAGTCTTCCACATTTGTTAAGGTCCAGAATGTGTGATCCATTGTGGTGAATTTTTCATGCATTTTTGAGAAGAATGTATTCTGATATCGTGAGGTGGAGTGCCGTTTCAGGGTCAGGTTGATGGATCGTGCCGGGCAGGTCCTTTATACCCTTTATATCCTTTCTGCCTGCTTCATTTCTTAGCTACTGAGAGAGGGATACGAAGTTTGACTATATTCATGGATTTGTCTGTTCTTTCAGTTCTGTCAGTTTTTATCTTATGTATTTTGACTCTCTGTTGTGAGGAGCATATACATTTAGGATTATTATGCGTTCTTGGAGAACTGACCTTTTTCCATTATGTAATGCCAGTCTTTATCTTTGATAATTTTCCTGTTCTGAAGTCTGCTTTATCAAAATTAATATGGTTATGACAGCCATTTTGGGGTCTTAATAGGTGTTTGAGTCCGCTTTCTCCATGGAAACAGAACTAGTAGTGAATATATTTATTGATATTGTGTTTATACCAACACAGTTACCGATGGCCCTACACACACTCAGAGGTTTCAGGAGCTCTTCTTGTATTAGCTGCTTCTTCTTCCAGAACCATCTGAGAGTCCACTCATGACTCAGAGACAGAGAAACAAGTCTCTCCGTTAGACCTGAGAGCAAGTGACTGTTGGTGCTTCACTCACCCTTTCCCGTGCCCCGGCAGTGTGGGTCCCTTCCCTGTGACAAGGAGCATCCCTCAGCACTCGTGTTTGCTGTTGCAGGAAGGTCCTACAGAACCAGCAGGGACTAGCTATGGTGAGCAGGCAGCACTGGTTTCCTATGGCTGCTCTAAGAATTACCACAGCGTTTGTGGCTTAGGACAACACAGATTTGTTCTTATAGTGCTGGAGGTCAAAAGTATGAAATCGGTCTCACTGGGCGTTAGATCAAGGTGTGGGCAGGGCGGTTCCAGTGGAAGGGTCTGTAGGAGACTCCATCTCCTGCTTTTCGTGTTCCTGTCATTCCAGCCTCTTCCTTCCAAAAGTGCGTGTCCGATCACCTCTCTGATCCTTCTGCCCCCACCTTGCACAATGCCCCGTTTAGTGGACCCCCCCAGGCCATCCACGATGACCTCCCATGCCCAGATCCGTAACTGAATCAACCTGCCAAGCCCCTCTACCCTGGGGGCTTGTATTTGTGGTTCAGATGTCTTGGGTGGGGCCCCGACCGGCCCACCCAGAGGCTGTCCCTTCTCCAGTATCATCTGCTACACCACTGCTCTGCTCTGCAAGGAGGGGTAAGTAGGGTGAGGGCAGAGAGTCAGGGAGCATTCAGGGATGCCCCTCCACGTGAAGACAAGAGAAGGGCTCATCACACAGAAATGAAAAAGAAATGACATTCTGGGTGAATCCCAGGTGCCTTGAGCTGGGACGGATTCCCACGGAGAGACACACGCAATCCCTGAGCATCTGATGCGCCGTATCATGGGGACTGGCTGCTGGAGGTGTCCCCGGCTCTGGGGTCTGCTGGCTCCAGCTGGGTTCAGACCACCCCAGCACTGGCGGAAGTTTGGGTGACATGGGAAAGGGAAGCCAGTCATACTTCTTCTCTTTTTGGTGACCTCAACGTTACTTCTCCCCCGTGGTACCAGCTTCTGGTGGTCAGGCCCAGTGTGGTTCTGCACAGTAACCTGGGGCTCTGCTACCTTCACCTCATCCCTTTCCCTCCAGCCTGGGGACAGGACTAGGGGTGGGGTGGGGGGCTTCCTCTGGGTCGCCTTACCTTTGCTTCTCTACCTTGGCCTCAGTTTTCTATCTCTGCTTGCATAGTAGTTACACAGCAAATTCCCCTCAAACCTAGGGCCTCAAAGCAACATTTCTCATCTGTCTCACAGTTTCTGTGTGTCAGGGATCCAGACACAGCTTAGCAGGCCTCTCTGCCTCTGCATCTCTCTCAAGGCCGGGGTGAGTGTCAGCTGGGGCATCTTCAGGCTTTGCTGGCGACGGACCCAAGCCCACCTGGTGGCCATTGGCAAGCTTCAGTTCCTTGTCGGCTGTGGGTCTGACAGCCCCAGTTTCTCCTGAGCTCTTGTCTGGTGACCTCACGCGGTTCCTTGCTACGTGGCCCTCTCCCCAGGGCAGCTCATGATATGGCCACTAGCTTCTTTGGAGCAAGCAGAGGACAGGGCAGCAAAGCACCAGCAAGAGAGCAAAGCCACCATCTTTGTAACCCCCTCTTGGAAGTGACATCTGACCTGTCACTTTTGCCCACGCTGGTCACTGCAGCAGGTCACTGGGTCCGGCCCACACCCAGGGGAAAGGGGTAGCACAGGGGTGTGAGCACCAGCAGGAGGGGACCACGGGGCCCACCCGAGCAGCGGGCTCCCGCAGACACGTGCCCTGCCCCCACATGTCCTCATGTGTTCCCGTGAGCCACACTGATTTGGCTACCAAGTTCGCCTTCCTGCCTTTCTCATGTGTACATGGGAACAAAAAGTAGCTTTCGGAGAAGCCGTTCTGCACTAGGGGACTGAGAGGTGGGCAGCCTCCCCTCCGTCAGGGAGAGCGCAGGCTGTGGGGGATGCTCCTGCCCACGGAGCAGAGGGACCAATTCTCATGCAGTTCTAGAGGCTCGCAGAAGTTTCTAGGGAGTAAACACGTCGGTGGGACCGACCCCGTCCTCAGCTCCCTCGGGTCCTCACGATGGCTTCCGTTGTCCCCTCCTGCAGGAGCCTGACTCTGCAAGCCCAGGAGTCTGATTCCACCGCCTGACCCCGGGGCGGTCGCCCCAATTCCTATACTCACTTCCTCTTGTATTTGTTCATTGTCTCCTACCTGCCCAGCCTTGAGCTCTGTGGGGTCACGAGATGGGGATTTGCTTTTGGAAGGGGCTACCTCTGCGCACACCCGGGCCGCTGCCACCTTTGAGCTCTGCTGCAAGGAGCTGCCTGGGCTCGTAGGAACCTCTCCCGTCCCCCACCGCCTTCCCCTGCCCCATGGGGGAGGCTGAGCTTGGCAGACCTGGAAACAGGACACAGAGCTGAGCCCCGCCCCCCAGGCTTCCTGATTGTGTGTTCGTTTCCTTGTCAAATGTCCCTTTCCCAGAGATTCTGGTCAGGGACTCTTCTGCGTCCTCAGTGAGCTCCGCATCTAGTGTGGGGACAGACAGATGCCGGGCTGAGGGACGCGGTGCGACTTCTCTGCTACTGGAGCTGAGCGCGGCGCTGGGAGACAGGAGTGGGGGTGCAGGAGCCCGGCTGTGAAGGTTTCCTGGAGCAGACCCTGGTTCGGGGGGTGCCTCCCTGTCTCCCCTGTGTGAGGGCAGGGGACAGCAGGTGCGTGCTCCTGGGGAGCCCAGAGCCTGCAGGGGGCCCCTGGTTCTAACCCTTAAGCACAAAGCTATTCCCCAGGACTTTCTGACCAGCCTCCAAAACGAGACGGCATCCGAGCTCACCCGCCTTCTTGTTCCTGCATCACCGGGGGTGCCCCTGGCTTTCCCCAGCCTGATCAGCTGCATCTTAAGCCGTCCCCCGAGTAGCGCCACCCAGCTGCTCCCTTTTCCTAAATTCGCAGGAATGAGGTTTCCTAAAGTGGAGGAACCTCCCTCCAGGACCCTGCATAGCTGAAATGAAACCCACCCAGGTTCGACTGACACCTGCCCGTCTACTGGGTGCAAGGAGCAGCGTTGATGGCAAGTGTTCGCTTTTTCACAGAGTGCCAGGTTGAAAACACATCACCTTTGGCATGCGGCAAGCTAGTATTTCTAAGTTAGGAAGACAGTTTTGTCTGGAAGGTTCAAATATTAACAACTCAAGTTTGCCTAAAGGAATGATTTCTTCATATATTCATTTTTTGCTCCAGGATAAAGACAGGGAAAAAGATTAGTATCTACTCACAGCAATCACAATGAATCTACTTTGTTTGTTTTTTTTAAAGGTTTTATTTATTTATTGGACAGACAGACATCACAAGTAGGCAGAGAGGCAGGCTGGGGGTTGAGGGAGCAGGCTCCCTGCTGTGCAGAGAGCCCGATGCGGGGCTCTATCCCAGGACCCTAAGATCATGACCTGAGCCGAAGGCAGAGGCTTAACCCACTGAGCCACCCAGGTCCCCACGAATCTACTTTGTAAAATATATTTATAGTCTATATATTATAAACTATACAGATACATATATCTGAAAATCTGAAGCCATCAGTTGAAATTCGGGTGCGTTCATAAAATCCCACGTGGAAATAGTTACAAGGGTGAAGCGTCGCCGAGCACATGTTTTAGGACAGCTGGTAGAGCGTGACACCGGGACCTGGAAGCCGCTGGAGCCGAATGTCTGTCTGCGTCAACTGTGTCTGTGTGGGTCTTGCACCGGCGGCCCCTCGTTATCCGGCCCCTTCCCCAGCAAGCTGTCAGAGTCTCAGCTTTTGCCATTTAACTGTAAGACTCCTCCGAAGAGCAGCGGATCTGCCTCGGGCACTTGCGTCCTGGAAACACGCTGGAAGTGCAGGCGAGTCAGGACTGTGCCCAGACTTCAGGCCCTCAAGAATCTTCTTGGCAACCGGCCTAGAACCCCAGAGCCATCTGCGATTTGCATATAAATGAGCTTTGTGAAATTAAAAATAAACACGGGACCATAATATTTACTTGTCCGCCTTTGTCGCCTGCCCTGGGAGGGGCGGTGGAGGGCCGGCGGCACGTGGGGGCGGCAGGAGCCTGGCGGGCTGAGCAGTGCGAGGCATCTGCAGGCGGCCCTGCGCGTAATTACAGGTGGTGGCTTTGTAGGCGCGGATAATGGTGCGGAAAACACAAGTTAGGAATTCATGCAGCCAGTGGTGTTATATAACAGCTCTGGGATCGGTTCTGTTGGGATTGTTTTGTAATTCCTACGAAGGACCCTAAATACTGGGACCTCGAGTATTAATCAGGCTCAGTGAGGTTACCCTTCCCAAGGAATGATCCCCAACCCCCTGCGACTTCCAGCAGAGCTCTGCTGCTCTGCCCCCGTTGCATTTCTGTCCTGGGAGCTGCCTGCGGTTCCCGGTCCCGCTTCCTCCACGTCCCGGGCTGAGGGAGCTTCCCCGGCCAAAACACTTTGGGACTCGCAGCAAATGGAAGTGAAAGATGGCCGAGCCCCACGGTGGGGCTTCAAGCACGAAATGGTTCGTGTCACTTTCTCTGAGGAGCATCACCAGATTTTATGTGAGTTGAGAAGAGAAATGGAATCCCCCCCCCCCGCATAGAAGGGGCATCACAAATCACAACACCGAGTTTGAAGACCATGAAACAGAATGGAAAGGAATTTTCTCACAAGATGGTGCAGCGGATCTCTACAAAGGACAGTACGATCTACCACGCCTAGGGGGTGCTCATACCCAGGGGTGTCTGCAGGTCTTTGCTTTCCAAACACAAATCCATTTTTTTTTAAAGTAGGGTCCAAAAGGGGACCCCTCTTACACTGTTGGTGGGAATGCAAGCTGGTGCAGCCACTCTGGAAAACAGCGTGGAGGTTCCTCGGAAAGCTGAAAATTGAGCTACCCTACGGCCCAGCAATCACACTACTGGGTATTTACCCTAAAGATACAAAGGTAGTGATCCAAAGGGGCACGTGCACCCAAATGTTCATAGCAACAATGGCCCCAGTAGCCAGACTATGGAAAGAACCTAGATGTCCATCAACAGATGAATGGATAAAGAAGATGTGGTATATATACACAATGGAATACTATGCAGCCATCAAAAGAAATGAAATCTTGCCATTTGCGAGGACGTGGATGGAACTAGAGGGTGTCATGCTTGGTGAAATAAGTCAATCAGAAAAAGACAATTATCATATGATCTCCCTGATATGAGGAAGTGGAGCGGCAACATGGGGATTTGGGAGGTAGGGAAGGAATAAATGAAACAAGATGGGATCGGGAGGGAGACAAACCATAAGAGACTCTTAATCTCACAAAACAAATTGAGGGTTGCTGGGGGGAGGGGGGGTTGGGGGGGTGGGGTTATGGACATTGGGGAGGGTATGTGCTATGGTGAGTGCTGTGAAGCATGTAAACCTGGTGATTCACAGACCTGTACCCCTGGGGCTAATAATACAATATATGTTAATAAAAAATAAAAATAGAAAATAAAGTAGCTCCATTTCCAGTGTGGAGCCCAGTGTGGAACTTGAGCTCACGACTCTGAGATCAAGACCCGAGCTGAGATCCAGAGTCAGATGCTTAACCGTGTGCTGCGCAGACAAATCCATTCTGAAGCAAACGTTCATTTATTACTGGATCTTTGCTACGTCACCCAAATCTGAGGAGGTATTCTTTCCATGTGGTCAGGACTCGGTGACTCTTGACCAATTTTGGGGTGGTTTGATTGTTAAGTAACAGACATTCATTTCCCACTTCGGGCCCAGCAAAGCTGCTTTTCCTTCACATTTCTCGTGGCGCAGGAACATTTGATGTTGTCCCTGGCAGGATGCCGGGGAGCGTGTGAGCCCTGTGGTGTGCACAGACCCGTCTCTGGCATCTGTGGGGTCTTGGACGGGCCTGAACGTCCAACCCGCTCCTGCTTCATGTGCATCCTTCTGGGGTTCCGCCGTTTCTCCTTCCTTCTTCACAGCTTCCCTCTCTGGGACATGGAATGCCTCAGCCAGTGGTCAGGTCATTAGCTGCTCCTTTGTTTCTCTGGACTCTGGGAGCTTTTTGCAGCTAGAACGCTAGAACTCCTGCACTGACATTCCGGAGTTCCCAGAGTGTGAATGCAGATCCAGCCCTACCCACGATGATGTTTTCCAGAATTCTCTCTATCACACCGAGTGGATCCCTTTTCCTTAAAGGGCAACTAAGCATTTTCTGACAATTAAAACTCTAACCCAAAGGTTCTTTGTTTCTGAAATTGACCAAGAAGTGATTTTTTTTTTTAAGTTCAGAAATAATATATCCCAATTTTCTTATGAAACATCCTTGTTATTGAGAAAGTGAACCATTCGTGGGGTGCTGGATCCAAAAATCCCTGTTCCAGGAGTATCATTCACTAAGAAATATGACACTGGTGAAACATTGGGCGTTGACCCTTGTTCTGCAGAAGGTCTCAGTGGCCTTGATTCTAGTCCATGCTTGTGACATTGAAGTGGAAATTGCACTAAATGAACCACCCGGAATGACCATTCCTTCTTTAGACATCTTCTGTCGACGGGTTGGTGACTAAGCTCGCAGATGAGACCCCGGGATGTGTCTGGAGGAGTCGGAGCCATGAGCTCATGGCCATGCTGGAGGCGTGCCCTCGCTCCGTACCTGTCACCCTCGCACCTCCTGGCCCTGCGCCACACCTCGTGTCCCCTTAACACTTTCCTGAGATAGCACAAGCCGCATCGCCATCCCAGACCCACGATTTCCACCTGCACTTTCCCCCCTAGGACCCGCCTCCGCCACCCTGATCTGCTCGGAAATGCCCCCTCCCCCAAGGTCCCTGGAATGTTATGGTCCATATTCCATCGTGTCCTCCCTTTTCTCTGCTCCCTCTTGGCTGTCTGCCCACAGAATCCCTATTTGTCTTTGAAAAACCAGCTCTAGAGCCACCTCCTTTGAGAAGTATTTCTTGACTCCTCACAGGTTGAGTTCAGTGTTTATTTTTTTCTTAAGCGGAAGACATCCTCAATTCCCAGACCTTCTGCAGAGCTTGTCCTTAAGGGCCAGCCTTCACCGTAGCACATTTCCCTCTATCAGTGGCTCTAAAAATAGTCTCTGGGACTGAGGGAAGCACAGGAAAGAAAACTGCTCTGAGTTCAGGGTTGGTTACGAAGCAGGACTGCGTACCCGGCATTCACAGTTCTTACAGGCTCCCTTGCAAGTCAGCACTATTAGCACATTTTAAACCTTGGCGAACAGAAGAGTTGCAGTGACTTCACTGAGTTTCCCTGACAGGAAGCGTCAGAGCCGTGTTCTTGTTTTGCATCGCTGTGCTCTCTCTGGCAGGTCCTGTTTCCATATAAAGATGCACAGAGCAAGTGTTTGAAGATGGTAATTTCTGATTTCCCTTTAAAGAATACATGAATAGGGGTGCCTGGGTGGCTCAGTTGGTTAGGCCTCTGCTTTCAGCCCAGGTCATGAACCTGGAGTTCCAGGATCGAGTCCCACACTGGGCTCCCTGCTCGGCGGGGAGTCTGCTTTCCCCTCTGACCCTCTCCCCTCTCATGCTCTCTCTTTCCGCTCTTTCATTCTCTCTCTCAAATAAAATAAATAAGTGTGAAAACTACATGAATAAGCATTCTGCTTCAGGTATGCTTTTACTGCTCAAAGTATCGAAGAAAGCCCACCGTGTACCCGATTCTGCTACCCGCAGAGGATCAGGGATCCCCGAGAGTTCCCGGCGCTGGTATCTGAACATGAGCACTGTCGGCCGTCTTCGTTGTTGTGACCGTCATCGTCATTTCCCTCCTCCCCCTCCTCCCCGTCCCCCTCTTCCTCCCCCTCCCCCTCCTCCTCCTTTTTCCTGCTGTTGATCCCCTTCTTCCCCCCCCGCTTCTCCTCCTCCTCCTTCCTGTTATTCTCTTCTTCCTCTTCCTGCTTTTCCTCCTCTTCCTCTTCTTCTTTTTCTTCTTCTTTTTTTAAGCAGGCTCCATGCCTAACATGGAGTCCTATGCAGGGCTTGAATGTATAACCTTGAAATCAAAACCTGAGCTGAGATGGAGAGTCAGACGCTCACCCGACCGAGCCATCCAGGCACCTCCGCCGTGGGTCCTCTGATCAGCTCTGGAGCATCGTGGTTTTGGAGGAAGCTTCTTGCAAGAGCTGCTGAAGGCTCTGAAAACGTTCCATCACTCACCACTCAAGGCACTTTTGAGTGTCCAGGATGCAGGTTTTTTTTTTTAATTTTTTTATTTTTTATAAACATGTATTTTTATCCCCAGGGGTACAGGTCTGTGAATCGCCAGGTTTATACACTTCACAGCACTCACCAAAGCACATACCCTCCCCAATGTCCATAACCCTACCCCCCTTCTCCTAACCCCCCTCCCCCCAGCAACCTTCAGTTTGTTTTGTGAGATTAAGAGTCACTTATGGTTTGTCTCCCTCCCAATCCCATCTTGTTTCATTTATTCTTCTCCTACCCACTTAAGCCCCCATGTTGCATCACCACTTCCTCATATCAGGGAGATCATATGATAGTTGTCTTTCTCCGCTTGACTTATTTCGCTGAGCATGATACGCTCTAGTTCCATCCATGTTGTCGCAAATGGCAAGATTTCGTTTCTTTTGATGGCTGCATAGTATTCCATTGTGTATATATACCACATCTTCTTTATCCATTCATCTGTTGATGGACATCTAGGTTCTTTCCATAGTTTGGCTATTGTGGACATTGCTGCTATAAACATTCGGGTGCACGTGCCCCTTTGGATCACTACGTTTGTATCTTTAGGGTAAATACCCAGTAGTGCAATTGCTGGGTCATAGGGCAGTTCTATTTTCAACATTTTGAGGAACCTCCATGCTGTTTTCCAGAGTGGTTGCACCAGCTTGCATTCCCACCAACAGTGTAGGAGGGTTCCCCTTTCTCTGCATCCTCGCCAGCATGACCTGTTGATTTTAGCCATTCTGACTGGTGTGAGGTGATATCTCATTGTGGTTTTGATTTGTATTTCCCTGATGCCGAGTGATATGGAGCACTTTTTCATGTCTAAGAATCTATTCTCAGAAAACTATAAAGTACTCAGGATGCAGTTTTTAAGTAACTATTGGACAAAGAGTTGGGGAACCCCAAGATGTCCCAGATGCCTTGGAAAGCCACTCCCTGAGCATGCTTTGTCTCCAATTATGCCTGTTACCACTTCTGACTTTCCCGGATTAGGTCTGTGCCCGATGTACTACCGATGTCTGCTCTCTGTACTTAACTCTATTACCTGAACAATACGTTAGCGGAAAGAATGAAATCAGTGTGGAGTTGTGCCATTTAATTAAAATGTGACTATCAATGGCTTAATGAGAATCTTGTAACATGTGGAGGTAGATTGAACAGAGCTGTTGGTTCAAAGGAGCAATACATTTGCTGTAATCGCTCCCCGAAGGAGAGCGTCCCGTAAGACGGAGAGGAGGCTGTTGCTCAAGAAACCGACTGAAGCGGTTATAAACCTCTTCAAATAAACTGACTTGCTAAGGCAGAGAAAAATAAACTTTTCTTCTTCAGCCACATTTTAATTACATTGTTTTAAAAATTCTTCTGGAAATGAGAGTCTGAACTCCAAGCCTTTCATCAGCGAAAAGCACAGTTTTGATGGTTGACAGACTCCCTTCCAACATCTCGGTGTGCGCCGGGACCAACAAGCCTGCATCATTATTCCTGGCAGACCTGCACTTTTTTCTTTCAAAGGGAATAAAACCACCCAAATATCACCTTTAAGAGTGTTAGCAGAAGTTGGACCCGCTGTCTCCCATGCTTGGAAGCCTTGGAGTAGAACACAGTTTAGTCTGCTGTTGAACTTACTTTGTCTGTTGTTGAACTTACTTTGTGAAGTGTTGTCTCATGGCTCCTTCCAGTGCCCAGAAACCCCTCTTTGATCTGGTCATTCAAATCGGATGACGGAGAGACGCATTCCTGCATAGGGCCTCTCTCATGATGCGTTCTCGTCTGTTATTTTGAACCATAATGCACCAGGGTAGATCGGCCTTCTGCTGAGCTGCTGGAGATTGCAGAGGTTAAGAAAGTTTGTTTTATTTTTAAAGATGTATTTATTCATTTGAGGGAGAGAGAGAGAGCACATGTGCATGCATGGGGAAGGACAAAAGGAGAGAGAATCCTGAGGCAGAATCCCCACTGAGCACGGGGCCCCACATGGGGCTTGATCTCAGGACCCCAAGATTGTGACCCAAGCCAAAATCGAGAGTCAGCCACTCAACCAACTGAGCGACCCAGGTGCCCCCAAAGTTAAGACATTTTAAAAAGAAGTGGCACATTTTTCCTTTCAGTAGCCCACTTAAAGATTTAGAACCAGGGGCACATGGGTGGCTCAGTCGTTAAGCCTCTGCCTTCTGCTCAGGTTATGATCTCAGGGTGCTGGGATCGAGTCCCGCATCGGGCTCCCTGTTCAGCGGGAGGCCTGCTTCTCCCTCTCCCTCTGCTGCTCCCCTTACTTGTGTTCCCTCTCTTGCTGTGTCTCTCTCTGTCAAATAAATAAATAAAATAAAATAAAATAAAGATTTAGAGCCAATACACAGTATTTGTAAGTACTTTCCTTAAAATAGATTATTTCTTCCTATTATTTTTTAATGGGATGAAATTCTGTGGCCCAGCTTCATCCTACTCCTGAAGGAAAGGGCCAGTGTGGTATTGGTCAAGCCTTAAGCCTTTGGCCGCTCGATCACTCCCGCTTTCTTGGAACCTCGTTGGAAGACCAGAGCACCCCAAAGGAGCCTTCATCACCTGCGCTCCCACAGACTTCACATGAGCTTTATTGAGGGAAAAGCTCCTGTACAATAAGATACACCATTTCCAGTGTACACATTTCAGAGACCTTTGACAAATCTTGGGTCCTGTGTAGACACCCACAACAGTTAAGACACACAACACTTACCCTTAATGAGCTTCCAAGACAGTGGGTCGTCGCCAAAATGCCATAGGATCTCGCTGCCTTCTCTTGACGGTGCGCTCCTTGGCCACAGCATCTGTTGAGAAGGCGCCACTTGTGCTCACGAGGTCTTCCTCTCAGGCTTTCCGGCAAGGGAAGAGGAAGAGAAGGAAGGAAAAAGGGGCCAGGCTACAAAACAGTAGCGCATCCGATCCCTCACATCTCTCTGCTCTAAAAGTGAAACGTAACTCAGTTGAGCCTGGACACATCCCATCCCTCCGAGAGGCACTGAGGACAAGCACCGTGTTCTGTGCTTCCAAACAGCTGAGGGGAGCCCGGGGAGCCCAAGAGCACTGCGGAGCGCAGCGCACAGGTCAGCTGTGCCTCGGGCAGGGCCGGGCGAGCCTGGCGCCCCACCGCGCAGGGGCACCTCTGTTTAGAAGGACCCATGGGTGCGCTTCCCCAGCCAGCGCGCGGCTGGCCCCACGGACCCGCTGGGGCGTTTCAGAGCCCTGTTGCTGGAGGGTATTAACGTGCGGTGCGAGACATGGGAGCAGCAGTGTCACCCTCCATTTCTTTCTCACCATGGAAGGAAAGTGTGGGGGATAATGAACATGATGAAGGCGTGATGAACGTGTCTTCTTCCTAGTGGACCACGGACGGACTCTGCGACATAAACGGTTTTGGAACCGTGGAGGGCCTGGAAATTGGCAAGTAAAAACACGCCGTCCTGCATCATGTATCTGTAAGAAAATGACCAGATTTAACAGGTCAGGCTGGAAGGAAGGGAGGGAGACTGAACAATGAATTTGCTCATTAGTTTTTCAGTCCTGGGACGAAGTACGCCGAGGGTCTGTATAGAAAAGAAAATGGTTAGTCAAATTTCTATATGCTTAAATTTACATGTTTCTCTTTCAGTTTAAAAATAAATGAAGGGATTTTCCTTGATTTTTTTTTTCTTAGCCAAAGCGTGAATTCATCTGAGCCCTTTTGCTCTGCATGAGAGAACATGAGTGTTCCAATGGCATTGTGAAGAGTGAACATATTTTTGCATTTTAACTGTAATGAAGGCAATATGCTATTCTTAATAAAGAAGTGGTTGTTTGGGGATGGGAAGTACATATTTGATTATAATTATAATCACCAAATGTTTACTTTCTGTAAATAAGGATCTGGGTGCGGTTTGTTAGCACATGTGCCTTTCTGTGTTGTGGTCCTTTTGAACAAGTATACGTGCGAAGCTCTACACAAACCCACAGAGACTTCCCATTTGATCCCTTCAGTCACGTCAGCTGGAGAGCCAGACCAGCTTCTTTCATCACTGAGTTTTTGAAAACACCCAAAAAGAGGGCGCTGGGTCAAGCCCACCTTCGTTTTGCCAGTCAAGGCTTCCGTCAGCCGTCAGACTCTGGCTGGACATTCACACCCGGAGTGGGCTGCTGACAGATTTCATGGGGAGACAATTTCAGCAATCTTCTCGAATTCTGTGAAATATTTTAGTTTTTATTGAAACGTTTCAGCCATTTCCACTAGATAGTCTAAGAGTTGCCCAAAGGCACAGAGCCCAAATCTTCACCCTGCTGTTTCTTTCCAGCCTGGCCCCCTCTGCTTCCCAGGCATCATCCTAGTAAGGGCCACCAAGCAGCTGTGACCGAAGGAAGTGGCCTTTCGTAATGCATTCACCGTCAGGTGGAAAATCAGGCCACTTTGGAGGTACTAGGGGTGCCTGTGTACACCTTTTGCCTTTCTCCACTTGCACTGTTTTAAAAAATACATCTTTCCAGCTTCTGTCCATCTCGTTGCTGTGTGATGGGCCTATTGAATCATCCTGTGGTCTGTCGGGGTCTCTTAAAAGTTTGTTGTTCAGGGGACGGTGATGGGTCTCGCAGTCAGAACCTTTCAGTCAAGAAATATTCGTTGGTAGGGCGCCTGGGGGGCTCAGTGCGTGAAGCCTCTTCCTTCAGCTCAGGTCATGATCCCAGGGTGCTGGGATCGAGCCCCAAGTCAGGCTTCCTGCTCAGCGGGGGGCCTGCTTCTCCCTGCCCTCTGCTCCTCCCCAACTTGTGCTCTCTCACTCACTCTCTATTAAAGAAAAAAAGAAAGAAAAGAAAAGAAATAGTCTTTGAATGCCTGCTACATATTTGAACGATTGCCTTCAAATTCCTATTCTATTTAAAGTTATGAAAATTTAAGTAGTACTTGATATTCGGCCTGTCTGTGTTTTGGGGAAAGAGCGATTTTCTGGGAAATTGTTCAGACCTTTCACTTTTGAATTGATAAAAGTCAGTTCATTATGTAGTTTCATTCGCTTACATTCAAATAGAAAATATACAGCATGCATACCTGTTTGTATGTCGTGGGTATTTGTTGAAATGTTATTGTAGTGATGTGCGGACAAAAAGGCATTTTAAATTTAAATATATAGGAAGTTAATTGAAAAGATGTTCTTAAAATAAGAGGGTTACTTTCCAAGCATGTGTAATTTCTTTCAGTAGTACTTCCTTCCTGTCCCATAGCCGGCATTTGTATCTTCTAAAAATATGTGGTTGTACAATTTTCATATGAGACTGAGTTTTAAGTTTTAATTCAATTCAGGAAAGCCATGATCTCCCTGCTTTTACACACACACACACACACACACACAGTTCTTTGACGATGAAATCAGCAACAAAGTTCAAATGAATGGAACCAGTTCCCAGGATTTTGTTGGTCTAGTGGTTCAAATCTATACTAACATGGTAGCCACAAGCCACATGTGGCTATTCACAATTAGGTGTACGTTAAATGTAATAAATATTCAGTTCTCCAACTGCATGTGCCATGTTTCCTGTGCTTAATGGCCCTTTGTGGCTAGAGGCCACCATACTGGACAGCTCAGAGGACATGATGTATTTAACTAGCTTCCTGACACTGTTAGGTAATTTTCAATATTCCAGTATTATGTATAATGCTCTAATGAACAATTTCACCTAAAATTTTTGCACATATGTGTTCTATCTCCTTCAGATGCAGCAGTTCCCTCAGCATTCAGTGAATACTTAGCGACGAGCTATGTGTCTGGAGCTGTTCTGATGGAAATAAATAAATCCGTTAGATTCTCAGCATCCTGGAGCTTATATGCTAGAAAACAAACAACTGACAGAATAGGAATGAATGAATGAATGGTTGTATGAATGAATGAGTAAATAACATAAGAATCCGTTTGCGTCAAAACAGCTTTTAATAAACGTGTGCGCCAGTGTGTCAAGCCTGACTTTTAGCTAATGATAACTTCTGTCATAAAGGTTTTAACATTCCGTGTTTCAGGATGTTTCTTCAGCTGTATGTCGATGTAGTTGACATACAGCACCATATAATTTTAAGTTGCACGGCGTAAGGATGTATAATATATCGTGAAACGATTACCACAGGAAGTTTAGTTAACATCCAACATCTAACATGGATCCCCCCCCCAAAAAAAGGAAAAAATATTTTTTCCCTTATGATGAGAACTCTTAGTTCTTGTTAGTTAGTTAGTTAGAGAACTCTTAGGATCTATTCTCTCTCCCCTTTTAAAAAGATTTTATTTATTTTTATTTGAGAGAGAGAGAGAGCACAGATGTGAGCAGGGGGAGAGAATCTTAAGCAGACTCTGGACAGAGCACGGAGCCTGACCTGGGGCTCAATCTTGTGACTCTGAGACGGTGACCTGAGCTGCGGTCGAGAGTCGGGTGCTTACCTGCCTGAGCCCCCCGGTCGCCCCAGGACGTGCCGTCTTAACGTCTCTGCGCACCACCCAGCGCTAGTCATGTGCACAAGGTTCTTCACACTTCCCCGCCTTCTAACTGGAAGCTGGTACCCTTTGACCACCTTCCTTCTGTTTCCCCTGCCCCTACCTCCTGCCTCTGGTAGCCCCAAATCTACTCTCTTTTTCTATGAGCTTGGCTTTGGTTTTTTATTATTATTATTATTATTATTATTATTATTATTTTTAGGGTCCACATGGGGGTAAGATCATACAATAGTTGTCTTTCTCGGTCTGATTTATTGCACTTAGCATAACACCCTCCACATGCATCCATGCTGTCACAAGTGGCAGGATGTTCTTCTTTTTTATGGGTGACTAATATTTCTGAGTGTGTGTGTCTTTGTGTAATATTTATTTACTCCATTCACCCATTGATGGGCACGGAGGTCGAGTCCGTGTCTTGGCTGCTGGAAACACGGCCGCGGTGACAGTGGGGACGCAGACCCTCTCAGGTCGTGTTTCCATTTCCTTCTGATGTCTCCGCAGCGGTGGGACTGCTGGATCCTGCGGTAGTTCTGGTTTTCCTTTTTTTGGAGGAACCTGTTTCCCGTCGTGGCTGCAGCAACTCAACATTCCCACGAACAACAGTGCTTCAGTTTTAAAGCTCTTCCTTTGTGGCTCATGCTTTTATGAGAACTTTAGACCCAAAAAGCACTAACCCTAAAAGAGAAGAGTGATCATTTTAGAACATTCGAATTTAAAATTTCAGTTGCACGAAGACAACCTGAAGCAAATGAAGAGACAGGCCCAGAAGAAGACGTGTGCAATGAGTGTCACTCGGAGAAATTTCGACTCTTGTGGAACACGGAGTGCACAGAGCCCGTGCGAACGCGCGGACGGGGCAGGAAGCACAGTGCCGTGCGTGCATCTAAGTGACAGAAGAAGTGATGCTCCGGCTCCCTCGTCCGGGGAAGGATGAGCGTGACTGCGGGGTTGCAGGTGCACAACCACGGGACCGGGCACTTCGCGGTGGGCACGCCTGGAGCAGTGTTGCGGAAGAAGGAGTGAGGGCTGGGACTCTGCCGCTGGGAATCACAATTAGAATAATTACCTCAGGAAGTTATAATCATGCAGACCTTTGAAGCAGAAATGTCACTTGCTTATTCTACCTAGAGAGACTTTGGGGAGTGTTCCCAAGGAGACGGGCTGCAGAATACTCATTTCAGCATCATTTACAATCATAAGCAATGGGAAGCGACTAGTAAGCATCTGTGGGGAGAAAAATGAATATTTAGTTTGTGGTATCATCAGAGAGAAGAATATTAATCAGAAATTAATAAAATGAACTGGGTCTGTGTGTCCTCACAGAAGCGGACATCCAAAACATCAAACAGTGAAAAGTAGCACATTGAGGAATCCTGGATGTGTGTAAGATGCCGTTTTGTGTGATGAAAATACACTGAACAACAGTGCGATTTGGCCGTGGTGTCCCTCCGACAGGTCAGAGGACAGAGAAGGGCTAGAAGCCAGCGCTGCTGTGAAGAGAGCGAGGGGTGCGTTTCTCGGGAATCGTTGGCCGTTTGGGATCGCAGTGGATGGCAGCTTGCGGGGTTGATTATATTATTTTTCCGTACTTCTCTGCCTTCTAAATGTTTTTGTTTTTTTAAAACAGTTAAAAATGAGTAACAAAAAATTGATAGTGTAAGGGGAAAATGTGTTTTTAAAAAAGTCTCTATCTCCCCAACCATACCGAAGGAGCTCTCTGGGTTACTTCTCGGGGTGTTCATTCTTCAGGCTTATGTGTTGATGTTCAGATGTCATTTTTTAAAAAAAGATTTTATTTTTCATTTTGAGAGAGAATGAGAGAGAGAGAGAGCACAAGCTAGGGGGAGGAGCAGAGGGAGAAGCAGGGTCCCCGCTGAGCAAGGAGCCTGATGCGGGGCTCAATTCCAGGCCCCTGGAATCTGACCCGAGCTGAGGGGAGATGCTTAACGGACTGAGCCACCCAGGTGCCCCTCCGATGTCATTTTAATATTATCCTTTTTTTTTCCCAATTTATTTATTTTCAGAAAAACAGTATTCATTATTTTTTCACCACACCCAGTGCTCCATGCAAGCCGTGCCCTCTATAATACCCACCACCTGGTACCCCAACCTCCCACCCCCCCGCCACTTCAAACCCCTCCTTTTTTAAAAAAAAGATTTTGTTTATTTATTTGACAGAGAGAGGGAGCACAAGCAGGGGGAGTGGCAGGCAGAGGCAGAGGCAGAGGCAGAGTGAGAAGCAGACTCCCTGCTTCTCATTGGGGCTCGATCATGGACCCTGGACCCTGAGATCATGACCTGAGCTGAAGGCAGATGCTTAAAGGACTGAGCCACCCAGGCGCCCCTTAACCTTACCTTTTTTTTTTTTCCAATTTATTTATTTTCAGAAAAACATTATTCATTATTTTTTCACCACACCCAGTGCTCCATGCAAGCCGTGCCCTCTATAATACCCACCACCTGGTACCCCAACCTCCCACACCCCCGCCACTTCAAACCCCTCAGATTGTTAACCTTACCTTTTGAAATGTATGTTGCCAGTTCTTCTGAAAGCACTTGAATGAAAGCATTCAGATATGTTTCTTATGCAGAACAGTGACAGGAAAAAGTTTGGATTCACTAACGTTTTTCTAATATTGAACTTTATCATTTATTCTTTATTTTTAAAAATACATGAGCATTTTGTTCCTATTACCGTTTTTTTGTTCGCATTGATTTTTTTAAAATTTATTTTTTATTTATTTTCAGCGTAACAGTATTCATTATTTTTACACCACACACAGTGCTCCATGCAATCCGTGCCCTCTATAATACCCACCACCTGGTACCCCAACCTCCCACACTCCCGCCCCTTCAGAACCCTCAGATTGTTTTTCAGAGTCCATAGTCTCTCATGGTTCACCTCCCTTTCCAATTTCCCCCAACTCCCTTCTCCTCTCTAACTCCCCATGTCCTCCATGCTATTTGTTATGCTCCACAAATAAGTGAAACCATATGATAATTGACTCTCTCTGCTTGACTTATTTCACTCAGCATAATCTCTTCCAGTCCCGTCCACGTTGCTACAAAAGTTGGGTATTCATCTTTTCTGATGGAGGCATAATACTCCATAGTGTATATGGACCACATCTTCCTTATCCATTCGTCCATTGAAGGGCATCTTGGTTCTTTCCACAGTTTGGCGACTGTGGCCATTGCTGCTATAAACATTGGGGTACAGATTGCCCTTCTTTTCACGACATCTGTATCTTTGGGGTAAATATCCAGTAGTGCAGTTGCAGGGTCATAGGGAAGTTCTATTTTTAATTTCTTGAGGAATCTCCACACTGTTCTCCAAAGAGGCTGCACCAACTGGCATTCCCACCAACAGTGTAAGAGGGTTCCCCTTTCTCCACATCCCCTCCAACACATGTTGTTTCCTGTCTTGCTAATTTTGGCCATTCTAAGTGGTGTAAGGCAGTATCTCAATGTGGTTTTAATTTGAATCTCCCTGAGGGCTAGTGACGATGAACATTTTTTTCATGTGTCTGATAGTCATTTGTATGTCTTCATTGGAGAAGTGTCTGTTCATATCTTCTGCCCATTTTTTGATATGATTGTCTGTTTTGTGTGTATTGAGTTTGAGGAGGTCTTTATAGATCCTGGATATCAACCTTTTGTCTGTACTGTCATTTGCAAATATCTTCTCCCATTCCGTGGTTTGCCTCTTTGTTTTCTTGACTGTTTCCTTTGCTGTACAGAAGCTTTTGATTTTGATGAAGTCCCAAAAGTTTATTTTGGCTTTTGTTTCCTTTGCCTTTGGAGACATATCTTGAAAGAAGTTGCTGTGGCTGATATCGAAGAGATTACTGCTTATGTTCTCCTCTAGGATTCTGATGGATTCCTGTCTCACGTTGAGGTCTTTTATCCATTATGAGTTTATCTTTGTGTACGGTGTAAGAGAATGGTCGAGGTTTCATTCTTCTACATATAGCTGTCCAGTTTTCCCAGCACCATTTATTGAAGAGACTATCTTTTTTCCACTGTATTTTTTTCCCGTTTTGTCGAAGATTATTTGCCCATAGAGTTGAGGGTCCATATCTGGGCTCTCTACTCTTTTCCACTGGTCTATGTGTCTGTTTTTATGCCAGTACCATGCTGTCTTGGTGATCACAGCTTTGTAGTAAAGCTTGAAATCAGGTAGTGTGATTCTCCCTGTTTTATTTTTATTTTTCAACATTTCCTTAGCGATTTGGGGTCTCTTCTGATTCCATAAAAATTTTTGGATTATTTGCTCCAGCTCTTTGAAGAATACTGGTGGAATTTTGATCGGAATGGCATTAAAAGTATAGATTGCTCTAGGCAGTATAGACATTTTAATAATGTTTATTCTTCCGATCCAAGAGCATGGAATGGTCTTCCATCTTTTTGTGTCTTCTTCAATTTCTTTCATGAGTGTTCTGTAGTTCCTCAAATACAGATCCCTTACCTCTTTGGTTAGGTTTATTCCCAGTTATCTTATGGTTCTTGGTGCTATAGTAAATGGAATCGATTCTCTAATTTCCCTTTCTGTATTTTCATTGTTAGTGTATAAGAAAGCCACTGATTTCTGTACATTGACTTTGTATCCTGCCACATTGCTGAATTGCTGTATGAGTTCTAGTAGTTTGGGGGTGGCTTCCAGACTCTTTCTATGAAGCCAGCATTACCCTGATCCCCAAACCAGGCAAAGACCCTACCAAAAAGGAGAATTTCAGACCAATATCACTGATGAATATGGATGCTAAGATTCTCAACAAGATCCTAGCAAACAGGATCCAACAGCACATTAAAAAGATTATCCACCATGACCAGGTGGGATTCATCCCTGGGCTACAAGGATGGTTCAACATTCGCAAATCAATCAATGTGATAGAACAAATTAATATGAGAAGAGAGAAGAACCACATGGTCCTCTCAATCGATGCAGAAAAAGCATTTGACAAAATCCAGCATTCGTTCCTGATTAAAACGCTTCAAAGTATAGGGATAGAGGGAACATTCCTGAACTTCATCAAAACTATCTATGAAAGACCCACAGCAAATATCATCCTCAATGGGAAAAAGCTTGCAGCGTTCCCGTTGAGATCAGGAACACGACAAGGATGCCCACTCTCACCACTCTTGTTCAACATAGTATTAGAAGTCCTAGCAACAGCAATCAGACAACAAAGAGAAATTAAAGGTATCCAAATTGGCAATGAAGAAGTCAAACTCTCTCTCTTCGCAGATGACATGATTCTGTATATGTTCGCATTGATTTTTAACAGTACATAGGGAAAGGTCAAGATTGAGACTAAACATGGCCTTAAAACACATGCTGGGGCTCCTTCTGATGTTCGATACTATGTCATCATTCTCTTTCCCCTTCTGAATGAGTTGTAACAGGCCCACCCAAAGTTAAAATATAAATTTTTCAGATGTAAAGGCAAATAGTAAGTATCTCTCTTGGCAGAACTATTAGAGTGTCTTAAGAATCCAATGTGCAGACTTCTGTATCTTTCCATGTGGAAACGCTAACATAATGGGGACCCGCCACATGTTCCAGCCAAGACATGTGTTCTGTGTTCGGCAGCCAGCAAGACCGGGCCCCGTGCTGGGCACTCCTTCTGCTTTTGGAGGAAACTGTGCGAACTGTTGCCCTGACCTGATCCCCTCAAGCCCACTTATGTCTTTGCTGTCCCCTCCAGCCGCACTCAGGCACGCAGCTTCCCAGAGTGCCCGCTTTGATGAGGTCTGTGCTGATTTCCATTCTCTGTGACGCCAGGCCTCATACCCGAGAATTTTGTGCTGCACATTTAACAATACATCTGTGTCCTATTTTCCCTGTACAGGAGTGAAATCCTGTCATTTTGTTTATACGGGCCTTGTACACTTCCCATTAATTTCTGGCTCTTTTATACACTTTAAAACTCTATGAATAAGTTTTTCATTTTTTGTAATTATACTTTTCAATGACTTATTCCTAGTATAGAGGGAAAACTCTCAATTTTGACTTTCATAGCTTCTAACAGGCTGACTATAACCGAACACTTTTAATAATCCTATTTTTTGTTCTGTTCTTTCCATGTGGATGATCATGTCTGTGATTCATGATAACTTGTAATTATATTGCAATTTCAGTATCTGTATCTCGTGTGTGTGTGTGTGTGTGTGTGTGTGTGTGTGTGTGTTTCAGTGAAGTTTAAACTCCTGGGAAGGTATTAACTAATGGGGTGCACATTCTTCTGTCTCTGATTTTAATGGATGAGCCGGTCCTGCTTACCTTCAGCGTGATCCTTGTGGCATTTTATTTACTGTGATAATTCATTGTTTAGGGCTCTTGTGCTCAATAGCTGAACAGAAAATTTGTCGGTCTTTTCTATTTCACTTAGTGAGTTTTGATAAGTAATTCCTTTGGATCATTCCTATCCAGGACACACACACATTTACAGGCCTTTAAATAGCAGATAAATCAATTGACGACACTGATGAAAACATGTTTCAAAATAACAAAGCCTGTTAGCTTTAAACCTAAGAACCCCAAGCTTTAAATTTTTGTAGGAAGGTTCCCTTTCCTTACCTTCTTAGTGTGTTCATGAACAGCCTTCTTTACCCAACCTGGAATCCATTGATAAGTCAGTAGGTTTGCTGTTCGGATTTTCCAGAACGGCCCTTAGGGGACAACATCAGATTATCCAGCTGAGAGAAAGCCTGAGCCATTCCCATTCAGTATGTTGCCTTTGACTTTGACCTTAAGGGCTTCAGTTCCGGCTTGTGGATCTAAGCAGCTTACTCTGCGGTCCTGCAGACTGGTTTAAATGGATTATACTGACCTTCTTCTCTTTCTTGACATTTTTGGGGACAGGTTTAACCTTTGATCTTGCCATATTTGAAATTTATTCATAACAATATGATCTGTGATATTTATTTTTTAAAAAGCAAAGTTAAAAGGAATTAGCAAATCCTACCCCTTCAGTAGAAACCAGTATGCACGGGACAAACACTAATGAAGGCCGGTCCCTGAATGTCCTGCACCCTGGTGACAGAAATCAGTCGTGTTCTGCAGTTCTCCGGGCTCCAGAACTTTGAACATAGAACTTCCTAGAAGGTAAATAAAAAATACAGCCTGTGGGGGCGATGTAGCAACAGGCATGCCCCGCAGAAGAGAGCGCCAGCTTCCACCGCCGAGCCCCCTGCCTGGAGGGGAGGCTGCCTTGGCCTTCCAGCGTCAGCGCGCTGCCCCACGCGGATCTGTTCCAGAGTCACAGGGAGTTTTGAAATCTCCTGTTTGATTAAAATCAAAATGTGAAAACTATAGTCCTCCTGGTAGTATATTCATAGAGTCTAAATATATGGAGGCTTTTGAAACCAGAAGTAAGAAGCAGAATGGCTCTTACGTAACTTCATCGGACCCAGGCGAAGAGCGCCACGTACCTTACGAGGCCGCATCTCGGAGCGGCGTGGAAAGCCCCACGCGGGGCCGTGGCCAGTGAGAGGACGGAGCTCTGCAGCTTCTTGGGGGATTCAGAGCTGCCTTCGCGAGGGCCCCGCGGTCACTCCCGCATGACATGTGCAAACATACTGCACCGAACCCGCGCGTGTTCTAAGGTCTGCGGGTCTGAGAGCCCTCGTTTTCTTAACTTCGCGTTTCTGCGGTGCCGTTCCCGATGTGTATGGTCAGTCGACGTGGATGGGCCGAGGGGATGAGGGGATGAGGGGATGGGGGCTGCCACGATGGATTTCGGTGAAGAGCCCTCTAGCTTTTGTCCTAAGAACGATCCCACGCACAGTCCTAGAGAAACAGGGTTTGCTTGTGTTTGAGATTGCACACTCAGACTGGTCACGTGCAAGGTGTGGCCCTATTCCTATTTGATTTGAAAATGGATTTAATAGATTTTTTTAAAAGGTTAATTCTAAAGATTTTTATTTATTTATGTATTTGATAGAGAGATCACAAGTAGGCAGAGAGGCAGGCAGAGAGAGAGGGGGAAGCAGGCTCCCTGCTGAGCAGAAAGCCCGATGTGGGGCTCGATCCCAGGACCCCGAGATCATGACCCGAGCTGAAGGCAGAGGCTTAAACCACTGAGCCACCCAGGCGCCCCTGAAAGGTTAATTCTAAAGAAGATAGTGTTTGTTATTACCATAGTTAAGATGTTCTTTCTTCCCTGAACTTGGTAGCACTTTAAAAAAAATTTTTTTAAGGACTTACACATTTATTTGAGAGGGGGAGAGAGAGAGAGAGAGCAGGGGAGGGGCACAGGGAGAGGGAGAGAAGGACTGTCCATCAGACTCTGAGCTCAGCGCAGAGCCTTACGCAGGGCCCAATCCCACAACCCGGAGATCACGACCTGAGCTGAAACCAAGAGTTGGACGCTTAACTTACTGAGCCCCCAGCAGGTGCCCCAGTACTTAACACTTTTTTTGCCCCCCCAAAAATAGTTTAATATGGTTATCTGTTGATATAGTGCCATTTCTTCCTGAGCCAAGAACCACACTAGCAATGCAGCATAAAGACCTATTTATGGACTAGGGAAAGGAGAAAATGGAGTGAAGATTCACTTCGTACAGTAATGGGGGAGGCATTATAGCAGCAGTAATATACCTAGAGAGAAATTCACGTGTAATTTAAGCGGAAGCAGTAGCGACGGCACTCCCGTAGCATTCCAGCTTGCCCGGTGTGGCTTAGCTCCTCTGCCTATGTTAGCTCATGCGTTCTTCCTGGCCGCCCTGGGAGACACAGGGCACCTGATTGGGCTAAGGCTCCCAGCAGGCAGGCGGTGGAGCTGGGAGTCCCCCGTCCATGGTGTGTTCTGAGTCTGTGGTCTTCCTGGTGGCACCGTGCTGTCTCCACAGATGTGAGTCACCCTCTGATCTTGAGCATTCTTTCTGTGCTGGAGGGAATGGCTTTCCTGCACCGACCACATTCACTGAGCCATGATGCCTGGCGAGGGCAGGGCGGTGGGTTCCAAGGGAACGTGCATAAGTCACCTCATTGATATTCACTCCCTGCGGCCACCCCACCAAACTCAAATAACTCACTGCAGACCAGCCCAGGGGAAACGGAAGGTTTCATTCTGTGATTGAAGATTTACAAAAACAAAGCCTAATGGTATGCAGGGCCACTACCAACAGATATTCAATAAGCATCAACTAATATCACAAGTGATGGCGAATTCAGGAAAGTGCAATATTGAACATCGGTCTTTCTAAATGTTAGAGAGGGTGACTTTCCTAGCTTCATTCCCTCGCAAATCACCGCTTCGTGGGTCTTCACCCAGGTGACAAAGAGAGACGTCGGGGCTGTTGGAAGTGAATTTGCTCGTAATAAGGCCAGATGCTCAGAGATCAGAATGAACACGCACACACACATACGCGTGCACACACACAGACACGCACGCACACACAGGCTGTGGTCGCCCACGTGCCTGCAGGAGGGCTGACGAGCTAGCTCCCTCCCGGACCGAGAGGAGAAGTGCCACGTTTCCTCTCGCCCGCTTCCTTTATGGCTGGGCTTTTGGCTTTCGGAAGTACACCGAAGTGAGTTCAGTCAGTGAGTTCATTATTCAAGAGCCTTTCAAAGCCCGCATAAATGACACACTGGGTGACTCATTAAAACGTTTATCAAAAGTGCTTTCAGTTTCTTTACAAAGCTAGAGGAATGCATGCAGAACGGAGGAGTTCCTTCAGACTTCTCGTTCTCACATGCTGAAATAGCGTCAGAACTTTTGGGCTCTTACCCGACCAATTCCGTGTGGCACCCACTTTATTTCATATCAACAGGGAAATGCAGGATGCCTGTGGAAAAACTATTTTTGAGCTGCTTATTTTCTCCAACATAAGTTTGCTTCTCAAGTTTTGAAAAGAGAAACTTCTTTTCCAAAAAATCAAAGTTAGGCTCACACAGTTGCTTGAGCTACCAAAAAATCAAAAAATAGATACAAAGATTTCAGGATGATGGTCTGCCTTATTAGCACAGAGCTCGCGACACCTGCATCTGTGTATAATGACACAGACCAGCGCTGCCCCCATGTCTCTGCACACCTGAGTTTTCCAGAATGCTCCCCACACAGCGGTCTTGGTCCCGAACACTTTGGGGGATGGTTACAGAGCGTCTGCCCACCTGCGGCAGCCCCCCATCCGCTGACCCTCCTGGGCTCAACAACCCTGAGCCTTGAGGCGCCCAGCTTCTCCCAAATGCATTGAACTGTGGAGACTTTTTCCATGTAACATCTGTTAACACCCTCGTCTCGGAAACAGGCTCTGAGAAACCTAACTCCGCTTTCTCCACATAAGAGAAAAAATAAATCTAGAAAGTTCTCTGTTTCCAAAAATGAGCAAAAAGCACTCTGCAAGGGTTTTTCCCCAGAGTGAGGGAAGCATGTGCCAATTGTGAAGGAGAATTCGGGGTCAGCAAAGAAGTAGGCTGAGGTGGGTAAGTACCTTCTGAGGGCAGCTGTAAGAGGCAAGGGAACTGGTCTGTGAGCCACGGAGCACCGCAGACCCCACTGTCTTCTTCCTGAGTGGTTTCGCGGGACCGAGTCCCACTTCACAGATGTGACATCTGCAGCATCCGGGGCCTCTGTGTGTCACGGGAAGGCCCAGATGGAGGGACCCGTCTCACTAGCCAGAGGCTAAGGGTCCCACTGTGAGACCACAGACCCCCTCAGTGACAAATGATAGGAACTGGTCACCGCATGACCTCATCTAATATTCTACAGTTTTGCCAGTGAAGTTGCAAACTATCAATATTTAGAAGTTTCCAAATATTATAATATTTTGGTCTTGGAAAAATACTAAGATGACTAAATCTGCAGTAACTTTTAATTTTAGCTTTAGTATTCCAAGAACATGTTGATCAGCCTCAGTCATTTTTTTGCTGGATAAAATATATCTTCAAATGATTGTAGACTCATTAACAACTCTGTGACTTAAACAGCATTTGAATTTGTGGGGGCTTTTCCATCATGTGTCCATCTGTCAGCTCAGTGCTTTCCCCAGGGGTCCTGATGGTGTACAGATCAGGGTTTATGTTTGTGATCTTTATTGCTGCAGCCTTTGATTTTAAAAAGTTTGCTACTATATTGTCTTTTGGTTAGTCAGTGGTTGTTGTTTCTGTTCCTCTGAATCAGTCTCTTAGAACAAATAGGATTGTCTCACAAAACTCTTCCCTGGATTCTGGTGTTTTAAGCTGACAAGTTTGTCTGCAATGGATTTTGGCATTTCCCTAGGTTTTTTCCCTAACATGACTTTAACTGCCAAAGAAAGAGATGCTTTTTTTTTTTTCTAGAGATTGTCTACCTCTTTATACACCATATTGTGTAAACTTGGAACTGCATGTCTTTGAAAGATGCGGGTTTGTTAATGAGTTTAATTCTTTATGCAGTGTCATAAATTTCTCTGGTGGTTCCTAATTCCTTCTTTACTCTTGGTTTTGTTGGGTTCCATTGTACAGAGAGAAGTAGTGAATATTTATATGATTGTTTCATTTCTATATTTACTCAGTATACAGTTTCCCCTCCGGTGAGTACCTATCAAATGTAGTTCATTGAGTCGTCAGATGGCAGAAACCCAAAGGAAAATCTAATCTGGACCTGACTCTGAAACCCTGGGTGTGTACAGTTTTTTAAATTTAAATTCAATTAGCCAACGGATAGAACATCATTAGTTTCAGACGTAGAGTTCAGTAATTCACTGGGAGCACAGAATGCCCAGTGCTCTTTACATCATATGCCCTCCTTAATGCCCATCCCCCAGTGACCCCATCCCCCACCCCCTCCCCTCCAGCAACCCTCAGGTTGTCTCCCAGACTTCAGAGTCTCTCATGGTTTGTGTCTCTCTCTGACTTCGTCCCGTTCTGTTTTTCCCTCCCTTCCCCAACGATCCTCTGGGATGTTTCCTATGTTCCACATTTTCAATAAAGGGGCAACTGCCTTTTTGTACACCTTTCCCATTAGAATTCCTTTAAGAGAGAACAACATTTTAGATTTTAAGATTTGGGGATCTGGGTTTTAACACAGTTTCACTCCTTGTCCACCTGGCGTTTACAGTAGCGTGTGCCGGGGGCTCGGATCCTGGTGCGGTTGCCAGTTCCAGTGCGCCTTCCTCGCTCGCGCTCCCCCCGGGCCATGGCTGATTCCTCTCCCTGGCATTCTGGCAGCCTTACTTTCCACCCTATCCGTAACCCAGCTCTGATCTGTGACAGGCCCGTCTCTCGGTCTCGTGTGGTCTAATCACAGCATCGCTCATTGACCCTCCAATGAAAGAAACTGAGCCGAAGTTAAAGGACCACACGTGGCATTATCCTTATGGCTGGTGCAGTAACCAGCGTGTCGAGAGCCCTTCCTTTTTCCTTTCTCAAGTCATTTTGTTCAAGTTATGGAAACGATGCCACCTGAGCACATGCTCTCCCTTCCAGAGGGGTTCTGTGGTTGCCGGTGGAATGCGCCTTTGGGAATGGAGACAGAGTCTGAGATCGGTGGTGTTGGTTGACCCTGGTTGACCATGGTTGTTGCTACTGAGGGAGAGAATTTCCTACCAGAAACACCTTTGCAGGTGCTGCTGCCCCACCAGGGATTCTTCCCTTCTTGGAAATGAAATAGGGGTCTTTAGAGTCTCCTAATGAGATCAGAGAGTTCACCCACTCTCTTACCAGAAAAATTCATGATCTAGGTCAATGTCTTCTTCATTCTCTTCGACTTACAACTGTTCTAGCAAATGTGTTATTTTTTCCAGCTCGTGACTTCTGTGTGTATGTGTGTGTGAAGAATTCATTTTTCTTATTTTTGGGGCCACGCTGTAACGGACCAGGATGAGACTAAGTTAACATCCGTAGACTTCCCATTGCACAAGTTAAACTGAGGTAATCAAACCTGCCGTGTCTGCTCACAGTTGTTTCTCAGACTGGTGATGACAGCAGCCCTTCGGCTGTAATGGGCTATGAAAGTAGAAGCTCTTTTGCGTTGGGAGGCTGGCTCCTCTTGACAGCTTTGCTCAGAAGGCGGCACACATGGCCACACACTGGAGGCACAGAGTGGGAACAAGCCACCCCAGTTCCATGTGGGGAGTGCCACGGAGCACCCAAGAGAGGGCTCCTTAAGGCCGAGGGTGGGTGGGGAAGGTTCTGGAGAAGAGGGCATTGCAGATCGGCGGGACTGAGGCAGCCACACACATCAGCAAGAAATCGGAGCGTGCAGACATGTTTGGGGACTCTACACCTCCTACAGGTGTTTGGACCTGGCTCGGGTCTGGGGGTGAGATCTTACAGATGGTACCTGTAAAGGGCTCGGGCCACAGCCTTGAAAACACATACAGTCCATGACAGGCTGTGGCCTTCATTAGACGGGCACTACTCACTCATAGTCCTCCTTTCCTTGGTCACTAAAGTGCTTAGAATAGTTGGTGTTGGAAGCTTGTTTTTTTTGTGTCCCATGTATCTAACCTCCTGCCTGATTGTTCCACTGAACCTGCTGGCTCTCAGGGAGTTTTCTCTCCCAGGTGGCAAGCCCAGAGTCGGAATGGTGACCTGCCCAGATTTAAGATGAAAACACAGATGGGTTGTCTGCCTTTGGAGAAGCAAAAAAGGTGGGCACTTACGACCCAGGCAAAGTTATTGAGAATTAAATCACTTAATTTAGCGGTTTTAGGCCTCTATTCCCATAAGTACAGAAAATTTCATTCTGGCTGGAAGATGAAGAATTTTCCATAGGCAAAGATTCATAGACCCACTAATAATCTTGGAAGCATCAGGAGCCATGAATATCTTCGAAGCCAGTCTCAATGATGTTATCAAAGAGTTGAATTCAGGGACTCCGTTAAGGTCATACCGCCTTTTTATCCCTCGTGGATACAAACCATCTGGCTTCTGCTGGAATCATTCATTTAAGCTTTTCCCTAAAGGTCACGTTCCAAACCAGATCGAATTTGTGATTCAGTGAGAGGCCGTGTCCACGATGTCCAGCAGGCAGACATTTCTCAAGGACAAAATGAGAAACGTGGGTCGAAACTGGCTGGTCCTTGCCTTTTTGTCCTGAGTACCTGAACTGTGAGTCGAACACCATCCTAAGAAACTTACATAGACGTGCTTAAATATCTTCGTGTTCCGTAATTTTGTTGTAATAAATACAGTTTAATGTACTGTGTCTTTGCTGTAGCATTTGAGGGCAGTATGACTGCATGGATTTCTCTGAGACCGGGAGGCAGAGTGGAGGCTCCCTCCCAATTCAGTGTGTCACAAGCAGGTGAATCGGAGCGCTGTCAGGTTTTAGACCTGGGTAGAAGCAGTGCAAGGTGAGCCCAAGTGAGGATGACAGAGAAATGCAGAAGAAAGAGAACGGACAACCAGCAAAAAGCTATACAAATTAAGGAAAAGCCAAGGCATTAGGAGGAAAAAAATCTTATGGCCAAGAGTAGGAAATAAAACCACAAAAGGATATATAAATATTTTTAGCCCCCACACTATAGAATTTCCCCTGCTCTTCTAGAATATGGCTTCCTGGTAACTTTCCTTTACATTTCAATATATTGGACATAATTCAAATATTATATTATTTCAGCTCAGTTTCAGGGAAATAGCACTGTAATGTTATTTCCTTTATGTCTGAAAACTGCGACTTCTGTCCTGGACTGCTGTAAATGTTCTTTTATTATTCAGCCCTTAGCCCTCTGTCTCACGGGGTCCCAGCAACAGCCCCCTTGTCCACACATTGCTTGTTGATTCTACCAGAAATATTCTTAGCTTATCTGTCATTAGAGATTTATTGTGAAAATCAAAAGCAATAATTTGGACATTATATACTGTATGAATCAGTTCTTTTATAAAATCTAAAGCTTAGCTTTAGTGATTGCTTTGGAAAGTAAGTTTGCTCAGCATTTACTTCACTATAATTAAAACAAATGACTCTTTTTTTAAAAATTGGTGGTTTATTAATAAAGAAGAATAACCCCCTCTTTTTTTAATTGGTCTTCAAAATTTCTAGGAAACACGTGGGTTGTGGGAGCTGTGTAACCATAAGCCATAAGCCATTTGACCTATGGTCAGGTTGGTTTCCAGCTTATTCAAGAGCACATGATGTGAAGAAAAAAAAATAGATTTCTTGCAATTAGTAAAGGTGAGCTTTACAAATAACCTTTTTAGGTATGTGTCCCCGGCAGTCTGTCTCTTTAACAGTCTACCCACGGAGGCTGTCCTGCAGCTTCTCCTGGGAACGAAGGCTCAGTGCCAGCCTCCGGACATGGGTGTTGGGAACAGAGAACATCAGAAGGGAGGTGAGACCTGGGAGAAGGTTCAGAGGAGATACCTTCTCAGAGAAAAATTTAGGACGGTTCTCTTTTAGGTGACTTAGGTGGAAAAGAAAGCGGGACTTGGAGTATTTTTGACAAAAGTTTTTTTTTTTTCTTTAATGTGCAAGTTTATTAGCGATTAGAAAAATAAAATTAACCGAAATCATAAATATCATTTTGAAATAAAACCTAATAATGATAGCTTAAACTTCAAATTAAAAAGTCATGCCTTGGGGCACCCAGCTGGTTCAGATGGTAGAGTATGTGATTCTTGATCTTGGCATCAGAAGTTCAAGCCCAACATTGGGTGTACTTAAAAAATAATAATAATAATGTCTTATTTAATTATAAAATCTCCATTTCAGTGGTGCCTGGATGGCTCAGTCAGTTGAGCATCTGCATTTGGCTCAAGTCATGATCCCAGGCTCCAGTGATCAAACCCCACATCGGGGGTCCCTACTCAGCGGGGAGTCAGCTTCTCCCTCTCTCTCTGCCCCCGCTGCCCCACTTGCAAGGCTAATGGTCTCTCTTAACTAAATAAATATATAAAGTCTTTTTTAAAAAATCTCCACTTCATTCTACCTTATGTCATCTCTTTCTTTCCCAGGATTTCCTACCCATTACATTTATTTCAAAATCATTTACCTTTAGCTCTGGGAGGATGGTTATATTAGCTGTTTTTAAAAGCCTTTGCTAATTCTCACATCTGTGACATGTCACACGTAATCTCTGTTGGTTTTGCTTTTACATGTGAGTTGAGATTTTCCAGAACCTTAACAGGCTGAGGAATTTTAGATTGATTCTTAGACATTTTGACTATTACGTCATGGGATTCTCGGTCTTGTTTCAATCCTAAGGGGAACATTGATGGCTTGTTTTAGCAAGCAACCGACCCAGTTGGTTACAGGCTGCAGGTTTTAAAAATTTTGTGTAGCTTGTTCTCCTGTACTAAGGATTATATGAATCAGTGTTGAGGGCCTAATTACATGCCTCCTTTCTTCAGATTCATTTGGTTGAGTCCTAACCCCCAGTACCTCAACATGTGACTATGTTTTGGGGTAGGGTCTTCACAAAGATCATTAAGATTGAATGAGGTCATGTGTGTGGGGGGTTCATCCAGTAGGATGGGTACCCTTATATAATAAGAAAAGATTAGGACACACACACACACGCAGGAAATGCCACGTGAAGGCACCAGAAGAAGGAGGACATCTACAAGCTAAAGGGAATGGCCTGAGAAGAAACCAGCCCTGCTGATACCTTGAGTTCAGACCTCCAGGCTCAAGAATCGTGAGAAACTAAACTTCTGTTACATAAGCCCCCGTCTGTTGTAGTTTTTATGACAGCCCAAGCAGACTAATACATTCAGAGTTGGTATTATTTTGTTCATGATTTGAAGAGAGAAACTTGTTTTTTTGAAAATCTACCTTATGAAATTAGTAACATGACATTAAATAGAAGAAAATAATTAACATGCAAACTCGTGTTCACATAAGGTACAAGAAAATGTTCAGTGTGTCTTCGGAGGAGGGCCTGTGGAGGGGGTGTCCTGAGGTTTGTGTTCACAGGAGTGACAGATAATCACCTCTTTTCCATATTGTAGGAGAAATGGATGAATGACTCTAAAAAGAGAAAGACAAGGGGGAAAGACTTGGAGATTTGACTGCATAACTTTTTAATTTCTTTCCGTAAAATTGATCTATGCAAGAATAAAATGATATTAAACAAAAAAAAACCTGGGAAAACCTTTGCAGCATCTATGGGACCAAGTTGATTTTTTCAATAGAGGAATATTTTCAAGTGAATTAAAAAAACTAGTAATAGGCCAGGGAGAGGGGACCGTAAGCTATGGATGTGGAGCAGCACGCACGCACACACACACGTGAGCGCACACACAATAGATGTGAATGTCATTCACAGTGTTGAAATTAAAGCATCCTTAAGCAACGTAGAAAACCTGTCAAAGACATGTAAAACTTAGGTTAATGAGAAGTTGTACAAAGGAGCCTCCTTCTATGCTATTTGCATCCTTTCAATAGATCCGGTATTTAGAGGGCAATCTGTTAAAATACGGCAATGATTTTCTCTTGCAGAATGCCCTTTGACCGATCAGTGACGTTGTCGTCATGTGTCCTAAGGAGATAAGGATGAATGTGTGCAGAAATTTAGCTTCCAAGAATGTTTATCCCTGTATATTTTATAATGGTAAAAAGTAGAAAGAGGGAAGTGTCTGACAGTAGGGAATGGCTTAAATAAATGTTGTTATATTCAAATAAAATCATACAGAGATTTAGGAGTAATGGAATGGGAAGTATTTTTTACATTATTATGTAAAAAAGTTTCAAATTTATAGGGCTATTACAGTTCTATTTTCGTAAAGAAAAATGTTTACACGTGAACACAAACCAGTGGAATGATATACATCCAAATGCTGACGTGGAATATTTTGGATTATAGGTGATGTTTTGTTTTTCTGGATTGTCTTCCCCATGTTCTAAAATAAACATATAATGTTTTTTTTTCAATTTATTTATTTTCAGAAAAACAGTATTCATTATTTTTTCACCACACCCAGTGCTCCATGCAAGCTGTGCCCTCTATAATACCCACCACCTGGTACCCCAACCTCCCACCCCCCCGCCACTTCAAACCCCTCAGATTGTTTTTCAGAGTCCATAGTCTCTCATGGTTCACCTCCCCTTCCAATTTACCCAAATTCCCTACTCCTCTCTAACGCCCCTTGTCCTCCACGCTATTTGTTATTTATTTTTTAAAACTCAACATAATTTACTTAAATATTAAGAAAGATATTCCAGAAGTAGTAGTGATAGGATTATTTTGATTTCACAGAGTTGGTGATGTAGGACTTAAAATGTGAAGTGTTTTTGCCTTCATTTTTCAGTAACGTCTTGCTCTTATTTTGTTGATTTCACTGGAAATTATCTATTATTTTAAATAATCCTAAAATTTAGGTCTTCCAGAGTTTAACAGATACTCTGTTGCTGTGCATACCCTTGACAAAGCCATTTATTTTATAGTTACTCTCGGAATGGGTCTGACTTTTAATTATGAGTCAGTTAAGAAAATTAAGTTTCAGCTTTATTTTTACAATCAAATATGTCCAGGGACCATTTTTACCAAAATAATTCTGTACAAAAAAACCCCCACAATCTAATGTATTACAAATAATCAAATCTATTGGAAAACAAAATTGTTATTTTTAAAATGACTTCTCCCTAAGACACCATTGTTGTGTATCAAGAATTAAGAAATACCAAGCCTGTTTATGACAGAGAGAGAGAGAAGGGTGTGTGTGTGTGTGTGTGTGTGTGTGTGTGTCTAACTGGCCAGTACAACTATCCTTTTGCTCTTGACTAAAGCAACAAGGAAGTATTGTTTCAGCTGAAATCTGTGAAACTGACTCTCCGGGTGTGGTGCTCTGGGCTTTAGGCGTCTTTATCCAGAAGTCTGTGGGCCTGAGCATCCTTGGCCCGCCCTCCTCCAGCCCCCAGAGACACGGAGCCAAAAATGTTTTCTTTCTGGCTCACCGCTCTGCACACAGGCCCTCCCCAGGGGTGGACGGCAGTCACAGAGCGGTCACGGGGCTGCCACAGATGGCTCTGTGCGAAGGCTGCAGCCTCCGTGGATGCCTCTTGGGGGAGGGGCGGTGGCTGGGGACCGGGCTCCTGTCACCCTCCAGAGGCTGTCCCGCGGGCTAGTGGGCAAAGCCAGGTCCGCTGATTACCCCTGGCAAGGGCCTGCCCTTCCTCCTCCCACATCTGCATTTCTGGGTTTGCATGTGGAGTCGAGACAGATGGCTTAGGTGAAACAGGGCTACAGAAAACAAGGAACCTTCTCATGGCACCTTGTGTAAGACTTGCGGTGCAGTCCAAGAATTTCAGAGGTTCTTGGATAAATAAAAGTAACACCGCCGAGTCTTGCGGGCTTGCTGTGTGCCAGACACGGCACAGAGTGGTATTATCCAGCGTGTTCCTTGATTTAAATGCACAGAACGACAGTGTTCCTGTTCTACAGAGGATGAGAGTGAGACTCTGGTCGTTTAAGTAACTTGCTAAAGGCCACACGGTATGTAAATGACGGAAATCGAACCAATTTTTTCACACACACGCTCATCGACATCATGGTTAAGGGGTCGCTTACCTTGGGGGTTCGTTCTAAGTATACCCCCAAACAGTAAACGGGTTTTGCTGAACAAGCAGAGTACAGAGCCGTCTGAAGCTGGCAGACTATTTTTAGGAAAATCTGTGTGCAGGTATGGTTTAACTGAATAGATTTATCTTCCCTGAAAATGCAAATTTTTAGTGTCACTGCATCTGTGTGTGTGTGTGTGTGTGTCTGTATCTGAAGAAGTTCCCTCATCTCAGGCGAGATCTCATTCCTTTCTTCATGAGTTGGTCCTGAAAATTATTCTTTGTCTCCTGAGTTTATGACAGATAGAGGTGCTGTCTTCCTATTTTTCCTGGACTAATAGTCTGGCCATTGGTCAGTCTCTGCCCCCCCAGAGAAATGGGCTCCAGAGTGTTCCAGGGCGGCCAGGGTAAGGCAGTCTGAAGAGGTCACACCGTAGATAGAGCAAGACCTGCAGGGTGAGAATATTGGTGCTACGTTAAAGTAAACCGAGCATTTCATTTGTAATTTCGTATCGGACACCTGACTAAAGAATGCAAGATAGTCTCTAAAGCACATGTGTGAGGCTACTCTGTTCTGGAGAAGACACTGAACCAGATCCTGTATTTGGAATATTTTAATGCCGTTTTACCATCTACCAGATTTGCAGGTAACATACACACGTGTGATTTTGATGTGCATGTGCTTGGCACACAGGTTTTTTCTTTTCCTTTTATTTATTTATTTATTTATCTATTTTTTTAAAGATTTTATTTATTTATTTGTCAGAGAGAGAGGGAGCGAGAGCGAGCACAGGCAGACAGAGAGGCAGGCAGAGGCAGAGGGAGAAGCAGGCTCCCCGCCGAGCAAGGAGCCCTATATGGGACTCGATCCCAGGACGCCGGGATCACGACCTGAGCCGAAGGCAGCTGCTTAACCAACTGAGCCACCCAGGCGTCCCCTTTTATTTTTTAATTTTAGTTTTTCAGTGTTCTATGATTCATTGTTTATGCACCACACCCAGTGCTCCATACAGTCTGTGCCCTCCTTAATACCCACCACCAGGCTCACCCCCCCCGCAAAACCCTCAGTTTGTTTCTCAGAGTCCACAGTCTCTCATGGTTCGTCTCCCCCTCCGATTTCCCCCAACCCCCTTCTCCTCTCCATCTCCCCATGTCCCCTGTATTATTTCTTATGCTCCAGAAGTAAGTGATACCATGTGATAATTGACTTTCTCTGCTTAACTTATTTCACTCAGCATAATCTCTTCCAGTCCCGTCCATGTTGCTACAAAAGTTGGGTATTCACCCTTTCTGATGGAGGCATAATACTCCATAGTGTATATGGACCACATCTTCCTTATCCATTCGTCCGTTGAAGGGCATCTTGGTTCCTTCCACAGTTTGACGTTTGTGGCACACAGGCTTTCTCGAAAAGGAAGGGTGTCTGTGATTCGCACTCAAGGAGTGAAGTTGGGTGATGATGAAGGTGACACAGTGGTTGGAGCTAGCAGCTGGGACGTGGCTCCGGTCATGTCTGAAAGGCCCCCTGGAGAAACTTCTAGAAGGCTGCCTCTGTGTTATAAACACGCTCTAGGATAATGCTGATTGCTCCTTGACTCCTTCCTTATCACTCTCAACATTAAGATAATCAACTACTCATAATTAATTAATTAAAACAAAATTTGGAAAATTTCCAGGACAAAATTTCCTTCTAGAGCAGAAAGATAAGGGAGGCTTGGAGAAAATTTCCTAACTCCAGTGGACCAGAGACAAGGAAAGGGGTTAAAAACACTTACATTTTGATTGTCAACAAGAGTAACAGGGAAGTCAAGTTCTGGAGCCCATCTGGAGAGGAAAGAGCAGGAGAGAGGCAGCTGTTCCTACTGGACAGGAGGTCAGCCAGAGCGACCCACGGGTGTGTGTCTCTTGGTGGAAGCTTCCGGTGTTCTCGAAAAGCTGTGGTACTCTGTGTGCTCCCTCCAGCGACTAGGAAAGCCTGCTCTGTACATCTGTGACCCTGGACAGTTGATCCCAGCGCAGTGTGTGGTGTTGGAGGATGCAGGGAACGAGAATGTTTGTGATGGGCATCACTTGTGCCTCTGGTTTCTCGGTGCCTGATGTACCTGAGAGCACGTGGAGGGTGTTCTGCAGAAGGAAGCCTTCTGAAGTGCTCGCTTGTGCACTGATGGTACCGGCGGTCACAGGGAAGAGAAGTCTGGGACAAGCCCCCGTGCCGTTGTATTTAGAAAGTTCTATAAATGGAGCATTGAGCACCCCTCCCCGCCACCAAGCATAAACACTTAGCTCTTTCTTCTCGCCCTTTCTGTACGCTGGAATACTGTTCACATGCTCCGACCTGCTGCCGGGGTATTTTTAAAAAGAGAAATTCTTCTTTTCAGCAAGATTTTTATTTGTTTTTTCTTTTGGCCTTGTTGTTGTCTGGCTGTTTTTGCCCTGAGTGTATAGTTTGTTTATTTGATTTCTCTTAAATAACTGAGTATTTGGAGATTGTGGGTAGGTCTGTTATTTTCGGAGGTTGCTTTTTCTCGGAGTCCATGGTGCGAGCTGTCTTTTTTTTTTTTTTAAGATTTTATTTATTTGTTTGAGGGAGAGGGAGCATAAGCAGGGGAGTGGCAGAGGCAGAGAGAGAAGCAGACTTCCCACTGAGCAGGGAGCCTGACAAAGGGCTCAATCCCAGGACCCTGAGATCATGACCTGAGCTGAAGGCAGACATTAACTGACCAAGCCCCCCAGGTGCCTCAGTGAGCTGTCTTAATGCGGCAGCGGGACTCCCCTTCCCATCTGGGTTCACATTTGAGCAGGGAGCTGCCTCTGGACCTCCCCTCCCTCTTCCTTACCACCCCCATGCCCTAAGCAGGGCAGAATTCCTTGAAAACACCCTGTGGAAGGCAGTACACAGCCAGCTTCTCTTGGTCTGTGTGTAGTCTTCCCTAGAGGGCTAGCTGGGGTACAAAAACAGAGACCCTGGTAAGTAAGGACCCCTCGTGGATCACTCAGACACATTTCCTTTCAAGCAGGGACATTGTCATCTTTTACTCTAATATTACTTCCTTGGAATGAAGGATAAGTCTTAGGAAACAGAGTTAACCTCTGGGGGTCAGTTGCTCCTACCTCTACAATGGGTCATGCAGTTTCACCTTCATTGATGGCCAAGTAGCTCCTCTCAGACTACTCACCCCCAGGATAACTCCACAAACTCTGCATAAAATGTGAACAAAAACTATCCGAAAGCTCTGGTGAATGGCCGAGAAGAAGCAGAACATGCAGAGTCAGCGCTTGGATGGAAAGATCAGCCCATAGAGGAGTTTTCTCTTCTTCTGGATCTGGGATCTTGGGGGAAGCCTCGGTCAGCCCCAGCGGGAAGGGACGAACTCAGAAGATGTCTACGGTTTCCTGGACTGGGTCACCAGGAAGACAGTGCGGGGACCCGCCATCCGCTGGCACAGGGGGAGAGAGCCTTCAAGGGAGAGCCCCCAGGGCTGATTGTGAACCCCACTCCTGAAAGAAGCAAGGACAAGACAGAAGCCTAGGATGGAGCTGAGCTGGCCGCCGCTGCCCCTTGTGGGCGTCTTGTCCTCGTGGGCATTGGGAGGGAGAGTTAGAGATGCTTCCTGTCATCTACAGCAGGCTCTCCAGTGTGACGCCGGGAGACATCACCAAGGAGCCACTGGATCCACTGAAATGGAATGAAAACAGAAACAAAAACAACTGACCCAAAGGGAAGCAGAGAGAGGAGGAGAAGAGGAACATGAAGCAGTTGGGAGAGACAGAAAGCACCCAGTAACAGTGGCTCTAATCCAGCCTTGTTAATAACTGTGTTACAACGAATGAACTACATGCAAAACCACAGTACGTATTGGAAAGTTGCCAAGAGAGTAGATCTTAGAGTTCTCATCACAAGGAGCATTTTGTGATAATTCTGGAGGGATGGATGGTAACAATTTATTGTGGTAATCCTCTTGCAATACATAAATACCCAGTCGTTATGTTGTCCCCTAACCCTTATACAGGGCTGAACGTCGGTCGTGTTCCAGTTGTAAAAAACTGTAGTTGGCAGCGTACTGGTCAGGAGGGAGCCGAGGCTGTGGGTTCCCTCCACAGCTGCTCTTCCTTCCGCCATCCTGCTTGCTGCCACAGGCACGATGCCGTGAGGCACCTTGCTTCCTGGGCCACAGTCAGCTCGGGAGACAGGGTCCCCCTCCGGATCCAGATGAACTCTGACCTGCTCAAGACAATCCCGGGTCTGTTTTCCCTTGCCAGGGGAGCCCAACCCAAGAACCCAAGGAAAACCCACAGAGGAGCTTTGTCACTGGCACAACGGATGAGTGAAGGGATAATTGATTATTAATAGACATGATGCAGTAGCCTCTTTGGAAGATAGTTTGGTGGTGTCTTACAAAGCAAAATATCGTCTTATTATGAGACCCAGTAATTGTGCTCCTAGGTATTTATCCAAATGAGATTAAAAGAAAAAAACTTATATCCACACAGAAACCTTCACACACATGTTCATAGCACCTTTATGCATAATTGCTGGAAGTTGGAAGCAAACATATGTCTTTCAACAACTGAATAGAAGAATAAGCCGTGGTCCGTCTGCACAGCGAACTCAGTGATACAAAGAGATGAGCTATCGAGCCATGAGAGGACATGGAGGAGCCTTTAATTTCAAAAATAATAATAAACAAAACCAAAAGGCATAGGGAAACCTTTCTAACAAGGATGGCTCAAGTTAGAATCAGTTGCCTCCTCAGGTACATGGAAACAAAAGCCACCAACTACACAAAGAGATTGAAATTACTGGAATAGGTAAAAAGCAAAACCCAGTACTAGACTATGGACAAGAGATGCACTTTAAATGGAGAGACAGGCCAAAGATACAAGGGTTGTGTGGGATACGCCATAGGGACAAGCGCCGTAAGACCACAGTGGCTGTGTGCCGATCTCATTCAAGACCCAGAATTACCAGACGTCACAATCGGACGGTGCCTTCATTAGGAAGACAGAGCAGCCTCAGACAATGTCTGTGCTTCAAATAACCAAGAATAGAACTGATAGCATGAAAAAGAGCAAGAGGCAAATCCCCTTTGCCTGAACTGGTGATAATTAGGGGAAAAAATAACACCAATCTGACACAAGACATTTAAAGAAATGGAAATGGGAAAGAACACCTCTCGACTCATTCTATGAGGCCAGTATTACCTGGTTACCAAACTTAACACAGGCATTTGAGAGAAAGGGACTGAGCCATCTTCCTAATGAATTTATATGCAAAACCCTTATTAAAATATTAGCAAATCAAATCCACCAGTACGTACAAGGGACCACATTGGTTTTTTCCCAAGAATGTAGAGTAGTTTAACATGTGGAAATGAATCAAGTTAGTCCACCATGTTTACAGGACGAAGGACAGGAACGATGTCAGCATTGCAACAGATGGAAGAGCATTCAGTAAAGTTCAACACCTTCTATGACAGCGACTCGGTCGTTAGAAGAGAAGGAAACACTTTTAAAACAGCAAAGGACATATATGACACACACACGGCCAATACCCTACACCATGACAAAATGTCAGACACTTCCCCTCTCAGATTTGGAACAAGGCTCTCCTGTTTAATATTTTACTGCAGGTCACGTGAGTGAGATGAGGCAAAAATAAATAAAAGGCATCAACATAGAAAGTAACAAGTGAAACCATCTCTTTTCACAGAGGACCAATCATTTACACAGAAAATGCTCAGGAATTGAGTGAACAAGCCAGCATAAAAAGTTTGAGGGGCCCAAAGCCAATACACAAAAATCAGTTGTACTTTTATATACTGTCAGGAAAAAATTGAAAAATAAAAGTAAAAGTAGAATTCTGTTTATAGCTATGTAAGCAAACAAATATTTGGTAATACATTTAAGAAAAGACAAGGGATATCTCTACACTTACATTTATGCAGTTGTTAAAACATGTTTTAAAAAACAACAACAAATTGGGGCATCTGGGTGGTTCGGTCGGCTAAGCGTCTGCCTTTGGCTCGGGTCATGATCTCAGGGTCCTGGGATCCAGCTCAGGGAGAGCTGCTTTTCCTTCTGTCCCTCACTCGCCCATGCTCTCTGTCTCTTTCTCTTGCTCTCTTTCTCTTTCTCAAATAAGTAAGTAAAAATAAAAATAAACCTAAGTAAATGGAGCCATTTATTGTGCTCACGGGTTGGAAACCTCAGAATTTTCTCAAGATTCCCATATGTAAATAATCAGTTCCAATGGTAAAACCAAAGGGTTTTTTTGTAGAACTTTATAAATTAATTATAAAATTTACATTGAACTGTCAAGGACTTAGGATAGTCAAATTATCATATAAAGGTAGAGGAAAGTCAAGCTCTTCCCTTTGGTTGGTTTTTGTAGTCAAGATAGTTCGTGTTGGCGTGACAGTCTACCAGTGGGGCAAGGGGTCAGCACAGACAGTTCATAGTAGCCACCACTAATGCAGTCATTGGATTTTGGGCAGAGACGCCAAGGTAATCTCAAGGGTGAATGAACGTCTTCAAACTACTGTTGAAACAACAGAATATACATGAAAGGAAAAAAAGCAAAAACTAAAAACCTATATCTCTACCTCTCATCATAAAGAAATTAAATCTAACTGAATCATCTATCTAAATGTAAAAACCAAAGCTATAAAACTCCTAAATGAAATCATAAAAGAATGTCTTTGTTGGGGCTGACGTAGATGATGGGCTTCTCATGCAGGGCACAGAAAGGAAGAACCTTAAGGGGATAGATTTTTCTCATCAAGAACACCGTTTAGAACATGAACCAGTGGGTCCCTGGGTGGCTCAGTTGGTTAGGCCTCTGCCTTTGGCTCAGGTCATGGTCCCGGAGTCCTGGGATCGAGTCCCGCATCCGACTCCCAGCTCAATGGGGAGTCTGCTTCTCCCTCTGACCTCCCCTCTCATGCTCTCTCACTCTGTCTCTCTCTGTCTGTCTCTCTCTCTCTCAAATAAATAAATAAAATCTTAAAAAAAAAAAAAAAGAACATGAATCGGTAAGCCACAGATAGGGAAATGTATTTGCCAAATGCAGGTAAAAAAAAACCTTTATCCAGAATATACCAAGAACTCCTACAATTCAATAAGATGAAGAAGAACCCTGTCAAAAATGAGGCAGAGGATCTGAACAGACATTTCACAAGGGATGACTTACGAATGGCCCATAAGCCCATGAAGGGCCTCCAGTTTATTCATGTACAATTAAAACCATAATGAAATAACACTCGCAACCAAAATAGCTTAATTTTAAAGAATGACAGCAGCAGTTATTGGTGAGATCGTCCAAGGTGTCTGGCACGTACTGTCTGCTTGCTGTCACATGTCTTCTCACTCTTGTTCTTCTGGAGTGAAAATACGTTGTTCCTTTCATTGTTTCCTGAACACACCTACCTTCCCTTCTCATCGCCATGACACAGAGCAGTAAAGGTTAAGGCATGTTTCTAGATTAAGGAAGGAAATGCTGACTTATCCATCAGGGACTCTTAACTCCAGGAAACACACTGAGGGGTGCTGGAGGGGAGGTGGGCGGAGAGAGGGGGTGACCAGTGGATGGACATTACGGAGGGCATGTGAGGTGATGAGCACTGGGTGTTCTATGCAACTGATGAATTACTGAGCACGACATCCAAAGCTAACGGTGTACGATATGTTGCTAACTGAATTTAAATTTAAAAAATGAAAGGAAAATACCATCCTTGACTGTGTGTTAGACAATAATAAGCTTGTCTCCAGACTGAGCCACCTTAGTTCATGTTTTCTGTCTTGAGACTGATAGATGCGGTTATGACTGTATTTGGAATGAAAATAATTCACTGACTTCACTTTATCTTATTATTTCATTTTTGTGGCGAAACAGTATATATTTGGACTAACCCATGACAAGGTGGCAGAGGCAGTTTAGAGGTCAAGAAAAAAAGAATTCCACTAAATCAGTGACGTGGAAATTCAAACTAGAATTGTAGTTTTAAAAAAGCAGCTGGTGTTGAGGTCTTGGGTTCATGCAGACCTGTCCTTCAGCTGTTCCTTTCACTCCTGGTACTTAACTGTCCTGCCTTCTGGCCCCAGGGTCTCCTCGGTGCGGGTGACATATCTGCACCAGGCAGTTCTAAGTTTGTTCATGAATGATGACAAATGTGACAGAAAGAAAATACGCACTTAATTAAATTTCATCACGTTGGCTACCGGGCTGCCTTTCGGCGTAGGAGGAAAGTGATCAAATAAGCCCTTGACAGGGACCTTGGGCTCTGTGCTTCCCAGGGGGTGTGTTAAGGCGGCTCAGCGACCGTCTCTAATGTGCCCAGACATGTTTGAGATAATCCGTGTGTAAGACTGTCAGAGGAAGGCCTGCAGAGAGGTAGTCTTGTGGGTCTGCAGACTGTGGGCAGTGATCTGTTCCCACAAGGAGCATGAATGAAGAGTCATTTTGAAATGTGGGCAGGGGGCAAGGGAAGGTACACATGATGTGAGCTTGTACCTGGATGGGTACAGAGACTCTGTGTCTGTGCCTATATGCGTGTCCAAATTAATGTCCCTATCTGCATCCGTCTGTCTGTCTGTCTGCAGAGGGAGCGATGATGGATGGGTGGATGGTTGGATGGATGGATGGGGGATAGATCATCAGATGGAGGGGTGGGTAGCTACATCCATACAGACATTGACATAGAAAGATACAGATGCGAACCCCCAGGTTTTTAGGTGAAGAGTCTGGGGCTGCAATGTGAAGAGATACCCAGAATTAGACAATCCGTGACCGGGGCCATAGGACCCACAGCCTGGCCTGCCAGGGCACAGAGCCCTCCCTTTCTGCTGCAGCATGGCATTACTCACATGGCGGCCTTCACCATCTCTTGGGACTCCATTCACGTGCTCGCCCAGCTTGCTGCCCCGGCCTGAGTCTTTGCTCACAGTGATGGCCCCGTAAATGGCAGGTCACGTGACCCGCACAGCTCCGGGCACTGTGTCGAGTTTGATGTCTTCATGTGGCTCCTTCCCTACGCTGTTGCGAGGACGCGGGGTGTTTTCTTTTTAATTTAATCCTTCTCGTCTCAATTTTATTTTGTCCTTCTATCCATATCAAAAACACTCATGTTTCTTATAACTGTGATACATGGACATAGTGAAAAAAAATAAAAGCTGAAGCAAAGGGAAATGAGATGTCCCCCACCCTCACCGCCTGTCCTTCTCCACTGTCCACTGTGAACGCGCGCCCAGCCCCTTCCGGACGGGCGGGCTCATCCCAGCATCCCAGGTGCCTCGCTGACGAAAGCCTCCTGGGATGACTGCATGCAGAGGGCCTCTCCTCTCAAATCAAGAACAGAAATGGAGTCAGCGTTCAGAACGGTAACAACCCATCTGGACAAGTAAGGGAGAGAACTGAGAAAAAGAGCACATAAAAGGGACAGTGTGGAGACGGTAAAACCACTTGGAGGAAGGGTAGGCCAGGAGTTCCCCCGCCAAGTGTCAGGTGCATCTCCCTGCCCCCACCGCATCCCCACCCCCCACCGCATCCCCATCCCCCACTGCAAGGCCCATGATGCACCGCAGTTATATTATGTTATTACGATGATACTAGTCAGTGCAGTTGACCACAGCAAAGGAGAAAACCTATACATACAAGAGAAGAAGTGGAATTTTAAATTATTCTTGTATATTCTCTATCACTGTGATTGCAAATAATGTGTTATTACCGGAAAAACCAAGAAAATCAAGAAAAGTGGTTAGGAACAATGCAAGAAGCTGGTAAGACTTTATTTTAGTAATATTCAGATAGAAAGCTAGAACAGAAGAAGTGATTCTATTGGGGATAAATGTATGATTTTTCTGAATAAATTACTACAAAAAATTGGAGACGTATGGAAAAATGAATTTTTTTTTCCTGAGAGACAAAAAGTCCAAGTAAGTAGGAAGTGGGGGCATATTTGGGTGGAAATACTAAATATCATACCAGTGTCAGCCCCTCCCAAATTCTCCCCAGGTCCTCGCTTGGCCTTCGTGTGTGATGGGAGAGGCCAGCTTCTTGGCGTCTCTTTTTAGAGGGTCCTGGTTACATCAGGCCAGGACTCAGCCTTCTTGATGTCAGCATTTCTATTTCTCCCCAAAGTCTCCATCTCCAGATACCATCGCACTGGGGTTAGGACATCACCCTATGAATTAAGGGAAAGGTTCACAAGCATTCAGTCCATAGCAGTAATTTGATTAAAGAGCTATTTATTTTACTTGGAAAAAGTAAATAAGAAATAATACCTAATAAAATTTGCTCTGTCAGTTAGGCGTTTAGAATCAATAGACAGATCAATGGAATATGACCATGGGCCAGACATTACTTATTTGTGGTCTGTGAGCCAAACTCTTCTTCTCGGTTATACTACAAAAGTGACCATAAATTATATGTAAACAAATGAACATGCTTTTTTTCAGTAAAACTTTATGTAGATTGAAATTGAAATTCATATCATTTTTATGTCTCCCCAAAGATCTTACTGCTTACTTCTGTTTGTATTTTTTTCCAATCATTTAAAAATGAAAAAAAAAAGAATGATTCTTAGCTCAAGAGCTATTCAAAGGCAGACCATAGACCTGATTTGACCTGTGACCCATTGTTTGTCAAGCCCCAGAAGAGAAAAAAGAACGAAGAAACATACTCTAAAACACATTAAGAATTAAAACGATGCAAAGGCGGCATTACCAGCTAGTGAAGAAGGTAAAGGTTATCCAGGAAATAGTGTGAGACCCGGGCTAGGCAACAGAGGGAAAGAAATCATGGTGGACCTTCATCCAACAACCAAAACATAGTCTAAATGAAGAGTTAAGTGAAAATAACAAAAAACGATGTCATTAAAATTAAGGAAAATAGAAATGAGTATCTAATTTTGTAGTGAGAAATCCTATCTAAGCCTGCAGGGACCTTCCTTGGGCCTTCAATTCTGCCCAGCCTTCCTTGGTCATCCCTTTCAGTTGTCCACCCCGAAGCTCGAGCATCTGAGAAAGGGTTCCATCTTACTCCTCCATGGGACTTCCAGAAGCTTCCATGCCGAGACATACATCGTGGCACTGCCAGGCGTTCCCAGCACTTGTGATCGTTCTCACCTGGAGGAAGCACCCTCAAAGGCTTTCTCTCCCTGCATATGGGAAAACCATCAAGTAATGTTTGCACTGGCTGAGCAAGGTTAAATGGGCTCTTTCACATCTGGTTCCATTGGCCGTGTAACTCTTCCCTCCTTCCCTGCACCTGTGGGCATCAGACACAGTTGGCTGCAGATTGTGTGCCTGGCATGGAGATGCGTGGCTGGAAAACTTAGACCCCATCGATGGAAATCAAAATCAAAGCTAACGGGACCTGTCGGAAATGAGGTAGAAGGGAATGAGTCCTTTTGGGGGGTCACGGTACTTAATCATGAAAGAGAAAAAGATAGTGATGTAAAAAGAGGTGTAAAAAAGCTAAATTTGGGACTCTTGCAAAACAAATGATAGAATAGTAAAGATTATTAATTGATACTGGAAGTGTTTTCGTTCTGCAATTTAATTTCCTTTTCTCAGATAATGATAGCAGCTCTTTCTGATACATGTACCAGAGAGGATAAATTCAAGGCAAAGCTGCAAAATTAGGCTACATGTAAGCTTTGGCTATTGGTTTTTTGTTTGTTTGTTTTAAGATTTTACTTATTTATTTGACAAAGAGAAACAAAGCGAGAGAGGGAATACAAGCAGAGGGAGAGCGAGATGCAGGCTCCCTGCCGAGCAGAGAGCCCGATGTGGGGCTTGATCCCAGGACTCTGGGATCATGACCTGACCTGAAGGCAGATGCTCAACAACTGAGCCACCCAGGTATTAAGCATCTGACTCTTGGTTTCAGCTCAGGTCATGATCTCAGGCTCCTGGGGTTGAGACCCACATCAGGTTCCACATGGGATTCTCTCTCTCTACCCCTCCCCCCTCAAATAAATCTTTAAAACAAATAGCTGTCTAGTTCTGTAAGTTGTTCTTGAAATCTGTCTTCTCTTTATTCGAAGGCATATTCAAAAAATTGGGAATTTGAGGTTTGTTTGCCCTTGGGAAAGGAAGCAAGGTTTTTTCTCTTTATAAGTAGTTCAGTAGATTAAGAAAGTATTGCCTGTCTTCTGTCATCAGAAAAGGCAAAATAATATGCAAAATTATTTGACAGGGCCATGGTACAGGTCAATGATACTGCCATACCAAAAGTCATGAATATTATGGCATGGACAAAGTCAGCCCGCAGAAACTTGCAGGATAAATGTGGTTATGTTGGGGCACCTGTGTGGCTTAGTTGGTTAAGCGTCTGCTGTTGTCTCAGGTCATGATCTCAGGGTTCTGGAATCGAGGCCCACGTTGGACTCTCTGCTCAGCTGAGAGTCTGCTTCTCCCCCCCCTTTCCCTCTGTGTGCTCTCTCTCTAAGTAAATAAAATCTTAAAAAAAAAAATACACGTCATTATATTAATATACATGGAAAAGTTTGAGGTGTTTTTGCTTTGGGGCATTTTAAAAAGTTACTTTTATTTAATTTTTTTGGTTAATCCATCTCAATTATTTATGTATTTAGTACTGTCATTGAGCCCTTTCAGTAACTTTTCCTTGATCGCCTCCAGTCTCAGTCTTGTTTAGAAAGATTTTCTCCGGCCCCAGGACTTTAGTTTTCCTAAATATTTGTGAATATGATTTTGTTTTTAATCCAAATATAATTCATCTGGAAATCATTTTTAAATATTATGACAGTAGATTCTGGAAATGTCTGCCAAATAGAAGCTGATATCTTTTGGATAAATTAAACATAAGATCCTAGAGTAAAAAAAAAAAAAAGGATTTGTTATTAGTAATTGATAAGCTACTGGAAGAACAGGGCCAAAGAGCTGTCTCACAACCTATGCGAAAATAAAGCATAACTTCCTCCTGGAAGACAGAAGACAGAATCAGAAGAAAGGGGGAGGAGACCATACTCTTGGGGTGGGCTTGGAGTTCCCCCGGTGGCTACTGACCCCTACTCACCTGGCAGATAACCTGTACTTCCAACCCGCTGTCTGTCTCCTCCTGGACCTAGAAAAAAAAAAAAAAAACCTATTGTTGTTAACATTCTTGAAGAATTTAAAATCTTGGGAACTTCCAAAAAGAAAAAAAAAAAAAATGCGCTATGTAGTAAGTCAAATAGAAAAGAAGAACCCACTTACCTGTTTCTGTAAAACATCTGTGGGGTCTGCGTGGGGATTGTGCACAGGCCAACAGATTGGTAAACTGAATAGGGGTTCCCAAAATAAATGCAAAACAGGGGAACATTCTGTAGCAGGAAGCCTTGGAATGAGGTAAATCTGAACCAAAAATCTGGGCTTCAAATCAGGGACCAGGCAACTTCAAGAAAATCCTACTTTATTTATGTAGAACAGTAAACACAGCAGCCCGCAAAGGCACCTCTATAAAATAGTAGCAAAATGTAGCTTATTTCCTTTAGAAAGGTGAACTTGATGAAAAAGAGAGCTCCTCCTGGTAGCTTACAATTTACTGCGTTAGGTAAGACAGAAGGCGTAGCTTGAGGGCTTGTATTATTTACTTACATTTCCTAGTTGGTTGTTTTTGGCATCAAGCCTTTTCTATCTGGGAGATGATACGAAGGTTGATTTAGTTCATTCAGGGTGGACTGGGGTCCCAGAGCTGCGCCCAGAGCATCAGGGAGAGCCTTGGGAACAGCTGCGCGGTGTCCCTTCTGGATGAGTCTCTGCACTCGTCTGTTACGTCCCCGGGCAGCATTCATTTGGTCCCGCCTGTTACTCATAAAATCAGAGGCTTGTTGTTCTTGCGCAAGAGTCGGTTGTATCATCAACGTCTACTTACTGTACTCATTACACGGGAGGCTGTGTTAACCAGGTCCAGATAGGACTAGGTTCTGGATGGGGGAGGGTCGGGGTATAATTGCATGGACCATGGATCTGACATATGTAGAAGGGGCACCAAGTCCGAGAGTTGGCCGTGGTCTGCAAACCTCAAGGTAGAGGGATGCTGTGGGACGGAAGGGTACAGGGCATTCTGGCTTGCAGAAACCTGAGCTGCCTGCTGTCGGTGGAGAAATTCCTGAGTTTTATTTCTCTGGAGAGGATGCAAACTTTGCATTAAAAACTATGAGGTCCATCAGTGAAATACGTGCTTGAGTGTCCAAAACACTCATTGAGCGGTATTAGGTTGACATTTTTTGATATAAAAGTGCCAAAATGAGACTTGGTTTTTAGCCATAAAATACTGTGACATATATTCCACAGAAAATGCTCTTCCTGTCAGCAGTTTCTCCCAAGATTTTTTTGGAATTCTACCAAAAGTTACCTTTTTTTATTCTAAAGATTTTTATTTATTTATTTTTTATTTTTATTTTTTTTCCAATTTATTTATTTTCAGAAAAACAGTATTCATTATTTTTTCACCACACCCAATGCTTTATTTATTTGACAGAGATCACAGGGAGAGAGGCAGGCAGAGAGAGAGAGGGAGAAGCAGGCTCTCTGCTGAGCAGAGAGCCCGATGCGGGGCTTGATCCCAGGACCCTGAGATCATGACCTGAGCTGAAGGCAGAGGTTTAACCCACTGAGCCACTCAGGCACCCCAAAAGTTCCTTCTCATGTGTGAAAGTTTCCAGTATTGAGCACTTTAGAGTTCAGACCAAAGAAGTTTCTTACCCCATGAGCTCAGTGAATGTTATTTTAATATAAACTAGCTTATGAGCAGGGACTCTGACTCAAGAAAGTGAACTGGTCTTGTCAGGGGCTTTAATAAAGTCCGTTGTTGGCCTGACCTCATCTGCATGGAGAAGGCATGAGTTAGAGAGCGTGGATTAGATCTCTGCGAACCCCTGTGAACACACTTGCATCTATGCACACATTTGCATCTCTCTCTTTCTCCATGGGACCCTGTGAGGATGGAGTGGGGGAGAGAGAGGCTCAGTAAAGAAGAGAGAACCTCTTAAAACTCACTCAAAAAGACGAGAGGAGAATTGTTCTTCTTATGGAATACTGACTCAAACAAATGTACATCTCTTCCAAGATATGCATTCAACATGGGTTCATTAATTACTCTCAGGCACTTTTTATAGAAACTGCAGAAAGCAGTGAACACAAATGACATTAACGTTCTAGTAGGGGGAAGACAAGATGGAAAGCAAATATATTTATGTATATGACAGAGTGTGATAGTTGTGTGAAAAAAACACAGCAGAAAAAGCCACTAGATTTTGATGGTGCTAGGGAAGGAGAAGGGAATCATTGTTATTTGGTTGGAATTCGATGGTCATTTATCATTGATAACATAAAGTGAGTGAGATCTGTGTGTATGGACATCTGGGTTAAGAGAGGTCTAGTGCAAGGAAACCGGTGTGCAGGAGCTGGGCACACAAGCCGTGGCATTGAAGAGGTGGAGAGTTGGCCACACGTGGCTCGGGCAGCAACATTAAGGGCACTGACTTTTGCTGAGTTGATTTGAGAAGCCACCAGAGCACCATGAAGAAAGGAATGTTGTGATCCAACTTTGATTCAGTCAGAGATGGTGGCCGTTGTGCTGACAGGGGATGGGCGGAGGGCAGAGCAGAGCCGTGAGACTGGTTCAGAGGGCACAGCTGGGACAGCAGGGGTGGTGGCTTGCTCTGGGCACCCACGGTAGAGGCTGTAGAGCTGGTCCATATGGGGCGCCTGCTGGAGGTTGACCAGTCAAGATAGCTCATTACGTGAAGCGTGGAGAACCAGAGGCAGCACATCAGGATCCAAGGTTTGGGCACATTGGGCAAACAGATGGAATTAAAGCAAGAGGAGAAACTCAAATGACATGAGGGAGAAACCTCCTGGGAGAGGAGCTTTGTGGAGAAAGGAGCCTCAGGAGGGAGTAGCCTATGCGGGGAGGAGCCTCGTGGGGGAGAGTCCTCAAGCAAGAGGAGTCCTGGAGCCTTTCTCATTTTTATAATGGTAATTAATATTTTGCTTCAGTGCCCTGCACTTCTCTTCTTTGTACTCTGAAGTCTGTAATTAATTTTTGACATAATTAAAAAGTTTATGCATCTCTTGCCCTTGTTCCCAGCCAGAATGTAAATCTGCATGGGGACATTTTTCTGTCTTTTCCTCATTAAAGTGTGCGATGCTTAAATGACCCAACAAGCGGAACTTCACTAGGAAGAGGGAATTTTCTATACTTGGGGAAGCTTCACCCCAGAAAATCTATTTGAAGTTATTAAAGCAAACAGTCCCCAGCTTTGATAAGAAGAGCTGGTCGCTGCACCTTCTTCCATCAACCCCATGAACCCTATCCAGCCGCAGGAAGAAAGACGATGTCTAAAGAAAAATGGAGCCTCCAGCCCAAGTTTCTAGGGACAGAATCCAGAGCCTGCCTCTGGAAGCCAATTATGTGAGACACTGGTATAAAATTCTAAATTGGCTTGCCTTTTTGGCTTCTCCCTTTTAATCTGTTTTCTTTGTCCTTCAAGGCAAGGTGGTTTGCAAAGGATCATGGTTTTGTTCATTATCTAATTATAATTGTCCCTTGCGTGCTCGGTGCAGTGGACACCCAGACACCCACGAACCCCCAGGACAGACTCTCTGAATGACAGCAGGGGTGACTGAAAAGAGGGGTCAGTCCTCACTTTACCATGTTTATTCAACAGCACATGCCTTATAAACCATTTTCTTTGCTGATTCTCAAGCATTTATTACTTTAGAATGTATGTCCTAATATTTTAAGGAGTCATTTCCCCCATACACTGGTATTTATATTCTTTATGCTAATTTCCTATGCCTCAGAAATACTTGAGAGCGTTGAAGTCGGCTTTTTCCAAACAGTCACAAAGTGTTTACAGTCCCTGGCTTTGTAAGAGATGGTGTGAACCCTCAAGGAAAGAGCAATCTGTTATTCTCTTTTCTCCCACGGATCTTCTTGTGGGAGATGAAAATTCCTCTCTGCTGTTCGAAAACAAAAGGAGCCATGTTTGGCACCTCCTGAGCTATGGATGTTTCTAAGTGACAAACAACCGAATTTTCAATGCTAGTCAAGGACGGAGACACAGCAGAGTTTCACATGACGATGTTTCCGAAATACTCCTTGCGCCTTTTTCTCAGAGCAGCCGGCTGCACTCCCTCCGGAGGCCTTCCCCAGCCGGACGCCTTGGTGAAGGCCCAGCCTCCCCTGGGGGGTCGGGGCGAACCCCCTGTTTGCCGGCACTGGCTGGGCAGACAGCCCCCTTTGCCATCCCTGTGTCTTGCACATATGGGAAAACGTGAGTGTGTGTGTGTGTGTGTGTGCGTGTATTCGTGTGTGTGCGTGCACTTGTGTGTGCATGTGTGCGTGTATGTGCGTGTGTGTGCGTGTGTGTAGCCGCAGAACGTCTCAGTAGCTGTATCCTTCAGTCATCTATTCCTTTATTGATTGGAGAAAGCATGTGTTTTCTCTCCTTGTCATCCTCTCGTGGTTGGGAAGCGACACCTCGTAGTTCCTTTGGAAGAAGTAGAAAGTAATCCTTTAAATGCCCGTTTCTCAGATGGATCACTGGAGGCACAAAATAACAGCCCCGCCAGTGGGTACGTGGCCAGGATGACTCAATGCTCTGTCGTGTGACTTAGCCCCTATCGAGGGGTCACCTGAACTCAAGTCAGCCCAGAAGCCCACACTAGTAAATAGTGTCCTTCTTTTTCTTTTTTCTTTTACAGATTTTGTTTATTTATTTGACAGAGAGAGAGAGATCACAAGTAGGCAGAGAGGCAGACAGAGAGGAGGTGGGGGGAAGCAGGCTCCCCGCCGATTGGAGAGCCCGATGCGGGGCTTGATCCCAGGACCCTAGGATCATGACCTGAGCCAAAGGCAGAGGCTTAACCCACTGAGCCACCCAGGCGCCCCTAAATAGCTTCCTCCTGCCTGACATTCTGACTGGCAGTTCCTCCCGCGGACGACACGGTGTTTCCAGCAGGCGTCCGCGTCCGAGCTTAGTGGTACTGACCAAGGGAACTGTGTTCTAGTTCCACGAGAACACGCGAACAAGGGGAAATCAAAAATGTTTTCCTAAAATGTCATTGCTTGTGTGATTTGTACATCCGTGGCAGCTGAGAACAGTGTCTAGGCTGTTGAGCCTGCCCAGGGTGGCCTCCTAGGCCCCTAGGGGACGGGCTGAGTGCCCCCCCCCCGTCCTCCCCGACATGCTCAGCTGTAAGACGGGCAGCTCTGTAAACAGGCTGAGCCCGTGGGTCTGGCAGCGGCTGTGACTGCTGTGGTGGTGGGTGTGTTTAACTGGTATTCACTCAATTAAATGTTCCAGACCATGTAACATTACGGCTCCACTGAGCCCAGGAATCGGCATCTTCATTATTTTTCTAAAATCAGTCTCAATTTGCTCCAAACTGGATAGTCGAGGTGGGCCACGTACAAACATAAACAAGTCTCACCTGAGCAGGGAAAGCGAGGCAAACGACAAGCCAGTGAGGGGAAAGCAACTTCTTGAGCCGCTGTGAGCGCCTGTAAAAGCAAGCCCCCAAGACCTTTTCTCCAGTTGGAGCACCACAGAAGCAGCCTCCAGAAATCTCAATTTATCTTGATTATTATTTTCTCTCTGAAGGGAAAGGAAACAGTAGGAGGCTTTTGCTATTTCCTCCCGCCCTTGATCCACGGCTCTTTCTGCCACATGCCCAAAGGCAAGGGAGAAAGAGGCAGGGCCAGGGTGAGGCTGTGGTTTGGGCCTGATTCAAAGCAGATGTGCAGGCCGCTTCTGGGGAAGGTGGGCAGAGCCCTCGTTGAGAAGCTGGTGCCCTCGGGCTGCACTTCGGGGTAAGGAGCTCACAGGTCATCAGCACTCAGAATCCTCAAGTCTGTGACCTCCTGCCTTCACCTCTTCCAGGCTGAGGCTGCTTTCCTCCAGGAGCAGTGGAACAACAATGAAATATGCAATAGAAACCTGAAGCTAGAAGAGACCATTCATCCATTCATTCATTCATTCATTCACTCACACCCATTGGCTTATTCAGGGATCAAGTACGGAACATCTCTTGTGTTTGGTGGTAGAAAAGTCGATTGATTCGGCCGTTGGAGGGTCATCACCGACTTGAAGGTGTTCATAAAGGAACCTTGGCTTGCAGGGAAGCCGGAGCAGATGGACGTAAGTGAGGGAAGAGCGTATCGTCAATGAACCGGCGTCTCAGGGATCCCAGGATGGTTGGTGAAAAAGAGGTTTCTGTGCCAAGATCTCAGAGATGTGGGTTCACGTGTCTGAGCGGGATGGATTCAAGGGATCCCCGAAAGCTTCTCCATGAAACTCAATGCACATTCAAGTTTGGGACTCACTTAGCTTTCAAGAAGGTTGATGGAAATCAAGAGGGGAGGAGTGGGTGGAAACTAGGGAGTCAAGGATCTCTTTGGTGACAATATCAACAGGAGGGTGCTGAAGAGATTGTGGCCACAGCAGGGCCCCAGAGGAGTCCTGGAGGAGGGTTTGCGTGAAGGCAGAGAGGCTGTCCTTGAACCAGAGGGACGTCTCCAGCTGGAAAGCTCTATAGTCATGGTGTGGGTGTAGAGCTAAGGGGTTAGGTATGGGGGGTGTGAAGGTGGCCTCAGTTTTCTCGGTGTAGTAAAGGGGACTGTCTTTGACAACGTGAACATAAAGGCTGATGGGAAGGAGACTGAGAGAATGGCAGGGGTACGAGGTTGGCTTGGAGGAGATAGAAGCAGAAACGGAGCTGTGTTGACATGGCGTCCTATTGTTGCCAAGATTGGAGACCATGAGTTTGTAGTGTTTCAATCTCAAATCCATGTGGAATCCTCTTGAATTGTGTGCCTGGCATAGGGTGGATAGGATATGAGGCCATGAGTCCTGGGTTCCTGACTACAGGGCACAGCGGACGTGGTTGCAAGGGGACTGGAGAGGAGGAACTTCACATCATCTGTGGTGCGTTCTGGCCGTTTAGAGAAGGAAGCAGTGCCGGCAGCCAGGCTGACAGATTAGCAGGAATGGCAGGGGCTGGGAGTGAGGCACCTGCGATGTGTCAAGGGGAGGCTGTAGGAAGCTGGAAGGGAAGGCAGGACAGGCAGTGAGCTTGAGATTGTTGAGGTGGATTAGTTCATGTGATCAGAAATTTCAGAGTCATGGCCAAAATGATGGGGTGTGAAAGTCATTGGTCCGAGTTCTTATGTCTAAGAATTGTTGATCAGTCATGGCCATGAATATCAAAATGTCTTAGTGTCTGAATAAAGTGGATTCTGTGGAAGCCTCTAGGCCAGACTCTGAAGGCTTCAGTGAACCATGAAGTAATTTCGATGCAAACAGCTGGCCCCAGCCTACCTTTTCCAAAGTGAAGGATGGAGCCACATGGTCAAAGCCTTTGCGCAGAGCCCAAGGCCAAAAGCCCCTTCACTGACCCACTAAAAACTTACCCAGTTTATTTTTCCTCTGACAGTGGTCTATTAGGTCAATTTAGTATTTATCCATTAATCGTTCAATTTCACACTAATACCGTGATGAATTTAAAAATGGGAAAATAGAGGCGGCTGTGCGGTTCTGTCCATGAGCATCCGACTCTTGATCTCAGCTCGGGTCTTGATCTCCATGTTGTGAGCTCGGGCCCCGTGTTGGGCTCCAGGCTGGGCGTGGAACCTACTTAAAAATGAAGAAGAAAGAACTGGGAATATAGGTGTGGAGGGGATTCAGAAAAGGCCTCCTGCACCCCTCCCCCCACCTCCTGGTCTTCAGACACGTCAGCATCTGGAAGTCTCCGGTCAGAGGCATGGTCAGTCTGCGCACTAAGCTTCCCATAGGATGGGGGCTTTTGCACAGACTTTGCCCCAGCCTCTTGCCTTCAGCCACGCTTGTGTTTAAAACAAAGCCCCATGAAACAGGCTTAGTTTTGAGCTTGTTATTCTCACCAGCACTGCCTTCTGCTGAGAGAAAAGCATTCATTTAACAAACGAGCCCATCCGGGTGATTTCCCAGCAGAGAAAGCTCACATCCGTTGTCTTTGTCTCCTCCAGGCACTTTCTCTGCACTGTATCTGCTCCCAGCCTCCCCTCCTTCCTCCCTTCCTTCCATGGGTGTCCTGCTCCACTTCCCTCCCCTCTGTCCCCTGCGCAAGACAGAGAGTGTACGTGTGTGTGAGTTCCCTGAGGCTGCTAAGACGCAGACTTGATCTGTTCTCGCACAGATCAGGAAGCTACAAGTTCAACATCCGGGTGTCAGTTGAGCCATCTTCCCTCTGAAAGTTCTAGGGGAGAACCCTCCTCTCTTGTCCCCCAGCCTCTGCTGGCCGCTATGTGTTTCTTGGCTGTGGTTGCATCCCTCCTCTCTCGGGGTCATCTTTATGTGGCTTCTCCAGCATTTTTTCTTCCCGCAGGGTCCTTTGTCATGGATCTAGGGCTCACCCTACTTCAGAAGGATGTCATCTCTGATGCGTAACCTAATTACACTGCAAGTCATTGAAGAGGGCCGTAGCATTCAACCCGCTACAGGCAAAAATGGTGCCTGGGCGAAATCTGGACATTTTCCCTTTGTGAGCTTATTCTACCTTCATAAGGTTAGAGTCCATTCCTGGAGGGAAAGAATGTGTCTTCTGTGTCTGCTGTTGTCCCTTCATCCCTCAGGCTGGTACACTCGGGATGACTTCACGCTCGGCCCGATTTGCTCTTCTCAAAGCGTGGGCCCCCGTGCATGGAGCAGCTGTCCTCTGACTTCTTCATACTCAGCTCAAGACTCACCTGCAGGAGGTCTCCTTCACCCGCTCCTGTACCCTGTCCAGTCTGTCTTTCTCACTCAAATCTTTCTTGACATCATGGTCTCCAGAAAGAGGTTAATTTTTCTCACATCAGTCTCAATTCCTTCTCTTATTGGTGTGCTAGACTATTTAGGGTACATTCCATACATAGCCTTCATGTGTGGTCCCAACTCATTCATCTGCTTTACACCAAACACACTCAGAAAACTACTCGTAACAGAAGCTTATGCCACAACACAGGGAAAGCTGTGTTTGCTAACTCAGTCGGGCTGTCCCAACCCTATGAGTCAGCCTCACATTCGGCTGTAGGAAACACAAAATCAAACTAGGGAGGCTTGATCAAATGGAAATTTACTTGCCTCCAGTCAAAAGAAATCCATAGGTGGAATGGCCACTGACCTTGGTCCAACAGATCAATGAAATCAGGATTGATGTTTCCAGAGTCCACTGGCCCTTCTCTCATGGTCATGTGGAGGTTGCTGCAGATCCAGCCATTTCATCTGCATTCAAAGCAAGTAGGAGTAGGAAACTGAACATTTCCCAAGAATTGTGTCTGTTCTTTTTAGTGCAAAATTAAAAGCCAACACGGAGTCTTCCTTTTCCAGAGGGGATTCACATCTACTCCCAGCTACATAGGAGCCTGGGGAAGCAAGTGTGTGCGTGTCCGGCTTCTGTAGGTCCGCAGAGAGAGGGGCTGGGCAAGGAGTTGCCTAGCTGCTCCCTCCAAGTGCTCGCATAACCCAACCTGTCCTGTTTCTCACAGGTGCTCACCATACCACCTGATGTTGCCATCTTGCCTGATGCCAGGATTGGTAGGAATAGCTGTTAATTTCGTGGGCAGTATAATGATCTCCAACGTACATAAATTGCCAAAGTGCAGGAGTTTTTCCTTTGAGTGTGCAGGTGAATGCTGTGTGCAGTACGGAGCTCTGGCTGCCTCCACTGGCAGAAAGCCCCAGTGCAGTGATTTTGCAGTGCTTGGTAAACCCGAGGAAGGCTGTTACTTGCATGTGCCGTGTTTATGGGCGTGCCCACAGATGGGTCCTTACGGGGTGTTAGGACAGCCTGTGGAGGAGAACATCATTTGTGATCCTGGAACGGCCCTTGCTGTCGTGACATGACACAACGTGACAGGCAATTTACTCACAATTCTCTCCTCTTGAGCCGTTCCCCTGCGGGCCTGATCCTGATGGTGAGACGCACAGCGGGATCAAGGACAGACCCAGAAAAAATGAAATCTGCTGAGCATACTCATGTGCCCGAGTTCATTCGTCAGTCGTACGTGCAAAATTTAATACACGTGACTGTATTATTTATTTATAGATTGAATGCAGTTTAAAATGTTTTTATTTATGAAAGACCGAGTTTAACATTTAAATCTCAATTGAGGGGGCGTCTAGGTGGCTCAGTGGGTTAAAGCCTCTGCCTTCAGCTCAGGCCATGATCTCAGGGTCCTGGGATGGAGCCCCGCATTGGGCTCTCTGCTCAGCGGGGAGCCTGCTTCCCCCCCTCTCTCTGCCTGCCTCTCTGCCTACTTGTGATCTCTGTCTGTCAAATAAATAAATAATAAAATCTATAAAATAAAATAAATCTCAATTTGGTCAATGACAATTTGGTTTTTATTTTTTTAATTGTTTTTAAAGATTTCATCTATTTATTTAGAGCGAGAGAGCGCCTGCCCATGGGCATGGGGGAAGGGGGAGGACAGGGAATCTCCAGCAGACTTACCGAGCGTAGAGCCGGACTGTCAGTGACAGGATCATGGCCTGAGCTGAAAGCAAGAGTCAGACTCCTCACCGACTGAGCCTTCCTGGTGCCCATTGTTCATTTAAATACGACTTTTTTTTTTTTTTTTAAAGCAAAGTTTCCGCGTACGAGCATTTTATTATTGAAGTGTAGTTGGCGTACATTGTTACGTTGGTTTCAGTCATACAACGTATTGATGTATTGATTCGACGCTTCTATACGTTACTCATCCATTGTACACATTACCCAGCCGCCCGTCCCGTCTCCTCTCTGGCAACCGCCAGTTTGTTCTCTGTACTAAGTGTGGCTTTTTCTTTGTTTGCTTCTCTTGTTTTTAGAGTCTCCTTGTACGTGAAATCACATGATGTTTGTCTTTGACTCATTCATTTCATGCGATGCCCTCTTAATGCAAAGGGCAAGGTTGCGTATTTGTAGGCGATGAGGTGCAATCCCCCTTAGGAATCCCAACTTGATCAGCTTTGCTATCCAAACACCCTTAGACCTGGCATGCTGACTTGGTCTCACAGAAGAACAAGAGAATGATGTAGAAGTTCAGAGTGCTGGTTTATTAACTGGTGTTAACATGATCATTTCTTTTTTCCACTTGTCTTAGAAATTAGTAAACGTTTGCTCTTTGCTTTCAAAATGAAGTTTAGGGGTACGTGATGGCTAGGGGCTCTGTAATCCTGAAAGAGTGCATTTAAAAATATTCCTTCGGAAGTTACAGGGAAGCCCATCCTCCTGAGAATATTTCTCTGAGGTCACAGTACCGGTGTATTGACTTCCACTGCCACCCCCCAGCCTTAGTTCAGCCGTTCCTGTGGGTCCTCTGCAACCCCATTTGTCTGCTCCCACATGAGTATCTGAGGTTGGCCTTGGCTCAGCTGGGGAACCTCACTCCTCCCCTGCCCTCACCGCACAGCTCAGCCACAGGGGAATCCAGGCTCAGGCTCTCCTGCCTGGACCGCAGCCTCCATCCCCCCCCTTCGATCAGCCCAGGGCCCTCCTAAATGAGCGGAAGGATGTCTTTCCTTTGGTCTCAATAATCACACCACACTTACATTTTTAGTTTGAATAGCAAAGCCCACCTCCTCGGAGGTAACGTGTCCTCATTACCATGAACTATTATTCGTTCCATCCTTGATGAAATATTCAGCTGCTCTCCCCCGAATTGTTTCTTTGTCTCGGCGGCATTCAAGGCTAGTCGTGTTTCATGTCTGACATTAGTTTCTCCATTCCCAGTGCATAAGTCCAGGGAGATTTATGTTAAGAGAATAATAGCTTACTGACTCTCCAGGCGTGGGTCCTGAGCACATACATATCTTTAAACTGCCAGGCGACTCGAAGGCACAGCACGTTTCAAGACCTTGCTGCAAGGCGCTTTTGTGCGGAAAGCACCTTGGTGAAGCCTTATCTTGCCTTTTCCATTCTTAAACACAAATCAGAGGAGGTATTTGTATGGCGAGTAAAGTGCACTTTAAAATGTGAGTCTTCAGTTCCCTAAACAGAGCACAGTTTGCGTGTGAAATTTGCATTTGTATGTGATGATGATGTTTTCATTAGATTCATTGTAGCTATGAAAGATGGCAAAAGTCACTTGCAGAATTGAGCATGATTTATGTGCAATACAAAAAGGAAATATGCATAGATTAAGAAGGGTGTCTTTAAATCTGTGCCTGGTGGAGTCAGAGATAAATTGGTCTTAATTTGAAGAATGATGTCATCCATCAGAAGGTGTGTCTCCCGGGGAAGCCCGTCTGAACAGGTGAAGTCTGTCCACCTGGGGGCTTTCCCTCCTGCGGGAGTGGCCTTCAGTCTGGAGAGCTCCTGGGTGTAATCTTGTCAGTAAACCGCACTTCGCCAAACGTGGGAGACTGACTTGCTCTAACAAAAGTGAAAAATAATGATATGTAAGTTAATGTGTTAATGTATCATGAGGAATACGACTGTCATAGATCAGATAGGTTGTGAAATTATCTCTTACCATTTATGTACCAAGAAGCCTCTTTATCCAGAGGCCTCCCATGAGCAGGGAGATATCACAAATGATGTTTCAGGCAAGGTTTCTTGACTCTTCTCCATTATTACTCTCCTAAAGAGCCGTTTTAGACTTTTTTTTTTCTAACCCCCCTCCATGAAATTTTAGTACCACAAGAATATTGCATATTTATTTAAGTGATGTAAGCGTGTCTGTGCATTATACATTCAAAAAGTAAATCTCTTGGGGGCACCTGGCTGGCTCAGTCGGTTAAGTGTCTGACTGTTGATTTCCGCCAGGGTCCTGATCTCAAGACTGCGAGATCGAACCCCACATCAGGCCCTGCATGGGGCATGGAAACTGCTTAAGACTTGATCACAAAGGAAAAATGAGAAACAATGAAAGAAGCAAAAGAAGCCTTGTGTGTGGTAAGGGGAGGCTACTGCGTGGTTAGGAGCAGCCTGGCTCGCTGTTGGGAAAAGTTCAGGAATGAACCAGAGCCCAGAATCCCCGTTGCTGGGTGGAGTCCAGGGTGATGGTCCAGGTCTGTGTGGTTCTCTTGAGCCTGGTGGTTAAAAACTGTTTCTCTTGCTGCTTGTGGAATTTGGTTGTCGAATTTCAGCTAAACAAAGCAATGTCTTAAATGTGTATTCTTACGGTCAAATTGTTCACCCATTGTGGTTCCCCTGATGTGTGGTTCTGATGCTGGGCCTGTGTTTTTGTTTTGGTTTTTGTTTTTTTTCCACTGGCGTCTTTCAGAGCAGTGCCCACAGAAGTCCTTGAGCTTTGAGAAATGTGCCCCCCTCGCAGGCACAGCAGGTTAATTTATCTGATGGGAGGAAGGCAGCCATCAGGGCCACAGGACCTGGGAAGCTACGTAAGGCCTGCCTCTCCTCCTTTCTCATGTAAAGACCACTTCTCAGACTGTTCTGTTTCTTGAACATTCAGTAAACTTTTGTGCTGCTCTATTTAATTTCATGCCCCAAATAATCTTGTTCAATTGTAAAGAAAGGCATTGCTGTTTTTCTGAAATAGTTAAAATAAATTGTGAGATAGTAAATATTGCTGTACTTGGTTAAGGTCTGATTTATTTGCGATACAAAATAAAGGGGAAATCATGACTTCTCAGCTAGGATTTCCACTCTTTATTTTGGTCTTTAAAAAAAAAATGAGTACCTCTGGACTAGTCATTGAATCATTTTACTCTTGACTTTTTAATGGACAGATTTATTTATGTAATGTGTCCACTGGAAGATGGAAGTGAAGATTCTTAACTTTTTATACTTGTTCTTTGGAGTTCTGGTAGCCTTGGATGGATTTCCGTTTCCTGCCTGGCTTGCAGTACTTCTTCACACCATCAGGAAGCAAGTTAATTCATCCCAGAAATGCACTTAGACTTGGAAACACTAGTGTTTTAAAATGTGATCATGACAGTTCCAGATGAAGGTCGGGGCTTTCTCTCTTACTTTCCTTACAAGCTGAAAAAGCGTGTGTGAAGCTCCCCGTTTGGAAACCATTGCAAATTATCATTTCCAGAGACTTTCCCCCTCTTTCTGGGTGAGACCCTGGCCCGTGGGGTGGAGTAGATCTTCGCTTCTCCTCTCTGAAGAAGACAAGGGAGCTTGAGGAGGGAAGTACCTGCCATTGACAATGACACAAGACTTTGTTCTTTTTTTTCTGCTATTCCCAGGGCATTTTTGCCAACTTTTACCCCAAACTACCTCCCTCTTGTGTAGTTCTTGCATCCATGAACATGGGATTCCGGGCCACAGTCTCCTTCTGCCCCTACCTCAGCCTCGACTCAGTCACAAAACTGACACATAGAACACTTTATCCCTCCAGGTTAAACCCACCAAGGTTAGCTACTGTTAGCTGGATCTTCTAAAAAACCTGCACCATAATACCTTCAGGTTGGGCTTACTTAGAAGCAAACCCCTTTGTATAAGCTGCCAACCAGTCTCCTAGATTTTTGGTCTAATCCAATAGACCTTTTCAGAGTTTACGAAGGAGAAAATATTCCACGTGCCTCATCCTGATTATAGTAACACTTTCAATTCTGTCGTGTTAATTACTTATTTGGTCAAAACTATAGTTCATTAGGGATGTGGTTCTCCAAACTGTATGCCAAGGCACCCAGGGGGGCACCTCATGATATTTCAAATTTTCAAAAATCCAAGAAGTCAAGACAGAACAGGAATTATGATTGTGGTGGTGCTGAATCCGAGTCCAGTGGCCGTGAAGGTTCACAGTGTTCCACGAACACGTTGGCTACTGAGGGCCCATCCGAAGTCCCTGGGTCTTCGAAGAATGAGACAAAAATATTATATTTTATTGTTATATATATGTCGTTGTCATCCCCCAACAACTACTAAGTTGTTAGGTCACAATACGTAACTCTTCTGGACACGACTACTTCATACACAGTACTTTGCGGTATTTCCTTTGGCCTAGGAATGCTCTGAAAAATTCACAAGACACTCTGAGCATTGTGAAATAGGGAAATTTGGGAACCTCTGCATTTGTGGTTTTAGTGGTTTAATTTTTTGCAGGAAAGTTTTGTAATAGTGTTGGAAGAAGTAGGCTCCATCTATCATAGGTCTCCCTTCAACCACAGGACCGTCTCTCGTCAAGACAGGTCGCCGTGAACACCCATGACGGCAGACACTCGGTCCCCCCAGAGCTCGGGAGCTATAGCGGCAGCTCACCGTCCCGCTCGTGACGAGCTGGCCCTGTGTCTCCCGTGTTTGCTTGCTTTGTTGACTTCTCTTGGTTTTTTTACTGCATTTATCCCAATGACATTGATTTCATGGGGAAGGGGTGAAACATTTGGTTGGTCATAAATGAATGCTCGGTAACGCTGGTTGAATGAAGTGACGTAATGATGGTCTCATCTCCGTTCCTGTTAAACCGTCACCAGCTGTGTGTGGCATTTCTGCAAAAGAACGACCAGCCCCAAATGTCTGAGGAATGTACGTTTTAACGTTTCAGTGGGTTCTCTGGTAATTTCTAAGTAACCTGTCTTTAAAACTCAGCATCATGTTATTACAGACTGAGCTGTGCCTCCCCTACCCCTAAAAAGTTAGTATGGTGAAGCCCCAACCTCCAGTACCTCCAAATGCGACTGCCTGTGGAGAGGGGGCATGTGTAGGTGATGAAGTTTTAAAAGGCTATTTGGGTGGTCTCTGGTGCAGGTACCTGAAACCCTACAAGAAGAAGAGATTAGTGCCCACAGGGAGACACCAGGGCCATGTGGAGAGAAGATTGTGCAGGGACACAGCTAGAATGAAACAGGAAGACCCTTTCTAAGCCGAGGAGAGGGCTCAGGGGAATCCAAACCTACCGATACTGGATCTGACTTCCCGCCTCCAGAACTGTGGGAGCATCGATGTCTGCTGTTTCTGCTGCCCCCCCCATGATGTTTCGTCATGGCACCCCAACAGACCACTACTGTTTCGCAAAGTCTGCTCTTCTGGATTATGGTCCTTGAATGCTGCCACCTGGGAAAATTGCTGGACTCTCGTGGTCATTTGGGAAAACCAAACATGCTTCTCCGTGATTTGGTCAAAACTAATGTATCGTCTCTGGGTGAAATTGACCAGAAATCAAGATCTCATGTCAACGGCATTAAAAATGCATCTTTGTAGCCTTACAGAACGCAGTGTTCAGGCCAGAATTGAATTTGGTGGGTTACAATTCTGTTCATTCCAACATGATACTGAGTTTTAAAGACGGATCATTTAGAAATTACCGGAGAACCCACTGAAACGTTAAAACCTACATTCCTTAGACATTTGGGGCTGGTCATGCTCTTGCAGAAATGCCACGCACAGCTGGTGCTGGTTTAATATGCGCCGAGATGAGGCATTCATTACATCACTTCCTATAGAGTAGGGGAGAGCACGCCGGAGAGAGACTGTCTTTAAGTTCATATTGGCCTTTTATTCTGTTAAAAGAGAAGCTGCTGCCAGGCCTCCCGCCCCCCCGCCCCATAATTGGTATCATTAAGGAAACATGTAAAGTTTAGTTTGGAAGAGGAAATTTTTTGTTTTTCCTATTCACAAATGGTTCCGTTTATGCATCCAGGCAGTGACTTATCTTTTTTTTTAATTACAGTGTGACTTTGTGGAACATTTTTTGCCCTTACTAAAAAGGGCATTCCAGTTCAAAAGTAGAGCTTCTGAATCACAGCACCCATTGTGTTTCTCCTGTATTTGGAGTCTCGTTTTTGCAGGAGTTTGCAATCTGTTGCCTCTCTGTGAACACGCTCGCTAATGTCACATTTAAATTCAGAGCCAAGATTGGCCATGCCGTCCCTGGGTTGCCATGCCTCTTCCCTAACCAGTTGTCCCTCTGTTGTCACATTATATTTGCTATCTCTGTTTAGGTCTGTGTACCTTCGTAAAGTGTCATCTTAGTCATAACCAGAGGATGCGTGGTGTTTGGTTTATTTAATTTTAAGTTTGCCTCCTGTTGGGTAGGTTATAATGGGACAGAAGCATGTCACAGGTCATCAATGCAAAAATACCCCATGTACCCACAAAAGGCATGCCTCCCCTCTGGGGCACCATTTTCCTTGAAAGGAAATCTTTATCTCGCATGTGCACCATGAAATAGAATTATAATTTCATCTTGATCCAAGCCACACAGACTGAAGGGTCTGATAGCCTTGGTGATACTTGTTATTTGAATCTGATCACCTACCAACTTTTAAAATTTTAATGAGGGGGTATCAAACATGTCACCCGTAAAGTGGCGATGAATGAAGGGAATTCTGTATGGCGCTTAAAGGAAGCTAGATTTCATGGCTTCAGATTAATTAGAGGCTCTAAATTAGTGAAACTCTAAAGCGTGCTAATTTTTTTTTTCACTTTTAAGTTCATGGAAATCACCAGAATTAAGCAAATTGTTGTATATTGCTTGGTGCAGAAAGCTGGTTTAAGATTAGTAAAATTTGAGTTTTATTAGTATAGAATTACATATTTCTAAAGTTTTGAAAAGTACTAAGACATATCACTTAAAGTGTGTTCTGCTGTGTGTGTGTCACTACATACGGGAGAGCAAGTTTGGTATGATTCCGAGACCTGTAATTAATGACCCTTTGGACTATCCGGGACCATTTGATCTCTTGAGTTTCTGAAATGAGCAGAGCAGAATCTCGTTGGGATAATTAACCCTCCGATTCCTTGGACTCGGCAAGGACCAAGGTGATAATAATTTCTGTGGGTTTTAGCCGAGATATAAAGTTCAGTTAATCATTGATTGGGTGATTAACAAAATGTCAGGTGTTATCATCCAAACATCACCGTACCAGCAGGCCGGGTGACAGGAGATAGCACTGGGACCCGACAGAGACATGCTTTGTCATCAGGTGCTCTTGAAATTGGAGCTGGAGCTCTGCTAACACCGCAGGGAGTGGGGAGAGAAATGTCTGGTAGCCTTGCTCTGAAGAAATGGCCTGCAAAATTGGTCACAGTACAAAGGCTATGAGGGTCCCCACTTTGGATGCCAGAGAACTGTGCAATGTCAGTTATAGTGGTGGTGGTTCCCTCCTTCCCATATAATGTATTGGCTCGGTCTCCTTTCTTGCCGTCGTGGAGAGGAGCTGAGCCCCCAGTGCTGCGCTTGCTCCATGGGCTTGAAGTCCAAGCTAGACAAGAGAATAAACAGTGTGACAGTACCCTCCTCTGCGCAAAGGGGAGTGAGCTATCTGTCTTCGATGGTGGGAGGCTGGTGTAGTCTTTTCCCGCAGAGTTCAGAAAATTGGAAATTCTGTTTTGTCTCTTTTTTCTTATTCTCAACTATTCATCAAGCCAGCCTTATCCCCGTCCATTTCAGATCTGTAGACGCTGAGCTCAGAAGTACATGTTCCGTTTTCTGCTTGGTTAAGTCAGCTTTTCCTTCTCGGGAAACCGCATTCTCAATGACTTGCATTATGGAAGGAACTTTCTATCAAGGTCTTGAGTATCTTCTAGGTTCATCTCTTCTTTGTGCCTTATGATGAGCTGATGGCTCACTTCTGAGATGAGCAAGTGTCTCAAATGTCCCCCCTGTTTTATCTCCCTGTGATGCTGGACCTGAACCCCATTTACACATGAGAACTGTATCCTTCAACCCAAATGTGGCTGCAGAAACAACAGGCTGTGTGCTATTCAGAAAGACTAACAGATATAATACAAAAGAGAATAATGACAGTAAGAGTCACAACCAGCCCTACCATCTGGTTTCAGTGGCCATTTCCATAGGACGTCACAGTGCGTCAGGTGGCCTCCTGATCTTCACTCCCAGTCTCAAACTCGAGCCCTGTAATGCCCATTGCTCAAGTGCTTGGGCTGCCTTGGTAGAACACCTCCGACTGGGACTCAGACTACACTAAGTGATTTCTCCATTTTGGAGGTGAGGGCATCCCAGATCAAGGTGCCTGACAAATCCACCCCTGGTAAGAGTTCTCCTGGCTTGTGGACGGCCCTTTCTCCCTGAGTCTTTACATAGTGGAGAGAGAGGGCTCTGGACTCTTCCTGTCTTTGTGAAGATGCTAATCCCATCAGGGGAGCCGCACCTTCATGACCTCACCTACACCCAAATTTCTCCCATAAACCCCACCTCCAATACCATCACATAGGAGATGAAGGCTTCTACCTGTGAATTTTGGGGAGACACACACATTCAGTCCAACAGACTTTGTTTCTGACTCCCCTTCTATTCATTTGGAAGGATTTTGAGTTAGAGAATTCTAACACATGACTTAAGGATCGCTGGATGTTATTATCCAAACACAGTATTTCTGGTCTGCACTACATGATAAAAAGCAGAAACCCTCAGGCCCGGGTGGGCATACAGCAAATTTAATTCTTTGAACATCACAAGGAATGCCAAGGAGCTGGCGTTGAGTGTCTTCACAGCATGCTTGAGAGCTCCACGGACGGAAGTTCTACCCGATCGTTTTCTCTCCTGAGCAAGAGCATTGTTTTATTTAAGCCAAATTTGGTGCTTATGAAATGCGGCAAGCTTGCTGAATATTCATTCGCAGCTCTTTTCATAACGTTCTTGTATCTCTTTTATTTTCTTTTGACTTATAATTGGTGTTTCTGCATATTTATGATTTGCTCTGTCTTAAACCAATGACCTATTTCAAATGCTCTACCACCCTTCCTCCTCCAACCCCGTGCTCTTAATTCATCGGGAAACCACGTCCTTAAGTGATGCCGCTCCTCTCATTCCCAGGAGCCTGTCCTCGGCACGTGTGGACATCTGCCATCCTGTGCGGGTGGTAGCGTACAGCCCCTACCCTCAGATTCAGAGCAGGAGGACTGAACTCTTCAAACTATAAGCTCTCAGAGTTGCACAGTTCCTGAGTGGTCATCTAAGCCACATGGTAATCTCGCAATGCTAAAGGACAGTGAACTCACACACTTGAATGTTCTCCTCCCAAGTGAGAAAACCCTCAGGTCCTTTGCGTCTGGTCACATGATCCGTTAGAAATCACTCGACCTCCGTGTTAACTTTCCTTTGAACAGACTCAGACACGGCAGCCCCAGGAGTTGAAAGCTCCGTGGATGGGCGGTCTCCAAAATGCAGGGACTTAAAGTAGCTTAAATGATCAAAGGGCTTTTATAGCACGAGATACAGATGCTCTATAAAGGGAAGCAAACTATGAGCTTCCTACAGTATAGCACATCTCTTCCGAAATTCCCTAAACATACCTTACCTGTGCCCCAGCAGAGTCAGACCGTGCTGGGTGCACCTGCCTGACCGGTGTGGGCTGGGCCGTGTGGGATGGAGCAGGAGGTCATCCTGAGAGCCCCACCTGCCTGGGGACCGGCCCTCCCGTCTCTTCACTTTTTAGACTGTTTCTTTGCCTACGAAATGAAATAATAAAACAAATCCATGCTCCCGGCGGTTTTGTCTTCTGGGCTCTTGCGAGAATGGAAAGATGCAAGGCTTGCTTGGATCGCTCAGTTCTGAGGATCTCTGAGCAGCGTGGCCGGCGGACCCCACTTACATGAGGTGCGGGCGGGGAGCGGGGAGAGCCCAGGCCAAATGCTCTTGCCTCTCGCGCAGATCCTGGATACTTCAAGGCCTGGTTTGACTCTTCGGGGTAAACTTTTCACGGCTGTTTCCACCCTAAACAATTTGTTTTCTTCCAAGACATCCCGTGGGAGGCCAAGTTCCCTCTCCTGTTTTCTGACAGATGCAAAAGTAGCTAAATGGAGCGACGAGATAAAAGAAGGCATCACGACGGTTTGATGTTATAAAACAAATCCAGCGTAGTTGAAAATGGGGTTTTTCATCATGTGTTCTGCCTAACAGTTTTCTAGAAAATAAAATGCTGTGAGATTGTTTTTGAAAAGAATATTTTAACTGAATCGTTTCTTTGGTGTCCTGGGTTTTATACAAAGTCGTTCTATGAATGCACCCTTTTGAAAGAAAGATAATGTAGGACATCGGTCAGATTTGTAGATTTCTGTAGTGATCCTGAAGGCGCCCACCAGATAACCTGGTGACCACACCAGCAATGGGCAGGGGCCCAGGGGGCCTGTGTGACCACTCAATGGTTGGCCTGAGCTGGAGGGGGAGGTGACGCACCCCGGTGACAGTCGCTCAGAGATGCAGCGCTGGCGTGCAGCAGGTGTCCCAGTGGCTCCCAAATGGGCAGAGGCCGCCTGTTGCTCTTGAGGTCCCTGTGAGTAGAAGAAGTGGCTCCAGGAGAGCAAGGGAAGGCTCTGTCCCTACACCCTGCCGTGGGGACTCCCGGGGACAGCGGATGGCGTCATCAGGCTCTGTTGCTTACATTTCGTTCTCATTTTGAAGGACTCCACTTCCTAAAATGTTGACATTTCTGCTTTGAAGGCATTTTTTTAAGGAGAAAAGGAAAAATCTCTGCTAGATAATCACTAAGTTATTATTTCAGCTGTACCTAATAAGGAAAGAGATAGCATTTTCCAATTCTGAGCAGTCTGGTTTGTGTTGGCGTTCCTCATCGTCTGCATTCTTTGGGGCACCGTCCTTCAGAGCAAATCCAGCAGAGACGAGGTTGGGAAAATCTAGCAAAGCAGACGATCATTCTGGAGAAGCAGAGTACGGCAGTGCTGAATTACCATTGAGCTGGAGGAAGGGCACTGAGATCGATCCCGTCGGCTGGAGAAGGACTCCTCCCCAGATGGGAGCCAGGATTACACTGGCGAGCCCCTGTGCTCACGTGATGGGCATTCACAGAGGCGATGGGTGCGCGTTCGGCTCCGGGAGGAAGGGGAGCCCCCTGCAGTTAGAAGTGTTCGGAAATGGCAGTGAAGGCTGCTCCCCTGCTCCCACGCTCTGGGTCAGGGCTCACACTCACACGCCCAGCAGCAACGCGCATGCCTCCCACAGGTCACGAGCGCATCATATAGGCATGTTATTTATCTCGCAGAGGTATCCATGGCGCACATGCATCATGTAAAACTGCACACGGCGCATGTAAATTACACGTGTAGTGTGCACACAGACATCACGCAAACCACATGGCATAGACACAGATCTGTCCCATAAGGCATACAGAGATGTATCAGGGGTACATATGCATCACATGCATGGGTCACACGTACAGATCACACACACCGCACATGTGACACGCACGCACACACATACCACATACACACATGACAAATAGATCCTGTGTACAATCACATGCGTACAGATCACATGTGCACACATCACACACATACACACACAGCAAGACCCAGAGTTAATACTTGAATTGTCCATTCTATGGGAGGAGGATGAGGTTGCCTAAAAGGACATTTTGGGGGCCTGCTGTGAGAGTGTGGGTGAGCTGTAGGAGGTCTCTGCGTCCAGGATCTGTGGGCTCGATGGACACCTGGAGGGCCCTTCTGGTCTGAACAGCCCTTCCCTTCTTCTGCGGGGTGTGTTTTTTCCAGAGAGAATCTTGTCATATTGTTCTTCCCATTTCTGACCCTGTCCTGCTTTGCCCTCCGTCCCCAAGATGGGTTTCTGAAAGCTTGAGGAGCCCTGTTTTCCACCCATATTCAGAACCTACTGAGACAATGACATCATGGGGTTGGAGAACAGGATATCACCTTTGCTACCATTACAGCTGTTGGGAGATGTGGCTTGGATCTGGGCCCCAGGGACGGGACACCATTCCCCTGAATCACCCCGCCTCCTCCTGCTCCCAGCACAGGGGCGCGTGGGCCCACAGGCTCTGCTGGCTTAGAACAGAGGGGCTAAGGGAGGAAGCCACTGAGAGGAGCAGGCGCTTGGCTCACGAGGTCAGATCCTTCTTACAGCCTCTCCAGTCAGACAGTCAGCAGGAGCAGCAAGCTGATGTTAGCAGGAGGTTCTCAGAGAAGAATGCCGAGCTTCTGGAAGCTGGTAGTGCCCTATTTGGTGACACATGAGGTCATGTGTTGGAGGGGGCGATGGGGCACCTTACCCAGGAGTGGCCACCCACGCTCTGACAGACCTGCAGGTCTTGCCCTAAACACTTAAGAGCGAAATCCGTACGCATCCATTTTATACATCGCTGTCACTTGCTCTGTATGACTAGTGTGCTGGGTAGGAGTACACGCTGAGAAAACCGTGTCCTACACTGTGGTGAGAATATAAATGGAAGGTGTTTTCAGAGCCATTTCACGGTACGTATCGAGAACTTAAAAATGGTCATGGCTTTTGACTCCATGTGTTTTACTAATCGACTTAAGGAAAAGATGAAGCTTGGAACCAAAGCTTTATACGTCAGGGTGGCCACTGTCGCAGTGTGCCAGTGCAAAGAATATTAATAAAGTGTTGATAGTATGAATAAAACTAAATTCTTGCACAGCCATAGAAGTGAATGTTATCTAAGCATTCCAAATCCTGTTTGCACAGAATATTTATGAGCTACAAAATATCTGATCAAATATTAAATTTTTAAAAATGCAAAGTAAAACACTGCGTTCAGAATGAATTTGGTCCTTCTGGAACAAGACAGTGGTCTTGGCAAAACAAAGTTTGGCAACAGTTTTGAGGATGCAGAGGGACATGTCGTGAGGATGAGACCCTATGGACAGCAGTGTGTTCTTCCTGGACAGGACTGTTACAGGTTCATTTTAGTATTTCTTTGTATTTTTTCTGTTTTCATCCCAATTTTTTGCGGACGTGAACTTTTATCCTCAAAAGAGTAGTGAGTTACGTGGTTTGAGAGTGTACCGTACTCCTATGGAAACACAAGGTAAGAAGGACTGTGACTCACCCAGGCTCCGTGAGTACAGCTTTGGTGGGCGAGCAGCCTAGGGCTCTCAGTCACCTGTTACCAAAATCATGCTCTGTAACAACGACAGAATCCAAGTGGCTGTCCGGTTGCCTCTGTTCCGTGAGCCTCTCATCTTCTTGGGACCAGTGGGCAAGCCAGAGCATGATCGTGCTAACGAAGCACCGGAGAGCGTCCCGGAAACATGCCGGCCCCCGAAGCCTCCTGCACTCAGGGATGTCACTTACGCTCTTGCTTTCTTACTTCACATACTTTCTCTCAGTTACCCCTGCCCATTGCACTAACCAGAGCAAATCCCATGGCTGAGCCCCAAGACAAGGCAGGGACCACAGAGTCATCTCTCAAAGGGCATGGATCCCAGAAGGGGCTAAAATCCCTGAAGGCAAGAGCTGTTTCTTTAAAGCAAATAAAAATGTGAGTCTGGAGACCAGTGAACTTGACTGCCTGTGGAGACGTCTCTTGCGGGAGCTCACGTGGCTTCTGCGGGTGCTGGGCTCCCGAGTTAGCAAGGCTCGCCCTCCTGAGCGGCTCTTTCTGTCTTTCTAGATCCTGGCCAACGTGATCATTTTCATCTGTGGGAACCTGGCGGGCGCGTACCACAAGCATCTCATGGAGCTCGCCCTGCAGCAGACCTACCAGGACACGTGCAACTGTATCAAGTCTCGAATCAAGCTGGAATTTGAAAAGCGGCAGCAGGTGAGATACATTTTTCTGTCGAGACCGGGTATGCCGTGTGCTCACCATGGGCCTCGGCAAGTGTCGGAGCCACTGGTTGCCCTCGCTCAGGAATGGCGTCTGCAGACCCAGACCCAGGGGCCTTAGGATCCCCCACAGGCTAGCACCACACCACCTGCCACCCCCACGCGGCTGGACGTTCCAGTAAGAGTGGTGATTAATAATAATAATAATAATAATAATAATGCCTGGTGCACTTCCTCGCTTCTGCTGCTGGCTCAGTGCTCTGTGATAGTGTTTCCCCAGCTAACGTCTAAGCCCCCTCTGCCCCGCAGTGCTTCCCACGGCACCTGTTGTCCACGTGGTGGGAAGTAAGCAGAGTGGGGGGTGACAGCAGTTGAGGTGGAGGGTCCAACAGAGAGCTCTTTGCCATAACAGGGACTGTCCCGTGCTGACCCGTGTGCACGGAAATGCACAGCAGAGACATGGGTTACGACAAAGCCTTGGGAAAGGGAGGGGAGGGCGAGAAGGACATGTGGCAGGCAAAGCCACAGTGTCATCAAGGATGGTGGAGAGCAGGGGAAACAGAAATGTTTTGGAGGGGAAACCATAAATGCACAAGGGCCCCGTCTTAACGTGCTGGACTTCAGGCTATGGCAGGACAGCATGCGACGGACGATGGGCTTTGTTTTTCTTGGGTTCGGGTATCGTCCCCAGGAACTCGGCTCCCATCTCTGAAGGGGACGAGTAGCAGGAGCCTCTGTGAACAACAGCCCCCCCCCCCAGAGCATTCATCCTGGGTCCTGCCGTACCAGTCCATATGGGCACGCAGAAGATGCTTCCGTAGTGTTTGTTAAATTGTTCCGAGTTCACCCATTCTATAAAATTGCTCCAAAATGTATCACAGTTGTGGCAGTGAAAAAACATCCCTCAAACGTCGATGTGGACTTTTATTTGTGTACAGACTGAAGAATCATGATCGAGTTCCGTTTTGAAAACAGGGAGTTCAGTTCATTCGACGACGAGTGAGTGCTGGTCAGGAGTGAGTCCAGGTGCTGGAAATATGGCTGTGAATATCGCATTCTCACTGGTATTATCGGCAAATCTCGTAGTTAATTTTTAGACGGCATTTTGTGGAGGTGCCTGGGGATGCTCCATCGGTTGAGTGTCTGACTCTTGGTTTTGACCCAGTTCATGATCTCAGGGTCATGAGATCGAGTCCCGCATCAAGCTCTGTGCTTAGCGCAGTCTGTAAGCCTCTCTCTCCCTTTGCCCCTCCCTCCCCTGCACTCTCTCTCTCTCTCAAACCAGTAAATCTTTAAAGAAGCAGCATTTTATGTTACAGCATGTATAGCAAAGGTAGTTAGGGATGAATGTTTAGTTCTTGGGTTTCTACCATATCAAACTCTGGATCCAACATTAAGAAGTATATAGGCAGTTAACTTGGGACCGTTGTCCAGTATGTTTTCATTCACCTGTATTCCAGTAGTATTTTAAATCTGGGTCCTAGAAAATTCCACAGGACTGTTTTCCCTGAAGAGTCCTGATGTTTTAGGATAGATGGTTTCCTTTTTCAAAGAGCAGCGACTCTGTCAGGTGGGTCCTGACAGACATATTGAACTTCCTGTTCCATCACCTCTTGAATCTGCTTCAAAATCACACCAAGGCTGAGGGAACTGACATTCCAAGTAGACAGATTATATAACCTAATATTTATAGTACCCGTTCTGACAAAAGCGTAAGTCAGACTACTGACCTCGTCTGTACTACATACTTCTCTGAAGAGTCCTTGAGCAAGCAGAACTGGGTGCCAGCCTTTCATGGTGGCTTCCAAGTAGTCCGGTGGCCACACGGTGACCTTAGTAATTTGGGAATTAGAGCTGTGGTTTTCTGTGTGCCAGAGAATTTTGGGGCCATCATGAGAGTGTTATAAGACATTATAAGGACATTTACTAGTTTTTTACAAAGGAACCTTTTAAAAAATAAGTGAAATAAAAGGGACACTGTGAAAGAAAAAGAAGACCTTTTAGTAAAGATGTTTAATAAAATATAATCTAATACCACAAATGTGCTTTGCTCTTGAAGTTGGGAGTCAATGCCCAGGGTCTGGTGCCTAGAACGTGGTATTTTTCTTGTTAGGGTTTCGGGAAATGTGTTTCTAGAGTTAGAATGAATGCTTGTACTTTCTTCAGACTGACTTGTAGTTAAGGGGGAACAAAAACTTCTCTTAGTTAATAACATCAGTAAGACACGATCTGATAGATATAAGGAAATACATGAAAATTAGGCAGCGGCAATCTGTGTGTCCTTCACACAGAGGGTCAGCCTCTGAGACGGTGGGGCCTTGTACAGCCACAGACCAAATTATGGTCCAAGGGGTCCACGCATCACTTCCTGCCCAGCCTTCGCCACACACCATCTTGGCTCCACCCATAGTCACAATGGCTACCAGCAGTGTCCTTCAGATGCTCCACTCAAGGACAGGGGTGTGTGCTGAGCAAAAGAATTTGCTTCAGCATCTGTTATGATAAAATAAGAGCCATCCATGTTAGTATTCTACATCGGCCGTTGCCTCAGAGGGGGCTAACGTTCCCAGAGGCTGAGAAGCCGCCATCTTGCGTCGTTCCTGAGCCTCTTTCACAGGGTCACTCAACCGACCTTCCTCCTTGAGAGGAAGGTCAATGTCAGGTGAGCCCAGCTGACCACCCCGCTGGGGGCTGTAATAGCTGATGCTGTTGGGAGATGTCTAGGAATTCTGAAACCTTTTCAACTCTGCTCTACTCTTTCCTTTCCTTTCTTCGGATGTTGTGATATTTCCCCTAGATGCAAATGAGATGAATTTTTAGAGATAAAAACCATGTTTGAATAAAGTGACTCTTTGTGCTGTGAGATTTGGGGAGAGGAGGGAATGAAAAATGTTTGCAGAGTTTTTCTCAAGAGTTATATTCTTCCCCTGAAAATGCTGTCATGGAGAAACACTAAAACTATGATTTTTTTTTTTATACCAGGTGGGAGATGTAATGCATTAGCATCAAGGCCACCATTGGGGCTAGAAGGTATCTTCTCGGGGAGTTTTGATTCTTGTGTTAAGTTTCAGTCCTGCCAGAAAACCCACAGCCGTTTCTTGAGCACTGTGTCAGCGTGATGCAAGCCTCTTTATCAAAGCTGAGAAAACAAGCGAGCGTTTCTCCCCATATGTAATAGACTCTCCAGAATTGATGGGAGCTGGATTCAGAGCAAAATAAGAACTTTCCCTCCTAACCGCATGGGCAGTGGAAATAAATTTTGCCTCTGTAGTTGTAAAAACTGGATTTGCTTTTTTAATGGAAAGAAAACAAACCCTCTTGCATGTATACTTGTCTTTCTTTTAAAGTAATGTGATCAGAGCATTTTTACTTCGTCTTCCTTCATCTGGAACCATGCTATAGATGGAGTATGACGGAATATGCATTCCAATAGAAAGCACCAGTCAAGCAAGACACAGACAGCGCCCTGGTAAACCAGGGTGGAGGGACGGGGGTGGTTACTGAGTCAGTAGACTTCCTGGCTCTCCTTGAGGACTAATTGCTTTTCCTCTGTGCATACTTTGGTGGAAAATGTAACTGGTCCTTTTGTGTTCGTGGTTGGGTAGATAAGGCACACGTGTTCAACCGAGCATGACAGCAGGTCACATGAGGGCATTGCTGATCACATGACATAAGTCATTGAGAATGCCAGGAAAAGTATTGTTGAATGGTTTTTGATTTGGGCTGCTATATTTTGTCTGTTTTCATGAGAGAAAGAAGAAAAGAAGGAACTCATTTTTTTTTTGAGTCTTTCTAATGGACCAGGTAGTCTCTTTAGTACTTTACATATATTGTACGCACCTCCTGTTGCTGCTATAACAAATGACCACACGTGAAGTGGCTTAAAACAGAACAGTTCATTCTCATCATTAGAAGTTAGAAGTCCAAACTCAGTCTCATGAGCTAAAGTCAAACTATTGACAGGGCTGGCTCCTTTCAGAGGCTTTGAGGGAGAATCCGTTTCCTTGTCTCTTCAAGGTGCCGGAGCCTGCCCATCTTCCATTTTCAAATTCAGCAGCATAGCATCTTCTAGTCTCCCTCTCTTCTCCTCTCCAACTTTCTCTGTTCCGTCTGATTCTCAGATGTACTTTCTTCCCTCTGTCTGCCTCTAGTTCTACTGCTTCCCTCTGTAAGTATAACCCAAGGTAATCTCCCCATCTCTAGGTCCTTAATTTAATCACATCTGCCATGTTCTTGTTTTGCCATGTAAGGTGACATAATCCCGGGTTCCAGGGACTAGGATGGGGTCCTCTTCTCCAAGCCATTATCTTTTCTTACTTCTGGGTGAACTTGATGACTGAAGTCCTTTTTCCTACGTTATCCGGATAAAGGAACTGTCCAAATGTCCAAATTACCTACAGAAGATGACTCAGCTAATAAGTGCAGCTTTTTCTGCTTCTCAAGTTGGTCCGTGGCAGCTTTGTTGGAGTGATCTCTGAACATGTTAGCTGGAGATTTTCCCAGGTATGAAGGAGTTTTGTTTCATTAACTACGTTGTTTATCATTACTGGTGAAACAGGAAAGCATACGACAAGACCAGACATGATCTGATCATTAGGTGCCACGCCATCATGATGAGCAGAGTGTCATCTGTGGAGCGTTGGAAGTTCTGCGGGAGCTCACTCACACACAAAGCCACAGCGTGGACTCTGTCCATGGCTTTATTGCCATGCTGTGGTGCAGGGGCTGAGAGGAGGGTGCACTCTGGGGGCCGACCACCTGACCTGACGTGGGTGTTGTTCTCTTTCCCTGTGACATTAGTCCGATTTCTTCACTTCTGAGTTTCTCTGATGGAGCTTGTGCTTGATACCTTGCCCAGTTCAAGAGACAGTTTCTGCCTCCCAAACAGCTTCCTGTTCAGACAGTGCTCGGTCGCCGGTCTGGCCACGGTACACTGATGGCATCAGAGCTCATATTCAACCACAGAAGTCTGCGGCCACCCTGGCCGGGCCATAGGGCTCGAGGGGGCTGGAGGGAGGGTTTCCCGTGACCAGGCCATCCCAGGAGTTCCTGCCCCAGTGGGCTTCATTCTTCCTTGCTGCAAACAGATGGGACAGAGAAATGTTTTGCTTTGTCTGCCTAGTTGGTAGATAATTGTCCCCGACACTCTTTCTTCTCGCATCATCTCCCCAAGTTCAAGAGTTTCCTTTTCACCCGCGGAACGGGCAGGGTGAGGCAATCCTGGCGGCTCATGTTGCTGGACTCATTGCATCCCCCAGTTTCTGTCATCTCAGTAGGAACTGGTTGGTGGGGTCTGAGCTACGGCATCTCAACAGCGTTGCTTCTCCAGGAAAGCAAAGTGGGCATCAGGAGGCCGACAAGAGTTCCAGCCGGTGAGACTTTCCCAGTGCCGCTCCTGAAGAACTCAAGCAGGAAACGTTATAAATGTTACCCAAGACCTTTGGGTCAGGCAGTGCCTCCAGTCAGGGTAACAGAACATGGAAACGCACAACATCGTGCCCTACATGCAGTTGGGTTCCAATATGCGGGCTCTGCTCAGGATCTTGCATCATCAAAGATTATTAACCACGCTTTCCTTCCAGCCAGCGGGATATGTTATTTTGTGAGCCCACTTTTTTTCTAGTTTATTAAATCATCACGTAGACAGTTTTTATCTGGTAGCCCTTCCCTGATGAAGTCATAGCTTATATTGTTCTTGGTCACCACCTTCTTCCATTGTATTAAGTGACAGATGACATCATTTTCTGTCTCGTTGGAGAGGCCACACTCGCGTAAAGGTTGATCACCACCTCATCCTCAGCACACATTAGGGAGAGGTTGAAAGACACTTACCTTTTGCTTGAAAGTTGAAAAAAACGAAGAGTCATGGTTTCATGAAAGGGCTAGTAGCTTCAAAGTGTTTGCCATTTGAGTCCATCAGATGGAAGTTCAAGAACGGTTGTCATGGTTTGCACCATGTTGTCTCATACTGATGACGCAAATTCTCAGGATGCTCGTGTGTGATGCCTCACTGAGAAATTGCAGGGCAAGGTATTTTCAGATGCTGCATTTTACCATGACCCTTTGACCAGGTTCTTTCAAATGAGGAGTGAAAATCAATTCCAGAAAAAATATATTAATAAGGCTGAAGTATTTTTGGATAGGTCCTTCAGTTAAAATGCTTGAAATCAGTACATATTTCCTAAGATTGCAGTGAGGGCAATCTTGTGAATGTGTACTTTGGCTCCTTTAAAGAGAAACCAACAATTACAGATCCAAGACCACAGAGGAAGGTTTCCCAGGACTCACTGTTGAATGCCATGCCTAACGCGGAGCAGAACCACAGGAGATTAGTAATAGCCCCTCATGAAAAGAGCACTAATGACTATCTGTACATCCTGTAACACGTTAGACATTCTGCCCCACAGGAAGAAAAATAAAATAGGGGTACAACAATTAGTCAAGCAGAGATTCTTCTAATGAATTAAATATATGCACATATCTATTTATATCATGACAGCAGAAAAGCTAAATGGTAAAATAAAACTCTGCAGAAGTTTCCTTTATGTGAGAAACTTGAGCAAAATTCCCATCTAACATTTATGGTAAGCAATTCACCTGTCTTATTGGAGAAGCACCTGGGAAACAGTTTTGTTGCTGTAGCTTATCCTGAGCTAATCTATGCTGATAACATAAAAAGAAGCACAGAAAACAGAAGTTGCGCCCCAAGGAGAGCATCTGGTTTTGGTATTTTTGGCCTCTGGGAATTTTTAGTGTTTCATGGAGACCGCCTACTTTTTATACCCCACGATGCAATATTTTGATGCTGGCAAGATTGTATAATAGGCAAAGGATAATGTAGTCGAAAGATTCAAGAAAGCTCGACATCACTTGATATGAGAAAAATAACCCCAATAGAAAGGAATTCCAAAATCAGTCCTTCTGCTTGCGTCATCCATTCTTCTGGTTTTTATCCTATGTGGGAGAAAATGTATGTTTACTCCAAAATCAAAGGCAAAGTGTCAAGTCTTCAATGATATTTTTCTTCTTGCAGATGAAACCACAGATAGGCCGATGAACTGTTAATAGGGAGAAAGAAGCTCTTTATACTTACCAACATGGGACTTTTCAAGTGTTAACGTTATTGAACCTGTTTAATAATTTATTACCATGAGCACAGTCATGGATAAAAATACTTCACGTGGCATTAGCATTGTACTTACTGAATTGAGGCACCCACTGAGGTTTATACTAAATTAAAAATTAGGACTTAACAAATTTTGGAATTTTGTTAATTGCATATATGTTTCCAAGAAGTGTTAATCTTTGGATTTTTTGTTTGTTTTAGGTTGTTGAGTGTCCTCAAAGGTTTAGGAAATTTTGTTCTAGGGCTTTTCTGAGCCCTAGAACAAATATATTAGGGACCATTTATATGTCAGCTGCTGGATGTGAAAATTCCTCCCAGAGACCTCTGTTCTCCATAAAGGTGAAAATATGTACAATTATCCAATAATCTCGGGAATGAAACAGGAGGAACATTTGAGGTCAGGATGTGCACAGAAAGCTGTTAAGTTAAAATATGGCTTTTAGGGGCACCTGGGTGGCTCAGTGGGTTAAGCCTCTGCCTTCGGCTCAGGTCATGATCCCAGGGTCCTGGGATCGAGCCCCGCATCGGGCTCTCTGCTCAGCAGGGAGCCTGCTTCCCTTCCTCTCTCTCTGCCTGCCTCTCTGCCTTCTTGTGAGCTCTCTCTGTCAAATAAATAAATAAATAAAATCTTTAAAAAATATGGCTTTACATATGTACTTCCCTTGAATACAGAATTATGGTGCCTGGAAGGCATAGATCTATCTGTCAGTGCTCCTACTTCACAATTTTATCTTTGATTATGTGTTATGTGCCAAGGGATTAACTCCAGGGAATAGAATAATACCTAAAGCTTAAGGTTTCTGTTCTCTTTGGACGTAAACTGCAATGACAGGAGACAAACTATAACTTATTAAATGCATATATTTGATTAGAAGTTACAGTGAGTTCAGGTGACAAGGCATTATGGGGAAGGTTGTGGTGCATTGGAGAGGCCATCAGGGAAGGTCCTCTGGGAGGTGACAGTTGAGCTGAAATGGGTATTACAGAAGGATGTAGCCCTTTGGTAACCGAATGAAAGTTCTCTAACAGGGGGAGGAAGCCCTGCAGAGGGCTTGGGTTAAGAACCAGATTGTCTCATTTGAGGAATATAAAGGTCAGTGGACCATTGGCTCCAAGAAGAGAGTTGGACAGGGAGACTGGAGCCAGAGCACACACTGAGCCTTGCAAGGTATGCTAAGGACTTGGAATTTTGTTATACACTGAATGGAAAGGCACTGAAGGGTTTAAGTGAGGTCGGGAGATGGACTGGTAACATTCTTAAAGGATCTCTCTGAGTGCTGATAGAGAATGGAGTGGGGGAGCAGGGAACGTTAGCAGAGGGACAAGCTTGGACAGCAATCCAGATTAGAGATAAGAGAAGCTTTTGGTCATAGTTGACAGATGCAGGACATATTTTGAAATTAAATGGGTAGGAATTGCTGTTGAGTTGGATGTTGGATGAGAGAAAGATAAAATAATCAAGAAAGATTCAGAAGCTTTGCATTTGAGCAACTGGGTAACAGCTGGTGTGTTACTTAGAAGATGTCAAAGTCTTTGGGAACAATATTCATTGGAGGTAGGGGTGGGGTAGAATTCAAGAGTGGAGTATTGAACAGTTAATTCTGAGATACCTATTATGTGTCCAAAGGGAGATGGCCAAGCTGTAGTTGTAAGTAAGATTCCGATCTAAAAATGTCGATTTGGAGGTCATCAACATACAGTTGGTGTTTAAAGGACTAAGTGAGATCCTCTAGGGAGAGAATATGATCAGAAAATATGAAAATGGCCCAGGGCCATGACCCAAAATGCACCAACATTAGAGAAAAGGACAGAAGGAGTAGAGTCAGCCAAAGTCACTGAGAAAGATCATTTGTATAGGAGAGAAGCCAGAGAAGCCAAGAGAGAAAGTTTAAGGGGACAGTGGCCAACGTAGTCAAGTGCTGAAACAGTCACAGTGGAGGGAGCATCACAGAGGGACCACCAGTCTCGGCAACATGGCGGTCACCAGTGGCCTGGGCAGAGGGGTCGAAATGACTGAGCTCAGGTAAGGAGAAAATAGGAAGTGAGGAAAGGCACACAGTGACTATCAACAGCTCTGAATATGTCGGCATATTCAGCTATAAAGAGGAGCCAGAAATTTCCAGGCAAATTATTTGGTCAAGGTTTTCTTCACCCAAGATGGAAACTGGTGTTGTATTACATGTCTTACTATAGCATCTCTACCAACATGCTATACACTAACTGTTGTTTCTACTGTAATATATTACAGTTTCCCAAATGTGTCTTTCTTTTATTCTGAATCACTGATTCCCAGGAAGGAAAGGGCAGAAGGACTGATTGATTTTTCCAGAAAGGTAACTGTGTTTCTGGATTACAGTTATTAACTAATCCCGGCACTGGTCCATTGTGTATGTGAACTCATATCTGGTAATTTCTACCAGAATGGATTTAACTCAGATGAAAATAATGAAAAAGAGTTATTAAATCGGCAAATAAATAATAACATACAGAAACTGTGAAAGGGAACAAAAAGGCTGAGAAGACTGTAGGTAAAATAAAGAGAATGGGTTAAGACAAAAACTCAAGCCTTAAAGTGGGTTAACTGTTTTAGAAACACATTCAAGTAAAACCATAAGATTAAATGTTAGAAGAAAAAGAATTCATCCTCTTAGAAAGAAAAATGCGTATCAGTGAATGTGCCATTGCCCTATTCCCCGGAGGGTCACTGCCCAGGGCTGAATGTTTCAATGTTGAGGATTACAAGTGTAATCCTCATTCTAAGAACGGGAATAGCAAGGGTAGGCATTTCACTCGAAGATGAAAGTCCATCAGCAGCCCCTGGAATAGTTAGGGATTGAAGGTTAGAAACAGGAGCCCCGGGAGGCAGGTCCGAGCACCTTATTAGGTCAGAGCTCTGAAGGCTGCAGCAGGTGTGCTCAGAGTTCCTTCCTGCTGGTCACTGACTCCGCATGTTGGGACTGACCAGAAAACAGGAGTCCAGGGAATGACTTTTTGGCCGCAAAATAGAATTTTCTTGTTCTTTTCTTTCTTCTTTCTTTCTTCTTTCCCGAGTTCTGATTTAGGTACCTTTCTGGCTGTGTTTCCGCCCAATTCTCTAAGATCTCTAAGATATTAAGACTTTGGTTTTCTAAACAAGCCTTTTGGAATGGAAACCTGAGTATTTAATCCTTGACTGTGTAATCCTCGAGCCCCGTGTGCCCGTGGCTGCTTTGAATGAACCTGACACTCTCAGATGCATCTTCTCATTATGAGGCTCATTTATATCACGTTGTCGTGCATGTTAAATCTTCAAAAGATTGACCAAGGCAAACAACAAAAATGGGCCATTGACTATTCTCCCAGACCCATATTCCTCTCCCCAAAAGTTTCTAGTATGTTTTTGGCTAAAGTATTCTTATGAACTTGGGTAACATTAGCTTCATTGTCATGGAAGTGATCAACATAGCCTTCCAGAAGGGAGTGTACAGGTAGAATTTATGTGTGTGTGTGTGTGTGTGTGTTATGAACAACCCAATTATTATGTCAAAGACAAGATACAAGCTTGGAATCACCCAGCCCGTTAGCTCGATCCAGATCTGCTGAAGAAGATGCATTTAAACTAGCTTTTGAGGGGCGCCTGGGTGGCTCAGTGGGTTGAGCCGCTGCCTTCGGCTCAGGTCATGATCTCGGGGTCCTGGGATCGAGTCCCGCATCAGGCTCTCTGCTCAGCAGGGAGCCTGCTTCCCTCTCTCTCTCTCTGCCTGTCTCTCTGCCTACTTGTGATCGCTCTCTGTCAAATTAAAAAAAATAATAAAATAAAATAAAATAGCTTTTGATGAAACACTTGGCTCATGGATATGTTGTGGGGACGATTTATGGGATAATGGATCTTTTTTTTAAAAAAGATTTTATTTATTTATTTATGAGAGAGAGAGAGAGAGAGAGAGTGCACACAAGCAGGGGGAGGGGCAAAGAGAGACGTGAACTCCTCACTGAGCAGGGAGCCAGGCACGGGGCTTGTTCCTAGGATACTGGGACCATGACCTGAACCGAAGGCAGTCAGTCAGCCATCTGAGCCACCCAGGCGCCCAAGGATTATGCATGTTTGAAACAGTGTTAGATTTTGAGATCGATGAGTATAGCACTTAACTACTGTTTCAGACTTTTGCTGGTGAATTTTATTAACAAGTTGGGGGGAAATGTTTCAGGGGGATATTTAGGAGTGAGTGTTCCCCAGAATGGGTCCATACACTGAAACAAATGTCAACCACAGATTCTATGCTTTAAAAAGGGCAGATGGATCAAGAAGCACTCAGAACTTGGGCCGTGAGCATGTGACAGTCAGATGAGTGAGCTCCCTGAAAAGTTAGGAGTGGGATTTGGGATGCTCTATTGAAAAACAGGGAAATCCTTTCATTAAAAGGGCAGTGTACTTCATCAGCTGATGGAAATAAGCATGAAATGTGACAAATTCCACAGGAGAGAGAAGGGACAGATCTCTCAAAGTTTCTGATGAATAATGGGGAAAAAAAAAGTTAAAACTTGCCTTTAAATAAGTTTGCTTTTTATATGCTTTCATGAAAAATGTCCCCATCATTCCCCATGTAAATCAGCATTTATAGCTACTGTCTTCTGCCTTCAGTGATATCATAATTGTATTTCATTGGGAAATGAGCAACGTGGGCATGAAGACTAGAAAGGCCAAATCAAACATATTATGCAGAAAAAAGAGAGAGAGACCAAAATTATGGTATTTTGTGAGTATTCTCTCTAGAGAATGATGACTTTAATCATTTCATCTCTTACTCTCCTTCTTCACTAGTAAAATAGAGAAGGATGGGCTGGATTGTTTTCTTGGTCTCGTGAATCATAATGGCTAATCCAGTGCTCCAGCTGAGAAAGGATTTGGAAAACTTGCTTTTCTGATGCTTCAGAGAAAGTTCTGTGTTTGCTTCTTGTTCAGCCTTTTACCCAGAAGCACCCCTTGAACAGAAGGAATGAGGAATTTGAAAATCGGCGCCACCGTCCGTGTTTCCAGTGTCACTTACACCCTGCGAAGCAGGACCTAGGTCTGATGTTCCCCACTACCCCCCCTTCCAGGGACATGCTCAGGCTTCTGGGAGATGGGTGCCCGGGTGAGGGTTCAGCATTCTGAATTCCACATGGCCTAAAGCGAGTGCCCAGGAAGTAGCTGACACTTCGTATCAGAGCAGAAGGTTAGCTGAGGCTCATTTGATGTAGAGCAGGCCTCCCTGAGAGATCTTTCAGAGTGATAATAAAAGCAAAGCCAGCATGTTCATCTTCAAAGTCCTGAGGGGGGAAAAAAAAAAGCCTCCAAGTCGTAAATGCCAGGAGGTACTTATTCAGCCAACAGAGAGGAAATGTTGACAACAGAAAGCATCAAAGGCCATCCCAGTGAGGGTCTAGTTTGTAAGAGTTTGGGGAAGGAAGCTGGAGCTCTCTTTGGTTACCTGGTTACCAATGAACAGGTTCCTAATCACATCCTTTACTTTCTTTCTAGTCATATCTTTACCCATCTGCTCTTAAGTCATGAGTTAGAGACGTTTCTTCCTATGAGGAATTGATAAGACATTTGAGTTACGAGCCTGAATTTTTGTTTATTCAGTGAAAACTCCAGAGATCCATATGGACTCATCTCAATGCTGCTAACATTTTAGTACGAGAAATGAGGAGAGAAACCCTAAAAGCTTCTAGAGTGGAGGAAAGAAATAACAACTTCTAGGTTAAGTGTGATGGGACGAGGGTCCGATTTTCATTTCTCATAAACAACATCAGATGTTAAAAACACAGTAGTGCAAAGTCTTAAAAGTACTTAAGAAAAGCATTTTTCACTTTGATTTGTACACCAGGTCAAATGAGGTTGAAGTAAAGACGTGCGGGCGTGCGTGCACTCAGGAAGTGCAACCCCACACGTGTGCTGTGACATGGCGATTTTAGGATTTTTTTCCAGTAAGACACAAAAAAATGAATTCAAACAAAAGAGATAAAAAGGTAGGGAATAAGCCAAGAAACTGGTAAAGAAATTGAGCCAAGAAACTGGTAAAGCTTAAATGATAAGACTAAATAATTGTAGTTGCCTAATGTAGGAATAGAACTGTTAATTAAAACAGCAAGAAGAACAAAACTCTAATATTTTAAAAATCAGATGATTTCAGCTTGGGAGTGTTTTCGTTAATGGATAACATGGTCTGGAATGATTACTTCAAGACAGCAACATATGGAGGAAAGAGCGCATCGCTTCTCTAAGGACAAGCCATCCTGAATTACACAGCTCAGTATACCGAGTCCTTCATATTTTCTTTCCATCCATGTAGGATAAAACCTCAGTTTAAGGACCCGATAGGGGGATCCTGACTGGCTCAGTCGGTTAAGTGTCTCATTTCCACTCAGGTCATGATCCCAGGGTCCCGGGGTGGAGCCCCAGAGGGCTCTGTGCTCAAAGGGGAGTCTGCTTCTTCCTCTCCCTCTGCTCTTCCCCTCCCTGCTTATTCTCTCTCTCTCTCTTTTTCTCTCTCTCAAATAAGTAAATAAAACCAAAATCTTAAAAAAAAAAAAAGAAAAGAAAAGAAAGACCAGATAAATAGTGCGTATTACATTTAAGCTGTGAAAGTTAGTACTCTGCGGCACATTACACATCTCAGCATTATTGAGATTTGCACTTACCTAATATCTGTAATCTCAGAGAACAAAGTTCTTTATAAAAGTCATAAATATCGCATCCCATAGAACTGTGTCCTACTGTCGTGTCACTCACAGAAATGCATATGGCAGGGGCGCCTAGGGAGCTCAGCGGGTGAAGCATCCGCCTTCGGCTCAGGTCATGATCTCAGGGTCCTGGGATCAAGCCCCTCATCGGGTTCTCTGCTCCACAGGGAGCCTGCTTCCCCCTCTTCCTCTGCCTGCAGCTCCCCCTGCTTGTGATCTCTCTCTCTCTCTCTCTCTCTCGCTCTCTGTGCGCCAAATAAATGAATAAATCTTTAAAAAACAACTAGAAAAGCGCATAGGGCAGGCAGTTACTGAGGCAGCAGCAACAGTGACGCAGACGGGTGATCTCGTGCAGCTTCCTGAAGGCAAGACTCAAAAACAGGTTTGCTTTGCGGGTTCCTTCCTCTTGGGAGCATCTGCCTTCCCCTCCAGTGTCCCAGAGTCCGTCTCCTGACACTCTCAGTCTTCAGCTTTCCCCCTGGAAACAGTAGCCGTAGGAAAGTCTGGTGCACTCAGGAAAGGTTGGCTTCTCCTAACCCAAATCCCCTCACTGGGCAGACCTTCCTGTCCTTTGCGGTGAGTGAATGCGCCTTTTAACTTCCAGCATAACCAGTTCTGCCTGATTATGTGACCAACCCTGGACAAGTATTTTTTGTTTTAATTGATTGGCTGGTGGGTGGGTTGATTGGTTTTCAAACTTCTCAGTTCGTTGGTTTCCCGGTCTATAAAATGTGAGTAGTGGTAGCATCTGTCCCGTAGGGTTGTTTTTGAGGACAGAGCGTATATGTCAAAGATTTGGAGCGCTTTCTGCAAGCAAGCATGCCGCACACAGGGGCTCTTAGCCATGAGGCGGAAATTGTGTGAGCCGTGAACCTCACGGGCTGCGGGTCTCTTGGAGCTGTGAACTGGTGGTTTGCACCAAGATTCTTCTATTGTATGAACACTCAGAAATGCTCTAAATGTTATAAAAAGTAGTCCCAATATGAACTTTTGGAAATTAGCAGTGCTTTTAAAGACACCCTTTAACACTTAAGAAAATAACAAGCAGGAAAGTAAAGAGGGATGGACAGTGAGGGCTGTACAGCCCAGAGTGTTGCTGGATAACCGACCTCCTTCCCTTCCCACCAGTATTTGCAAAATTTTGGAAGATTTAAAGATCTACAAAGAATCATCTCTCCTGATTGCTGCAGGTCAGTCTGTACTTGACTTTCGATGTTTCCGGATGTTTCTTTTTCTCTCCACATCAAAATATTTGAGAGTTGACATTCTAAGCAAAGGGACTGGTAATCAGACTCTGCCTTCCTTCTCCTTCTCTTAAGGAGCCCTGGGGAAAGATACAATGCTGAGAGCGATATCAGTGCTCTGGGCTGCGTCTTCCTCATGAGGAAAATGAGGGCTCTGGTCCTCGATAGATTTCCTGCCAGCCTAATGGTCCGTGACTTTACATTTTCCCAGTACTGTTTTCCATCTCTCAGAAACCTTCAAAGAGAAACTCTATGACTGGTCTCCTTTCCTTCTCCCTGCCTCCCTGCCTTCCTCCCTCCCTCCCTCCTCCTTCCTTTCTTTTTTTCCCTTTCTTTCTTTCTTCCTTTTCTTTCCCTTCCTTCCTACTTCCCTTCCCTTCCCTCCCCTTCCCTTTCTTTCCTTTCCCTTAAATTCTGGCTAAGATTTTGAGGTGTTCCCATGCAGTTTTCACTCCTTATCTGTTGACATTGGTTTCTATCCTGTGTTCATTTCTCATGGCACATCACTCCTACTCTGCCTGATTATTTTCATGAATTGTAAATATTCATGCATACCCATTACAAGAAACTCTTCAGAGCAAAGCATTACATGAAAACTTGTTTTTGTGTGTACAAGGAAGAGTACTATGGTCATCTAGCATAGAAATATACCCTGCCAGAAATATGATTGGTTGGTGGCCCAAGAGCATCAGTATTTCTCATTCTAATGGTTTCGATTAATGACCACTCACAAAGGCCTGTCTCCTGGCAATAGAAAAAGGCAGTGTCTCCTAATAACTTAAGAAAATCTTTGTCAAGAAAAATGTGGAAGGACAAAAATACAGACTTACTGTGAGACCTGAAATGTATAGCAATATATAAAACAAACTAGTCTTAAGTCATAAAACTCAGAAAAATGTAATCATAGATAAATAAAACCGTTTGTGTCACCTAACAGAACTTTGATGTGCAAAGAAGGTATTATCTTAAATTTGTGAAGCGAACCATTGTTGCCATTATAAGCAAAAAGATTTCCTTTTGGTTTCTGGAAAACAGTGGAATTGGATAAAAGTCTCATAGCTATGGCTTAAACAAAATAATGCTACTAGAACTTACTGGGCATAAAACTTGTGTAATAAATTTGAGTGATACGTTATAAATTACCTCTCTGGCTAAGAAAACACTTTTGTACTTATGTCCTCAGTGTCATTCCAGTGGGATCCACTTAATATTTAAGAGAGAACTTCTCACTGAAGGAATTTCTTTGGCTTCTGGTTGGACATTACGAGAACTGTGAAATATGAAAATCAGAAGTGACATTATTTTCCTGTTTTGCCCTCATCTGGACAACAACTGAGTACAAAGTTTCCTGAGCTACAAATATTGTCTTGATATGGAATGAAACATTCAATACAAAAATTATTTCCTTTGTTTACCTTCCAATGTCATAGAGGGTTAAGCATGGGGTTTTGAGTTCTCCCGGACACTGTATTTCTTGCTGCTGCCTGGTCCATGAGGAGCACGTGCAGCTAGTGTCCCGGGCTTACTCAAGCATGGGAAATGTAGCACATTCTGGATCTGAAGATCTAAATGTAGCCTGTACTAAGCTACATACTGTTACGCACATTTATAGACAGAAGAATGGAACCGTACTCGCTTTATTTCTGGGGAGGAATAGGACATTAAATGTAGCACACGGTGTGTCGGTGTAAGGAGGGCTCTGCAGGAAGCCTTGCCTGTCTACACCTCTCAACACTTGGGTTTACAAGGGCTTTTGTCTCCAGTCTGTTCTCTGTCATTCACCCCCCAGGATTCTCACCCTTGCTCGTGGCTTTAAAACCCTCCATACACCTAAGACTGTACAGCTCTGATCTCTCCTCTGAAACCCAGACTCAGAGTCCAACTAACAAACCCACGTTTTCATTGGAATATGTACTGAGCATCTCAAACATAACATGACCCAAATGGGACCTCTGATTTCCCCCAAACTGACTTTTGTCCTGTTTCTCTCCCAGTAAATGACATACATTTCACCCAGTTGCTCAAGCCAGAATCACAAGGAGTTGTGCTGGGCTCTGCCTTTTCTCTGCTCCTCACATCCGTTGGCACCACCAGCAACGGTACTGGCTCTGGCTCCAAGGTCCCCCCACCTTCCCTTACCACCGGCACCACCAACCTTCTCTGCGGACATCAGTGTTACCCGAGTGGCCCTTGCTAACTCATGCCCTGTCCGCCCACGGTCTGTTCCCCACACAGCGTCCACATTAAGCCTTAAAACAGTTGTCTGTCAGTTGGTGTTACTCTTTGTCTTAACCCCGGGGAATAGAATCTAAAGCTGTCACCCTGGTTGATGTGGCCCCAAACGATCTGGCACTGACTGAGTTTCCAGTTTTATATCCTACCACTTTTCCCCCTCAGAGTAAGAACACGGGGCCTAGAGCTCTCTTCAGTTTGGGTACATTTTGCAACATGGCTTTGACACTGATTCCTTTGCTCCCAGCCTTCCTTACTCCAGCTTCAGCCCCTAGCGATAACCCGTGACCCTGCTGTCTGACATGGCAGGCCGAGGCTCTTCATCCCCCGGCCGTGCACCAGTTTCACAGCCCTTGCCAACAACCCATCTCTCCTCCTTTCTCCTTTCTTTTTTCTTTTTTTTTTCTTTTTTGCTTTTTGTCATAACAGAAATCATCAAACATCTTCTGTAAAGGATTAAATGGTAAATATTTTAGGCCCTGTGGGCCAAGTGGCAAAATCAAGCCACTGTTCTTATCAGAAGGCATATTGTTACCCCCCCCACACACACACACACAGAGTCACTTATGCTTTTAACTTACGGGTCATCCCAAAATGGGTGGGAAATAGGATGTGGCCCAGGGACCATAGATTGATGACCGCTGGTCATTATCACTCAACAGAAAAAAGCATCAATATAGGAGGGAATTTGAAAATTTGGCTTATCCCAATGTCCCCAGCACTTAGAAGAAATAAAAGATTCAAAACAGCTACAATAAAAAATGCTTGAAAAATTAAAGGAAACCATCCTAAAACAAGTACAGGAAGATGTGATGGCCATGTCTCATCAAATAATAATATCATTGGATCGATAGAAATTACAAAAACAGCTGGTGGAAATTCTGGAATTAAAAGTACAATGACTGAAATGAAGTAGCCAGTAAAGTGGATGAACAGTAGATTGGGGCTGTCAGAAGAAAGAATCGGTAAACCTGACCACAGATGCCAATGGGTAATGTGCAAACTGCCGAACAGAGAGAAAGAGGATAGAGAAGGATGAACTTGGCTTCAGGGGAATGTAGGATACCAGTAAGTGCACCACCATAAGTCTGTTGGGAGTCCAGAAGATAGGGCAGAGAGAAAGAGCAGGAAAAAATTCAAAGAAACAATGAAGAACATTTCCCAAATTCATGGAATCCAAGAATATAAAAAAATCCAAGTATGATAAATGCTGGAAGATCCACACCCAGACACATTGCAGTAAAAATGCTGAAAGCCAGTCATAAAGAGAGAATCTTGGAAGCAGAAAGAGAAAAATGTCTCACCACTTAAAAGGAATCCTAATAAGGTTAACAGCTGACTTTACATATGAAACAATGGAGGACAAAGGGCAGTGGGATTGTATGTTCAAAGTACTGAGAGAAAAAAACAACTTTCAACTAAGAAACTCATTTTAAGATAGAAATTAAAAACTCTATAAATGTATACATATTCTTTTCAGAGTTTCTTTAAAAGACATCATATTGTGTGTGTTAATAATTACACCAAGGTACTACAGAGGGTGTGACTTACAGAGATGGAATATGTATAGCACACCATGATAGTAGTAATTATGTGCATTGATTATCATACACAGCAGTAATAGCCCACAAAAGGACTGCTAATGAATACAAGTTTAGAATGCTATCCTAAATTTCATGTGGAGTTGAGAGTGACACAGAACAGCCAAAACAATTCTGAAAAAGAAAAACAAATTCAAGGACTCATTCTTCCTGATTTCAAAACTTCCTACACAAATAGAGTAATCAAGAAAATGTGTTGCTGGTCTAAGGGTAGAAATATAGATCAATATAATAGAATTGAAACCCACAAATAAACCATCACATTTATAATCAATTAGCTTTTAATGGAAGTGCCAAGATAATTCAGTGAGTAAGGAATACTGTCTTCAGTAAATTGTTCTGTGACAATGAGAATCCACATGCAAAAGAATATAACTGGATGCTACCTCGTGCCACAGAAAAAATTAACTCAGAATGGTTCAGCTATTTAAATGTCAGTGCTGAAACTCTAGACGTCTTACAAGAGAATGTATCCATAAATTCGTACGAGACAGGATTAAGGTGGGTTTCTTAGGTATGATATTGAAAGAAGAACAATAGAAAGAAATAGGTAAATCAGACGTCACCAAAACTGAAATCTTTTCTGCTTCAAAAGACAGCATTGAGAAACTGGGAATGACAGCTCATAGAGTGGGAGAAAATATTTTCAAACCGTATCTCTGAGAAAGGACTGGTATCTAGAATATATAAAGAACTCTTATAATGCAGTAATAAAAAACAAAGAAGTCCAGCTAAAAAGAGCCAAAGGATCTCCATACACATTTCTCCAGAGAAGATATACAGATGGCCAGAGATGCTCGTCATTAGCAGTCTGGGAAACGCAAATCAGAACCACAATGAGATATCACTGTACAGTCACTGGAATGATTATAATCATAAAGACAGAATATATGTGTTGTTGAAAATGTGAATAAGTTGAAACCTCATACACCGATGAGGGGATCGTAAAATGAGGACACTGCTCTGGAAAACAATCTGGCAATTCCTCAAAAGATTAAACATAGAGTTACCATATGAACCAGCAGTTCTGTTTTTAGGTAGCTACCCAAAAGAAATGAAAACATATGTCCACACAAAAAATTGTCCATAAATGTCCATGGTAGCATTATGCATTATTCATAATAGCTAAAAAGTGGTAACCACCCAAATTTCTAAACTGACTCTCCTAGGAACCTGCTCTCTGCTTTTTTCATCTCACTGGCAGCGACACACTGGCTGGTGTCAGAGAAGTCCAGCCTCGCCCGACTCCACGTAGGCGCTGGTCTTGATCTGTGTGCATGCCTTGTGCTTGACTGACAGCAGTCAGAAAGTTCCAGCGTTCATCATCATCCTCATCCTCAGAACACCTCCCTCAGAAGCCACTGCTCTGGCGCCTCACTCGCTGGGGTGGCTGGAGGCCAGGCAGTTGCTTTCTTTCATCTCTACTTAAGTAAAGCAGAGAGCACTGTTTCTGTGGCTGGGTCTCTGCTCTTCCCCTGGAGTGACTCACGTAGGATAAGATGGAAACTCTCCCCCACCCCGCCATCTGCATGCATGTGCGTACGCACACACGTGTGCACACACTCCTCCCCGCCCACCCTTCACTTTTCTGTCCCTGAGGGTGCCAGCTCAGTGATAGTTAATATACAGTTTCTAGAATAATGTCCACCACAGCTGAGGCACTGTATTAATCATGCCCTTTGCTTTCTGTATTTGCTGATGTTATGATGTCTGGGGCTTGTTGTTCTCAGAGACACTGCCCCCTGTAAGGTGGCCAGTTCCTAGAGACAGTAGAGCACTTGCCACCTGTCCCAGGCCCACACCCCGACCCCGTCCCCTGTTGGTGGCTCCTCCCCGAGGCCATTGTCCACCTGCCTTAATCCCAGGGGGCTGGGTACCAGACAACGAGGGACAGCCCCAGGGCTTGCTGTCATTATACAGACGGGCCAGTCCTGAGCCTGCCTTCCCTGTCCTGCCTTTCCTTTCCCATCAAAACCACAGGAAAGACACTTGTCCATGTTCTGTCCCTCATTCCCTCTGCTTCTTATTGACCCGGTGCTTCCAGCATGGCCTCACAAGCCATCCATGGCTCTTCTTTCTCTGGTAGAGGACAGAAACTTAGTCCTACTTGACCTTCTGTGTCTCTGTGTCTTACCACATCTGAGTTTTTAAGTCCCTCATTTTATTTTTTTTTAAGATTTTATTTATTTATTTGTCAGAGAGAGAGAGAGAGCGAGTGAGCACATTGGCAGATGGAGGCAGAAGGAGAAGCAGGCTCCCTGCCGAGCAAGGAGCCCGATGTGGGACTCGATCCCAGGACCCTGAGATCATGACCTGAGCCGAAGGCAGCTGCTTAACCAGCTGAGCCACCCAGGCTTCCCAAGTCCCTCATTTTAAACCTTAAAACAAGCCTGCAGGAAATGACAGCTGTTTGCTATCAAAAGTATTCATTGTGGCCTTTGGGCATTGGCACCAAGTGAGAAAGGATGATGTGGAGTGATCACCTGAGCATCAAGGATTATAAGGCCGGAAAGCATGTTCTGCAGCGCTAACCACAGAACAGTGAAAAATAGAGCAAATGTACCCCGAGAAACATGAAACCCAAAGATCCGCCTCAGTTTTGAGCATCCCCCTACCTCCCTCTCCAGGCTCCTCTGCCCTATATTTTCCAGCATTGCTGCTGTTGCCCTGAACAGGCCATCTCCAGTGATTCCTAAAGGAATTCAGTTCTCTAGAGCCTTATGGAATAGGGGCCAATCTAAGAAGAAAATAAAGTCAGACAAAGAGTCATTTTCCACATCCTAATAAAACAGAGTTGCAGGAGGTTTCAAAAACTCCTCCCTGGGCACCGAATTCTGCGTTCCGTGTTTGTGGGACAGTTGCCCGGGGAGTCTTGTCTGCACCAAGAGAAACTGACGCGATGAACCGCGGACGATGACAAGGCCAGTCCTCGGCCGCTCGGTGACGATAAGGCCGGCCGGGGGCAATGCAGCTTTGCAACCCCTTCCTCTTCTTTCCAGATCGTATGTGGGCGACCAGAGGCAGGATTCAGCCTGGGGCTCGGGTCATGACTTGAGGCCCAGCATCAGAGGGTTGTTTTTTGTGGCCCTTTCTTGGGCAAGAATATAGAGGGAGGATGTAAAAAATACCATTTGTCTAATGATGGCCTCTTCTGGTCGATGGACTGCAGTCTGAGTAACAATAACCCACCACCTCCACTGCCTAAAACTCGGTTCGACTTGCTGACGTTTCCACGCCAGCGTTTATCACAGACATAAAGGTGGACCGGATCAATAGAACTAAGAAAGTAAGAAACTAAGAAAGGTGAAAGTTTTAAATCATCCTCTGATTGTAGCTGTGGGCACTTCCATTGCCTTTTCTGTTAGGTAGAGATGAGTAGCAAGTAGTGAGCCGTCTACGTTACAGGAGAGAGAGGGAGGAAAACGGGAAGAGGGCAGATGGAGAAGACTGATTAAAATTACTGTTTCTTTTACTGGATCAAGATCCGGCTTTCAGGTATTTGCCTTTGGGGCACCTGGGTGGCTCTGTCAGTTAGGCATCCAGCTCTTGGTTTCAGCTCAGGTCATGATCTTAGGGTCCTCAGATCGAGCCCAGCATCAGGCTCCAGGCTGGGCGTGAAGCCTGCTTGAGATTCTCTCCCTCCCTCCCTCTGCTCCTCCCCCTGCTTACGAGCTCTCTCTCTCTCTGTCACTCAGATGAATAAGTCTTTAAAAAAATGTTTTTGCTCTTCATGTTTTCTAAGGTATGCTGATGTGGTAAATATTATAACAACAACAACAAAATATTTCCTTTCCTTATCCTTGAAGGTAGGATACGTTTGGGATATGCTACTCAACAATCGCCATGACTTTTTGATATAATTATAATCCATGTTAATGATGAAGGGAAATCTTTGCATGATGCTCTAGAAAGTTCATCTGTCCTCTGTAATTCCTTTGGTCATATTGATTCCGTGGTACAGGGAGCTCAGAGAAGTCATGTCTGGCTCTCCTTGACAGTGATGTGAAGGTTGACTTTTGACCCAGGTTAGATTTTATTAAACGGTCACATATTAAATCAAGAGGGCTCTTGATTGGGCTTGTATTGGGCTTGCATTGGGCTCTTTCTGACTGTCTTGGTATGACTGCTTTCCCTTCATTTCAAGGAAGAGTTCCTGTCTCCCTCTAGGACTTGCCCTGCCCACAACATACTGATTTTCACTGTTAAGTTTTGCTAGTGAACTTTGCAGGAAAGCAATAAAATGTTACCCAAGAGGAAAATAAAAATGTTAAAAAAAAAAAAGAGAGAGAAGGAGACTTTAGGATTTTAGAATTAAGAGTAGCTTCCATGACCAGGTCCCTTCCACGTTCCTGTGTGTTGGAGCTGAAGTCATCACTCCCTTGAGCCGTGGCTGCTGTGGGGAGACACAGGAGGGCTCTCATTCCCGTGCGAAGTACCGGCAGGGGCTTATTTTTTATACTAAGTATGATTACTAAGAAATTTGGGTCTCAAAATACGTCCTTCTCTGCTTTTTTTTTTTTTTTTTTGCTTTATGTTTTTCCCCTCAGTGATGACTCCCCTAACCCAGGCCTGGACGCGTGGAGTCAGGAGCCGGCCAGCCTGGGTTCGGGTCCGGCTCTCCCGTGAGAGGTCAGGCAGGCTACGTTCTTCAACCAAACATCCAAGATATAAAAAATGGGGACAATGATCATGTCACCCCATGTTGCTGCATTGAGTGAGGATTTAATAAAAGGTTGGAGGGTTTATTCTTCTCCTGGCAAGTAGAGCTCAGTAACGATGGGGAAGTTTATGAAGATCGTCTCTAGGTGACTTAATTGTTCAGAATACCGGACCCACCGTGAGGAATGGCCGCTGACTGAGTTGAGTTGAGGTGCACTGTTCTCACATGTTTAATGAGTATAGACTAGCGTGTGGATTTTTCCCGAACACAGGAAGCACACAGTCCCAAACTCTGTACATTCTTACCACTGCCCAGGGAGACTCAGTCTTGGCTCCCGGGAGAGGAGCCAGTTTGTGGGGCCGATTAGGAGATCAGTGTTGGATTGACGTGTGAGACGTTTGTTAGAAATCCAAGGAGAGTTGCGGAGAACACGTTTGGGGCTGTCAGTCTGACGTCCAGGGCCGTGGGCTGGGGTGGAGGCCCATTTGTGTACAGTGGGCGGATGGGGAGCATTTAAGGCAGCCATCAAGGGGCCATGACATTCAGAGGCCAGGAGAAAAGGATATGGCAGAGAGGGCCGGAGAAGGGGAGAAGGGCTGGTCCCTGCGGCGGGGGGAGCCCGGCCAGCATGTGTCAGAAAGCCGGCTGGATGCGGGCTCGCCTCCTTTCCCTGTGCTCTGCTTTCATGCAGTTTTGACGAATTGAAGATTGGTGGCGGCCCGGGGGCCAGCGAGTCGGTGCCATTTTTCCAACTGCTTTTTCCTCACTCTCTCTCTGTGTCACGGTTTTGGGAATTCTCTCCGTATTTCCAATTGTCCTCATTCCTCTCTGTGCTGTGAGTGGTCATCCGTGGAAGCCACTTGCCCCACGCTCAGGTGATGGTTAGCATTATTTGGCAATAAAGTATTTTTTAATTAATTAATTAAGGTGTGTACATTGCTTTTTGGACAGAAGGCTGCTGCACACTTAAGAGACTACAGTTTAGTGAAAACATAACTTTTATGTGCACTGGGAAGCCAAAAAATGTGCTGGACTCGCTTTCTCACCACACTCCCTTTATCGCAGTGTTCTAGAATGGAGCCGCAGGGTCTCTGAGATGTGCCCCTGAAGAGTGTCAGGGGAGAGGGAGCCTTCGGCTGTGTCCCGAGCAGGAGCTGCTGTGCCAGTACAGTGCAGTGAGGAAGGAGCCTCCTTGCTGGGGGTTCAGCAGAGACAGGAGGGGAGGCATGGAGAAAGACTGCAGAGTCTTCTCTTGGGGGGTAGGGGGGGGCTGCCGGGGGAGGTGCCAAGAGGGAGACATGGTCAAGAGAGGGTTACGTGGAACGTGGGAGAAAGAGCAGCCCAAGGGTACACTGCTGAATGATGCCTCAGAAGGAAAATGGCTGATGTAAGAGGCAGCCGTCCGGAGCCATTTCCTGGAGTCGGACAGGAGCGGTGGGCTCTGGTGCATGCACGGAGGGGAGCGCCAACCTGGTCATTCCGCACATACAGGTGGCACCTGCTGTATACAAAGACAGAGATGCTGGTGGTGGTTATCCTCCCCACCTTTCACTGGAGTTCTGTCTGTCCCTGTCTTCTCAGTTTATGATTTGTCATTTCCTTATGCTCTTTGATGTGCTCATTTTTGTGTCTCTGAACGCCCTGCCTTGCTCACCCACCCCTCACCCGGAAAGGGCAAGATGTGGCTCGTAGTACACACTGCTGTCCCTGGAAACGGGAACAGCAGGAGAGATGTCATTGCCCAGATAGGGGTACCAACAGCGTGGATAAGTGATCTCTGAGGTCTTCAAACACGAAAACGGGAAGCCAGACCTTGAGACGTGGACGTGTCCATTTGGTAAAAACAGGCTGGGTGAGTAGTGCTTCCTTGGCAGTTGTAGATTTCCGAAACATCTGCTCGAGAGATGCCGATGGGTAAAGCATAGATATTTCCACCAGGCTTTAGAGGTACATTCTTCTAGATCCCTGTTCAATTTTAGACACTGGGATATCGACAGACACATGTCTGGGTTTGGGGGTTGATCCCTCCATGTCCCTTGGCTCTCGCGAGAACAGGGGACGTAAAGCAGGTGTTTCCTGCATCCCAGGGCTAGAACCACATGGGTAACTGGAGGTTGATGGTGTCACAGAGAGGTCCTGTGTTTATGACATCCTACTGGGCCGTGTTCCTTTGTTGCTTTTATTGCTATTTCAGATTGTTTTTATGACCAAGTATCAGAACCATAAGAAAGTACAACTTTTGTTCTCAGAAGTAACTGCACACTTGTTATGACCATGTTTGCTGTGGATTAGGAACTGTGAAAACACAACGCAAAGCCCCCACCCACCTGTGTCCAATCTCCATTTGGGAGACAGCCTCCCGAGCTGGACAGTCGGGGCTTGGGGGTCCCGATGCTTCCCCACAGCCCGTGAGCTCACCTTGTAAAAGAAGGTTATTTGTGATGTTACCATGAGAGACCCAGACCCATAAAAAACCTCTCCAGAAGCGTGAGTTGCTGTGTATGAAACACTTTCTTAAATGTTTTTCAATTATTATCTACCAATGCGATGCTTCTAAAATTTTCAGGCATGTTTAAATCAAAATAAGTCCATTGATCGAGTCCAAGGCACACTGAGAGAATCGGTTGGGGAAGAGAAGGTCGTTCACTAGATACCAGTCTTGAACAAAAGGACCACAGAAGGATCTGTGGTGGCCGGTGTTTTTAGTCCGTCATGCAGAAGTGAGCCTGGGGTCCTCGCTGTCTGGGTAGCCAGGCAGACATCAGTCCCCACCTCAGCCCCCAGATCCTCCAGACGGCAGCATCTGGTCACTCACACCGAAAGCAAGATGGCCGGCGATGACATGAAGTTCACCGTGTGAACATGAGAGAGGGATCCCTCAGCAGAAGGAATAGCTGTGTGCATCGGTTCATGTATAGTGGGGCGGGGGGAAGCATGGGTTGCAGAGTCTGCTGTCCACAGACGGGCCTGGCCCATCCGGGATTGGTAATAGTGTGCACGGCCCAACGAAGGAAGCCTTTGCCCGCAGTAGGACACTAGGTTGGGCGGTGGGCAGCTGGCAGTGTGAGGATGACTGAGGGTCTGCCTCCCTCACTATGGACACTTGGTAGCGATGCATAGACCAAGCGAAATCTTCTGGGAAAATGGGAGGAGTGTCTGTTGCTGTGCTATGAGCCCTGCCTTGCATACTCGGCATCAGGGAAGACGGAGCAGGGCGCTGCGCATCCCAGGATGGTTGACGGTGGTTCCCCGTCCCGAGCGGACCCTGTCCGTGCCTCCTGCACCGTCCCTCTGCGTCCGTGCTCTCACACGGGCACCTTCTTGATTTCACCCCATGAATGAGGCGCTCCATGGAGCTGTTCTCTTATTCTTTCCTCTTGGGGTTAACTCACATGAACGGTTCGTGACCTTGGTTCTTGAGTTAAGCATCAAAACAGATCCCACCTTGTGTCTCTGAAATGGCTCCTCAAATCGACATATCTAGGTGAGGGTCCCAGTATGCCTTTAGATATGTACAACCCAGACCTTGGCTCTTGTCTCTCACTGCTGAAAATCAGCTGCCATCATTCCCCGCACACAATTTTCCAACAAAGTCATAAGACGCTGCAGTGGGGGCCGCTGTGACTGAGGCATCGTGCCGGCCATCGGGGCTGATAGAAGAAACCACACTGGAAGTTAAGTGTCCCCAGTGTTCAGGGCCTCAGCCTCCAGAGGCAGGACGTGCTGCCCTCCTCGGGCTTCTCTGGGCACACTGACTTCTGGTCCGAGGCAGCAAATACACGCAGGGGACTGCCTGGTGCCTGCGAACCAGGGCCCCGAACATCATGGCCTTTGCTGAACTCCAGGTGCTGCTTCTGTACTGGCCCCCCTCTCTTCCAGAGTCTTCTCCGGAACAGGTTCCGGTAACCCCTCTTCCAGGGCTTTCTCCACTCCCGGCTGTGCTGCTGTTGGCATATCCCCTTCATGCGGTCTGGCACGAGGCTCTCTTCCCTCGTCGGCGGGGAAGGACGCTGTATTCCTGCAGCTCTTCTGTTGGGAACCAAAGCCACACGGAGCGCTGGGCGGTTATCAATCCAGAGCCTGTTGGTCGGGGCCTCCCGAGAACAGAACGAAGAGGACATACGCGCCCCTGTGCAGGGAGGGCTGTGGCGAGCGACTGGCTCGCAGGGTTCCGGAGGCGGGCCAGTCCGGGCTCTGCAGGTGGCCGGCACGCTGGGGGCCGCGGAGGAGCCCGTGCAGATCAGATGCGGTGGCTGCGGCGCAGAATGCCTTCTGGCCGGGGGGCGGGGCGCAGGCTTTCGCGGATTCGGGCTTTCGCCTCGTCGGATGAGGCCCGAACCCGTTAGGAAAGTGATCTTCTCTTCTCCGAGTCCGCCGACCGAGACTAAATCTCCTCCCAGAACACCCTCCAAGAAACATCCAGAGCCACGTTGGACCACGTCGCTGGGCGCCAGGGCCCAGCCACCTCGACCCAGAGAATGAACCATCAAACCATCGCTGTGTTTTCTTGGTGCTTTGGTTGGAAGCATTGAGATGTGAGTCGTGTGAAGCATCTCTCGAAACCTGGGTGATCACTCAGCTTGTGAGGGGAATGATTCAAGCTGCTGCTCGGGCTGTACCTGCGAGGGCTCGCCGGCCGCGTAGACACGGTTTTCCTGACTCTGCCGTGGCGTGCGCTGTTGTTCAGATACGGTTGATGATGTGCAGTCACTAGCTCTCTCCAGCGCAGTGCCGCTCGGGATGAGAACTGGCATAAACCTGAGTGTCTCCTTTGTGTGTGTGTGAGTGCGTGTGTGTGCATGTGAGTGCATGGGTGCATGTGTGTGCACGTGTGAGTGTGTACATGTGTGTGTGCACCCGCACGTGTTTGTGTGAGTGCGTGTGAGACTGTACATGTGCATGTGCATGTGCACACGTGTGTGAGTGTGTGCATGTGAGTGCACGTGTGAGAGTGTGCATGTGCATGTGTGCGAGTGTGCGCGTGTGTGAGTGTGCACGTGTGTGAGACTGCATGTGTGTGCGTGCACACGTGCATGTGTGAGTGCATGTGTGTGTGCATGTGTGCGCACACGTGCGTGTGTGAGAGTGCGTGTGGATGCGGGCATGTGTGTGAGTTGTGTGTGTGTGTGTGTGCGTGTGTGAGAGTGCGTGTGCACGTGTGTGTTCTGTTCAAGAGCTTCCTGACGCCGGATCGCTGTCCTGTGCAGGCTGTGTCATCGCTTGCCCCCACCGTGGAATGGAAGGAAATGCCCCCTGGGAAACGGATACCAGAATCATTGTTGTTTCTCTTAAAAGTTGCTGAAAAGTCCAGCAGTTTTTGTGCAAACCCATAGCTCTGTGGTTTCTGGGAGGGATCCTTGCCAGTTAGTCCTCAGATATCCTGGTCTTGTAACAGGACACTTGTGGGACCAGGGCGCTGGGTTACCGAGACAGAATCATGCTCTGCTACGAGCCCGTCCCAGCAGAGAGATGTGACTTACAGGAAACAGCCTCACTAGTCAGTTTGCACAAATGCAGAACTTCTCTGTGGGTTCTCGGGGGAGTGGCCGCGCCATGCACTCCTGCCCGGGTGCTGGTCGAGACCTTCATTTCCCCAGGACCAGCTGTCCAAGCTGCCGTGTGAATTCGCGGGCTGTGATGACGACGGGGCAGGCCCAAGTAAGCGTGCAAACCAGTACGGAAGGACGCGTGGGAGAGGGAACACCTCGCGTCCATGACTCTGGTTTTCACTGTAGCTCTTTGCTTCTGAGCTCCCCAGTCTAGGCCCTTCCTCTAAGAGTGAAGTTGCTGTGGCATTGCAGGGGGCGGGTTCCAGGGAGAATGGGGGTGGGGTAAGACCCTTTTCAGGAGGCAGAGCTCAGCCATTAGGACACCACCACCGAGCCCACAGACCCACAGCCCCCCAGACACAGAGCTCCCCCTTGCCTCTGTGCCCGTCTTCCCTCCTCTTTCTCCTTCTGTCTCCGCCTCCCCCACTCGCCATCAAGCCGGCTGACACTTTTTGTCTCACGGAGGCGTCACCCCCAGGAAGTCACCCCAGGACAGCAGCAGTCCGTGGCCCTGCAGACGAGCAGCCTGCACTGTGTGTGGACGCCGCTGCCCATGGAGCCCCAGACATGTAACACTTGGGATCACCCTTCCGCTTGCCCACCATGTCCAGTGGCCCGTGGGGGATATAGAGGGCCCTGTGACCCTTGTGGCTCTGCCTGAGATCAGAATGCACGGAGACAGACGTCAGACAGACGGAAATCAGAAATCCTCTTCCCATTGATGATGTTCTCTTGGCTTTGAGTTGGCCCTGGCCCCAAATGGCACGAAGTCAGTTAGCCCTGGTCCCTGGTGGAGATAAACAGTTCTGGGAACCCCTGCTGGGGATGCTCCCCAGGAAGAGTTAAGGCAGCAAGGAGCAGATGAGAAAACGGGCGTGCTGTCGGAACAGAAGCGGGGAGGGGACGGTCGTGCCGAGCGTGCTCCGTCCTTCTCTGAAGGGACGTGAGAAAGGCATGGATGGGATAAGGTCATGGTCTCTGTCTTTGCTCCTCGAGCGGGTGGGTTGGTCAGGGTTCTCCAGAGAAACAGACCCAATCAGGGATGCGTGTGTGTGTGTGTAGAAAGAGAGAGAGAATTTTATTTTAGGGAGCTGCTTTTGCAATGGTGGGGGCTACTAGCAAGTCCAAAGTCCAGAGTACAGGTCAGTAGGCTGGAGGTTCAGGTGAGAATAGATGTTTCAGTCTTGAATCGGATGGCGGGAAGCTCGGGCAGAACTTGTGTGTTGCGGTTCAGAGGCAAAATCCCCTCTTCTTTGGAAAACCTGGGTCTTGGTTCCTAAGGACGGAAGCTGACGGCACGAGGCCCCACCCACATTCTGGAGGGTAATTTGCTTAACTTCAAATCCACCGATTGCGAGTGTTAATAACATCTTTAAAAAGAATACTCTACAGCCACATCCAGATAGCATTTGGCCAAACACCTGCCCACCTTAGTCTTGCCACGTTGACACAGGATGTTAACCATCACAGCACAGGAATGGGACGGGGAAGCCGAGGGGGACAGGGGTGGAGGCAGCCTTCCACATGCTTAGAGAGGCAGAAGTCATTCTCCCTAACATCAGGCACCACTGATCTTCTATAAATATTCACCGCATGTGCAACTTTCCTAAGGCAGTGGATTTTCTTATTTCTTTCTGCCTCTTGGGAACCAGCAAAGGGTGCTTTGGGCAGGGAGCCATGGCTCTAAGGCAGAGGGCAATAAACTGGTTTTAACTGTATGTACTGGGGGTAAAAATTGACGCCTTGAATGGTAAAAAGTACACGCCTTGGTATGATATCTATTTATTCAAAAAATATATGTTTCTATTTTATGTACTTTATAAATGCAAATTAGAATTAAGGATAGAAAACAATGAAAATAGTTTAATTTACTTTTTTAATGGTTTACAAATACTTTTAGGTTCTATACTGAAGTTCAGTGTGTTCTGACCCTTGATTTTTTTTTTCTTTAATTTATTTGACAGAGAGATCACAAGTAGGCAGAGAGGCAGGCAGAGAGAGAGGAGGAAGCAGGCTCCCTGCTGAGCAGAGAGCCCGATGCGGGGCTTGATCCCAGGATACTGGGATCATGACCTGAGCCGAAGGCAGAGGCTTTAATCCACTGAGCCACCCAGGCGCCCCCCTGACCCTTGATTTAATGGCTAAATGATCTAGATGAAAGAACTGATGGCTGGGTCTTTAAATCATTACCCTCATTTTTCAATCCTGTCCACACTTACACAGAGAATTTTGATGAAATTCAGCTGTAAATGCTCCATCTTTTCCTGATGTCAATCAGTTTTCCTTGTGAATCAACCAGAAGGTATTGCATTTTTATTTTTTAGCAAATGGGTTCAAGATGTACTGAATCTTCATTTGGGAGATTTTAACTGAATTTAAAAATTCCTTTCTAAGGAATACAAATGTACAAATATGAGAGTTTATATATTGTTTTTGGCAAGAACACCTCATAAAGAGAAATTTTTAACTGTCTTCTTTTCAAATGGTTTCTCCATAACATGTGTTCTTATTAAAGAAAAAAATCATTTCTCCTTCATGGTTGAAATAACGGTTTTACTTTGAAAGGACAGATTAATCGTGTCTGCGTGTGTGTGTGTGTGTGGGCGTACACACGCATGTGCACAAAAAAAAATCCCTTAGCTAATATAATATTACAGGTTTTTTGACATGAGGAAAAGATGAACACATTTGGACTCCTGTGATTTTCGCCACAAATAGATAAGTAGACAACTCCTCTTTAAGTTTAATGACTTTTAACTGGAACACTACTGTGTGGTGTTAAAGTCTGTCCTACTCTGAAGTTTTATGCAGATTTCCGTCCCTGTGGCATTAACCACACAGAAAACATTGTAGAGCAGGTGTGAGAACACCTTCCCCGATGGGCTGTGAGGTCCCTCCCCAGAGGGAGCACCCGCTCCGGCACCTGCCCAGGAAGCCCTCTCTTCCGGCCGGCGCACCCTCTGTCGTGGCTGACAGCCTTGTGCCGGGCAGTCATCCTGAGGAGCTGTTGTCAATCAAGATACTCAATCGCTGGATGCCTTTCTGACTTTTAATTTTAAAAGATAAGTGAACACACCCTGTGAATCCCTGTTCTACAAAAAACCTTATCCCCAACCCAGAAATCATCAGGGTGCCTAATGAGGGCGAGGTATGTCCCTCTTTTATCTATTTTGGCGAATGGTACTGAGTAGCCGTAGTAAGTAAGTGTTACTAGAGGCAACACATCTAGAAGATGTCCAGGTGAGGGAGACTTCTCCTGGGCTGAGGTCTGTGGCCTGTCACCAGGGCTGCAGGGCCACGCTGGAGGCAGGGGACACCAGTGCAGGTGCGCATGGCCACATCGTGAGCTGCATCCCACCTGTGTTCACCTGTCCGGCCCCAAAACCCACACCCCACTGACGGTGCAGAGCCCATAGTGCACCCATCGGTTTCCTTTCCAGGAAGACCCAGGCCTACTGGTCCTCTAGCCTCATTTCATTTCTTTTCTTTTCTTTAAGATTTTATTTATTTATTTGGCAGAGATCACAAGTAGGCAGAGAGGCAGGCAGGGGGGTGGGGGGAAAGCAGGCTTCCCACTGAGCAGAGAGCCAGATTCAGGGCTCGATCCCAGGACTCTGGGATCATGACCTGAGCCGAAGGCAGAGGCTTTAAGCCTCCGAGCCACCCAGGCGCCCCTGTAGTCTCATTTCTAATGTAGTATATGAGTTTCCTGTTGCTGCTGCAACGAATCAGTGCAAACGTCAAAGCTCAACACCTTAGGAGTTTATCGTCTTCAGTTCCAAAAGTCAAAGAGCTAAAATGGGTCAGCAGGGCTTGCTTCTTCTGGAGGCTTAAGGGCGGGGGGGCTTTTTTTTTTTTTTTTTTTTTGCCTTTTCCAGTGTTAAAAAATGATGGGAGAAGACAGTTTAGGTGATACAAACATATTTTATTTAACACTTCACAAAGCAGACGGTCTCTATTTGGAGAACTGCAGAATGGGCAGACGGTAGGCAGCTTTTAGAGGATAATGAATAAAGAACAAGGAGGAGGAAAGCAGATGATCTCTGATGGGCGGGGCCACACAGTCAACTTGTTTGGGGTCAGAAGGCACGGGGACGAACGTGGAGAGCTCAGAGGTGGTTCGGCACTTGGGACTGGCTACGTCTCTGGGCAAGCGGCACATTAACAGGGACAAGAGAGTTCCCCAAATTTCTGTTGGCTATCAGGGTGCCCTGGGCAGGAGCAGCTCCATCTTGAGCCTGGAAAGTGTTTTTTTTTTTGTTTGTTTGTTTGTTTTTTTTTTTAAAGATTTTATTTATTTATTTGAGAGAGAGAGACAGTGAGAGAGAATGAGCGAGGAGAAGGTCAGAGAGCGAAGCAGACTCCCCATGGAGCTGGGAGCCCGATGTGGGACTCGATCCCGGGACTCCAGGATCACGCCCTGAGCCAAAGGCAGTCGTCCAACCAACTGCGCCACCCAGGCGTCCCTGGAAAGTGTTTTCAAATCAAGCTTCCACGGGCTGCCCACACACCTTGGCTCTGGGCCCCTCGACCTTCAGAGCCAGCAGAATACCCTCCTCCCGGCTCTGTCTCTGAGCCCACGGTCGCATTGCCTTTCTCTGTCTTTGACCCTTTCTCCCTCTTAGAACAGTCCTCGTGATTATATTGGTCCCGGCTGGATAATCGGGGATCATCTTTTCACCCCCAAATCCTTAATCACACCCGCAAAGTCCCTTCTGCCGCCCACAGTCCCTGAAATTAGGGTATGGATGTTTCTGGGGGGCCATGTTCAGTCTACCATGCGTGGCCTCCTCCCCTTTGTGAGCAGCCATGAGTCAAGTTACGATGTAAAAGCTGTTGGTCCAGCACACTCATACACCAAAAACAGAAGAAGATGGCAGACTTTAGGGAAACGATGTTGGGGTCCAAGGGAAAAGAGAACTCCTTAGATTGCGATATGATCATTTTGCAATGAAGCAAATGTGCAAAATTTAGCAGCAAGCTGTATTCTGGAAGCACGAGGCTGTTGTCAGATAGATCTCTCCCATTCCAAGGACACAGGCAGAAACGCAGCTGAGACTTCTTCCAGCTGTTGTGGGTCCCTACAACAGCTGCTGCCCCTCCCCGCCCCCACCCTGGCCTGGCTGCTGCCAGGCTGGAAGCAGCCTGTTCTCTCCCTCCCCGGCCCTCCCAACAGACAGACGCCCTCGTGCCTCTGGCTGGCAGCCCTTCATGGCAGCTGTAGTCTTTTCTGTTCTATTTTTAATTTATAGTGCTGGGACCATGGCTGTTTTACTAGTGTTTCGCATGATTTGGAACACATTTTGTGTCAGGTCTCGAAAAGCTTCACCCAGAGTGCTAGTCCCTTTATCCCCAGACTTCCTGGTTGGAATCTGTCCGCCCCAAGCCCCTGCTCACCTGGATGACATTCAGGTGCGGATCTTCATGGATCTCCCCAACAGCTGGTATTCCCTGGTCTGCCGTCTCAGTAAGGAATCTCCTGGAAGACAAGATTTTTTTTATTATTATTATTATTTTAGGGCTTCTTAGAAAACATCAAGAGCACAGAAAAGTGCTGAGTATTATTGGCATCCTCAGAAACGTGGTCAGAAACTTCAGAAGAGGAGGAAAAGCAGGAGACTGGTCAGAGTTGACCCAAATGGGCAGCTGTTGGAAGGACGGTCCGCGGCCGCCTCTGCACGTGGACCTCGCTTCTTTAGGTGTGCAGAGAGGTTCGGGCCCATGACTCAGCACATTCGCATACTCAAGTCTGAATTAGCCAAAGACAATCAGTGTTGAGTATAAGAATGTGTCAAGCTGGACTGAGGAGATGTTGGAGGCCGAGTCCCACAGTCGGGAAGAGTGAGGCTCTATGAATATGTGCGTATGATGATCTCTCGGTATTTCTATCACTAGAACCACTCAAGGAGTAGCTGTTAAGTGACTTACAGAGGACAGAGTCAGGCTTTCTACATTGACGGCAACTTAGTGAATGTGAAGGGGTGGGGGGATAGGGTGGGGGAGGGGGAGGAGAAGAAGAAAAATAAGGAGGAGGAGGTGGAAGAAGGAAGGAAGGAGGGCATGGAAGGAAAGGAGGAGGAGGAGATCCTACGCAGCAGCTCCAACCCCTCACCCAGGCCTTCCCCTGAGGGAGAAGGCGCAGACGCACCTTTCCCACACCACTGGCACTGTCGCTGTCCCCATTTACTCCGAAGTGACAGTGGTCTTTGGGAGTGCTCCTCGTATTTGCAGCACCTCACTTTTGGAGCCCCGAGCCTAATGCCCAGGACCCCAGTGTGCACCAGGAGAACTCAGGATTCTGACTCTTAACAGGGAGACTCTGAAGACGCGCCGTGGCGTCCGCACTAGCGGCCTGGTCGGGTCCCATGCGCAAGAAAACACGAAGCCTGTTCCTTCAGAGTCCTTAGGAAGGGCCTGGAATGGGGCTCATTTGTGTGGTCGCATTAACAGTTCTGGTTCTTGAATATAGGTTCCTCTAGAAGACCAGTGGGAGCCTTCCATAGGACAGGGTGCTATGGGAGACTGGTGGAGGGAACATATTCAGGGCAGGCCCAAACACATCAGGTCAGGTTTCTGCCAGGTGGGACTCTGCGATCAAAGACAAAGGCCTAAGGCCAGCTGCACCTTAACAGGGTGTTTTGCTTATCCTAGAACTCTCTTGGAAGGAGATTTTGCTCTGGGCTACCAGGGAATTCTTGACAATGGGAATCGCAGGAGTCTGAGAGGCATCTGAAGAAACTCAGCAGGTTGGGCTGGAAGGTGGCTTTCAAAGGATGACTATGGAGGTGCCTCTGTGTGGATGTCAAATGCCTAAAATATCCTGCTCATGGCTTTGAGCACAAGCTAGCTGGGCACTTCCAGGTTCAGTGTGCTAATGCACTGTAAAGGAGAAATGCATTTTCAACGTAACACTAGCAATTTCCGTTTATGGAAACCATTAAAATTGAGGTTATAGGAACCTTTCAAAAGAATCCCTTCATAAAACTTCTAATAAAAACATTTAATGGCAAAAGATGGAACAAAATAACCTACAGGCCAGAGTTGCAAATTGTTCAATCTGAAAACAGGCGAGTTGTGTTTTTATTTTTTCTCACTGCTGAATTGAAAACTCATTTTTAAAATTCTACTTCAATTGTAAAGAACTATTTCTGTTCGCCAATAAGACTTTTGCTTTCAGAGAGGGATGGTAAGAAAAGGCTCACTTTATCAGCAATCATAATGAGACCGTCTGTGCCCAGGAGTACAGCCCTACCGTCTGCCGCCCCCCCTTCTGCTGCACTGAGCCATCACAGGTGTCCCCTGGATGTCTTGGGTGTCCGCCTGGATGTCCCCCAAGTCTCCCACACAGTGGCTGAGCCTTTCTCCTCAGCCTGGGCTTATCTTTCAATCCGGATGTTCAGTGACCTGATTTGTCAGCCGCCCAAGCACGCAGCCCACTCTTGGAAGCAGACTCCCATGCACCAGCCATCAGAGCAGAAGGCAGACCATCTATGGATTTCCACCGAGAAATCCCACTGTTGCCTAAAGCACGATGCTCACATTTGCAGGTTAGTTCGTGCGCCTCATGTTGGAGGTCTCTCCTCATCGTGTATGGATTTTGGGGCAAGAATCAGAATGAGCAGCACTAGAGGGGCTGCTGTAAAGATGGGTTCCGAGGGTTCCCTTGCTGCTCTCATCTCCTCTGTGGGGTCCACACGGCCACAGTGCTGGGGGTCCTGAGCCTGCCTGGCCTCTCCCTGGACAGCCCAGAAAAACTGTCAGCAGCTTCCTCTCCCTCTCCCTTCTGCTCTTGCTCTTGATCTCCACTGGGTTCCAACAAGCCAAGCCATTCTGCATCTTGCCCTTGAAGAGGTCTGTGCTGGGTCCATTTGTGTTTGTTTATTCATCTAATTCTTAAAGTCTTGTATCCCTCTTTCCAGTTTGCAGGAGGGAGGAACCCCCTCCCCTTGGGCCCCCGTGCCACCTCCACATTAAAGATGCCATCCTTTAGGGCTGTCTAGGAGGGCGGCAACTGGGTTGACATAGTGCCCACATCGCACCAGAAACATTCCACGTTTCTATAAGCGACTTCAACGAAAACACACAGGGTAGGTGGAACTCGTACTCTCGAGGACAGAAGTCAGAGTCCAATACGTGACGTCCCCCGGATCACGGCGCAGCCCGGAGGGGTCGGGATTTTAGTCGCAGTTGTCTGGATCGACACGCCCTGCCCTTTCGCCCGCCCCCCAGAGCCCTGGTGCTGGGGCTCGCCCTGCCCTCCGGCTTCCTGCTCCATTCTGTCCTACCCTGGGTCCGGTACACTGATTCTATCCGCAGGACGGATCTTCCCTCCTGTGTCTCATCTGCCCCGAAGAAAACACTGGAGTCCATCTCTAGGATCTGGTTCATGCCTGAGCACTCGCACACAAACCAAGAGCTCCTGCAGGCAGGGTCAGGTTCGTAGATGTAGTTCTGGTATTTGGTGGGATCATCACATATATATCAAGGGATGCTTGGAGGGAGGGAGAAGCCTTCCGGCACAGAGGAAAGAACCATTCAGTGCCTAGAGGGCAATCCCCTGTCTCACAGGCTGTCCGAAGGAGAGACATTTGCTTCTCTGACTCTTTGCCTTGGCATTTCCCTAAAGAGGAAAAGCGTAAACTCCAACAAAGAAAATGTGGTGTTACGGAAGCGTGATTTACGGGGCTGGGAAGGAGAAGCATCAGCTTTCTCCGTACCACGTTCCACCCCAGATTCTAACAAGCACAAGGTGCTTTGGCAAGGACCCCGTGATCCCCTGTCAGACCACCTAGGCGTCCTGGTCTTGGTGAGCTCTCACAACGGTAGAACCTGCATCTTCCATGACTCTTCATCTGCTTCCAAATTCCAAAATACACTTCTTTTTGAAGTAATTTTAGCTCAGTATTTACTATGTGATTCATCATCCTCTCTTAATACTTATGACACGATAATAGTCTCTTCTGGAATAACAAACCAGCATGCCAAAGCCTTGTTCAAGAGGAGAGAAACCATTTCCTCACTTGGAATGAGCTCCTACTCTGCTCCCGCGGGTGGAGAAGCGAAGCCCTGGTCTTCGATACAGAGTGATTCGGTACGGTTGCCTTCTACTCACTAGACTTATCTGTTCATCACTTTAACCGAACTACTTAAAACTGAAGTATTCCATAGGCATCAGGGAGATTGAAATGAAACCGTGGCTTACTCACCCTCCCTCCCTCCATCGGAAGCAAGATGTTTGGTGTTGATGGGGGCGGGTGTGAGTCTGCTACGGAAGATCCCAGAGGTCCAGGCTGGGGCCCTGTGATTGGTTTGGGTCCCGTCGATCGATGTCTCCCTCTTTGCTTGTGGGTGCCTGAGGATGCTATTTCTCTGGAGAAAAAGGAAGTAAAATTCAATATATAATGCCCTAGATTTCTCTGCAAACAGCTCTATTGAAAAGTTTTATGAGGATGCCTCCGTACTTTTTCTATCATATGCCTGTTCCCTTACTCGAGTTACACTGTGGTGCATGGTTGGTTCCATACGTCTGTCTGACCAGCCAGCCCGTCCTACCTAGCTGTTTGCTCCAACATCTATCTAGAGTTTGCTGTGAAGGTGTTTTTAAGACATTCACATTTGAATCAGTAGACTTTGAGTAAAGCAGCTTCCCCCGCCCCCATAATGTGGTGGGCTTCTTACAATAGGTTGAAGGCCTCAAAACAGAGTGCGGCCCCCCGAGGGGGCGGGAATTCTGCCAGCAGATCGCCTTTGGAGTCAGGATGCAACACCGGTCCTTCCCTGGGTCTCCAGCTTGCTGCCCTGCCCTGTGGAATTTGAACTCGACATTTCCCAAAATCACAAAATCCAATTCCTTTAAATGTAGCTGATGATGACCATGACGGGTTGATCGATTAGTCATCGGCAGATGTAGATGGAAGCAGGCACGGAGATCTGCAAGTTATGACAGGTGCCAGCATAGGTGACGTGCGTGCTGCTGATTCTGTTTTCTCTGGAGGACCTTGACTGATACAGGGCAGGGGGAAATCACTGGAAATCAAAAGAAATTAAGAACAATAAGCACCCATCTGGAATTAATGATTCAGGAAACAAAGGGTTTTTTTATTCAGAGAAAGAGAAACATATACATGTGCCATCGCGGTGCAGCAGGAAGTCTGTCCTTCAGAGCCTTTCTTCTGTTTCGCTGTCACTTGAGACCCGCGTGGCCCTGGAAGAAGCCAGGTGCTCTGATACCGGTGCTGATGTGAACGGTGACGGGAGGCTTGATGTCTGTCAGTGCCCGTTCAGTCTCCACTGACGCCGGAATGAGAATCCATCCCAGCTCCCCTGGTTTCCCAGAACACACGTCGAAACATACCTGGACCTGCCTCGGGTCTGGGCCGTGGGATAAGTGGATGTCCCAGGCCAGTGTGTCTCACAGTGTTTGTGAGGATCACCCAAACTTCCGGTACTGCTTAACAGGAGACGATGAAAAAGGATCAGAAGGAACATAGATGGGAAGAGCCAAAGGAATGAATGATGGAGACGAGTCAAGCGTAGGCACCACGAAAGGGCTACCACCAGCAGGCGACGAGAGCTGGGTCATTTTCCATTATGACGCCCCAGCATCATGGTGGCTCAGGCACAGTGCCTGGCCCGTGGGAACCACTCAGGATGCAGGGCTTGTCACTCCTATTGTTTTCTGGTTCCTAATGTATTTGTTGTATTTCAGTGCCTTCATATATAAAAAGCACTGAACCATTAACCCGGAAGGTAGGCTGTGTAGACGCGGAGACATGACAGGCGAAGGGCATGTCACATGGAAGGATGACACTGGCTTGTAAGCCAGCGTTGTGCATCTGAACAAGGTGGGCCTGTCACTTGTGAAAGATGGCTGTCCCCTCCTTCCCCCTTTCCAGCGCACCCTGCTGTTTCCAGACTGACTGCTCCTCGTTCATCCAAGTTAAGAGGCTGCTGCCACCCAGGGCGATGGGTCTGAGCTGGAATCTCCAAACAATGTTCATCCTTCCACTATTTATTGAGCGTGTATTACGGACAAGACATTGGACCGTGCTTTTTTGTTTTTTTTTTTAAAGAATAATTGATGTATTCTTTTTTGTGGCAAAATATCATTGGACCAAATGGCTTTATTGAAAACCTATACTATTATCCTGCGATTAAACTTCATAATAGGAAGCACAGACTTGTTCTCTGTACCAAGAGTATATTTCTCAGTGGTCTACGAAATGTGTACGCACACACGTTTGGAAATAAACCCCACTTACCCCTTACCCACGATGCTGTGTCCCTTATAATAACTTCTCTTAAGATTTGAGATGTGGGTAGTTTCTTTTATTTCTTCCTAATCAGTGCTTATTATGTGATTTTAATTACTTAATTCCCAAGTAAGATTGATAGAGGATAAGCACGGAAGGAAGTTTGCAACTAGAACCCAAGTAAGTATGAACACTTGATTCTTCCACCACAGACAGCCGGCCCAATTTTTTTTAAGATTTCATTTATTTATTTGACAGAAAGAGAGAGATCACAAGCAGGCAGAGAGGCAGGCAGAGAGAGAGGGAGAAGCAGGCTCCCCACTGAGCAGAGAGCCCGATGCGGGGCTCGATCCCAGGACTCTGGGATTTTGAGTCATTGGACTTTTGATGAAAGGATAATATTTTAAAATTTGCTACAGGTTAAGAAATGGGTAAAAAGGGGAGGAAAAGCTGAGGCATTTTTTTTTTAACTTTGCTGTTAATTTGGACTTTTTGCTTTTACATGTTCTGGCAGTTTCCCAAAGGTAGAGCTTTGCAGAGCAAAACTCCGTGAAAAGTGAGTCTCTTCAGTGTTTTTCCTACTGGATGATCCCCTCACAGGAGATGACGCTCGAGTCGGCATGAGATGCTCAAGAGGAAGGAGGAGGGTTTATGTTTAGTATTAATTACACAACTGAGAAATAGCCTCTCTCTGAAAGAGTGCCTGAAAAACTCTGTATTGTTCGCTGTGCCCGTGCTGGAGGCTTCGTGACAGCGTATGAATCAAACTAATTGTAACTCTTACTTGGTTATGAAAAAAAATGACATGTGCGTTCTTCTAAATTAAGTCTTTCTCACACAAATTACTGGTTGCCACCATAAATCAAGCAACATGTATTCTGAATTCTGACGGCTAGAGAATTAGCTATTGAGTGGGGAAATGAGATACTTTTGTTTGCAGCTAAACCCAAGTTGACTTTTTTTTTTCCCTTTCTCTAAAAATAAGTATTCTGGAACGATTGCTTCCCCAGCTTCTGTGGCAAGGAGGAGACTGGGATTAGGCCAGCCGCCCAATGTTAGGGTGGGGAAAGCGAGGCCCAGTAAGGTTAGGAGTCCCCTGCAAAGCGGTGGCCAGGCCAGACATGAATTTCCGTCGTCTGGTTGGTGTGCAGGGACGGTGCTGCCCCAGCATCGTCCTGAATCGCGTGGCGAGAGGGGGGCAACCAGGATGTGGCCACATCCCCTCATAAGCCGGTACCACCAGGACTCAAGCACATCGGGGAGCTGGGATTTGCTTCCAGATGCCCGGACACCCAAGCCTGTGCGCTGGGCCTCTGTGCCCTCGACTTCAGCGGAAAACCCAAAGAGAACTTGGAAATGGGTATTTTCTGAGAAGATCCACTTGAAGGCTTTTATAGGAAAGTCCAGCGTGTTGAGTAAGTGAGAGACAGATCACTGAGATAGTGAAACGGTGCCCTTTGGTGGAAGGATACACCCTTTATCCCTTTCCTGTTCGTAGTTCGGGTTATCAGTGGCAGTTCCGACGGGGCTGCCGTGCCTTTAAGTGTGACGTCCAAGAGAAGTTTCTCTGTACCGAGACCCTCCAACGGCAGCCCGGGGGCCAAATCTCAGCCACCCACCCTCGGCCTCCGTCCAGTCCCCTGAGCTGAGAATGCTTTTTACATTGTTAGGTGATGCTTTCTTTAATCAAAAGAAAAATAATATTTCACGACACATGAAAACTCTATAAAATTAAAGTTTCGGTTCCCACTAGTGAAGTCTTGGCACACGGTTCCTTTGCACAGGGCGGGGGGCTGCTTCCCACCATGATGGCAGCCTTGAGTGGTTCGGACAGGGGTGGGCTGAGGCACAGCCCCTGAATTGTGGCTCCCCTGGCCCTTCGCAGTTTGCCAACCCCGGCCCCACACCCGGTCGGCAAAGGCTCTTGGTCATGTGCTGGTTCCGGCCAAAGGGGCAGCTCCCCGGCCTCCTTGGGAGGCCCAGGACGCGCGGAGCCCACGCCTCTGCAGAGGGATGGCTCCTGGCCGAGCCGAGAGCCTCGGGAGCTGCCCAGCGGCCACTCCTGCTGCGTAGTTTGGGTGCCCCTGGGTGACGGGCCTGGAGAAGGCGGATGTGGGGAGGGGCGCAGGGCAGTTACAGAGGGGACGGGAGTATTTTAGGAGCCGTGAGGACACGTAAGCAGGTAGCATGATGAAGGGGCAGCGTGGAGAAGTCGGAGGGAGACCGAGCCAAGGGACGGTCTGTCCGCTCGTGGGGCCAGGGTAGCCCCGGGGGCTCCAGCATCGCCCCCTCCTTCTCCTCTGCCTGTGGATGCAGGGTTTCTCCAGCTGGGAGCTGAACGGTGCCCCCCAAGTTCATACGACGCAGCTGTGGCCGCCGGTTCTCCAGTGCGTGGACGCGGGGCAGTGCGTGGCTCTCGTCCGGTCGGACTGGTGCCCTGACCAGAGGGGATGCGCACTCTGACACCCAGGGGACCCCCAGAGGGTGCCGCTTCTGCAAGCCGGAGAGAGGCCTCAGGAGACAGCGACCCTGGGACACCTTGACCACTGGAAGCATGAGGAGATGTGATTCCGTGGTGGTTTGTTCCGGCAGCCCCTGGCCACCAAGACAGCGTCCTACGGCCGTGTTCGCTCCCCGCGGCTCTGCTCCTCCGGCCCTCCGGTCACCGCCAGGATCTGGGCGGGCCCGCGCGACTCAGGGTGGCGTGTCTCTTCTGGTCTGCGCAGAGCGGCTGCCTCTGCCTCTCTCTGTAACACAGGGAGGCTCCCCCAGGCTCCTGAGCGCCAGTGCCTCCCAGGAGACCAGAAGTGCGGCGGGATTTCTACCAGCGACTTCCTCCATCCCTTTCCTAAGCGGAACGAAGCGTTAAACACAGTGACAGGCTACAAAGTAGGCTGCTGGGAGTGGCCGTTCGCAAGCTCAGCCTGGCCCCCCGGGGCTGGCTCCTTCCTGGCCGTGGGACTCCCCAGGGCACTGAGAAACGTGTGGCGGCGGCCCCACCGTCCACCCACCGCAAGCCAGTGGCAGCCGACAGTGTCTCCGGGCACCACCACATACCTCTGAGTCAGGTGCAGAATTGTCCCTGCTTACCGCGCCTGCGGTAGAGTGAGGCCCCACGGCAAAGGCCATGGGAAAGGAGCAGGAGGTGGGGAAGCGGGACAGAGTGTGACCGGGTCATCCGCAGCATCCAGAGAGACTCACAGGTCAGTCCGCAGAGGGCAGACACCGGGGCAGCAGCCGTATCCTGAAGGATGCTCCATTGTTCCCTGAGCTGTGTCCGTGAGGCCACTGGGACTTGTTCGGGGCTTCCTGCTCACCTCGGGAACTTACATCCTCTCGTACCTGAGCACTCTTGGTTCTTGACACCGCCTCTGTCCTTGCAGAATGAGACAGGAGGAAGGACCGCTCCCCAGGTTCGGTCCCCCACTTGCAGGGACCCTAAGGTTAGTGTCCACCCCTCCATGCATCGGTGTCCAGCTGCCCCCGACTACGGGATGGGACAGAGCCCACTGTTCTTCCTTCCTTCCTGTGGCATCAGTTATAGAGGTGACTGGGCCTTTTCCCTAATTTATCTGGGATCTAGGAACACCCTTAAAAGTAGATGGGAAGTCATACCGTTTCCTCCCTGTCGTGATCTCTGGGACGTTACTTCGCCTCTCTTTGGGTTTGTGGACATGAGTAAGAATTCTTTGGGCTCTATCTCCTCTGTGAGATTGTGTGGGGGTCAGGCAGGGTTATGATCCCAGCCTACCACACCTCATGCTCAATTCAGGAATCTTCTCTGTCTCTTCCTGGCCATTGATTTTGGAGTTTATGATCCTGGGTCATGCCCTTTTTTTTTTTTTAATTTTATTTTTTCAGTGATCCAAGATTTATTGTTTACGCACCACACCCTGTGCTCCATGTAATCCATGCTCTCCTGAATACCCACCACCAGGCTCACCCATCCCCCCACTACCTCCCCTCCAAAACCCTCAGTTTGTTTCTCAGAGTCCATAGTCCCTCATGGTTCACCTCCCCTTCCAATTTCCCCCAACTCCCTTCTCCTCTCTAACTCCCCATGTCCTCCATGCTATTTGTTATGCTCCACAAGTAAGTGAAACCATATGATAATTGACTCTCTCTGCTTGACTTATTTCACTCAGCATCATCTCTTCCAGTCCCGTCCATGTTGCTACAAAAGTTGGGTATTCATCCTTTCTGATGGAGGCACAATACTCCATAGTGTATATGGACCACATCTTCCTTATCCATTCATCCGTTGAAGAGCATCTTGGTTCTTTACACAGTTTGGCGACCGTGGCCATTGCTTCTATGAACATTGGGGTACAGATGGCCCTTCTTTTCACTACTTCTGTGTCTTTGGGGTAAATACCCAGTAGTGCAATGGCAGGGTCATAGGGAAGCTCTATTTTTAATTTCTTATGGAATCTCCACACTGTTTTCCAAAGTGGCTGCACAAACTTGCATTCCCACCAAAAGTGTAAGAGGGTTCCCCTTTCTTCACATCCCCTCCAACACATGTTGTTTACTGTCTTGTTAATTTTGGCCATTCTAACTAGTGTAAGGTGATATCTCAATGTGGTTTTGATTTGAATCTCCGTGATGGCTAGTGATGATGAACATTTTTTGTGTGTGTCTGTTGGCCATTTCTATGTCTTCTTTATGTCACTGCTGTCATTGGTGAACTTTCTTTGTTGCTTTTAAAAAATGTTGGCCTATTTTATTAGGTATTGAGGGAGGGAAGTTCTGCCCTATGCTGGCTTTAACGTGACAACTAAATTTGGCCCCCTATCTAATTCATCTACTTAGAGTCATCAACCAGTGCAATCATAATTACTGATCATTTGATGAGTGTAATAAACATCTAGAATGTCAAAGGGTATGTAAAAAAAAAAAATGTGTTATCTCTTCCTGTTCTGCCCCCCCTCCCAGAAGTTACCGAGACTAGAACTGGGCAAACCAGTGTAAGTGAGGGAGCAGGAGAATGATTCGTGACAGCGGGCATCACCGACTATGAAACCAGTCCTGACTCTGAGAGAAACTCAATGTCTGTGGGTCTGTCCCAGTCAACGGAGACTTCGCTGTCCCTGAGGCTAACAAGTGCAGGCCTCCTGCCTGCCAGGCACTGTTCTAAGCCCTTTGTAAACATCTATTCTTCTGATCTCACAGCAAGCCCATTCGGGGCAGGCTTCTCTGTCCCCTTTAACATGAGGGCCAAGGGTAGATCTTCGAGGAGAAGTTAAGAACAAACCAAAACAGGCAGCATGATGGGGGAGAGTGCACAGGGAGAAATGAGCAGACCCACGTCTCTGGAATTTTACGAAAGACATGGTGGCAAGTACTGTAGAGAGACTGGACAGGACCATGACCTTCCTGGACAAGTTTTAGACTTGAAGGAGGGGTAGCTGGGTTCGCTAGGCCATTTCACATCGTGAATACTGCCTTTGCTGTTGCGTGGAAGCTGTCAGCCAGGTACACCCGGCAGGGGCACGGGCTTATGGGTAAAACCATTCAGCCAGAGTGGAACGTTTGTAAATGCAAGTAGCTATCCTTATGATCGTCTGGAAATCATGATTTGGGAAGTTAATACATAATTCTATTTCACGTCTTAAATGCATGGTCCTTTAAGACCCGATTTTTTTTTAATTAGTTTTGCAATATTTGGGAAAGCATGACTGGGGATCTGACATCTTATTTTATGTGTTTCTCAGTTGTGAATCCAAGTTGAGTCAGAAGGTTAAGGTCTGGGAAGTGAACTGAAAATTTGGCTGCTTCTTTTAAAGATAGTCTTCTCAATCATAATTGCATATATTATATGCACAGAACATCTTGCTTTGGGTACTGTGATACTGTATGCTTCTATAAGCTATCAGAAAAGTGTTTTAGTAAAATTGTTGAACAGAGAACAGAACATTCCCAGATATTTCCATGGACCACTACAGAGTGAATCCTGACACATATCCGAATGCCATTTCATTAATTTTCTCCTTTCCTTTCAAAATTGTTTATTAAAAGAAATCTCAATCCCACCCAATTTTTGTTTATTTTTATATTCGTGACAAGAAGTCAACATTAATTTTGAAAACCCCCACATTGTCGGAGCTAATTTACACGGATTCATGTCTGAAATGATCTTAAAATAAGTTGAAAGTGACTCACTGCCTTTGTGGACAGCTGCTGAATTTTCATTGTGTGTCTTCCTGGTTTGAAGTTATTTCTAAGAATTATTTGCTAAGTGTTGATCGAGGGTAGAAACCAAAACAGGGACGTAGTGGTGGCATTGAAGTTGTATTCGCCTCATATCCTCCCCGAGAGCTAGTCCTCCCAGGCCTCCCCCTAAAGAGTAGAGGTCCGGCTCAGAGCCCATGTTTGGACAAGAGAGAGAAGTGATGTGTAGAGAGAGACGGACATGCAGCGAATTCATAGAAAGTCAAGTTGGAATCCAAGATCTCCCCAGTCGTTACTTGAACCTGGGCTCTGGGGCTGCTCATGGAGTTGGGCTGAGCCTATAGAGCCTGTAGAAATTACTTACCCTTTGGATCCCTGAATGCTGGAAGGCCCTGCGCTCCAGACTGTGTCCAGAGAGAACCACCAACGTTCCCACCACTGCCCCCGACGCAATTGCCATCCCTTGAATCTGAACTGGCTTTTTCTTACTTATTCTAAAAGAATATAAGTCATGCTCTTGGATGTCTGGAGCACAGGTCCTATGAGGCCCTGAAGTTCTCTTCTCGTTTCTGGGGCTGCTGCCCTGACATCACCATTAGCAAGCCAGTCCCAGCCTCACGGAGGATGAAAGACCATGTGGAGCAGAACCAAGGCCCAGACGGCTGCCAGCAGGCACTGCCGTAGGGCCGTGTGGCTGGGGGTATGGTGGGCCTTCCAGCCAGCCAGCCCTCCCGGTGAGTGCATTCCTGTGGCAGCCCACAGCAAAACCACCAAGACACTGCCCGTCGATCCACAGATCATGATGACAAAAGGCATCACTCTTCTAAACCACTAGCTTTGGGGTGACTCACTTGGCAGCAATAGGTAACTGGAGTATATTCCTGATCCGATCCGGGCTTGAGCTCAGGTCCACACAGGCCCAAACGCTGGGGAGGGCATTGCGTGATTTTCCTGAGAAATCGCTGCACGAGATACAGTATTTCACCAAATGCCAGCTTTGTCACCTGTCCCTTCAGTGCTCTTAAAAATCTGTTTACGCCTGACAAATGTGCTTAATGGCGTGGCCCCGCTGAGACTTCCCAAGTCTTTAGATGCTGATGTTGTGAGTCAAATTCATAAATATTTTGTAACGTGATATAGCCTCTCTTCTCAGTAGCTGTGGCTTTCATTCTCACGCCCATCTCAGTTTTTGATTCCTGGCAGGAAACCCACCGTCTTTTTCACGCTGGCGAGGCTGCGATTCGTAAGTTAGTCATCCCCTCCTCTGCGGCTCCGCGCCCTGCTCTGGGCTGCGCACGGGGAGCCGGAGCCCGAGGAGCCCAGGCCCAAGTCGTTTGTGTGCGCACTTGCCTTTCCCTGCAGAAGAGTCAACAGCCGTGCCGCTTCCTTCGCTGTAGAAAGCTCAGATTTCAGCACACCTTCAGGAAAAGTATACGAAGAACCAGAACTGCCCTTGGTTCTTCACAGCTGCCCCGGAAATCTGTGTGCACGCAGACTCCTGAGCACTGTGACCCAATCAAATGATACCTCTGTATCTATATATAGGTGTAGACATCTGTAGATGTAGACGGACATACACATGTGTTATGCGTATGCATGATGTACATACTCATATTATACACATTCCCCCATTGTGTCTCAGAGCACAGAAAAAGCACCACTTCTTAAAAACTACCAAAAACAAACAAGAATTCAAAATGTATTTCTTCTCAGCTTCCACACTCAAGACGGTCTTTCCAGCTTCTTTCGGACACCTTCCAAAGTGGAAGAAATGTAGATGTGGAAATGACAGTCAAACACCTGTCAGGCTACAAGGAGGACTTTGAGAGCCGGAGAAGTTAACAGTTTGCCCCTTGTCCACTTAGTGAGTGACAGAGTCGAGGCCAGGATGTTCTCCGGACTTCCATCGTGGAAACACCGGATGAATGAATGAGCTATCAGAGGAAATCTGGTTTGAAGTGTAACGAGGTGTTGGTTAGTTGCATACCACACATTCTTTCCTGTGTCCAACAAATGTTTACTGAGTGTCTACTATGGGGCAGCTTGGTGTTCCATATGGGGATATGGTATCAAAGAAAGCCCAGCTCCGGCACACCCACAGCGACAGCCTTGCGCAGGAAGGTAGTCAGGTGGCTCCAGCAGAGTTCGGGGTGACTGTGGGGTGCCGGCACCTGTCCAAGTTGGGAGTGGTGAGTGCGTGCAGGGCAGCCCTCAGGGAGGAGGCGATGGAGTGTGTGATCAGAAGCCTGACGGAACAATTCGAGCAATTCGAACAATTTGTGGGAATAGCCCTAGTGAAGGAAGTGGGCATGGAGGGAGACCGTGTGTGGGAGCCAGGGGCTCGGGTCCCGGGGAGCGCGCTCTGCGGGGAGGAGGAGACTGCAGCGGGGCGCTGGGGCTGCAGGTGCTTTGCAGGCTCGGGAGACCGAGGAGGAGAAAGCACGGAGCTGGGGCTCACGGGGGTGTAGCGCATCCTGTCACGCCTGGGAGAGCTCGGACTTGGTCAGAAGACATTTTCCGAGCTGAGACTCAGCTGACCGAAAGTTCTGTGCTACAGAAGAGAAAGCACGAGGACGGGGTACAGGAAGCAGAAGCCAGGGAGGAGGTGAGCCACGCCTCAGACGGGCAGCAGTAGCGGCCAGGAATGGGATGGGGGGCGGGGAGCCGTCGATCAAGGGAAAGGGGCAAGTTCTGTGCGTGGCGGGAAGGATGGGAATCGCTGCTTCGTGGACGCAGGACGGTGAGAGGGAATGTAACCAAGGATGAGAGCAGGGCAGAGAGGCAGGCAGAGAGAGAGGAGGAAGCAGGCTCCCCATGGAGCAGAGACCCTGATGCGGGGCTCGATCCCAGGACCCTGGGATCATGACCTGAACCGAAGGCAGAGGCTTTAACCCACTGAGCCACGCAGGCGCCCCTGCATGGTTACTTTTTTTATTATTATTATTATTAATTTGACAGAGAGAAATCACAAGTAGATGGAGAGGCAGCCAGAGAGAGAGAGATAGGGAAGCAGGCTCCGTGCTGAGCAGAGAGCCCGATGCGGGACCCAAACCCAGGACCCTGAGATCATGACCTGAGCCGAAGGCAGCGGCTTAACCCACTGAGCCACCCAGGCGCCCCGCATGGTTACTTTTTAATTGGACCAAGGTTACGAGAGGGGGGAAGGTCGTTTCTGGTGGCAATGCTGCATTTTCAGTCCTTGTCTGGGACAGAAACCACTGTTCCGTCTCCCGATATCCATTCTCTCCTTCTGTAGTAAAGAGATGTGCCATCCGGATTAAAAACATGTCCCCAGCATCCCTGAGAGAGACAGACGGGCTTGTGGTGACCTCTGGCCAATGGCCCGTGAGCAGCAGTCATGGTATTCTTCCAAAGGACGCCCCCGGGAGGTGTGCTCTTCCATTCTGGAAGGATGGGGCACGAAAGAGATTGACGTGATGGACCAGGAAGTCCAGAGTGGGAAGGAAGGAAGGCCGGGGCCACAGGGCGAAAGTGGTCAGCTTAGAGGTCCAAGGGGGACGTCTCACGACTCAGAGTCGTGGTTTACCACCAGGGGAAATTTCCAGCCTGCGCCCTGCTCCCCAGGAAGGAGCATTTGGCAGTGGCGGGAGGCAGTTTGGGTTGTCTCAGACGGGGATGGGGCTCTACTGGCATTTCACTGGTCAGGAGCTTCTGAAGTCTCGTCTCCGTCTACGGGGGAGATGCTGCTAAATGTCCCGCTGTGTACAGGAGGGAAAAGAGCTGTTCTGCCGCAAATGCGAATAAGGTAAACGTGCACAATGAACCTGCAGGGCGCACCTGTTCATATTCTTTCACCTACACACACATACACCCCTACACACCTACACACACATACACACATGCCTACCATACCTACACACCTACACACACATGCACATATACACACATACACACCCCTACACACCTACACACACATACATACCTACCATACCTACACACACACACATATACACACATACACACAACCCTACACACATACACCCCTACACAAACCTATACACACATACAGACATACTACACATGCATACACATACCTACACAGGTACACACACACACACACCACATGTGCCGTCTATAAGCCGATCGGAGCTCGTCTGCCTGGCCAAGCTCAGCCCACAGGCTGCCAGCCTGCTTCCTGGGAACTTAAAATTTGGATGTGGCCTTACCCTCTGCATTGAGATTAACTGAGTCAGCAAGAACACCAAGTCAAGGTTTCCTGCTGCGTTGCCTGTATGATTTAAACGTGAGTTATCATCACGTGTAACTTACAGTAAGGTTTATTGCAAGATGTTTTTTTCTTAAATTATGGACCCTCCAAGCCATGACTTCCTTTTTGTCAGGTAGCAGTACATGTGAGGTCTTGAGCAAGAATCCCTTTTTTTTTTAAAGATTTTATTTATTTATTTGAGGGAGAATGAGTGAGAGAGAGCATGAGAGAGGAGAAGGTCAGAGGGAGAAGCAGACTCCCCAAGGAGCTGGGAGCCCGATGTGGGACTCGATCCTGGAAGTCCGGGATCATGACCTGAGCCGAAGGCAGTCGCTCAACCAACTGAGCCACCCAGGCGTCCCAAGAATCACTTTTTTTTTTAAAGCTAGTATGCGATGTGATTGTCTCCAAAGACAGAACTGTGAGTGAGCCTTCAGTGGGCGAATCCCCGAACGAAAACGTGCTGTCTGTTCCTGAGATTACTGGTTCTTAAAAGTGATGGTTGGCCAGTGACGTGAGTACACCGATGGGGTTGGGCCAGGCCACCACCCAGCGAGCTGCCGCCGGAAGGCTACCTTCATTGTCGAGTGTGAACCCCAGCATTTCTTTTGAGTTCCTTTTAATAAAATTCTAGGATGGGACAGCCCTTCAGCTTTTTCCTGTGGGGATTTTGCTGGACCACTTGCTGCTTGCGTCTTTGACTAAATCTGGGGAAACTTCGGACACTGCTTGATGTGGGGACTGAGAATAAGCGCCGCTCTGTCAGCTGCCTTCCCTCCTTGTCCTTCTTTTCCGGAGACGGTGACATGGTCTCGGTATCACCCGCGTCCGTGCCCAAGATGACAATCCGTGTTCGAGGGCAGGCACGCTGCTTAAGAGGTGTTCTCCGCTGGGTTGTGTCTTTGGAGGCTTTTCTCTGGAGGCTGGCGTCGGGGCACTTTATTATTTGATAAATAAGCAGAAATGGGAGCGCTGACTGCAGAGCTGCGGAGCCCTCGAGTCCCCTCTCCACACTACCTGTTCATCTCTGAGCCACACAGCAGAAGGGAGGCACCTGTTTCAGGATTCAGTTATGGGTTCACAGGAGAAATGTCAAGCAGTTGCTTCCAGAATTCTCAGCCCCCTCCCTTTCCAAAGACAACCTTTGATGTCAGCTGTGCAGTGCTCTGCGCCCTAGCATTGCCCGGGGGGTGCTTCTGGCAGGGTCAGGCTGGGCGGGTGGGAGGAGGCTGAAGGCTTTTGACGGTGGAGGAGACTGAGGATTTTGCTTTGGGGTTCAAGTCTCCACATTTAGCCTTAGGAAAAAGGTCCCTGCACCCCACTGAAGAGAAAGGGGAATTGGTCACAACTCGAGACACTGCCATGGGGAGTGGTCCCCTCCCTGTTGCTAGCGGAAGCTGTTGCTTATTCTTCTGCCTGTTCATGGGTCGTCCCGCCGGGTGGAGTTTAGCAAACCAGTTTGCGAGTGCTCTAACCGTGGACTATACCTCCAGGCTCAAGACCTGCCTCCACCATCTACCTGGCCCTCAGTTTCCTCTTTGTGGAAACGGGCAAAGTAAGCATGGCTCCCTGATTAGGTTTGGGGGAGCATCGAGTGAGATGAGGCTTACAAATCGCTCAGAATGGGAACCGGGACGTGGAAGGTAGCCCAGAAGTATTTGTCGAGTGGGGGAGAGAATCGGGAATTAAGAACACATCATCGGCATTCAAGTCGTGCAGTTCTGTAATTTCCTGGGAAGACAAGGAGGACGTTCCTTTCCATGGTGTCCCTCCTGTTGTTCTTTGATCAATTCTGAATGCCTCAGGTGTGACTTGAGAGACCATTTTGGAGGCAAAACTTGGTCACAATGTTGAGGGCACCGGTCTTCCCTCCAAAGGTCCGCGCCCTCCAGAAGCCATCCCCGCCCCTTCACACCCCACTTACAGGCTCGTATGGTTTCATAAATCCGAGCACCCAGGCTCGGGGACAGCAGCCCGATCCACACTCCGACCCCAGGCTGCTGGGGGCTTAAACAAAGCGAACCTGCAGACTCCCCTCGGTCAGGAAGGGAACTCGATCACCCAGCCGCCCAGCAGACAGACTGGTGCACTTGTGCTTGTCCCGGCCGTTGCCATGGACGTCAGCATGTGACGCTGCGCGGCCAGCATCCTGGAGTGTGGGGACACTTGGTTGGCTGAGGAAAGCCCATAGCTTTTGTATTCAGTCAGAATGAAAACCTTGATAGACTAGAGACCACAATGTTTGTGTGTAGGACGACACCTGCCACCACGAAGAATGGGCAGATTCTCATGACTTCAGCCTTTAGTTAGAAAACTGTCTTTTAGGCTTGTCATCCCTGCTTTTCATCACAGAACAAAGAAACGCAGATTAGTGCTGAAATGTTGCATGCTGGGTGGGGTCCCAGCACCTCGTAAAGCCACCGACGGGCGGATCCCCAGCCCCTTGTTCCCCAGCCAGCCGTGCAGGCAGGCACTACCAGTGTGGGCTGGGAAGTCATAGGGACACTACCAGTATGCTCCTCATGACCACACGGCCTTCTGAGTCTGTCTCCTCGGCTCCAGTCTGCTGGGGAAAGAGCCGCTGCTTCCAGAGGTGCTTTCCAGACCTATCACCTTGGAGCCTCAACTCACAGGACAAGGATGCTTATGGGAGTGAGTACGGGACGTCTCTCCAAGTCAGGGAAGCTTTGACCATCCTGAGCACACAGGACCAAGCGCATGGCCCTGTGGTATTGCAGCTACCTGGATAGCTAGACGAGGCTGTGGCAAAAATCCCCCCAAGTCAGTGTCAGTAGCAATAAAGCCTTCTCAGTCATGTTTGTCTGGTGTCGCGGGCTGCCGTTTTGCATCAGACTTGGGACCTGCGCTGATAGTAGCCGTGACTGGGGACAGTGCTCGTCCCCAAAGAAGAGGGAAGCAAGAACATGGTGAGCCCCCAGAGGGGCCCCTTCTAAGTTCTGTTCGGAACTGATCAGACTGAGACCATGGTCAAGCCTACAGTGAGTAGAGCGAGGAAAGAAAGGGTCAACACCTACTTCAAAAAAACAAGTCCGCGTACTGCAAGTGTTTCCTGCACAGAACAGAGTGTGTAGTCTTCTCTAGCACGTGGTTTCAGCGAAGGGTTGCATTTGTGAGCATGAAGTTATCCGATTTTACTCCTTGCAGTCCTTCCTCAAGTCGATTTCCGACAAACTTATTTCTTGTGGATCTCCTTCTGTCCGTAGTGTTAATCATGGGCATCTCCATCCTTCCCTTCTTCTGGGGAGAAATCTTCTGGCAACCTGGCCACCTGTGTATCATGGGGGTTTTTTTGCCCCTGTTCCCCCCAGAAATCCAGGAGGGTGGCCAGTCTTTACACATCTTCTCTGCAGTGTTTTCTCCAACCAGCTTCACCTGCTTCAGGCCGGATGGGTCCTTGCTCCTGGGCAGCTGTTCTTGGAAAGGCCGATCAGACCAGAATTCACACCACTGGGGAGCACTGACTTTTACTCTATGTTGTGTGAGTGTGGGGGTTGGCGTGAAGAGCTCTCCGGGTGATACAGTCGCACCGGCCTTGAGTTGTGTTGTGCCCAGACCGGGTGGGTGCCCCGGCCTGGGAGGGGCCTGTGACCCCCCGTACCCCTCCTGCCATCTTGCTCTGGGCACTCTGTGCCGTGGACGGCCCTGTAGTCCGGCCGAAGGAACAGAGCACTGTGCCTCTTATCTTAGGACCTCCATAGTCTCCACCCGAGGATTGAAGATTTCTATCTTATCAGTGATTTTTTTTTTCCTCCAGAAGCTCTATTTTTGAGAATTGAATTGACAGTGGTTGGTAAAAAGTTCAAGTTGAAAAGTATCCGTTTATCATCCCCCGTGACTATAAACACAGTTTATACTTTGACTTGATTGGCCCTTTTGTTCTCCAGCTTCTCTGAACTCGAGAGTCATCCCATGAGAGCGATAATTTTATTCTTGTACCGTCTGTTAATGACGTGTGCTCTGAAAACCTCTCCATCATCTCACGGAGGTTGCAAATCAGAACGAGTTCAAACAGTGGTCCCGACTGTAAAGTCGGGAGACAGAAGTTCCATTTGGTCTTGACTCCCCAGTGAACACCAACCACCTCACTGCGCCCTTCTGAATGACACCGTATCTAGAGTGCCCCTTTATGGGTAAAAAATGTTAACATTCACAGGAGACTGAATGTGACCAGGATTTGTAAAATGAGGCAGTGATAGAAGAATGTAACGAAAGGACTTACCATTTTGTAAAAGGAAACAGCAGTTTATGATTGCATATTGATTTTAATTTGCACTAAGCTTTCCGGTTTTCCTAGACTGTGGAGCGAACAGGCAGGCTTTCCCTCTGTACGCCAACACCGGCCATTCATAGGGCGCACCAGATCTTCTGGTCTTTCTTCAACCTCCTCCCCTTAGTGAAGTCACTCTTCAAGAACCAGCACAGGCTCCGTCTCCTCTTGCCATGGTCAAGATTCCAAGTGGTCACTCCTTCCTCATGGTCCTTCTGACAGTATCTGCCACCATGTCCCAGTGTGAGCACTTGGGCCCTTTTCTCCATGTGTCACCAAGTGTTCAACCCCAAAACACTGAGAAGTCAGTTCTGGAAAGGGCAACCTGTGGTTCCAACAAATGCTCAGCATTCACATGGACATGGAGACCTTCAGCTCCTCTGGCTAAAAAGGCAGGTTTTTTAGACGACCAGACTGAGACTCAAGGGCTGCAGTGACATGGTCGGGGTGTTCTAGATAGTGGCTGAAAAAGGTCTGGAAGCCACGTCTTAGTCCATGTCGGTGTTGTTTCTACTATAAAGTGCAGCTGTGCTCTTTCATAAATGCATTTCATGACGAAATATTTGTAAAAATCATGGAAAGATGAAACAAGACCTTTAAAGTATTAAGAGCATTCAGTGTGTTCTGGTTAATTGATGTGAAACAGGATTTTTAAGGAGGAACCTGAAAGAAAGCAGCTCAATTTAACAACAGGAAACAGCAACAGTGGCAGTGGTTACTAGAACATAGTTTGGGGATGTGCTGATGATCGAGGTGGTGCCGGTGGAGGCTGCCTGTTTTCTGAGACCAAGAGACGCAAAGCTGGGTGCGAGAGAAGATCCAAGCTGGGGAAGGTGTTGACGTATCTTCATGTCCAGGCAGGTGTTTTCTGAGTACAGTGTTCTCAGCATGTGCTCCTGAATGGACACTTTGTCCTTTCGTATGGGAGGCCAGTATTAAATGACATCATCTGTCTTAGCACCACATGTAACCCGGTGGCTGCTGAGGGATCTGGTGTCTTTCTTTCTGATAGCTTCTTTCGGTTGGGAGAAGAAACATTTATAACAATATCCCTTCTGTTTGTTACATTGGTTTGGCATCCTGATGTAACTGGATTGCATTTAAAATAAGAACAAACTAGAAATAAGAATCTTGAAAGAGAAAAAAATTTCCATCTTACAAAAGGAGCATGTCACTGTCTTCCTCTCCTTTGAAAAATTCAGCAGATTTAAATTGTTATTACATGCATGGCCTATTGAAGGCACAAGGCATCACATGCATTATCATATCTTAGCTCAAAATTTGAGTACCAGTCTTCTTTGCTTAAATTGGATTTTCCTATCAACCAAAATAATCTCCAGAATAGCATAAAAATAGAAAGTTATAATATCTGCTTTGTTTCATTGTATTAGAAACACCTTGGAGCTCAAAGTGTCCTACACTTTGATCAACAGGGCATTGGAATTTACTAACTCCATATCTCTTCTGTGAGGCACAATGTAAAGGAACAATTTCTAGGGGAAAAATTGCTAATGAATAATAATTGGAGGTTTAATAAAAGGATGTGTTGAAATAGAACCCTGAAGCCAGGGCCGTGATTTATCAGATAACCTTTGAATATGCCAGAATTAGACAGATTTTCTGTCATTAGACAGTCTTTTCTAGGAAGAGAAAGAAGTAGTAATGGTATGCATCAGTCAATCTAATGACAGCTTGATTGTCCAAAAATCCCCTGAAGGAATTTCTCCAGTGTACTTGGAGGGAGAGCAGAGCTGGGTTTTATCCGGCATATTAAAAAGTTACATTTGTGAGTTGCTTTCTGATAATTTGGCAGGGCACAAAGCTACATTAGCAAAAAGCTGAAATATTAATGAAAATATTAACCTTGTCAGATTATGAATTGAGTTGAAATTTATCATGTGTGCCATAATATTGGGCTTTTTTTTTTCTTCAGAGTATAGCATTTTGTAAGGAAAAAAAAGATAAAAGTGTATTGATTTACATATTTCAGTGCAGGCTTTTAGTTGAGGCTTACCCTCTTGTCCAGTGCTGTCATCACCAAGAGGACATGTGCAGACCCCAAAGCACAGACCCCATTCATGAGCTCTAATCAGAGGTTCCGCTTTCTACCAGTGGTACCAGCACAGCGTGGTAGTAAGGCAGCCTTAGGTTTCTTAAATTTGTCTGGTTGGCTGTTACTAAAATCTGAATTCCAGTCTAAATTCACACAGATTCTTGAACACTAAAAAAAGGGGGGAAAAAGAAAATTTTGGCTTATACAACATATATATACACACTGATATATGTATATATATATATGTCTTATATTTTTGAAACTAACTATAAAAAGCCAGTCATCCGTCTGCATTTGAGTCTAAGATAAAGATTATAATTTACATTTGGTCATTAAATGAAGCTATGGGCCTGAAAGAGAATTACTATATTGGATTCTTTTTTTGTTTGTGGACTCCGTCCTTCAGGAAAGGCTAACTTTGGGATTTAGCCTATTCTTATGACAGAGTCTATGAGGAGGAGAGAAGATGCTTGGAAAGATCTCAGCTGGGTTTATCCCAAGCAGACCCTAAGACAAGGATCTGGGTGGAGGCATTTTGTTGGGAGGTGGCTGCAGGTCACAGAGTGAGGAAGTGGGTCAGGGAGGGAGGTCAGCTATTGGAAGGGGCCACCAGTGGCAACCAGGGTTCAGACCCTCAGAGGGAAGCATGGAGCATGCTTAGATCTTCCCACTGAGAGAAGATCTAACTGTGCACCCTGACTGTGGGTGCAGAAGTCAGGGAATTTATCCGTCAGTTCTCCATCATTGGTTGAGACCCATGAAACTGTAAGGAACAAGCTGCAGGTGGCCTCCAAGAAAGACAGAGGGAATATGGACAGGACAGCACCGGCCACAAGAAGCATGACTAGAAGTGAGTGTGAACAGTGAGAAAGGCTACTGATTGTTTTAAATCCTAGAGAAGACTGCACAGAATCCATGAACACACACAGGTAATGGTCATAAAGGCATAGAGCAGAACTCTGTAAGTTGAACATTATGTCCTGGTGAATTTTATTTTTTTTCATGGCCCTTGGCTCATCCATCACCCATCAGAAAGAATACTAACTTCATTTTAATCAAATTAAGCCAATCACTAGATTTCTCTGTAGACACACAGATTCCACTGGGATTTCTAAAAAGAGAGCCTATGTCCAGATTTATAATCTGTTATGTTGTACATTCTATCATGTCCTTTATTACTGTTTCAGAAGTTAAGAAATTTATAGTCAGTGCTACTTGCTTTGATGATGACAGAGATTTAATGGCTTCTCAGAGCAATAGGCTTCCCTTGGCTCTGTCCAGGGTTGGTCTGTTTATGCTGAGAACATGAGCAGGTAGGCCTCCTGGTGACTGTGGACAGCAACTTCACACATTCCTCACTAGCTTTCCCCTGTTTGTTGAGATAGATTTTTAACATAGTGACTCCTTTATAATATTTGGTCTTATACCCAACTATCCAATGCAATAGTCAATAAATGGAAAGTGACCATCCCACACAGTATCCCTTGATACATATAGTGTGCTCAGTCCTTGTGGAAATGGGTTTAAGTAAATGTTGCCTTAGTGGAACTCAGCCCCAAACTTTAAGGGACAAAGTCTATCTATCTTAAATACTTCCTTGCATATGTCATGTATTTTAATGACTTTTAGACTTCTCAAATGTCTGTTGGTCACAAAGGCCAGCACATGGAAGAATGCAAGATAAGTGGCAAATCTATGTATTTGGGGGATGGGTGGCAAAAGATGAGATGATGGACTAACTCTTGATATCAAGATTTCAAAAGGGTTTATCATTTATTTTAAGCATAAATCCCATTATCTTTTCACATGGGTTCTTAGAGAGAGAACCAACTTCTATCACCACTAAGCCATCAGCCAAATAAACCAAATGCTCAATTTGTACATAGTAAGGACACAGACTTTTTTCAAGTTTTAAAATTTGAACTTGTATTTTCATGTCATTACTAGTTTCTTGGTATTCTGAATTAATTCCAAATGGGTCCATTTTTCTGGGGCTATCTGTTTCTTTACTAAACCCAGTTACTTGATTTTTTTATTCCATTATTGAATTCTGTATTTTCTGTCCTCCTGGTGTTGCTTATCCTGGCCCCTAGCTGCATGCTGAGATGTCTCACATTGTCGGGCATGCTTTCTGTTCTCAGCATTTTGCTTAAGTCCAAAATTTGAACTCACCTCCTCCTTTTAAACTAACATGACGTTGCTATATTGTTAGATTGTTAGTGAAAGTTGGAGAATAATGGAAGGGAAGTTGAGCTTAGGATAGGAATAAAATCAGAATGTAACTTCAAGTGGCTTCCAATGTTCACTGGCCATTTCCCAACATGGGGGAGCTTAGAATGTGCTCTTTCTCCTTAAATGCAATGCAGACTGTTGATATGAAACTAGTGTCTCTCCTGCCTCTGCATGAGTCTTTCACTCCTTCCCTCCATTCCCTGGCCCATAACCACAGTGTGATAGTCTTCCAGGGAGGAAAACCCAAGGCAATCACTACCCTTATTTTACAGAATAGTCAAGTTTTCCTTTGTGTGAATATCACTAGTGTAGCTGGTGCCTAGGGCTGGTATTTGTGGTCAGGAGGGTCATTAATATGACTTTAAAACATGAGCACTGTCTACCCAGGTCCCAAGGTTTCCAGGTCCCCATCCATCATGGTCATCACTGACAGTAAACAGAAGCTTTGAAATTAGATTTGTCTTTGATGTGTTCCGGATAAAATGTACAGTAGGTCACTCATTCATTCAAGAAATAACTCTAGAACAAATACTCTTTTCTGGGAACTTCCACAGGAGTTGAGCAATAAAGCAATGTATATGGTGCCCCTTCATTTCCTTTTCTGTCCCCAGTCTCTGTGAGTGGGAGGAACCACATTTGAAGATGTATCTCCAATGTCCACAGCAAAAATTATTATTTCCTCCTCTCAAAAAAATTCAAGAAGATATGTAGACTTGCTCATCCTCTCCCTGAAGACTGAAATATCTACAAAGTCTATTTGTTATATTAATTTAGCTACACCAGCTTTCTTTTCATTAAGGTTTTCATAATTTATCTCTTTTTTGTTATCTTATTTTCTGTAATGCTGTGTTTTTATATTTAAGATGTACTTATTGTGAATAGAGTTACATTTTGTCTTTTTAAAAATCCAACCTGGCAGTATTAGTCAAGTATTTAGTTCATTTACATTTAATGTAATTTCTGATCTAAAAAGCCAATAATAGCAATTTTATGACTTATACTGTGCTTGTTTCTCCTGTTTGAAGTTCTATTTGAGTCTTCATTATGACTTACTTTGGGTTAATAAGAATTTCTGTCTCATTTTTATTGCTAACCTCTTAGTCATACATTCTTTCACTCTTTGTTCCTAAAGTGGAAATTATATCCATTCTTGACTTACTGAATTCTACTATATTTTTTTTTATTTTTATTTATTTATTTATTTATTTTTGTCAGAGAGAGGGAGAGAGAGAGCAAGCAGACAGAGAGGCAGGCAGAGGCAGAGGGAGAAGCAGGCTCCCTGCTGAGCAAGGAGCCCGATGTGGGACTCGATCCCAGGACGCTGGGATCATGACCTGAGCCGAAGGCAGCTGCTTAACCAACTGAGCCACCCAGGCATCCCCTGAATTCTACTATAAATTACTACCTTTGCCACTTCCCATATAATCCTAGGACCTCAGAATATTTTAAATCCACTTACTTCCACTTCACAGATTGTGTCAATGCCATTGTAGATTTCATTTCTGTTGGATTTTAGATCACCCAAGATATTATTCTCATTATTTTGTACAACTAATATTAATTTATATTTTCCCAGATATGTATATGGACATTTAACTTATTAAATATTTGGATTTTTCCATTTTATTTTTTAATTTTAATTAAATGGAAACTTCAATAAGGATTTAAGAAAATTAAGAATATAATTATTAAATTATCTTCTTAATCTCTTAAAATTGATTAATCTGATTAAAATTAAAATCTGATTAAAATTCCCTTTGCCATATCAGTATCAGCACTTACGTTATGACAACTGTTAGCACCTTGCCACCTACCTAACTACCTCCTTTTGCAAAGAGATTGGTGATAGTACTAACCAAATAGAGGTGTTGTTTTGTTTGTTTGTTTCATTTGTTTCACATGAATAGCAGGAGCTCCTGGACTATTAGTTTCCCTTCTGACTTTCCACATCTCAGGCATGTGGCTTCCTGCAAACACTAGCCTGTTCCTCCAGCTTCCTCTGATGGAAAGTGCACTGTGGGTGGGCTTGTTGCTGGATTATGAACCACATGGTAGCAAGGATGTTGACTCTTTTCTTCTTTGCATTCACTATTGGTGCTTATCATGGGCCTGGCATTTAATGGGAAATGATGGATGTTTTCTGAATATGTGAATAAATTAATGAATGACAGAACAAATGACCAGTACTCAGTTATGCCAGTTCTTGGTCAAACACTCTACCATGCACTGAGATCCCCCCATAGGTAACCACTTGGTTTCCTATTAGCTTTTCATCTGTTTTTTCTTTCCTGGAACAGGCTGGGGAGGGGCCACAGTGAGGGCTTCGCATCTTCATCTGGATGCCCTCCACACCCTCCCTCTGCTCCCTCAGTGGACGTTCTCAGCAGGCACTAAAATGATGTGCCCTAGGGATTGACCCAAAGGGACACCAGCCCTGTAAACCTGGGAAAAAAGACTAGCTTCCCCTCCCCTGTGTTCTGTTACTTTGTCTGCATAAATGAATGGATAAATGGGTGAATGAATAAATGAATGAATAAGAAGGGAAGAAAAAAGAGAAAATGGAGAAGACAGAGAAAAATACTTCATTCAAGAAATGTTTTTCAATCAACACTATTAATTGTTAAATGCACACCTGAATATGGTGTTTTCTATAATACATGAATGTGTTTAAGATTTATTTATTTTAGAGAGAGAGAATGCATGTGTCTGAGCAGGAGGGACAGAGGGAGAGGGAGAGAGACTCAAGCAGACTCTGTGCTGAGCGCAGAGCCCACTGTAGGGCTCGATCTCACGACCCTGAGATCATGACCTAAAACCAAGAATCAGAAGCTTAACTGACTGACCTACCCAGGCACCACTAAAATAATTTAATGTTTAAAATAACTAAGGATGACCACAGAGTTTCAAAGATTCCTCTTCTTTGATACTTTTTCTCAAAAACAGTATTGCAAATGTCACTCTAAAATAGGTAGATATTAAAATAAGTGTAATGTTACATGCCACTGTTGCTGTGTCTAAAGACCAAAAATAAAAGAAAGGCTCATAATTTATCATTTCCATGTGTTCCACCTGTAGTCTTTTATGCATGACATTTTACAGATGCTATTTCTGCCTCTGTCCCTTTATAATAGTTTAGAATCACTAAAAGGGATTGTGTGGTCATCACAGAGGAAATGAAGTATTTGAAAATATTTGGCTATCTTATTTCAGAAGTACGGAATATTTGTTGACTTTCTGAAATGCAATAAAGCTTTTACTTTATCTCCCAAATGAACAGGCAGGCAAAAATGAGTATTTTGTATCTTCAACTCTCCACAGGTTTCCGGAATTTTTATATCATTTCTGATTCACTGCGTTAAAACCAGAGTAGGTAAATAGTATCCTTGGAGGAAGTATCTTTGGTTTCCTTTATTCTCCACTCTGAAGGACACATACTTAGAACTCCGTAAATAATAAATAATATAACACATGTTGACCTTAGAAATGTTGGGTTTTTTCAACATGTCCTTCTACTCCCCATGTTTTAACTTGCTGGAAAGAGTCGTCCACCTGGCCCCGTGCAGATCCGCGGTGCTCTCGGAGACTTGGATGTCACCCGAATGATGTAAAACGTCCGTCTTCCCCCCACACCCTCGCAGGAGCGGCTCCTGCTCTCTCTGCTGCCAGCGCACATAGCCATGGAGATGAAAGCCGAGATCATCCAGAGGCTGCAGGGCCCCAAGGCCGGCCAAATGGAAAACACAAACAACTTCCACAACCTGTATGTCAAGCGGCACACCAACGTGAGGTACGCTGTTCTGTTCTTGTCCCTCCGCGTGTCCCGGGAGCCGCTCGCCAGCCTGGGAGCTCACGTCTCACAAAACCCTGTCTCCTCCGCAACTGTGAACAGAGTCTCTGCCCCCCCTCCACGCCCCCCCCCCCGCCCCGCTGCCCCTCAGGGCCTTTACGGGGAGATGAGGAAGTAGAATCTTCTTCACTCTACTGGGTTCTGTTGTCCCTTATGGCCCTGCTTTCTACGGCTGACTTTCTGTCCCAAAGGAGAGAGGGGTGGTTGGTGGGTCCTTATCCGGGGAGCACCATGGATAGTTTCATGGCATCCCGGAGCCCAGGACCCGCGACTCTGTAGTGAGACTGACGGTAGTACAGCGGGCTCTTGAGGCAAGACCTGACTCCTCCGGAGGGACTTGGGGGGCCAGGGCCTCGGTGAAGTGAGCACTCCCTGACCGTCAGGAATGGTGGGTGTCCGGGGTATGGCCAACTAGTTACCAGTGTCACGGGGGACTGATGTGCCCCTTAGTTAATAGTGCAGGTCCCTGCTTTCTGTTCTGCCATAGTCCCGTCTGCTTCTCAGGGAGCCCTTCCTAGAATCACAGGACGTGGAAGACATGCTATCAGCATGCGACTGAGATCCGGAAAGAGAACCCTGTGGGGCCTCCTTCTCCCCTAGCACTCCTCCAGGGAGGAGCTGTGCGGGCCCGCACTTCAGCGTGGGGGGCCTTTCCTCCCCTGCTGCCCATCTCCCAGCTGCAGAATGCAGCCCCTGCAGACCCGGGTGCCTGGCCCCTCACTGTTCCCCAAGCCCCCCAAGCCTCATGACACTTCTTTGCGGGCTTCTCCTTGCATCCGTACAGCTATGGTGCGGTAGTGCTTTCTTTCTTGCTGGGTTCTCTCGGTAAGTACCTCGTGCATCAGGCCTCACGCATTCCGCCTTGTCATTACTCACCCTGCTCACTAGTTGGGGAGCCACAACCACAAACGTAACTGCAACTGGCTGAGCACTGGCTCCTTGCCCTTTTGCTCTCAAGCCTGGATCCTTTCCAGTGCACGATCCAAGCTTCCAGTCTGGTTACTGCAAGTCAAGGGTTTTTGAAGTTTATTAATAAGAAACACATTTGACTAGGCTTTGCCACTGCACTTTAACTGCATTGCTAAGACACATCTCATTTTGACCCCAGGTTTTAGGAAAGGTGTGTAGAGCTGGTGATATGGCCCAGGCATGTCCAAGCGTGCACAGAGCTAAATACATAACAGGAAGTGCAGATTGGGAAAGCAGTAATGGAAAAAAGCTGCATTATCACTGAGAACTAAGGAAGCAGCGGCTAAATGGAGAATCAGGAGTAAAAAAATAATAATAATTAAATTAAATTAAGTCCCTATCATTTTGAGGAATTTAAAAAAATGAGTGTATTACAAGAACAGCCACACCTGTTAAGGAGTAAAATTATTTAAAACACTGGCCTGCCTTCAGGTTTTTAAGCATTTCACTGAAAGAATTAAAGAAGAAACATTCTCACGGTATCCGACAAGGTGTATTTTACTAGAAATTTCCCTTTCCAGCCTTAGCTGTCTGAAAAATCAACAATATCCCTCCTACTTGAGGAAAGAGTTGTAAGTCACAAATGGGGACTCTCACACATGTAAAGATAAACGCAGCTGTATCTAAACAGAGTCCCGGAATATCTTCGAGTCTCTGTGAAATGACCCGGGATCAAAGAGCCTGATCAAAATGAAACCACCAACCTCAGGCAGGTGACAGAGGCTCCCCGTGCTGTCTGTGTCAGCTACCAATTTGTACGGCACAAAGGACCCCAAAACCCAGTGGCTTCAGGCAACAGTAAACATCATCTTGCAGTTTCTGTCTGTCACACTTTGAGAGCTGCTTCTCCTGGTGGTTCTGACTTAGCGTCTTTGATACAGATTGAGGCCTGGTGTCGGGAGGGCTGCTGGGGGACCTGACTTCAAGGCCGCTCCTCACGTGGTTTTCAGGGGCCTGACTGCTGGCTGGAGGCTGCAGGCCGTCGCTGCCGACGTACTGCTCACAGGTGGCTAGAGGGACCTCCCAGCTTGCGTCCCCAGAGCAAGGATGCAGGACAGGGCCATGGGCAACAGCAGTTCCTCTATGACCCAGGCTTGCCAAGTCATTGCCGTAATTCCTGCAGCATCCTCCTGGGGATGCAGATCAGCCCCACCCCAGGGGAGGGTGGGCAGTTCAAGAGTAGGTCCCAGGAGGTGAGGGTCTCTCTGAGGCCATCTTGGAAGCAGACTCCCACACTGTCAAGGCAAAGGATTGGAGAAGCGCCTTCAGAGATCGTTTAGAATATGTTTGCCGCGTCAAGAACACTGAAAAGTAAAAAATCAATTTAAAAAATTCGATGAAAAAAAATTCAAAACTATAGTTGGGAACGCTAAAGTAACTTCAATACCTAAAGTTAAAAATGTAAAAGCATACATAAATCACGTGATGTGCCAACTGTTTTTATAAGAAATACGAAAACATGACTTTTTCATCTTGGACAGGATAAGCAGAAGCTAAGAAGCAGGCATGGTAAATGGATATTGTGGCAAGCCCAGTCACTACCTGAGCAGTTTTGAAGGGGTTTTTGGATAATAATTCTCATTAGGACTGTGGAAAGTAAAGATCTGTTCATTCTTAGTTCTGCTTTGGCCATTCATTCATTCAAAAAAAATTGTTATTCTCTGTTAATGACATATCCTAGCTCTTTACTCTCCTGAGGATGCTAATCATGTGTATAATCATGAGGAGGAAGAGAAGAATTTCTAGAAGGGAAGTACTTCCCAAATCCTCAGCATCTTCCTCTGAATCCTGCCGATAGTACGGAAACATTCACAAACCCATCCCGTCTTTTTGAAAATAAGCACAGGACCCGGACTCTAATGCCACCGTCCAATTCTGAGACTGGCCCTCTCTCGCTTTCAAAGCCAAGATTCTAGAAAGGTGGTTCCTCCCTCTCTGCCTGGTCTTCCCTGTTTTCCCTCCCCCCTCAAACCCTCACCCTCTGCCGCCCACCTCCACCCACCGTGGCACAGAGCCCATGCCCGCTCAGTTCGCCACCAGTTGCTGTGCTCCCAGATCTGAGTCTGACTTAGCCCCCGCATCCTTCTTTCTGATAGCTCGGTGTGGTTGGCCAGCTGACCTTGCCCTCCTGCTTTAAGAATTCTCCCTCACTGTGGACTCCCTGACATCTTACCCCTTCTCTCTTCTTACCATGTCCTTTGCCATTCTCTCTTCCCTAAATCTAGCCTCTCTGTAAATGAGTGTTTTCAGAGCTTTCTTCTAGCTCCGCTCTGGTCTCTCCACTTCTCATTCAGGACTTCAGTTACCATCTGTGGGATACCAAGGTGCAGAACTCAGCCAGGGCACCTGGAGGGCACAGTTGGTTGAGCGTCCGACTCTTGATTTCAGCTCAGGTCATGACCTCGTGGGTCACGTGATTGAGCCTTGCACTGGGCTCCATGCTGAGTGTGGGGTTCACTTGAGCTTCTCTCTCTCCCTCTCCTTCTGTCCCTACATCCCCTCACACTCTCTCTCGTTCTGTCAAATAAATAAATATTTTTTACAAGATGCAGAATTCAACCATAGCTTTCCATACTCGCTCACGTAATGTGTCTCTTCCTCTTAGATGCTCCACCAACACCACCATCAAACTCAACCCAACCAGAGTTGAACTGGTCATCTTCCCCTCCAAGCTTGCTTTGACTTGTTCAGAGCTAGGTTTGAGCCCCCTTCTCAACCGGAAACTGGGTCTTCATCCTTGTTGCCCACTCCCTTAGACACACTGCCCGCCGTGTCTGATCGCGAACCACGTCTGATTCATCCTTCCTGCACTTCTCCCAGATCTGTCCAGTTCTCTCCATTTCGCCTGACAATACCTTCCACATGGGCCTTCTGGATGAAAGGGCTATGATTCTAACTGACCTGCCTGCCTCCAGGTTGCTGTGGCCAGAGTGATCTTTCTAAGATCGTCACATGGTCAGATCTAGGTCGGGTACGTGCGTGATCCCAGAGAGTACCCTGCTTCCTTTCCTGTAACCCTTTGCACATTGCATCACCATGACCTGTTTACATCCTCAGTCTCCTGGCTGCCGAGTAATTTTTGGACCATCATAAGACATTTACAGCCAGCCTACCTGGGGGCGGGGGGTGGCTTTACCCACTCCAGGGGTGGACCACAGGAAACACGGTGGAGGTTGTCAGCTGCCCATCTATCTGCACATTCTCCCTCCCAGTGCTGCCTCGGATCAGACACACTCTCTAAGCTTTTTCCTCTTGGACCAGGCTCAGCATCTGTGATCTGTGCTGCTATAGGGTGCTGTGGGGGAGCGGGGAAGGTTTGATGGCACCGTCTGAACAGACTGAAGGGTGTGGAAGCCCCTGCAGCCCTGGTTTTCTTGGGCCAGAGGGTTCTCCCCCAGCTTTTGTCATCAACAGAGAACCAAGTCTTTCCTTCAAGATGAAGCCACAAAGCTCATGTTTGGCCCAGCGAACGAGTACGGCCAGCAGCAGAGAGCCAGCTGTTTTCGGCCCAAGATCGGGCTGGCCACTGCCATGTTCCTTTTTTTACTGTGGCAAAATACACATAACATAACGTAACACAGTTTTAGCCGTGTTTAATTGTCTGTGCAGCGGCGTCAAGCACCTTCCCGTTGTTCCCATTGTACCCATTCGGCAGCAGCTTCCCTTCCGCACCCGCCTCCGGCACCCACCCTTCTGGTTCCTGGCCCTGCGGTCTGACGGCGCTGGGTACCCCGTGTGAGCTGCCACAGCGTCTGTCCTCCTGGGTACCCCGTGTGAGCTCCCACAGCGTCTGTCCTCCTGGGTACCCCGTGTGAGCTGCCACAGCGTCTGTCCTCCTGGGCCTGGTTCATTGCACACAGCGGCGCGTCTTCAAGCTTCATCCGCATTGCCTCGTGTGGAAGAATGCCATTGCTCTTGCAGACTGTATAATATTTCATTGTAGGGATTTCCTTTATCCCTATTTCTTTATCCATCCGTCTGTTAGTGAACATTTGGGTTGTTTCTACCTTTAGATGATTGTGAATAATGCTGCCGTAAACATGGGGTACCAATAGTGGTTTGAGTCGCTGCCTCCATTCTTTGGGTTGTTTTCCCAGTAGGGAACTCCGTGGCCATCTGGGAATCCTGTTTCTTTTGCTGAAGAACCAGCGTACTGTTTGCTCGGTGGCCGCACCGTTTCCATTCCCGGCAGCAATGCACAAGGGCTCCGATTTCTCCGCACCCTTGATAACATCTGTTACTTCCCAGTTCATTGATAAGGGCCATTCTAATGGGTATGAAGTGGCGGTCAGTTTTGTCTCAGGGTCTGTCTGAAACCATGTTATCTGAACCCCCAACTGCCAGCAGGAATTTTAGGCTTCTTTGTGAGGCCTTTATACAAATCAGAAGCGTGTCGTTGTACGGAAAAGTGATATCGCACATCCTGGGGCCTGTTTCCCCTTCCTGACCCTTGAGGGTTAACGAAACACAGACACAGCTCAGAGGAATCCGACATCTGTCCCACTAGCATGTACGTGGCGTGGAGGGAAGCTTCCCCAGGCTCGTCACCAGCTAGCCGCACCCCCCACCCCCGACACACACACACACTTGTTAACACGGTGGTTGAACATTGCTAGAGTCCTTCCTTACTTTCTTAACTCCCCTCCCCTCCCCGCAACAACAGCACTCTGAGTGTGAGGGCGACTTACTATGTCTGCTTCATCCTGGCAAGGAGTAAGTCATCCAAAACCTTTTGTTAAGTACTCTTTCTTTCAAGTACATTGTTAGTCTTTCTTCGGGTCAGTAAAAACAGAATTTGCTTTTATTATTTTGTTTCCTTTACTTTAGAAATTTCTATAAAGTCAGTGCATGTGACAGTGCAAACAGAGGCATAGGCCATTGGTACCTGAATTCTACCAGTGTGATGAACTCTCAGAACAAATACCGCATAAGCCAGGGAGGGAGGCAGGACTGTCCATCAGGGAATAAAGATCATCAGTTAGAATGGACAGAATGCATCCTGTGATCCTTTTTTCTTCTCCAATTTTAATTATAAAAACAGCATTAAACAAAAAAAGTTTTTAATAGGAAAGCTTGGCAAAATGTGTATGTTTCCTATCTGGGAAAATGACATTTTTCTTGTAAGATACAAATATAAATGTAAAAAACTATATACTCTTTTAAGGGGGAAAAAAAGTATCATTACTTGTTAACAAACATGAGCTTGCAAACACTGTTCCCCCTGTGCCACAGCATCCTGTACGCTGACATCGTGGGCTTCACCCGGCTGGCCAGTGACTGCTCTCCGGGAGAACTCGTCCACATGCTGAATGAGCTCTTTGGAAAGTTTGACCAAATTGCAAAGGTGAGTAGTAGTGAGTCCCTCCTGCGTTGAGGCTTTCTAGAATCTTGGCTTCCTTTTTCTCTGGTCCCTTATCAATTCTTTGTTTTTCATAGAGCTCCACTTAGAACTGGTGTTTATAGATTTGTAGGGTTTATTGGCTATCAGGCTCTGATGAGTCTCACTTCTCCGGGATGAGAAATGTCAGAGCGTATAATTAGCACATGTTTGCGTCTATTTTTAAAATTTCTGCTTATAGAGAACTCAGCGCACATAGAGTAAACACACTCAAGATGGTGAGTTTAAGATGAACAGCCTCTGCCCAGGGCTGTTCTAAGATCCTGTTTTTAGGCATTTCCATGTCAGCTGTTGGAAACAAGATTGCCTCTCCTCCAGCCATAACTGTTCATGTATCAGCCCTCGGGGAGAACCCCTAAAATAGGATGCATATTTCCCATCTCAGCCCTTTACTTACTGCTGTCCCATTAATATCCACTGACCCTTGTGCCCCTTGAACAGAAATGTGAGTTCTGTATTCGCCCTGCATACGCGCACGGAGAGGAAATGGTGACAGGCAATCTCAAACCGTACTAGAACTTGCATATTTACTGGAACCATGAGGGTTACTGGTGGGAAGAGCGAAAACAGTTATTTCCTCCCTTGGCAGCCCTTTACTTCCACCTCATAAAGCATTACTGGTCAGCCTCATGCTTTTTTTGAATTATTTCCAGCAAAAAATACTTCATTATGCTGATTAAAATGAATTATTTATATATGGAAGAGAGAGTTGGTCCCAAATTTAGTTCCCTGCAAGATTCCTCTCACTTTTAAACCATACAGAACATTTCCAAGCAAGCCTCTTAGGAATAGACGTGACTTGCTGATGTTCACAGGGTCACCCCTGTGTCAGGCTCCCCCGGACGTGCCTTCTGCTGCCAGCCTGCCCATGAGGGATCTCACTGGGGTGTTTTTTTAAAAAGCTGTTAGAGTATAGCACAGCTTTCTTCCCTTTACCAAATCAAAGGGAGAGGTTGAGTTTTTTTGGGTGTTCATGTTTAGAAAAATATGATTTAAAGCTTAAATAATGTCTTCAAAGTTTGAATTAATAAAGTGTCACTTTTGTCACATTAGGAAGAAACATCCCAATCTTGGCAAGTAACAGCATAGCTCTAGTATTAACATGCCATTCTCCCTCTGGGCAAGTCTCAGTGGCTAAATGTGCCCTGTTTATAAAGACACCAGTCATATTGGATTCGTGACCCACCCTAGTCCTGTATGACCTCATCTTAACTAATTATATCTGTAGGGAGGCCAAGTTTACACTCTCCAGGTGTTAGGACTTCAGCATGTGAATTTGAGGAAGACAAACTTCATTGCACATAACAGAAATACTTAGTATGACCTGTTCCTCTCTGATGGTTTGAACAAAGGACTGTCCAGGCAGTATCCGATTAGAGCCTAGGATGGCGGGGTCCACCCAGTGTTATTATAGAGAGAACGTGTTTAGGAAACCAGTTCGTGCTTCATGGTTAAATGATGTGGCAGTGGACATGATCGTAAGCAAACAGCTCAGCCGACTGAGTGAATTTTGCATACAGCACATAACTAAACTAAGAATTCAACATCATGCTTTTATTTTTTAATCTTTTAAACTGCTTTATTGAGGTATAATTGATGTGTGAAAAACTACATATTTAATACATAAACTGTAATGACCTTGAGGATAAGCATATACCTATGAGCCATCAGTGTAATCTATGTCATAAATATATCCACCACATGCAAAGGTGTCCTCTATGCCCTCATTATTTATTATTAATGATGATGTGATTAAAACACCTAACATAAGCTCTACCTTCTTAGCACATTCTGGAGTATATGGTACAGTATTGTTAGCAGTAGGCACTGTGCTATCTATACTGTAGATCTCCCGCACTTACTCATCTTACATAAAACTGTTTTCCTTTTTACCCATACCCCCCATTTCCCCCTTCCCTCAGGCCTGGCATCCACCAGTCTGCTCTCTGCTTCTGTGAATTTGGCTATTCTAGATTCCTCATATAAGTGAGATCATGCAGTGTCTATCTTCCGGATTTTCTGAATAAAGGCAGGCTTATTTCACTTAGCAAACTGAGTTCAAAAGCACATTTAAAGGACTGTACCCAATGACCAACTGGGATTTATTTCTGGGATGCAAGGATGGTTCAACACACGACTCAATCGACATGACAGACCACAGTAACGGAATGAAGGCTAGAAATTACATGATCAGTAGATACAGAGATAGCATTTGATAAAATTAAACACCCTTTCATGATAAAAACTCTTTTTTTTTCCCCAATTTATTTATTTTCAGAAAAACAGTATTCATTATTTTTTCACCACACCCAGTGCTCCATGCAAGCTGTGCCCTCTATAATACCCACCACCTGGTACCTCAATCTCCCACCCCCCCGCCACTTCAAACCCCTCAGATTGTTTTTCAGAGTCCATAGTCTCTCATGGTTCACCTCCCCTTCCAATTTACCCAAATTCCCTACTACTCTCTAACGCCCCTTGTCCTCCATGCTATTGGTTATGCTCCACAAATGAGTGAAACCATATGATAATTGACTCTCTCTGCTTGACTGATTTCACTCAGCATAATCTCTTCCAGTCCCGTCCATGTTGCTACAAAAGTTGGATATTCGTCCTTTCTGATGGAGGCATAATACTCCATAGTGTATATGGACCACATCTTCCTTATCCACTCATCCGTTGAAGGGCATCTTGGTTCTTTCCATAGTTTGGCGACTGTGGCCATTGCTGCTATAAACATTGGGGTACAGATGGCCCTTCTTTTCACGACATCTGTATCTTTGGGGTAAATACCCAGGAGTGCAATTGCAGGGTCGTAGGGAAGCTCTATTTTTAATTTCTTGAGGAATCTCCACACTGTTCTCCAAAGAGGCTGCACCAACTTGCATTCCCACCAACAGTGTAAGATGATAAAAACTCTTAACTGATAACATATAGAAGAAACTTACCTCAACAAAATAAAGGCATATATAAGAAGCCCATAGCTAACCTTATAGTTGATGGAGGAAAACTGAGCTTCTCCTTCGAGACTGGGAACACAGTGAGGATGGCTGCACCCACGACATCTGCTCAGCACAACCTAGAAGTGCTCGCCAGAGCCGCCAGGCAAGGAAAAGAAATAAAAGGCATCCAAATCAAAAAAGAAAAAGTGGGGCACCTGGGTGGCTCAGTGGGTTAAAGCCTCTGTCTTCAGCTCAGGTCATGGTCTCAGGGTCCTGGGATCGAGCACCACATCGGGCTCTCTGCTCAGCAGGGAGCCTGCTTCCTCCTCTCTCTCTCTCTCTCTGCCTCTCTGCCTACTTGTGATCTCTATTTGTCAAATAAATGAATAAAATCTTTAAAAAAAAAAGAAAGAAAAAGTAAAATCGTCTCTGTTTGCAAATTACATGATCTTGTGTGTAGAAAACCATAAAATATATGCAAAATCTTTTAGAACTAATAGATAGGGGGGTGTCTGGGTGGCTCAGTTAGTTTGGTGTCAATTCTTGATTTTGGCTCAGGTCATGATGTCAGGGTCATAAGATCAAGCCCTGTGTCAGGTTCCAAGCTCTGCTAGGAGTCTGCTTCTCTTCTTCTCCCTCTACCCCGGCTCCCGCCTCCACTCGTGCTCTCTCTTTTTATCAAAGAAACAAATATTTTTTAAAAAAGAAATAATCAACAAATTCAGTAAAGTTGCAGAATACAAAATCAATGTGCAAAAACCAGCTGCATTTCTTTATACTGATAATAAAATATCAGAGAGGGAAGTCAAGAAAACAATCTTATTTACATTAGCATCATAAAGAATAAAATACTTAGGAATAAACTTAACCAAGTAGGTGAATGACTCATACATGGGAAACTATAAAACAGGGGTACCTGGGTGGCTCAGTAGGTTAAGCCTCTGCCTTCCGCTCAGGTCATGATCCCAGGGTCCTGGGTTCGAGCCCCGCATCGGGCTCCCTACTCAGTGGGGAGCCTGCCTCCACCTCTCTCTCTGCCTCTTTGCCTACTTGTGATCTCTGTCTGTCAAATAAATGAATAAAATCTTTTAAAAAAAAAGAGAAACTATAAAACATGGATAAAAGAAATCTAAGAAGACACAAATAAATAGACGTCCCATGTTCATGGGTTGGAAGAACTAATATTGTTAAAATGTCCATAATATTTGAATCATGGACAGAGTCAGTGCCATTCCTATCAAAATCCCAGTGGCATCTTCTACAGAAACAAACAAACAAACAAAAAATCTAAAATTCATACAGAATCACAGGAGACCCCAAACAGCCAAAGAAATTTTAAGCGAGAAGAAGAAAGCTGGAGGCATCACACTTCCTTTTTTCAAAATGAATTATGATGCTCCATAATTAAAACAGTATGATACTGGCATTAAAAACAGACACACAGACCAGTAGAACAGAACTGAGCCCCAGAAATAAACACATTCATATACGTACACGGTCAGCTGGTCTTTGATGAGTTTTCCGAGAATTCACTTTTGTTAATTTTATTGTGTTCTAGATTCAGAATAGCTATTTGGGAAGTATGGGATGGAAGCCCTATTAGTATATAATTTTTTGCCTTTTTAGTACTTCTGAGATTTTTAATCAGGAGTTAGTAAACACATCAACTGCAGCACCGTAGATGAGTATGAAAATATGCCCTAGCTTGTGGGTTCTCTATCGCACGGGGAAGAAATGTGCGAAATCTTCAACAAACCTAACATGTACTTTAGAACAAGAAAATCTTATATTCATTTTATTATTTCAGATTTGTTCAGTTCAGTTTATACATAAGCCTATGTTTAGTGTTAAGAAGGAAGATATCTGTGTTTGGCACATCTTTGGGTTTTTGTTTTGTTTTGTTTTGTTGCTTCTTTTTCTTTTGCTTTTCTTCTTTTTCTTCTTTTTCCTTAGTGACTAATCTATGAAGTAACTAGAAAAGTTAGAAATGCATGTGGGATTTAGACATATGAATGAAGCTGATCTCAATATCCTAATATAAAAACCACCCAGCCAAGAAAAGTAGTGAATACTACTTTATATTAAAAGAGTTTAACCTAAGATCAGAATTAAATTTTAAATTACTTGGCAATGTCGAATGGCGGCTTTTTGCATTATGGCGATGTTTATCAGAAGCTACGTTCTCAGGTAAGAATCTGCTTTGGCTTTAAAGTAAATGAGGAGAACCTTGAGCAGAGTAGGGAATGACAGACAATTCTAATTCCAGTCGAGTTCTGTCACCGTTCACTGTCCTGAGACTCCGCTCTGCATGGAAGATCTCATTTCGCTGTCAGTGCTTGGGTTGTTTGGGCTGGAGAGAATGATCCTGTCATTATGCTCCTCTGCTACAGTTCAGAGTAAATCATTCCAGAACATTCTCTCTGCTTTCCTTTCCTTCCCCTTCTCCTGATTGTCCCTGCTTTGGCAAATGGGTATGCAGGTGAGGGTGGTTCATTCTTCTTGGGTCATGAAGGGAAACCCAATCAGGGCTCATTTCCACGCCCACAATCCTAGGTAACTGTGATGGTATCAGTAGAACTAGCATTGGATGACATTCGGAAAATCTGAGTGCAGCTGAATGCTGTGATTTCTTCTTCTAGGAGAATGAATGCATGAGAATAAAGATTTTGGGAGACTGCTACTACTGTGTGTCCGGACTCCCCATATCTCTCCCGAACCACGCCAAGAACTGTGTGAAAATGGGGCTGGACATGTGTGAAGCTATAAAGTAAGTGAAGGCACCATAGGGTCCTTTTTAACTGTTTGAGAATCTCTAGTTATGTTTCTCACTCCTGACTGTTTCTGTTTTTCTGATACTGGGATTAAAAACATTATTGAACCTTTAAATATAAGTGTACAGAGACCCAAATACTGGTGTGTGAGTAACTCAGTCCAAAGTAAGACTTCTGTAAAAATTTTATTGTTATGGTTAACCTTGAAGTACAGTGAGACCGAGGGAGAAATCTGCGGGCACGGAGAGTTTGGGTTGTTTCCAAAGTGATTTTTTTTTGCATTGAAATATCTTTTTTAATCGTAAGGAAAATCTCTGTGCTCTTACCATCTGACAAACAGTTTCTCTTTTTTTTTCAAGTTTTTACTTAAATCCCAATTAGTTAACATATAGTATATTAGTTTTGGATGTGCAATTTAGCGGTTCAACACTTCCCTACAAACAATTTCTGACAAACAATATGGCTACACTAAAGTTGTCGGGGAGAAGGTAGTTTTCATGACCAGATTGCAATTCAGTAAAATTCCAAAATTACTGCATCAAGTCAAAAATGCTCAGCTCTATAAATTTAGTTTCAGTTAATATACACAGAATATGTTTTCTGTATTATATTTATAGTTTCTTTCATCATAATTCTGGAGAGGCTATCCTTATGTCAAACAATGTTGCCATTGACAAGTACCAGATAAAAGTGTAAGATAAAAATTAATTTCTGTTACTAAGGCCATAATACACTTCTTTAATAATGCCTGTGGTAGATTCCAGAATATTCTTAGTAATGGTAAAAGCTCTTATTTGTTGATTATATGATTGAAAGGTTTTAGTGTATTGGGTTTTTTGATTGCCTATTTTAGTCAAGTGATTTTCCCATCTCCTGCACACATTTTCAGTCTCAACAGGACAGGAATTATGTGGCTGAAACTCTGTTTCCTTGTCTCTGGTGTAGAGTCAGCGGGGCTCTCAGTGGGAGAGCAGTGGTCAGGTTGTCACGTGTTTAGCCACTGTGGATGTGGGTCACGTGTGAAGTGAACTGACCAAGTTAGCAGGTGGCTTCCCCAGGCCAGTCCAGAGAGAAGCAGTGAAGCCCACACTGCCTGCTGTGGGTACTGGCGGTGCCAGTGCTACCGATCCTCTGTGTCGGCAGCAGTGATGACAGACCACTGTGGACAGATCAGTCTCGGGAGGCAAGGGAATTCAGTGGAATTGAGTTAAAAGCAGAGATGGGTGGATTAGTCTGTGGGAATCACCTTGTCCCTCCTGCTTCTTCCCCAAAGTAACTCATTTGTCTTCTCTGACATGAAAAATATTTTTACTTTGTTTCAGATGTAATTAACTATTTCCAACACTCTGGGTCTAGACAGTGTAAGTGAATCTAAATAGTGAAACTAAAGGTTTTCTCCAATTTATAACCTGCCCTTGGAGGCGCTCTCCGTGTACGTTTCCAACACCGGATGAAATGGGTTCTAGTGGGAGAAAGGGTTTTTCTAATGTACTTATTATGCACATCAATAATCTATCAGATTACCGAAGCCTGATTCCTGCTTCCGTCCAACTCTTTCCCAGTTCTGTTACGTTTCCATTACTCCAGCACACTGAAGAGCTTTTAGGAGGAAGGATACTTACCTTCTGCCCACGGCTTGTCAACAGCTCATCAGTAATATATTTTCTGTTCTATTTTTTTTTATCATGGTAACATAATACCTAACATAATTACTGCACCATAGCATTTTTACATGTACAATTCAGTGGCATTAAGTACATTTAAAATACGTGCAACCTGCACCACGGTCCACTTCCAGGACCTTGTCATCAACTCAGACAGAAACTTGATCCCACTGAGCAGGAACTCCTCGTTCCTCTCTCTCCCGAGCCCCTGGCAACCCCTTTTCTACTTTCTGCCTCTGCAGAGTTGACTTTTCTAGATGCCTCCGTGTGCGTAGAATCACACAATATCTGTTAACTAGCGTTTGCCTTGTTTCACATAGCGGAATGTTTCCAAGATCCATCCACATTGTGGAATGTGTCAGGCCTTCATTCCTTTTAACGATGGAGTAATTAAGTCCATTATATGTGGATACCACATTTATTTATCCCTCTGTGATGGATACTAATAGCTCATGTCCAGAATCTCAGCAGTGTTATCAGATTTGAGGAACTTTCCAGAACTCCTGCTTCTAACTAAACTTGAGCTTCAACTCAGGCAATGAACGTTAGGTATGTCTCTCTGCTCTGCACTCACTGACCAAGGGCATCCATGTTCTCTCTCCGTTAAATTCACCTGCTCGGCTTCTGTGCATTTGACAAAGTGATCAGTATTAGGTTGTTTTCTGGCCCCTTCCATAAAGGGCAGGGACATAGAGGGCATCTCAGCAAATGTTAGGAATTCTTCATTCTTCTAACATACAAGGGCAAGTATTTCCATTCCCATGCATGAACTATAGGATGAGGATGAATATGAAAATTCTAATTTTTTAAGAGAGAAAGAGTACACTCAGACTTGGAATTTTGCCAGGTGACCTCAGTGTTTTCCTGGGGGCCAGGAACATGGATCCAGGAACGCTTGCTTATACTTTTCCTCCATGTCAGGACCTCCCCACGCGTTCAGTACCTCATTCTCTGTCAGCTGAAGAACCACCACAGAGCACGTCAGCTGCGGTTTGGAACATTCCCAATGCTTAGAGAGGTTTCTTTTTTCCCGTCATGAAAATGTAAACTTCTCAACCGAGGAGGTAATAGGCAGAGTCCTGACTTTGTTAGTGATTAGGGTTCCTCCTCTTGAACTGGAATGATTGTCTTCTATGGTCACAAGGTTTGGCAACTATTGCGATATTTTTGTAGAGGTCACACAGGTTGCATCCACATGCATTACAAGATGTGGTTAGTCAACTCATCTGAACCCTTGACCAACCCATTTTCCTAAAAAAAAAAAAAAAAAAGACACAAAGGACATGGAGATGGTTTTAAGGAGGGTATCATGTGAAGCAAAATAAGACAGAGAAAGACAAATATCATATGATTTCCCTCGTATATGGAATTTAAGAAATAAAACGTGAACATAGGAGAAAGGAAAGAAAAATAAGATAAGATAAAAACAGACAGGGAGGCAGACCATAAGAGAATCTTAATCTAGGAAACAAACTGAGGGTTGCTGGAGGGGGGGTAGGTGGGGGATGGGGTAACTGGGTGATGGGCATTAAGGAGGGCACATGATGTGATGGGTACTGGGTGTTGTATTCAACTGATGAATCACTGAATTCTACCTCTGAAACTAATAATACAGTATATAGGTTAATTAAATTGAATTTAAATAAAAGAAAATTTTAAGTCAACTCATTCACCATTTTGTTAAAATGGTCAAACGTCAAGTGTGTCATCCATCCTTCTTTCCCTCTTGACTTTCTACTGACCGTATTTGATCAACAGAAATGTCATGTGGTTGGAACCCTTCTCTCAGTAACAGAAGATCTTAAGAACAATTATGAGTTTAGTGTCAAATTTTTCAGGATCATTATCTCCCAAAGATAGAAGCACAGTAAAATCCTTCAGAAATGACCTGTGTCGATTAGTAAACTTATATCCAGTGTCCACGTTGCACCAGACCCTGAAGCCCCTGATGGGTGTCCAGGTGTGTGTCTTCATGGGGCTGCCTCTCGGAGAGCACATGTGGACACAAGCAGGGACAGCTGACTGGACTCAGTAGGGCTGGAGCACCAAGGAGGGGTGGCCTCATCAACCTGGGAGGAGGGATCAGAAAGCCTTCCCAGAGGAGGTCATGCCTCCAGCCACTGATGGAAAACCAGTAGCAGCTGGCCACGGGATGCCTGTGCCCTGACAGGAGAGGGAGGCTCAGAGAGCGGCGCCATCTTGAACAAAGGCCGAGAGTTGTGGACCATATGGTGCCCAGGCAGCCATAACCTGATAGAGGACAGAGCGACAGGGGCGGCCCTCCAGTGTCATGTTGAGGCCCATCGTGAGGGCAGGAGGGAAGGGTTGGATGAGTCGCATGGGACCAAATAAGTAGTGATTTCTCGTGTGAGAAAAACAGAGCAGGATGACAGGGAAGGAGGAAGTGACGGGAGGAGAGAGAATGGGAGGGACGGAACAGCTCTGCAGCCGTCCTTCCTTTTTACCTTGTAGGTCCATTTCTTCTTGTCACTTCTTACCACTTTTAGCATGCTCAAGTGATGCCTCTGTGTCACTGAAGCAAGACATCCATGCCCCTGGCATTCTGCGACGTTGCCATCAATGCGCAATGCGATCGCTTCCCTCCACATGCGCCCTGGGGTAATTCTCTCCGTGTACCTTGGGACACGTCCCTGTATCCTTCTCCTGCGGTCATAGTTCATTGATAAATACATTCAGCTGGCAGAAATAAATAAGCTTTTCCATAGTTCTTCATTTGTCTTTGTAAATGACTTACTGATCGGGTCCCAAAGTATTTTTAAAATGATTGTTTTCAATTAGTTTCTTCTTAATGATACCTTCCTTACACATGATTAAAACTTTTTAAAGAGTTTTGTTGTTGTTTTTGTGGATGACTGTGCACAATGAAATGCTTTAAACTCATGGTTACTTTTTTTGAGAAATTCCTACTGAGGCTGATGTCATTAGGCTCACAAATACGGCGCCTTGTCTCTTCTCAGCAGAAAATATTCACTGGGGACATGCATCATGCTAAGTGCTAGAATCGTAGACGGCGTCTCAGTCTGTTTCTGTCAATGTCACATGACTCTAGTGTGACAATTCAGAGCAGGTATCAGCAACTGATAGTTTTCTGATAATACACATTTGTTGAAAAAGTCAAAGCTACAGCTGAAATGTTGCATCAGCACCAACGGCCGGGCCTGACCTGGCTGTTGTAGCCAGGGCCGTGGAGCTTTTGGTCTGGTCTGGAAGCAACCAGAAAGAAACGACCTTTCTCTTGGCCTAGAGCAGCGATCTTCTGCCACAGGAGGGAGTCCTGACTCTGTTTCCAGCAGTCTGAAAAATTCTGAGTAACACAGTGCCCTGAAACCTGGCCAGGAGTCAGAGGAAGAGGAGGGTGTTTCCAGATGGTGATGCTTTTTTCCTTCTCTTCAGGAAAGTGAGGGACGCCACCGGAGTGGATATCAACATGCGCGTGGGAGTGCATTCTGGCAATGTCCTCTGCGGGGTGATTGGTCTGCAGAAGTGGCAGTATGATGTGTGGTCACATGATGTTACCTTGGCCAATCACATGGAAGCCGGAGGGGTTCCTGGGTAAGGCCAGTCTGGGTTTCCCTCTTCAAGCTGTGGGCAGGGTGAGGTGAGACACGCTGGGCGAGGGGATTGACAGCTGTCTGCTGGGTGCTGATAGTTTCTGATGCCTCCGTCAGCATCCCGTGATCCCTGTCCAGCAACCCCTTACATGAATTAGATTAACACAAACCTCAAGTCTCAAATCTACCACCCCATGAGCTATGGTCAAAGACTCTGGCTATCAGATCGTGAATTACTTGTATTTATTTGCAAGTGTGTGAATCGTGACTAGGGGAAAGGTGTTTTTTAATGCAGTGAGATGTGGCATTTCTCTATTACTGGTGACCTCTGAAGCCAATACTAGTGAAATGAGCAAATGGTGCCGTCTCCTTCCAGTTAGAAGAGCATGCATGGTTCAGACAAGAGAATTTTGATGGACGGGCTATAATTCGAAGAAACATGGAAGCAAGCACTGAGAAAGAAAATCCATACTTTAATACACATCAGCACACTCCCTAAAATGCCTTTGGCCTGTGTTTCAAAAAATAGGCTTTCATGTGAAACTTCCATATAATTTTTATTTCCCCTAATTTCTTTTTTATTCGTCGTACTCACCACACCCACTGTGCAGGTTTCTGTGAGTGCAGAGAAGCTGGAAATATTAGTATCCTATGACCTCTGCCAGCTTCTTTCCAAAGCCCTGTTTAATAAAATATAAACCTGTATTACAGTCCATTTTACCAAGAACATAGAGCCCTTCCTTCCTTTGGGGGAGAAGAAATTATTTCTAAATTCACAAGTAAATAGAAAAAGCTTCATGTTTATCCTTACCTATCTTGACCGTGGTTTTTAAATGGAATTTCAGACGTGTTCACATTTCTTCCGTCACTCTGGAGCACTTGAACGGCGCTTATAAAGTGGAGGAAGGAGACGGTGACATCCGAGACCCGTATTTAAAACAGCACCTGGTGAAAACCTACTTTGTAATCAACCCCAAGGTCAGTGTTGTTGTAAAGAGTCTATAATTCACTTGTGACTTCTGTGTTGAAGGTAGAAAGGGGCAAATTACTGATACGGATAAGTGTTTTTAGTCAAGAATCCATTGAATGCTTTGCTGGTCTTTGTCCCTAAAATGACTTTAAATGCATAGCAGTTTGGTTATGGCACGTGTTTTATAATCATAGACTGAAATATTTATTAAAGGAACAGTTGAAAAGAATTGCTTGCTCCTATGGTAAGGTTCCTATCTGTTGGGTTATCAGTGTTAGTGAATGTGTACGTTAGTCCCCAATGCTTCTGGAAGTCTCTCCGTGTGCCCACCCTGACAACTGAGAAACGAAAGATGATAAAAGTCTGATGAGATGAAGTAGGATGAACATAGACAAAGAAGGAAAGGAAGAAACTTCTAGAAGATTAACCACAAAGTGTCATTGGGCAGACATGGTTCACTTGGAGGGAGTAAACTCCTCGTTACCTGGAAGTCTCCCCAGGCCACCCCAAGAGTTCGGAGCTGAATCGGACTCTGTTCACACCAGAGGTCAGGCCCAAGCAAGGGCTTCCAGCTCTTCTTTCTCGTCACCCTTCTCAAATTCCTGCCAAATGAGTACGACTGCTATTTACAGATTAAGAATCTGAAGCTCCCAGGGGTTATGTAACTTCCCCAAATCGCACAGTTGGTAAACAGTGCAGTCTATCAGCAAGAAACACCTCCGAGCTATCAAAGCCAGTCTCTCAGGATCCACAAGGTCAAGGGCATGGGTGCTCCCTGGCGGTAGCCTCCCTGGAACTCCAGGTTCGCCTCTGGAGACACACGTCCAGCTCACCGGAGGGCTGATCTGGAGACAGACGTGTGTCAGTCAGGAAGAACTGTGGAGGGAGGAGGCCAAAAAAATGTGTACAGAGAACCATGTGTTCCGACAGGGAGCACCCGGACGTGGACCCGTATGAGCATTCCGCACCAGAACACAGCCCAGCCTCTGGCACCTGCCGCTCTAGGAAACCACAGTCGTCAAGAAAAAGTTGAAACAGAGCAGCCTATTTTGCTTAAGAATTTGCTTTGTAAAAATGCCCATTAAAATGGCTGTTATTTTTTCCTAAGTTTAAACTACAGGTGTCTTTTACTCTCTGGGGAAAAAAAAAATCACTCCGCTCAGAGAGCTTGTAACACTGGAAACCAGTGTCCCTGAAGGAGGAGGGGGGCGCCAGAAGCCATGGGGGGCGAGGGGGCCACACGGGAGGAACGCCGGCGTCGGGGCACGGGAGCAGGCAGGAGAAGTCGGCCCCTTTGGTGTGCGGGGCTAATGCTTGTTTCTCACCCCAAGGGAGAGCGAAGGAGTCCTCACCTCTTCAGACCTCGCCACACTCTCGATGGAGCCAAGATGAGGGCCTCCGTGCGCATGACCCGGTACCTGGAGTCCTGGGGAGCAGCCAAGCCCTTCGCACACCTGCACCACCGAGACAGCATGACCACAGAGAACGGCAAGATCAGCACCACGGTACGCTCCCCCCCAGGACCCGCAGCGCAGAGTGCCGGGCCCCTGCCGGTCCCCAGCACGGAAGGCAGGCATCTCCTGCCGAAGTAACATGGGTCTGTAAAGAAGCAAGCTTTCCCCTTCTCCTTGGGGAGGCCCTTGCAGACAGCTGTCTGGGTGTGGATGAGCGCCAGGCTCACGTGCCTGAGGGTTTGAACCGGCATGATTTTGCATGAGAACTTCATAACCCAGGACCATTTTATTTATTTGTTATTTCATTCAGTTCTTAGCAAGTGAATACAGTTGAACTTCTTTCTTTGTTGTTGTTGTTGTTGTGGCATTTTGCTTGTTTGCATTCATGAAGTAGAAAGCCTAGGCATCCTAAGCAAGGAGCAGACGAAGGCATGATGCCCTTGTGGGTTGAATCAGCTCCAGATTCTGTTCGTGGTGGGCGCGTTCGAGCCGTGTCAGCGGCAGTGGGTGCCCTGTTGTGTAGGTCCTTACTTACAACACTCCAGCTTTCACCGGCTCATCAAGTGCCAAAGCTCCTTCCAGCACAAACACCTTCAGTAAGACGGCTGCAAGGCAGACAGAAAATGCAAAGACCCACAGGGGGCCAGAAGAGTAACTAGGGCGAAGCACTTAGAATAATCCCAAAAGCATTGTTAGATTTTTAAAACGATCTCTGAGTAAAAATTCATGTATAATGGCGTTAATTGTACTAAGGAGGCAGTTGAGACAAAAAAGACGGTGGAGTGTTACCTAGTCCTCATCGGCTGATGAGAAGAGGTGCATGAGACTGTATGTGGAAAGCGAACTTTTCCAATCTCCCTGCGCCCCTGCCTCCCGGCAGCCCACGGTGATGACATCCAAGCCCCCAGACCCACATTCTTGTTTTGACTTCGATAGATCTCTCTTCTCAGCTTCCCTGGTGTTTTTCCCCAGCTAAAAAGTAAACGTGATCTGACGGAAAGCCATATCCCTTGGTCAACCAGGGAGCCCGCCAGGCCAGGTCCCGGAGCAGTTGGCCGTCTGTTGGGAAGCGCGAGGCCATGAGTAGCAGACAAGTAAACAGATACCCAGGCGCCCCAGGAGAGGGTGTCTAATAAGAAAATCCCAAGGCTTTATTTAGTACAAGAAGCCCCTACAACTGTTATTCGTCTGTGTCCCGTACTCACTTTGAGAAGGACCCCAGCGTCATTCTTATTAATACGTTCCAGGTCAAAGAGAGTCTTTGCCAATTAAGTCATTTCTCTTCCTTACTGCCCTCCCTGGAACCGTGCTGACTCTTGACTGAGGGTTGAGGGAGCCGGTGAATAACGCGTGACTTTACCTTATGGGATACGGGCCCGCGTCGGCGGCTTATACTCTTCCTGTAAGGAGACCCAGAGCCTAGTTATTCTTTAAAAAATACCTTCCCTTTCACCGGGCTACATTCAGCCCCTAATGTGACGCGGGAGATGAACCAGCGAAGGAAAGTGTCTTTGGGGCCACTTGGAGCAGCTTCGTTTCAACTTTAAATCCGTCACAAATGGATCCAAGTGGATCTTCTGGGGTTTTCTTAAGGAGGACTTGGCGGCGTGTCCCCCACTGATAACCCTGATCAGCGTCTCTGTCTCTGTCCCTTTTCCACAGCTGCCCCACTCACCTGTGGGTTTGTTCTTTTCGATCAGTGAGTCGTGGTTTTACGCACTTAATCGAGGGCGGTGGTTTCTTACCAGCCCAACTCAGGGCCGATGCTTGTGGTGCTGTTCGTGTTTTAAGGCACTTTTTAATATTAGTCTGATGCCAGACAGGATGGTCTGCCGTGTACGGTCACTAACAGTTACTTGCAAGGCCCTTGTTTGAAATCGTATCTGCGAATATCAGAATGTCAGCTTTAAAAGAACCTTGGGATTTCCTACATCCGGGCTTTAGAGATGACACCAACCTTCTGAGTATCAACTGAGGGTTTCCTCTTTCTCCCATTTATAATTAAGTTACTCTTCTCCATGGGGTAATTGTTATGTAAATGATGTTTTCCATAATAAAAGGAAAAATAATGTTATACGTGATTATCACTGCAATGTCATTCTCTAAAATATGTTATTAGAAACTAATAATTTTTTGTGTTTGTTTGTTTTTTGAAATAGGATGTACCAATGGGCCAGCATAATTTTCAGAATCGCACCTTGAGGTATGGTATTTGTTGTACTTTCTTATTTTTAAAGGCTTTTTAAAAAAATTTATTTCTGAAAGTGATTATCATCAATTAGAGTAACTTGGAAGGCCATTTCTTCTAAAAAGAGCAGCTCCTTGCAAAATGCTCAATGAGATTGTTTCCAGCTTCTAAAAATATAATTATCAGTATCCTGTTACAGGTTTAAAAGAGGGAAAAGGAAAACAACACCAGGTAATAAGCACATTAGAACTTTACATTGTTTTTCCTAAAAATGACTGTTCTTAATATGTGGTAAAAAAAAAATTGAATTTTCTTAAAATGAGTATGCTGCTTAAAATTACATTGTTTGTGTGTGTGTATGTGTGTGTGTGTGTGTGGAATCCTAGAGATAAAAGCAAATAGGTCTGGCCTTTCTATAGTGGGAAGGCCTGACAACATGCTCAAAAAAAGAGAAAAGCTTCACACAGTGTCTGCAGGTCCCCTGTCACCCCCAGCCACAGAATGACCAGCACTAGCCCTTTTCATGCTCCTCTGGCTCTTGGGTTAGAGTCCGTATTGGTTGGGGAGTTAAGTATTTCTTATTGAAGTCATTAAGACAATTACTAAAAAGCCTAAACGTAAGTCAGCCTTTCTTTTCCCACAGAGAAGTGAGTTTATTCCGTAGAAAATGCATTGTATGCACATATAATCAAACACAGTTAGATTGTCATTTGCCGTATCCTTGCAAATAGCACACCTTATTCCAGAATCTTCTATGTGACTTCATTTGTTTTAATGAGCTCTAATTCATATTTTGTGTCACATTTGAAATTTTAATATTGTGATATAGTACATAGAGTCCTATGTTATGAGGGGGCTTTGGAAGCATTAAGTGGCACATTAAAGAGAACTTATGCTAATTTAGGAATGTGGGGGACCCTGCGAGGTGCCTTGAGAAGATGTGACTCTTCTAGCCAATAAGCCCCTGGCACATCTGCAAGAGACTGGCCACGGAAATTCCACAGGCATCTTTTCACTTTGTGTTCCTCACTTCTCAGTTCTCCATCTCGTCCTGTCTGAGATCTGCTTCAAGGGTCTATTTACCGAAATGAGCGTGGGGACACCTTGTGGGGGGCCCATGTGATGTGGGCAGCGGCCTTCCAGGCTGACTGATGTGTGGAAGACAATGACAATAAGCCGTCACCTGGGTCCGTATCAGGCACACGGAAAGCCTCACGCCATCCCTACAGGTCACTGCAGCGTAGACGCCGTGCCGTGAGGCACAAGGGGCCGGGAGAATGCCCAGAGGCGCACAGCTGGCAGAGGCGAGGCCTGGATTTGTGCCCTCAGCTTGGAACCCCCATTCTGTGTCCCACTCCGCTGTCCTGTCCTGCCGGCCTTGCTGGGAGCCTCCTCCATATCAGTTCCATGACTCCACGTTCCTCCGATGCTTGGATCACTGGTGGCCCCAGGGCCTTGTGGAGAGAGCACCACCTCCAAATCATACCCACTGTGGCTGTCCTCACACGCCCTGGTGTCCCCCGTGGCCTGGGTTGTAAAACCTTCATGAGCCTGCAGCCTGGCCGTTGAGCCCGCTTGTCCTGGGATGGAACATTCTCTGGGATTATCCGAACCTCCTCCCCACATCCTCGGATACAGTAGACCCGGCATGGGAGCGGGGCAGGTCAGGGAGGGGGCTCAGGAGGACGAATGGGAGGACAGCGGAAAGCAGGTGGCCCAGCGGCAGGAACACGGGCAGGACAGCCAGAAACACCTGACGTCCGAGGACTAAAACCCGAGATGGCAAATTACGAGTTCACAGGGGTAGATTATCGGCCCCGGGGGTGTGCTGTCATTCACCATAGCAGAGATCCCAAAATGACAGAGACAAGGAACCGCTGTGTTAGAACTGTTTTCCGGATAGTACACAGCCCACGTGTACTAACACGCACACCGGCTGCTCCGTGCGCCGCTCACAGAGCTGAGTCCCAGGCGGGCGTCGCGTGAACTAATAACCCTACGACAGACTCACGGAGGCAATGCTCCGGGCACACCTCCGAAGGATTAGGTTTTCCTGGGAGTCCCCAGGGACCTATACTCTTCTCCGATTTGGCCAGACTTTGTGAGAAAGCAAGCCACCAGCTGCCGTCCGCAAACTCGAGAGTGGGCAGGGGCCGCGGCAAAGGACACGAGGGAGCTCCTGGCCTCCAAGTGAGAATGAACCATCCTAGATGCTTGCTAAGTTACCGTGCTTCTTTAAAAAAAGAGAGGGGTTTTAAAAATGAATGTGCCTTCTTCCAAGCCTTAGAATTTGGCAGGTTCACCCCTCTCCGTTGGGTTCGCTGGTAGCCGGAGGTGGATCGCGGCGGAGCATCGGAACGCCCGGCGCCCGTTTCAAGAAAGAAGGAGCTCCGGGCACCAGCCTGCGGGCGGGGACGCGCTGATGGGGAGGCCCGGCCGCCTCGCTCACGATCCTCTCGGGAGATTTCATTACAGATAAATGTGACCTGGCTGTTCTCGTCTGCATCTAGAGGCGGTTCTGAAATCAGAACGGTTACGGTCACGTCAGGCTGTCGGATGAGTAATTGCCCCCCACCCCCACCCCGTGGAGGCAGAGAAGCCGAGGGCTCACTTCCCGCTGGACCACGGGACTCACAGGGGCGCAATTCTGATGCCCGCTGGGCCGGGCCAGCTTCTGGGGCTCCCGTGTGCTTTTCCTGTACAACTTTCATGTACAATTTTTAAAAGTAGGGATTATTTTTAATTTTCTCCTTTATATCATTCTCACACGCATGGTCACATTAAGCTTGGGGAGCTCATGCCTTCGGCCTAATTTATTAACAAGGCATCTTTTATTATAGCTGAAGCTTATTTTCTTCTAAGAGTAACTGAGTGTCTGCAGATCCATGTGGGGTTTCCTATGACAAGTGCTTTCAAATGCTGAGGAAGCTTTAAATGCGTACAATGAAGCTTTGAGATGCCTCGGAGAAGACTGTCGTTCTGCAAATTCTTGAAAATTGACCAAGGGAAACACGAACAAGGAGCAACTGTTTATTTTTCAACCAGACCAGATTTTTGCAGGGGAATTCCAAAGCCAGTGTGCTCTGTCATAAAGTAAATTTTATGAAGGCAACAGGTCAAGAGCTAATGCATCTCTTCGGACACAAAGTTCTTTTATCACAAACACCGAGAATATATCTCCAGCTGCTTTTTAACCCCCGGTGTCATTTCAGTCTCAGTGACGACACTGTGAGGCGGCACTTTACGGTACCCGTCACGAGCTCTAGTCCCTTCGCTCAGTCCCCAGAGAGGCCGGTGGTTAAGAGAGGAAAGGCTGCTTCTCGGCTCTCGCTTCCTTCTTTCTTTTTTGGTCCAGTGAACAGAATGGAACGGGGGTTTCGGCACCATAGAAAAACAAACTTCATATTTGCCTTAGTCACATTCTCTCTCGTAATGTCTCCCTTTTCATACAGAACCAAGTCCCAAAAGAAGAGATTTGAAGAAGAATTAAATGAAAGGATGATTCAAGCAATTGATGGAATTAATGCCCAAAAGTGAGTACCTCATGATCTTAAATTATCATACATTTTTTTAAAATTTCAAACCCTGTTATTTGAAAACCGTCTCATATTTTCCACGAATTTCACCACAAACTCTGTGATACTTGCCGTGACAAAGCCATGCTTTTAGAAGCCATTGTTCCATTCACCTCAATTGTCCTTAATAATGGCTTTTGGTCATTAGAAAATGTTTCATTCCTGCCTAAGAAATACTCTCCAAGTAGATTACTAAAAAACAGCATGAGATATAAACACAGAGGAGAAAATCATAGCAAAATATGTTCAGTAAGTAACACTTTTTAAAGATCAATAAGAATGCCACGTGGGAAAATCTGAGTTGTTATTATGCGACACTCTCTATTCAAAATGCACTTCTACCCGTGCACAATCCGGGAACATGGACACACCTGGGTTCTAGGGTGTTGAAGAAAGGTTACGAGCATTAGAATCTGAATTCAGGGCAGCAGCGGGGGGAAGAAAGAGTCTTTGGGGGACAAAATATCATTCAGTCTATGAGCTCGTGAAGTCTGTGAATGTCTCTTCAGTCTATGAATTGCTATTGTGGTTTTAAATGGTCCAGGAGGTGTGGAGCTGGGGGGTGGGGAATTAAAGAAGGTGTTAACTTTCACAGCCTGGATGGACTTAATGACTACATCCGTTGGCCTTGAATTCTCCTTAGGTCCGTGTGTCATGGCTGAGCTCCTGGAGGGCAGCAGATAGATGACCATGTGGTACCTGGTGCCATTAGACACTCAGTGAGGGTTTGTTAATTTAAATCGTAGCGAACACATCAGTAGGTCCAAATGAAAGGCCTTAATGAAAAAGTTTCCATCCTACGGAAACCAGACTATGTGATTTTTATCACAAAAGTTGACTCATGAAAAGTAAGAATGATTTTCACTTGAACTCCCTGCTTCCAAAATGATGTTACACAGCTTTGAAAAATACGTACCTTTTCTAGAGTGTTCCTTCTAAGCAGGAACACTCTAAGCAGCCATTTTGGACTACTTACATGGCTGATGAAAGAACCGCACGAGCGTAGGTTTGTGTATGTGTTGCGTGTGAGTGAGATTGTATACGTGCACAACCAAGTGTCTGGGCTGGGCCCGAAATGCAATTCACATGTGCTGGCAGGTTGAAGCAACACCTCTCTGAGCCCCTTTGCATGCACCAAGTAGAGAAGGCCTTCCACCTGTCATGGTGCAGGACACACCAGCAGCACCCAGAGAAATGCTCTGCTTTGCTGGGCCCTAAAAGCAATATGAAAATCAACCTCCTCTCTGCCCCACTGGAAACCTCAATACATCACAACCCAAGAAACCTGCTTACCTGGAGTCAGCTGGCAGCCAAAACCTAGGGGGAAGTCTGAGGGCATGTGGATGGGTGGAAGGGTATGTTCACTCAGCCGGAGGAAGTCACACCTCCCACTCCGGGACCCGCCAGAGGAAGACACAGCATCAGAAGAAAGGCAACACCTTGTTCCTGACGAAGTTAGCAGATTACAGTAATTACGTTAATAATAGAAAGCCCATGCCTGAAGTCAGCCTCAGCACGCCTTCCTGTAGGACCTCTACCTGCTTCAAAGACCTTTATGTCCACCTCTTAGCGCGTTCCTACCGAAGTGGTCGTTAGAAAACATAATCATTGGCTTGGCTTTATTTTGGCGGAGGCGGCTTTCAGATTCTGTGTGTGCTGGATCATTCCGTACTCAAATGCATGTTGTGTGAACACCTTTGTCCTTCTGTGTCACTTTATTTTAAGGTAATGTTTAATGCTGGTGTAACCGCTTAGGTTGTCATTTTCCCAACACGTTTCAGAAGTGAAACCGGGAGAGATGTCGTGCTGTACTCAGAAGTCAGAAGGCAAGTTGTTGAAACAGAAGCTACTTGGCGTGTTTCCCTAATGAGCTTCGGTCCTATTCTGTTCGGCCCAACTCATTACCTCTCTTGTTCCCACATCTGATGTCCTTCTGATCTTTGAATTTCATCTGGGGGAGACCATGGGGGCTCCAGGCTTGATGCACCATTCCTTTGTGTCCTGCGACAGACAGGAAACGGTGTTTCAGGTGTGGATTTTCGGGTCTGCGTTCATCTGCTCCTCTCACGGGCATTTTGTAAGTGGGGCAGTGTGGGCTTGACATCCAAGACACAGTACAATGTCACCTCTCAAAGCCCCAGGAGAAAGAGGAGAAATCACCACACACGTGCTCAGGGCAAGGTGCCCGAGATTCAGACTTAGCCCAGGTTGGCGAGGTGAGAAGATCGAGCTCCCCAAGATTCAGTATGTATGATGGACAGAGCGAATGCCCAAGGGCAGAACAGAGGGACTGGAGGACCTCACACCCCAGGGCTGAGCAAGGGTGGGTCTTTCACACAGAGAGTCCACTCGTCCACAAATACCATCTTTCCCCAAGGTCCCAGGGCCTGAGCGCACCATCAAGGCTACCGAAGCGTTCAGGTTCCATACTGCCCAGACAGGTGCACTCATTTGCTGGGGCCACCATAGCAGAAAACCACAGACCAGGGGCTGAACTACAGACCTTTCCCTCTCACAGTTCTGGAGGCTGGAGGCCCAAGATCAGGGTGCCAGCATGGTGGGGTGCTGAAGGCCCTCTCCGTGACTCGCAGAAGCCTTCCTGCTGTGTTCGTAGGGCCCTTGCTTGAGGCTGGGCTTCTGGTGCCTCTTGTCATAAAGACATTCATCTCTTCCCATAGGGCCCCACCCTTCCGGCCCCATTTAACCCTGATTGTCCCCATAGAGGCCCCATCTCCAGACATAGTCACACTGGCAGGTAGGCCTTCAACATACAAATTGGGGGGATACGGACCTTCAGTCTGTAACGGTAGGAAAGTGACTTCCTTTCTTTTTTTTTTTCACTATTTTTTTTCCAATTTATTTATTTTCAGAAAAACAGTATTCATTATTTTTTCACCACACCCAGTGCTCCATGCAAGCTGTGCCCTCTATAATACCCACCACCTGGTACCCCAACCTCCCACCCCCTCGCCACTTCACACCCCTCAGACTGTTTTTCAGAGTCCATAGTCTCTCATGGTTCACCTCCCCTTCCAATTTACCCAAATTCCCTACTCCTCTCTAACGCCCCTTGTCCTCCATGCTATTTGTTATGCTCCACAAATAAGTGAAACCATATGATAATTGACTCTCTCTGCTTGACTTATTTCACTCAGCATCATCTCTTCCAGTCCCGTCCACGTTGCTACAAAAGTTGGGTATTCATCCTTTCTGATGGAGGCATAATACTCCATAGTGTATATGGACCACATCTTCCTTATCCATTCATCCGTTGAAGGGCATCTTGGTTCTTTCCATAGTTTGGCGACTGTGGCCATTGCTGCTATAAACATTGGGGTACAGATGGCCCTTCTTTTCACGACATCTGTGTCTTTGGGGTAAATACCCAGGAGTGCAATTGCAGGGTCATAGGGAAGCTCTATTTTTAATTTCTTGAGGAATCTCCACACTGTTCTCCAAAGAGGCTGCACCAACTTGCATTCCCACCAACAGTGTAAGAGGGTTCCCCTTTCTCCACATCCTCTCCAACACATGTTGTTTCCTGTTTTGTTAATTTTGGCCATTCTAACTGGTGTAAGGTGATATCTCAATGTGGTTTTAATTTGAATCTCCCTGAGGGCTAATGATGATGAGCATTTTTTCATGTGTCTGATAGCCATTTGTATTTCTTGATTGGAGAAGTGTCTGTTCATATCTTCTGCCCATTTTTTGATGTGTTTGTCTGTTTCGTGTGGGTTGAGTTTGAGGAGTTCATTATAGATCCTGGATATCAACCTTTTGTCTGTACTGTCATTTGCAAATATCTTCTCCCATTCCGTGGGTTGCCTCTTTGTTTTTTTGACTGTTTCCTTTGCTGTGCAGAAGCTTTTGATTTTGATGAAGTCCCAGAAGTTTATTTTCGCTTTTGTTTCCTTTGCCTTTGGAGACGTATCTTGAAAGAAGTTGCTGTGGCTGATATCAAAGAGATTCTTAGTGATTTCCTTTCTATTTTAGTGTCCTCTTTGCTGTAAGAACCTACATTCGTCCATTCCAGAATAATTCTGGGTAAGGATGTGGGTGTACTGATTCCCCTCTCACAAGTCAGGATCTCATTTAGAATTTCCTTTGTTTGACCTGGGCCTCGTGTTTTAAAAAACAACAACAAAAAAAACCCCAACTTGGGGTAAATCAGTAGAGGATCACTCATTGTGTAATGCAGGAGTGGGGTTGATTTTCTTCATCCCATTGCCATAATGGTCAAGAATGATGTCAGGGCACCATAAGTAACACATACATTCCCTCCCGTACCTTCCTTCCTTTTCCCTTCTTTGCCTCTCTGTAGTCCCAGTTCTCAAAAATATTTGTCCAGATCAACCCCCACTAATCTTTCCTGTTCCAAATATCCAAATCCGGTTTATAAATGTCTGAGTTTCCTGCAAATCAGTGAAGGGGACTGATCCATCTTTGAGGAACTATGGATGGTGAAGCCTGTGGGGAGAATGTACTCTCGTTCCTTCTGAGGAAAAGGTCAGAAGAACCCAGTGCTCCTGGCTGAGGAAACTCAGTGTCAAGTGTTGCGGACCCCGGGAAGTGAGGCCTGGTCTCCAGCACTTTCCGTCTCCCTGCAGGACACAGGTCCCTGACGGGGACCCTACCAGGCACAGGGCTCTGCTGATTGACGTGGAGATGCTTTTACTTCTACTTCATAAATTTCACTCTTAGTTTATTTCCAATCGTAGATTACCCAGGGGCATTTTGAAATTAGATTTTTCTTTCTTGATAAAGGGGAAAAAAACCTGTTTTGAATTAGTTACCTGTGTAATTATTCATAGTTTAATATTCATAACAAGTGCACAGTTCTGAAAATGAATATGGTTAAAATGTATCTAGGATTTTATTTTCTGCTCTTTTTGCTATTCACCAAACTTTGATTTTTCCAGTTTCATCAAACAGGAAAATACCACATTTCTGCAGCTGGTACAGTAATAAGAAATATCAAGATAATTTTATGTCCCTGATACCTAAAGCTTATTTATAACCTTGAACCAAAAAGTATTTTTATAGCTCTCACTTTAAATGGCCTTCATTCTAGAACACATTATTGACTTCTGTGCCTCTGTTGAAAGTGCACTGTCTGTCGGGTGGGATAGCCCAGCCCAGCCCATTCCGGTGCCTCTGTGTGAGGTTCTGGGCATGGCGCCGTCCAGGTAGACCTGGAGGAGCCCCTCTCAAATGTGCTGTATTAATCTTGCATTAACTTTTCATCAGCCCTGATGAGAAGCATCACACCCTGATCCGTATCAGTAGGTTTGGCTGTACTTGCCCATTACAAGGTCAGGTGTAATGGTTGACTTGGCCGTCTTTCCTGGATCTTCAAATCCTTATCCCCCAAATAAACCTCATGCGGTCAAGATCCATAGACTCCAGTGAGTAGGAAAAGTACCACATTAAGAAATTCATGTGAACTGATAAGTGTTTGAACAGATACATTTTTTAGAAATCTATATAAAACAATTTTGTCTCACATCCTAATATATATATGTATATATACATATATATATATACTATATAGTGTGTGTGTGTGTGTGTGTGTATACACTCTCCCTGTATATTTATGTATAGGTATAGAAATAGATGTAGCTAGGGGCACCTGGGTGGCTCAGTCGGTTAAGCATCTGCCTTCTGCTCAGGTCATGTTCCTGGGGTCCTGGGATCGAGTCCCACATGGGTCTCCCTGCTCAGAGGAGAGACTTTCTCCTTCTCCCTCTGCTTCTCCCTGTCTCTCTTTGTGTCAAATAAATAAAATCTTTACAAAAAGAAATAGATGTAGATATATGATTACATGCACTTGCAGATATATATCTAATGCATACACATATATAACTCAGGTTATTTTTTATTATAGAAGTATTTAAGAAAAGTAGGAAACTAGAAATGTAGATTCCTCAGTGTAATGACCCAAACCAGGTGATAATATATTTTGTTGGTATTTATTTCCAGATTTTTTTAATACACAGATTTCAGTTTTTCCCTATTCTCCTTTTTTTTTTAAATTTTTATTGTGTTGTGTTAGTCACCATAAAATACACCATTAGTTTTCGATGCAGTGTTCAAGATTCATTGTTTGTGCACCACACCCAGTGCTCCCTGCAATCTGTGCCCTCCTCAATACCCACCACCCGGCTCACCCACCTCCCTCCCCTCCTCCCCTCCGAAACCCTCAGTTTGTTTCTCAGAGCCCAGAGTCTCTCACTGTTCATCTCCCCCTTCAATATTCCCCCTTCGCTTTTCCTTTCCTTCTCCTAATGTCCTCCGTGTTATTCCTTATGCTCCACAAATAAGTGAAACCATATGATAATTGACTCCCTCTCCTTGACTTATTTCACTCAGCATCATCTCCTCCAGTCCTGTCCATGTTGATACAAAAGTTGGGTATTCATCCTTTCTGATGGCAGAGTAATACTCCATTGTGTACATGGACCATATCTTCTCTATCCATTCATCTGTTGAAGGATATCTCAGCTCATTGCACAATTTGGCTATTGTGGACATAGCTGCTATGAACATTGGGGTACAGATGGCCCTTCTTTTCATTACTTCTGTATCTTTGGGATAAATACCCAGGAGTGCAATTGCAGGGTCATAGGGAAGCTCTATTTTTAATTTCTTAAGGAATCTCCACACTGTTTTCCAAAGTGGCTGCACCAACTTGCATTCCCACCAACAGTGTAAGAGGGTTCCCCTTTCTTCACATCCTCTCCAACACTTGTGTCCTGTCCTGTTAATTTTGACCATTCTAACTGGTGCAAGGAGGTATCCCAATGTGGTTTTGATTTTAATTTCCCTGATGGCTAAAGATGATGAACACTTTTTCATATCTCTGTTAGCCAATTGTATGTCTTCACTGGAGAAGTGTCTGTTCATGTGTTCTGCCCATTTTTTGACATGATTCTCTGTTTTTTGGGTGGAGTTTGAGAGTTATTTATAGATCTTGGATATCACATCTTTGTGCTATAGTGGCATTTGCGAATATCTTCTCCCATTCTGTGGGTTGTTCCTTTGCTTTGTTGACTGTTTCCTTTGCTGTGCAGAAGCTTTTATACTCATGAACTTAAAAGAGTGTGTATCTTTCCATTTCACTCATCTTTATGTCATCAATTGTACATGTACTTTGTTACTGGGTATGGGACGGTTCCAGGCATCACCTGCCTGGCTGGCTGGGGCTTACATCAGGTGTCGCCGTCCCACTTGTGAGTGTGTACAACATTCTAGAGCAAAGTTCTATCCTTAAGCTCTTTGTTTATTTCAGCTGCCTTCTTAAAAGCAATTTCTCAAAGTCAATCAGTGTTTAAGGATGCATACTTCCATGTCATTTTTATTTACTTTTTTTTACTTTCGAACAACTGAGGGAATGTTCGTATTACACCCGAGTGTTTATGTTTGCATCAACATACTACGTTAGTGGTCTGAACTGATTGTTTATTGTGTTGATATTTTTATTCATTTTTGAAAATGCATTCAAGCAAATTTTTTTACCTTATAGAAATGCAAGGCATGACAATAGAAATATTTTCAGTAAGTGTGCAAGAAGCAGGATCTTCTCTCCCAGAACTTGGAGGATACTCTAAATGGTTTTGATGCTCTGATGTATTGCTTGCTATTAGCTAAGAAAAATGATGCTTCTCTATGAACCATATTTTCAGGGGATGAACCTACCATGTGATTTTGGTAAAATATCTGGAACTAAATTTATTGCGGAACCTGAATCCTTTTGATTATTTATTTCCCTTGTTATTTAATTTGAAGAGTCAATTGGATATCCCAACTGGTTTGTAATAGCTAATTTCCCAAGGAGGGCCACATGTGAATACCAATATTATATGTACACATCCTATTTTAGTCCTAGACTGCATACTTAGTAATTTGGTATTATGCATTTTTTTTAAATCTTCAATTTTGGGTGATTTACACTAAAGAAAGAAGAATGCATGTGATTTTTTTTTTTTGAAGTTTCAGATTATTGGTTGGAAGTTTGGTTTTATGATGTCTGTCTCTTTTTATTTCCAGGCAGTGGCTGAAGTCTGAAGACATTCAGAGGATCTCACTCCTATTCTACAATAAAATACTAGAGAAAGAAGTAAGCTACTTTTTTCCCTTCAATCTTTTTTTCTGAAGTATAAGTTTTTAAAAATCTGAGTGTCTGGCTGGCCGGTCCCCATGCTCGACACTCCTGGTGGGAATGGTATTTGCAGCAGCTCTGAGATCTGGGGCTAGGGGGAGGGGACAGGAGCTCATAACTGTTTCTCTCGATGGCCTGTTTTCTTACAAAAAGTTTTTGAAAGAAAATAAAATCCTTCAAGAAATCAAGAAAAAAAGGATAAAGTTGCAGTTTGTTACTGCAAAATTAAATCACTTTAATTTTTTAACAAAGGTAGGAGTTACATTTGGCATGTGTTTGGGAGGATTGGAAACCCCAAACTTCTAAGTGTTTATTGCACACAAACACTTGCACACTTGTGAAGTAGGAGGTCTGGCAAGGGCACACAAAGAAGCAGACATCAGGCTCGACATGCTGAATGTGGATTTGCTAAAATGAATTAAGTGCTTATTGCCCAAATAGCAACCACTCTCCTAGGTCAGTTTTATTGTATTTGCCTTTGTGTGGGTGTGGATCTAGAAAAAGGAATGAGGCAGAGATAATTTTTTATCATCCAACTCTATAATTATAGGCTTAGTTTGAACAAAAGCTACTGTATTAATGGCAGAAGTTGCAGCACTGGTTTTAAAATGCTCTTAAGAAAATTCATTGTTTCACGGATACCGAGTAGAATACCCAGACTCCACGCAGGCTGAATCTCACAGCTGTACCCAGACCATCTTGTGTGTTAGCCATCAGTGAGATCAGCGGTCACCTCTACGTCAAGATGCTCACTACAGCAGTTTACTGAGTGGACGTTTGATATAACTCATCATTACTATTGATCAGTTTATCTTCAAATAACTTTAACAGATACTGAGGGTAACTTATTGTTTAAATGTGAAATGATTCCTGCTTGATAGAAATCCACTTCCTTTATTAATACCGCAAGGAAATTCCAATTCATACCTTGACAGAAAGCTCAGAAGAAGGTAAAAGATCAGAGTGCAGTGGAATGTACGGAACACGATCACGTTTCTACAGTTTCGTAAATGTAGCTTCTTCACCAGCACGCACGTTATCTTGGCCATCGAGCCTCAAAACTCACCAAAAAAATATTCAAGTAAACAGAAGGTGATCATTTTAAAATGCACCTTTTGCTGACAGTGTCCTGGTATTACATATTTGTAGGGCCAACTTTGAGGCAAATTTTAGACAGCTTTGGGATTTAAGCTCGCTTTCTGTCCACCTGTCCCCAGCGTGCTCTTGCGGTGACCACCAGCCAGGTCCAAACAAGCCCACAGAACCACCAGAGACCTGGAACAAAGCCGCTGGCCTTCTCCGTCTTCCAAATTTCCTTGCTACCTCCAAGTAGCACTGAGATGAATAATAACAGAAAAGACTAAAATAAATCAATAGAATGAGGAAACTGCATTTCCAAAATACTCTTCAGAAGTAAACTAATTAGCCATCTGCTTTCCCCATGTGGCTGTGGACCTCATGTCCACAGGGGGCCCAGGGGCACAGACAGGGACCATGCTGGGACGGTCCCTTCACTCACTCGTCCCTCTGGTCCGGTGCTCTCTCTCCTTGCCAGAGTGATCCAGTGGACTTGAAATGGGTTTCGGAATAGTTGGCCTCTTAAAAATTGTCGTTTGGGGAAGAAATTCTTCCGTAGCTCTTTGGAGGGAGGAAGCGCTCATTGCCAGAGATGAGCAGCCATCGTCTGGCTCGTTTTGTGCCACATTGGCCTCTTACAACTGTGACGCGTGCAGTAGTGGCGGCAGGCTGCTGGCTGGCGTTTCGGCGCCCCCCCCCCCCCGGAGAGCAGCACTCACGGTTTCCTTCTTGTCCCCTCAGTACCGAGCCACCGCCCTGCCAGCGTTTAAGTACTACGTGACCTGCGCGTGTCTCATTTTCTTCTGCATCTTCATTGTGCAGATCCTAGTATTACCGAAGTAAGTACCTACGGTTCCCAGTGGGACGTGCCCTGTGTATCGCGCTGCGGGAGCCCAGGTATACTGAAGGGTGGGAGAGAATGCGGATTAACAAACAGAAGGGTCAGATCACAGGGGAGGGCCAGTTTGTTTTCTATCTGTGAAGTTAAGTGGCTCCCGCGTTCATGCTTGGTTACAATAACATTGCTTTCTCAATGTGGATGTATTGATTCACCTTATAGGGATTTTTAAAAAATAAATTTAGGGGAGCCTGGGTGGCTCAGTGGGTTAAAGCCTCTGCCTTTGGCTCGGGTCATGATCTCAGGGTCCTGGGATCGAGCCCCACATGGGGGTCTCTGCTCCGCAGGAAGCCTGCTTCCCCCTCTCTCTCTCTGCCTGCCTCTCTGACTGCTTGTGATCTCTGTCTGTCAAATAAATAATCTTTAAAAAAGAAAAAATGTTATCTTCTTACTTGATTTTTGTATTACTCTGGTGCCCAGTAGAAGAAATGCAGCCTAAAAACTACCCAAAAAGAGCAAAATCTCTGGACTTCTTTTTTCCTAATAAGCAGGTAATGTTATTGTGTATTGAAAAGACAAAAACCTTTAATAATTTTTTTAAAGAGTTTATTGATGTATTTGACAGAGAGAGACGGCACCAGCACAAGCAGGGCAATGGCAGGTGGAGGGAAGAGCAGGCTTCCTGCTGAGCTGGGAGCCCAACGTGCGGCTCAAACCCAGGACCCTGGGATCATGACCCAAGCTGAAGGCAGTTGTTTAACCTATTGAGCCACCCAGGTGACCCCCTTCATTAGTTTCGGATGTAGCGTTCCACGGTTCCTTCTGTGTATCACAGCCAGCGCTCACTGCAATACGTGCCCTGCTTCATACCTGTCACCGGGCTAACGCATTGTCCTACATCACGAACTAATGAAGGACAATGTAGTCACTAACATGACATAATAAAATAAAATTTAGGAAAAGAAAGGACAAAACCTGCTCTGGGTTTTCCATACGCAGCCATCCCTCTGACTCCAACTTCTCCCTGAAGCCCACGCCTGCCACCTTTCTGGCTAGAAGCGGTCACTGCGCAGCTCACCCGGATCCAGAAGGGGGACACTGAGTGTGCACATGTGCACACTTTGGGGTGGACTCCTCCTGCCATCTCTGGGTAAAAATCCAGTCACTCTGGGGTTGCTAGCTTGCCTTTCTCTCGTACCTTCTTCAGGAACGCCATAGAAGTCAACCGACTTTGCTTAAAGTAATGGGTTCTTTCTCATTCTGTAGTCTAAGAGAAAAGAAGAAAACAAAACTCTTGTTTTTTTTCTGTAATTGGGGATATAGAAAGAAACTCGTAAGACAAATCTTCTTTGCGTTTATCAACGCTCTGTAAAGGCCGAAGCAGCCGTTTTCCAGCTCGCAGGATCCGGCCGTGTGTTCGCGTTTAACTTCAGCAGCACCTGGCGACAGCTGGAATGGCCGAGGCTGGGCTGCGTTTTGTCTCATGAAGATACTGAGCCAACTAGAGAGAAAGGGTCTGCCTTTCCCCTCCGCGCTCCGAAGGACGTTCTTCTGAGCGAGAAGCAGCACACGGGCATTTGTAGAAGTCGCACGTCGCGGTATAACTCACCCATGTTCACTGCCAAGCTCTCTGTCCCCTTTTAGAGGAGGTTCCCGGTGAACTTCCTCTTGCCCCTGGTGAATTTGCACTGAAACACCTGGGCCAGAGGAGTTCTCCTTCTAGACTTACAAAACCGCCAGTGGAATTTCTCCACAGCAAAGTATCTGTTTTACACCCCGAGGAAAGGGAACGGATTAGACGCCTTCAGAGTTCCAGGCCTGTGCCCCTTGGTAGAAGAGACCAGCAGCTGAGCCCTACACAAAGCTTACCGGTGGGGAGCCGAAGGCCCTTAGAGAAGCCTCATGAGGGAAACGATTCCCAAGGGAAGTGCGCCCTTATTATTACTCTCCGGTGGTAAATTCACTGATTTTTCTGCATCTTCCTATTGAATGAACATCTTTATGTTTCCCACATCATAATTAAGACTGGGATTATCACCCATTAGAAGGAACTGGAAGAGAAGAAAGTGACCAGGATTTTCTTTCTCAAACCATCCATTTTATTACTAAGCAAAATAATTCCTTTTTATGCTAGGTATTTTATTTATTTTTATTCACGTATAATTGCTACACCGTGTTCTGTCAGTTTCAGGTGTACGACATACTGATTCAGCAGTTCTGCACATTACTCAGGGTTCATCTCCCTAAGTGTGCCTTCAACCCCCTTTATCTCGTTCCCCATCCGGCCGCCTGCATCCCCTTGACAACCACCATTCTCTGTATTTAAGAGCCTGATTTCTTGTTCGGCTCCTTTTTCTTTCTTTGTCTTGTTTCTTAAATTCTACGTATGAGTGAAGTCACATGACATTTGTTTTTCTCTGAGTTTTTTAAATTAGCCCCTAGGTCCATCCATGTGGTCACAAATGACAAGATTTCATTGTTTTTTTTTTTTTCTGGCTGAGTAATGCTCCATTGTTATGTATACCTTATCCAGTCATTTACTGTAGACAATTGGGCCACTTCTGTATCTTGGCTATTGTAACAACGCTATAGTAAACATGCAGTGTGTATTTCCTTTCAAATTGGTGTTTTTGTTTTGTTTTCTTTTTTTTTCTTTTCTTTTCAACCTTCATGTACTCTTGGTGGGACTACAAATTGTTGCCGCCACTGTGGAAAACAGTAGGGAGGTTCCTTAAGAAATTAAAAATAGAATTACCATAGGATCCAATAATTGCACTCCTAGGACGTTGTCAAAGATGATGCTAAAGAAGCCCAAAATTTCCAGGGACCAAGACAAATAATTCATGGGATCACACTCTTCAGAAAACATCAAGGAGATATCTCTGTCTTTTCTTTTCTTTTCTTTTTTTAAGATTTTATTTATTTATATGGCAGAGATCACAAATAGGCAGAGAGAGGAGGAAGTAGGCTCTCTGCTGAGCAGAGAGCCCAATGTGGGGCTCAATCCCAGAACCCTGAGATCATGACCTGAGCCGAAGGCAGAGGCTTTAACCCACGAGCCACCAGGAACCCCTGTCTTTTATTTTATCTCTCTTTTGTGTGTTGTATCTTGAAGACGACTCATCCAAGTTCCTTCTCTCAGGTATCGTCACCAATTCCTAGTATGTTTCTCTTGAGCAACAAGTTGATTTTGAGCATCAGCATAGTGAAACCTGTGAAACCCTCTTTGTGCCGGCTTTGGCAGAGATCAGAATAGGTCTGCGGACACTTCTGAAGGAAAGAGTTGAGACCAGAACCTCCTATGCCTGCTTCCTATTACGTGAACATTATATTATGTTGTATTATAATGTCCTCTTCCTTCCTTCTTTCCATGCTAATGTCCTCATCTTTCTTTTCCTTTGTAAACAATTCTTCTGGCAAAGTATTGCAGAGATACTGCAACATACAGAACATGAGATGATAAATGGGTGTGCGCGCAATCCAGACGGTACAAATTTAATCCAGTGCTACCTTCCTATAGATCTGTTTCTGGGCTCTGAAGCCATTATTGTTTGAACATACCTCCTCTAAACAGCATCTATGCTTATTTTTAAATTCAATATGATGTGTTTTCTGATATATTAATTTGATAGATTAATGTACTTGATTTTGTTACTGATGTAGAGACTCACTTTTCCCTCTTTTCAATTACTTTGCTTTTCCTGGCACACCTTCCACTTTCTAACTTCAGAAGGATTGATCCAGTATTCTGTATTCTTTTCTTTTCCTTTGCTAGTTAGGATCGCTCTTTCTCTCTCCTCTTCGTGTGCATGCATGCTCTCTCTCTCTCTCTCTTTCTCTCTTTATATACACACTTACAGTCCTGTATATAGCACACATATATAAAGTGTATGTGCTTACATAATGATGTATGTAATAACTCAATATATATAGTATTAAGATATTCTGAAGTTGATCATGATATCCTCTATGTAATTTTTCTTAGAACTTCTGTAACAGATGGTAATCATAGTATTTATTAGATTTACTCTTCTTTACCAATTTGTTTATTAGTGCCTTTTTTATTAAAGCATAATTAACACAGTGTCACGTGAGTTTCAGGTGTACAATACAGTCGTTCAGCAGTTCTATGCATTTCTCAGTGCTCATCCAGAATACTCTTAACCCCCTTATTTATTTCACCATCTCTTATTTCAGTTTCTCAGTGTTCCACGATTCATTGTTTATGCACCACACCCAGCGCTCCGTGCAATCCCTGCCCTCCTGAATACCCACCACCAGGCTCACCCATCCCCTACCCCCTCCCCTCCAAAACCCTCACCCTCTTTAAAAAAAAAAAAAACTATTCAAGTTTATTTCCCTTCTTTCTGATATCTGTCATTTATTAGTTCTTTCACTGAGGGTCTATGAGTAGCAGGAGCTCCTGTTTTTTCCTTAATGTTGAAATATTTTTATCTGCCTTATTTCACATTGGCTCTTGAATAGTAGTTTAACTGAGTATAAAACCGTAGGTTACCACTGTTTTTCCTTCGTATTATGATGATGATATCCTGCCTTGTCATCATCTGTCGCTGCTGGTGAAAGGTCTTCTGTCAATGCCATCATGTCCCCTTTCACCCAGCCAGTGTCTCTGGCACCCCGGGTCTCAGGCTGTCCCTCCACACACGCACATTTGTTGTTCTTCACCTAATAGCCTGGGTGTGATTTTCCATCTGAAAATTCACATTTTGGCAGTTTTCCGGCATTACCACCTTATATATTCCTTCTATCTTTACTTTTTCCTCCTTGAAATCTTACCAGTTGAATATTGTGCTGTTCATTCTGGGTTCCAAGTCTTATACTATTTCCTCAGAGTTTGCATGTCTTTATTTCCCTGCACTGCATTCACTCTGGTGAATCCCTCATGCACACTGAGTGTATAATTTCAGTGATTATTTATATCTAAGATGGCTGTTAGGGTCTTTTGAAAATATGAATTTTTTATAATTCCATATTTTACCTAAGGATTCCATTTTTAATTTTCCTTTATTAGCATAATAAACACATCATATGAAATTGAATAAGTATATTGTATGAATACAGCAGTCATTTCATTCTGTTATGATGGTGTATAAATGAATGAATTCTGCTGTGCGTTCTCTGTGCTGACTCATGGTGGCACGTCTCCTTGGGTTATATGTCATTTAACTGTGAGCTCACTGGCATCAAAGGCTTGGGTCCATGGAAATTCCACATACTCTGAATTATGAAGGTGTTACTGTGATGTGTTTTTCAGTGTCTCTCTGTCAGCTCTCTCTGGGGTTCATCAGTTCAAGTCAAAGTATTTTATTAAATTCGGATCAAGGTCAAGGTCCCTTCACTAAATAGGTCTTGGGAATTTGACTAACATCCTAACGCAGAGCAAGATTGGGGATATCATTTCAGGATGACTCTGCTTCCACTCATCACTCTAGTTAATCGATGTCCCTGAAAATTATCAGACTGCTAGACAGAGTTTTTATGTTTCCTGTTTCCTGGTAGGACAGTGGTTTATGGCTCCTGACTTTATTCAAGAGCTCCGTTCCAATTTCCCATTAAGGAAATGCCTGACAGCACCCCCGCCTTGAGTGGACATTAAATCTCACACTCCAAGGCCTGTGTCAGCCCCTGCTTCCTCCTGGGCTGTTTTGCATCAATACCCCTCACATTCTGCTTGTGAGTACCCTCGGTATACGGAGTATTTTCTCTTCTCATGAGCTCGGCTACCTAAAAATAATAATTTTGTTATACTTTGTGAAACCTTTTTGTCGGGATAATGTTTCTCACTTCCTCACTTCTGTTTAATGTGCTGAACTCGTTTTCTTTTCTTTTTTTTTTAACTATTTATTTATTTGAGAGAGAGACAGACCGAGTGAGAGAGCATATTAGGGGAGGTCAGAGGGGGAAGCAGACTCCCCATTGAGCAGGCAGCCTGATGTGGAACTTGATCCCAGGACTCCAGGATCATGACCTGAGCTGCACACAGTCGCTTAACCAACTAAGCCACCCAGGCACCCTGTTTGTTTTCTTTTGGAGAAACTGCCTCATGTTCTTTGGAAAAAGGAGAAAAATGACTAATAAGTGAATGAATGAGTACATGAATAACTAATAATAGAAGAATGCATGACCTCGAAATGATAATCAAGGGCAAAGGTTTGCCTAAAAGAGGGCCAAATATCATTCCTGTTTGACACAGAATCATAAATCTGGCTCTAATCTCAGAATTTGAATAGTTGTAATTAAATTATTGGTTGACTTCTCTTTTTAGGCTTGTTCTCTTGCTTCTGTCTGCCTTGTACTATATAACTTTATCAGAAATGCGAGCTACCTTCAAAGACCAAAAATGATCAAACCTGAATTGTTTCTTTTTAAAGATTTTATTTATCTTTTTGACAGAGATCACAAGTAGGCAGAGAGGCAGGCAGAGAGGGGGGGGTAGCAGGCTCCCTGCTGAGCAAAAAGCCCGATGCGAGGCTCAATCCCAGGACCCCAAGATCATGACCCGAGCTGAAGGCAGAGGCTTAACCCACTGAGCCGCCCAGGCGCCCCGAGCCCAAATTGTTTTTGCAGTTCTTAGTACCCTTATTCATATTGTCTGCCAAGCTAAGTAAATTAAACCAGGCATGGACAATTGTTACAATAAGAATGATTTTTTTCTAATAAAATTTAGTTAAATGTTATGTGTTTTATTAGCCCAAGTTAAATTAAGATAATGATATTTTACTTAAGCAGAATTAATATTATAATCTTAAATATGTGAGATCTATTATTTCTGCTGAAATTCTTTGATACTTATTCCATTGTTTATTTTAATAATCAATGCCCATTAATTCTTTAATAGTCATTTCAAAAGAGTCACTTTCATTTTGGTTTTATCTCCGAAAAGGAGAAAAAAGTAGAATAAAGTTTAATGGGAGAATCATTCACGTCCATTGAAAGTAGACTTAATTTTCTGAACAGAAATGATGGAAAAATAACAATTATGGAGGCAGTTCTCTTTGGTGGGCAACCAAGCTGGTAGATCCAAATATTGGATACTGAGAAAGTAAGTTACTCCCGGCGAATGGGTATGAATTTTAGGGGAAATAAAAAAAGGAGGCAGGAAGGAAGGAAAGAAAGAGAGAGAAGGAAGGAGGGAGGGAAGAGAAGGAGGGAAAGGAAAGGGAGGAGTAGGAAGGAGATAATTCTCACTGTCCAAGATGAAATGAACCTTACAGTTTTTCTGAGATCAGCAGAACCCTGCTGTGGATTCAGGTCATCAGAAAGTAAGGAAATGCCTCACAAGTAGTAGTTTGAATGTAAGATGGCAGTTTAGTTTTTCCCCATTAATCAAAAGCCAAAGGTTACAGTCTGGCACTCCGATCCTTTGGACCTGGGTACCGCCAGCACACATCCCTGCTTTCAAGAGACTTCGCTCCTCATCCTCCTTCCCTACAACGGCAGCGTCCATGTTCCAAGCAACACGAGGGAGGAACAGACCCAGAAGCAGAGGGCAGAAAGCATTCATAACTGTCTCTCTTGCGGAAACTTCTCAGAAGCTACCTCGTGACACTCGGTTTACAACCCAAGACAGATCGTAGTCACATGCGTGAACCTGGCTCCAAGGGAGGCTGGAAGGAGTAGTCTTTGCTCTGTAGGACAGGATGCTCCTCTGAAAATGCTGTCGTCATGAAAAATGGAATTCATGAAAACCAGTATTCCCTCCAGGAATGAAAACGGATTCGTGTTGCATTTAGCTGTGTATCAGTGGTCTAGTAAGATATGAGGAACCCTAACAAGAAAAATGGTGCTGAGCATGTTTTCACTCATTGAAACAGGTCACAGACCTTCACTTTTATACCTGGGATATATCTGAGCATTTGTTATAGAAATCGAAATTCATAATAGAAGCACATACATGCACCCGGTCACAAGTGGAATCATTCCACAATATTTACTGAGCTGCCGGATACTAAGCATCGCTAGAGATGCAGGGGAAGCACCGGCAAACCCTGAAATGCCCTTTCTCTCACATAACTACATTCTAGTAGGCGGCGCAATGATGATGCGGTAAACAAATACACATCTGATAGTTTAGTGGTGATGATCTTTAAGAAAACATGGGACAGAATGGGACACTCTGGAGCTGTGGAGGCGGCACTTCAGATGAGAGCGATTAGGGAAAGCATCACGAGTCACCTGACATTGAAGCAGAGGCCCAAACGACTTGAGATGGGAACTATGTGGCTCCCTGGCAGAAGAACATTCCAGATGATGGGACCCACGGTATGTCCAAAGAGCCAGGGTGGTGGGAGCAGAGTGAGCCAGGTGAGAGCTGTGGAGGATGGGGTCTGAGGGGCAGCGTGACGGCAGGTGGTGTTGACCCTCCCAGGCGATTGGGAGAACGTGGGGTCCGATGCTAAGTGTGACAGGAAGCTCCAGAAGGTTCTCAGCTGAGGATGTGATCTGGGTATGTTTGGAAGCATTGTCCTTGCTGCTCTGCATGGGGAAGGGGGTTAGAAATAGGAAGACCAGGTAAGGTGGTGGCTGGCACCAGAGTAGCAGAGCAGGTGGGAACTGCGGGGGTAGCTCATGAAGAATGGTGGAGACAGTCTTGCTACTGGACGGGTTACGAGCGATAAGAGAAAGCTGAGTTCTGTGGGGTTTTTAATGTTGGTGTTGGTTTGGGTGTTCGGCCTGAGCAACTGGGAAAATGGTGTTGCCATTTAACAGGAAGGGAGACTCTTAGGGGGAGAGCAGGTGGGGAGGGTCGTGAATCAAGGACTCAGTTCTGGACATCAAAGAGATGTGTGTGCATCCCAGACAGCCAAGTGCTAGACCTTCACAGAGGGAGGGAGTGCATGAGTCCCAGGTTAATGGAGGAACCACAATTTGGGAAACGCAGCATGCAGGTAAAATTTCGATCCATCAGGTGGGATGGGCTCACCTAAGAAATGAGTATAGGAAGAGGAGACTGTGGGTCTTCTGGGGGAAATAATGTGTCTGAAACCTCAAATCTTCAGCCCTTATTGTTGCTGTGGAGTGGAGGCTTTTTGCTCTGCCTAATACAGTTCCTTCTCCCTTTCACCACCTCCCAGGACTTTCCAGTGGCCAGAACGTCCCAAAGTTCCTAAGTCCTGTTATTAGAGAAAGGCTGCTGTGGTCTGTAATGATGATGAATATTTAAATGCCTCTTCTCCTTCTCAGCTTCTGACTTTTTTTTTTTTTATCAAATTCCCTTTCATTTCAAAGTTCTATCACCTGTCACTTAAAAAAAGGGAGATAAAGGGGGCTTTATGGCTGCAAGGTAACTTACAGTTAAGAGAAAAGCCTTCCCTGAGTTCGTACCATCCTCGAGGAACACCACGTAACAGGTGTGAACAGAGTGTTGATGGGAGAATCTGCATCGTCCTTAGGGGAAGGACGTGAGGGCAAGGAGGGAGGAGGGCCATGGAAGTCATCACATTGAACAGAATTCCAGGTAAAGACACCATTATTTACTCACAGAACCAGTTTAGAGTTAATACAGCTTTCAGATATTTGCAAGATAGTGCAGGTGTGTTTCTGCTGGATTTTTCCCGCCTGCAAATGTGCTTTCTCACCCACATCTGACCACCTGTAAGCAATAAATTGACTGCAGAAAAAAAAAACTGAAAGGAGAAAGGACCTTGTCTCAAATCAGCCTTTTCCGTATACTGTAACAAAATACTTGATTTAAGTGCCAAAGTCAAAAACTATCACTATAAAGTTTAATTGTTCTCACCTCATGACAGGGAAGAGTCAAGTTTGCTTTTCAGGGAGTATTATAAATCATTTATGCTTTGCAGAAACAGCTTTGCAGCTAGAATGTTAATTAAAATTTACTCTTCTACACAAACATCTGGGTATGCTTAATGAGCCTGAACATGGTTTTGTTAGAGCAGTCAGGATAAACGGTTATAATTAAGAGCTTTTGGCCAGCCATTACTTTACCTCATGGTGTTTCTTGTCCCCTGGGATGAGTGGTCCATCTGAACAAGAATGCCAGTGAACTATGAACATGAGAACTGGACAGCCATAGGTTTGAGGTGCTCTGGGTCTAAATCTCAGGCTGTGACATAATGTTCTCTATACCAACTAATATCATCTGCAAATACAGATAAGTTTACCTCCTCCTTTCCAATGTGATGTCTTTTATTGCAATTTCTTGCCTAATTTCCCTGACTAGAAACTGCGGTGTGATTTCAACAGAAGTAGTCACAGCACACATATATTTTTGTTCATGATTTTAGGAGGACAGCATTCAGTATTTCATCATCAAACATAATGTGACCTGTAGGTTTTTCATGTATGCCTTTATTAGGATAAAGGAAATTCCCCCTTTTAATCTTAGTTTCTTAAGTGTTTTTATAATAAAACAATGTCAGATTTTATCTAATGCTTCTTCAATAGCTATTGAGATGATCATACAGGTTTCTTTTCCTTTATTAGTGTAGTGTATTATACATTAGTTGGTTTTCAGATATTAAACCAACCTTGCATTTCTCAGATAAATCCCACTTTGTCATATTATATAATCCTTTTTGTATGTGACTAGATTTGGTTTCCTAATAGTTTGTCAGGGTCCTTGTGTCTATATTTATAAGACACATTGGTCTCAGTTTTGTTTTCTTAGGAAATCTTTGTTTGCTGTTGATATGAGGGTGATGCTGGCCTTGTAGAATCAGTTAGAAGCTGGTCCATCCTTTTTATTTTCTGGAAGATGTTAAAAAGCAGTAAAAATTCTTCTTTACATGTTTTGTAGAATTCGCCAGTAAAGCCATTTGGGTGTGAGCTTTTCATTGCAAGTAATTTTTGGTTTGGGTTTTGTTTTAAATACGGATTTAATCTCTTTTATAGGGTTCTCTTTCTTTTCAGAGATTCTATTTCTTCCTGAGCCATGTCTGATAGTCATAACTTACTTTATTTAGCATTTAAATTCAATTTAGTTAACTACAGTGTATTATTAATTTCAGGGGTACAATTTAGTGATTCATCAGTTGCATATAACACCCCATGCTCATTCCATCCAGTGACCTCCTTAATGTTCATCACCCAGTTACCCCTTCCTCCACCTACTTCCCCTCCAGCAATGCTATTTGTTTCTTATAGTTAAGAATTTCTTATAGTTCGCCTCCCTCTCCATTTTTATCTTGTTTTATTTTTTCTTTCCTTCTATGTTCATCTGTTTTGTTTCTTAAATCCCACATATGAGTGAAATCATATGGTATTTGTCTTTCTCTGATTTATTTCACTTAGCATAATATACTCTAGTTCATCCATGTCATTGAAAATGGCAAGATTTCATTCTTTTGACAGCAGAATAATATTCCACTATATATACACACACACACCCCATATCTTCCTTATTCATCCATCAGTCCATGGACACTTGGGCTCTTTCCATAACTCTTTCACACTGTTGGTGAAAATGAAAATGGGTGCAGCCATTCTGGAATACAATATGAAGGTTTATCAAAAAGCTAAATGCAAAATGACCCAGCAATCGAACTACTAGGTACTTACCCAAAGGCACAAAAACACGGATTCAAAGGGACGCATGCACCCCAATGTTTATAAACGCATTATCAGTAGCACAAAGGATGCATTTTAATTTTTTTAAGTTTTTATATATTTATTTGAGAGAGAGAACACAAGGAGGGGGAAGGGGCAGAAGGAGAGGGGAGAAGAAGACTCCCACTGACCAGAGAGCCCGATGCAGGGCTCTATCTTAGGACCCTGAGTTCATGACCTGAGCCAAAGGCAGGCACTTAACCAACTGAGTCACCCAGACACCCCCAAGGGATGCATTTTAAGTACAAAAAGAAGTTGGGATAGAATTAAAAGAATAGAAGACATGTACCATCTAAACAATGTGAGAAAGTTACTATACATAGAGTAATAACAAAGTAGACATAAGGGAAACAAGTATCAACAAAGACATTAAATAATAATGAAAGAGGCAAATCATTAGGAATGAAATGTGCATAATGCCTAAAACAGAGCTATGAAATACAAAAAAGGAAAAAATGTTAAAAATCAAAGTGTTTAATAAATCTACAATAACAATTAGATTTTTAGTATCGCTTTTGCTTGCTTATTGTATAAATAAAGATATAGAAAATATGAACAAGATTATGTACTCCTTGAACCTGGTATTTGTAGAACACTAACCCAGCTGTAAAATACATGTGGTTTTAAATACACATGGAACACAGCCAAAATATATAGTAGGCCATAGAAGCATCTTGACATATTTATAAATATTGCAGTAAATTTGAAAAGATAAAAAAAACTTACAGTGTGATGTCTAACCACACCAAAATCAAAATAGAAATGAAGAAGAGCAGAATATCTAAAGTATCCCCAAATATTTCAGCATTAATCTATATGCTTTTGAATAACCTATGAGTCAAATAAAAAAATCACAAGAAAAATTAGAAAATATTTTTAATATCAAAATGTAACCTACTCAGAAATGTGGGGTATAGCTTGAAACAGTAGTTTAGAGAGAAATTTGTAGCTTTAAAATGCTTATATTAGGAAAGAAGAAAGGGTTAAAATTTGTTGTTGAAGTTTTGATTTAGGAAACCAGAAAAAGATGAGCAAATCAAATAGAAGGGAATAAATACTAAAGAAAGAAGAAATCCATAAAATAGAAAATAACCAATACAGAAAATTAATTAAAAATTCCTAAACAACTAGCAAGACTGATCAAGAAAGAGAAATAATCACAGAATCACAGAGCACCCAAACTAATGACAGAAGGAATAAAAAGGGATTCACTACAGATCCTACAGACATTAATGGAATAAATAAGGAATATTAAAAATTACTCAAGACCAAAAAGATCTATAATTTGCCTAAAATGGGAAAATTCTTAACTCTACCAAAACTGACACATAATGGGATAGAAAATTTTAATGGGTATATATCCATTAAATTTATTAAATTTATTAAATTTTGTCTTTGAAAACTTCTTTCAAAGAAAACTTCCCACCATGGTGATTTATTGTGAATTCTACTGAACACTTTAAGAAAATATTGCCAAGTTTCATAATTGTGAGTCTCTATCATGGAAAGAGACTCAAGGATTGAGGCTAAAACCTAAGGCCAACTCTGTACTAGTACAGGAGATCTTGCAAAAATTAAAATACAAGAAAGGTAAAAAATAAGGATGGAAAACAGCTGTTCTGGGAAACAACTTACAGGAAAAGGAAATCTGCAGGAATAAAAATTTCTGATGACATGGAATCAAGCGGAAGGCATTCAGCACAAGAAAAAGAAAGACTTGTACAATGGTAGAGTCACCAAGAGGACTTAACAATCATAAACCTTCACACACTCCAGCATCTCTTTGAAATAAAGAGAAGCCATTAGAATGTTCAGATATATTGACAAACACACAATCCTAGCCCGAAATATTAATACATTCTAAAGTTGACAGACCAAATTGAACCATTAAGTCAGCCCACTGGGAATCTGACTAACTCATCCGGCTCTGACAATAGACATATTTAGGGAATGTGCTTTGTTTCCAGCAAAAAGAAATACCTAATATTTTTAGAAATCTGTAAGATACAATAGAAGTAAATCATGTTCATCACACCCTAGGAGAAAAATAAATTGTTAAAGTAAAAATAATAGAGACCACAATCTCTTGTCAAATCTAATAAAATTAGAAGTAACAGGAACAGATCAAAAGTCATCTCCTTGTGGAATCTATAAATTAGACTTCTGAATAACTGTTGTATTAAAAGGAAATGGAAGTCGAAATTAGGCTTTTTAGAAAATAGGCTTTTTAGAGAAGAAAAACAATGAGTAACTACAAATCAAAAGCTGTAGGATTTGGCTAAAGCAGTAGTTACAGAAATATTTATTTCCTTAAGTGCATTTATTAGAAAATATAAAAGATTGGCAATAAATAACAATCAAGAAAAAACTTCAAAAGTCTGATCTAGAGAGAAAAGGAAAAAAGACATTAAGGTCAAGAAAACAATGCTTCAAAAATGGAGACTTTTAAAATTAAAAGAATATTATGTAGAATATTTTACATTTGAAAATCGAAATCTAAATTTTCCAGGAAAATTATCAAAATTGACTTAAGAAATAGAGCCAATAATCAAGACAGAAATGTGACACGTCTGCTCCAAAAAAAACAAATCTGGGTCAGCAATACAACCAAATGGGCATAAATCCTGAACACAACACTTAATAGAGGTATGACTTCAGGCAAGTTTTTCAACTTCTCTGGTCCTCAGTTTCTCCTTGGTAAAATGAGGTAGTGATAGTAAATGTTATCCATGATTATTGTGAGTATTAAGTGAATTCTACATATAAAGCCTTTAGAATAGTGCTTGGCACAGAGTAATCTATTTTCATATCACCACCGTCTCTACCACCATCACCATCATAACCATAATGGTCATTTCACCATCACCATCATCATCATCAAGATCATCACCATCACCATCACACCATCAGTGTCATCACCATCACCATCACCACCATCATTGTCACTATCACCATCACCATCATCATCATCAAGATCACCATCACCATCACACCATCACCATCACCACCATCATTGTCACCATCACCATCATTGTTGCCATCACCACCACCACCCTCACCGTTATCATCAAGATCATCACCATCACCATGACCACCATCACTCTCATCAGATGGTTTTACAGTTGATATTTACCAAACCTTCTAGAAGAGACCACTTATGTGTTATTTAAACAGTTTCGGACCTAAGAAAAAAATATAATGTTTCTAAACTCAACCTGGTGAAGCCGATATTACCTTGATACCAGAAAGGACCAGGCAGCACAGAATGAGAGAAAGCCCATCAGAGCTGTCCGTAAATTGAAAGCACTGGAATTCACTCTAGCAGATAACTCAGTGCCCAGTGCACCACTGAGTCAGGCTCAGTTTTGGGTTTGAAGCCAAGCTTTTGTTGACCTTAAGTGATGCATAAATCATAGCATAATAGAGGAGGTATTTGAGGGTGTGAGCACAGTGGAACCTTCCCATCATGATGGCCACAGGCACTGGTATCTGTTTTGTTTCCCCTGTTGTGGACTCACAGCTGTGCATGCATGTTGCTGAGTTCCATCTGAACCTTCCATGCGTCAATACTCAGTGTCGCTGCTCTGTTCTCTGTGCCAATTCTCCTGTCTCCTCAGTGTCTGTGACCAACCTCATGGGTAGAAGGTTCTACTGCAGTCTGAGACACCACCTGACCTCTCCTTGAATGTCTCATTTGAATTTCATCTTTTTTTAAAATTCTTTTAACTTCAGCACTCAGGATGGCAACTTTTATTCCTTTTTAAAAAATTTTTTCAGTGTTCCAGAATTCATTGTTTATGTACCGCACCCAGTGCTCCGTGCAATACCTGCCCTTCATAATACCCACCACCAGCCTCACTCAACCTCCCACCCCCTGTCCCTCCAAAACCCTCAGATTGTTTTTCAGAGTCCATAGTCTCTCATGGTTTGCCTCCCCCTCCAATTTCCCCCAACTCCCTTCTCCTCTCCATCTCCCCATGTCCTCCATGTTATTTCTTATGCTCCACAAATAAGCAAAATCATATGATAATTGATTCTCTCTGCCTGACTTATTTCACTCAGTATAATCTCTTCCAGTCCTGTTCATGTTGATACAAAAGTTGGGTATTCTTCCTTTCTGATGGAGGCATAATACTCCGTAGCATATATGGACCACGTCTTCCTTATCCATTTGTCCGTTGAAGGGCATCTTGGTTCTTTCCACAGTTTGGTGACTGTGGCCATTGTTGCTGTGAGCATTGGGGTACAGATGGCCCTTCTTTTCACTACATCTGTATCTTTGGGGTAAATACCCGGTAGTGCAATTGCAGGGTCATAGGGTAGCTCTATTTTTAATTTCTTGAGGAATCTCCACACTGTTCTCCAAAGTGGCTGCACCAACTTGCCTTCCCACCAACAGTGTAAGAGGGTTCCCCTTTCCCCACATCCTCTCCAACACACGTTATTTACTGTCTTGTTAATTTTGGCCATTCTAACTGGTGTAAGGTGATATCTCAATGTGGTTTTAATTTGAATCTCCCTGATAGCTAGTGATGATGAACATTTTTTCATGTGTCTGTTAGCCATTTGTATGCCTTCATTGGAGAAGTGTCTGTTCATGTCTTCTGCCCATTTTTTGACATGATTATCTGTTTTGTGTGTGTTGAGTTTGAGGCATTTTTTATAGATCTGGATATCAGCCCTTTGTACTGTCATTTGCGAATATCTTCTCCATTCTGTTGGTTGCCTCTTTGTTTTGTTGACTGCTTCCTTTGCTGTGCAGAAGCTTTTGATCTTGATGAAGTCCCAATAATTCATTTTCGCTTTTGTTTCCTTTGCCTTTGGAGACATATCTTGAAAGAAGTTGCCGATGCCAAAGAGGCTACTGCCTGTGTTCTCCTCTAGGATTCTGATGGATTCCTGTCTCATGTTGAGGTCTTTTATCCATTTTGAGTTTATCTTTGTGTATGGTGTAAGAGAATGGTTGAGTTTCATTCTTCTACAGATAGCTGTCCAATTTTCCCAGCACCGTTTATTGAAGAGACTTTTTTCCACTGTATATTTTTTCCTGCTTTGTCGAAGATTATTTGACCATAGAGCTGAGGGTCCATATCTGGGCTCTCTACTCTGTTCCACTGGTCTATGTGACTGTTTTTATGCCAGTACCATGCTGTCTTGGTGATCACAGCTTTGTAGTAAAGCTCGAAATCAGGCAACGTGATGCCGCCAGTTTTGTTTTTCTTTTCAACATTTCCTTAACAATTCGGGGTCTCTTCTGATTCCATGCAAATTTTAGGATTGTTTGCTCTAGCTCTTTGAAAAATGCCCGTGGAATTTTGATCAGAATGGCATTGAAAGTATAGATTGCTCTAGGCAGTATAAACATTTTAACAATGTTTATTCTTCTGATCCATGAGCATGGAATGCTCTTCCATCTTTTTGTGTCTTTTTCAATCTCTTTCATGAGTGTTCTGTAGTTCCTCGAGTACAGATCCTTTACCTCTTTGGTTAGGTTTATTCCCAGGTATCTTATGGAGAATCAACAACAAATTAAGCCAGCTCCACACATAAGGAGGGAAATAATCAAGATCAGAGCAAAGGTCAATGAGATAGAAACTAGAGATACAGTAGAATGCATCAATGGAACTAGAAGCTGGTTTTTTGAAAGAATCAATAAGATTGATAAACCATTGGCCAAACTAATCCGAAAGAAAAGAGAGAAGACCCAAATTAATAAAATTATGACGGAAAAGGGAGAGTTCATGACTAACATCAAGGAAATAGAAACAATCATCAGAAATTATTATCAACAGTTATATGCCAATATGTTAAACTACCTAGATGAAATGGATGCATTCCTGGAAAACTATAAACTTCCAAAACTGAATCAGGAAGAAATTGACAACCTGAATAGACCAATATCTAGTAACGAGATTGAAGCAGTGATCAAAAACCTCCCAAAAAACAAGAGCCCAGGACCTGACAGATTCCCTGGGAATTATACCAAACTTTCAAAGAAGAAATAATACCTGTTCTCCTGAAGCTGTTTCAAAAAATTGAAGCAGAAGGAAAACTTCAAGACTCTTTTTATGAAGCCAGCATTACTCTAATCCCCAAACCAGGCAAAGATCCCACCAAAAAGGAGAATTTCAGATCAATATCCCTGATGAATATGGATGCTAAGATTCTCAACAAGATCCTAGCTTATAGGATCCAACAGTACATTAAAAAGATTATCCGCCATGACCAGGTGGGATTTATGCCTGGGTTGCAAATGGTTCACCATTTGAAAATCAATCAGTGTGATAGAACAAATCAATAAGAGAAGAGAGAAGAACCACATGGTCCTCTCAGTTGATGCAGAAATCCAGCATCTGTTCCTGATTAAAACGCTTCAAAGTATAGGGATAGAGGGAACATTCCTCAACTTCATAAAATCTATCTATGAAAAACGCACAGTGAATATAATCTTCAATGGGGAAAAGCTGACAGCCTTCCTGTTGAGATCAGGAACACGACCAGGATGTCCACTCTTGACACTGTTGTTTAGCATAGTACTAGAAGTCCTAGCAACAGCAATCAGAAACAAAGAGAAATAAAAGGTATTCAAATTGGCAATGAAGAAGTCAAACTCCCTCTTCGCAGATGACATGATACTTTATATGGAAAACCCAAAAGACTCCACCCCTGAACTACTAGAACTCATACAGCAATTCAGTAATGTGGTAGGATGAAAAATTGATGTGCAGAAATCAGTTGTTTTCTTATACACTAACAATGAAAATACAGAAAGGGAAATTAGAGAATCGGTTCCATTTACTATAGCACCAAGAACCATAAGATGAATTTCATCTTTGATTATTCATTGTGGTCCAGCTCTTTTAATACCCCTGAATACTATCTTTGGAGTAAATGAGGATTTAAGAGGCTTTGAACTTTTTAATGATTTAAAAGGTGTTTCTTGGTGCCTTGGTGGCTCAGTCGGTTAGGCCTCTGGCTCTTGATTTTGGTTCAGGTTATGATCTCAGGGACGTGAGACTGAGCCCTGCATTGGTCTCAGCGCTCAGTGGGGAGTCTGCCCGAGATTCTCTCTCTCACTCTGTCTCTCAGAAATGAATAAATAAATCTCTAAAAAACTGAAAATAAAAAATAAAGGATGTCTCAGAGAGGCATGCACTTCTTTTAATGCTTTTTATCTACCCACAACCTGTCGGTGGCAGAATTGTAACTCAGCATTTCACGTGCTCATAGGAAGAAGCTTGCATTTTCATCAGCTTGGGCAAGAATGTGAAGGCCGTGGTCCCTGAAGTCTTTGGGGAACCTCAGTAAACATTTAGCTGTGTGATTGCTTAAGGAGGTGGAATCTGCTGGGTTGTCTTGGGGAGGGCAAAGACTCAGTGTTTCCTGAGTAAGCAGGGGTAAGGATGGGCCAGGAGGCCCTTCGGGGCATCCGACAAGGCTGCTCCCCAGGGGAAGATCTTGGCCGGGCCCAGGCATCAAAGCGCTGTTGCGGTGAGAGAGTCCAAAAAAGATGGTTTTTTGCTTTCACAAGGACCTGGTGCTTCTAGGGCAATTTTGATGAATCAGCAAGGTGACAGACACAGTTGCAACACACTTTTCTCTGGATGTGTTTTTGGTTTTAGCTCCAGTTTCATTCCTCAAAAGCTGAGTGGGGAATGAAGTCCTCATTACCCAAAGTCCTAATGAAGCCCAGGATGTTCCTGGTGGCTTTCCAGAATAACGGAAACTACCCCCACACTAACCTGTTCCTTTTTGCTTCCCTGGTAGAACGTCCGTCCTGGGGATCTCCTTTGGAGCTGCATTTCTCGTGCTCGCCTTCACCCTCTTCATCTGCTTTGCAGGACAGCTTTTGGTAGGTACTTCAAATACGGAACTTCTGAAAACTGTGCTCGTTGGATGAAAACTCATTTCTTGCTTGAAACAGGGGAGCTTGGTGATTTACCGTTTCAGGAGCTCACAGATCCCCTTAAATGGCCTGCATGCTTCACATCAGCGGCCCAGAATGTCAACTCACGCAGCTTGGGCACCGCCGAGACACTAACTTGAGGATTATTTGAAGTGTTGGCTGTCACATTGTAAAACTATATTCATGTTTATTTTTTTCTGTCACCACTTTGTGTCCTCTCTGACTTTTCAGAGTTTTATAGCAGTAAGCACTAGTATAATAGGAGGATTTTTGTGTATGGGGAATTAAAATTTAAACCAAATATGTGTTTTATATCCATTTTCAAGATACAAAAATTTGGAACATATGAAAATGTAAATATATAAAAACGTAAAAATAGGTTTGTTAGTGTTTTCATTTAAAGCAATCATTGCAAGCTGTTATGGTTCAAGTGCTAGTTCAGGATGTAAGAATCAAAAATCTAAGTATTCCTGAGGCCAAAGCAAGTGGCTCCATGAGAACATCATAAGAAAGCCAACAATGAGACAGAAGTCCAAAAAGACAGTGCTTTCTCTTGTGTGGAAACAAGAGAGACCAGGCTGAGCGAGGTCCCAAGCATCAGATACATTCTAGTCTGATGTGTAGAAATCTTTTAGCCAAAATGTGTTAAGATTTCAGAATATGTCTCTGCCTCTCAACAATGGACACTGTATACAGTCTCTGCCTCGTACCTTTGCAAACCAATGCAGGGGTTGTTTGCTAGATTATAGTTTAGATGTTTCAAATCAGATTGGAAACTCCTCCCAAAGTGGCACCATGGTTTCCGATTTCCAGGAATGCACAGGTGGCATCTTAAGCTTCTTTAAATCCCTGAAAACTATAGATTGTAGATATTGCCCCATGGGAATCTTTGTCAAGTTTCTAAAATGCTTAACTACAAAGAAGTCTGGTTCTCCAGGTTCACATTTTCCTTACGTGGAAAAGCACATAGGCTTTTCTCAGAAGGTGAGTGAGGAACCAAGTCCTCATTACCTTAAGTCCTAATGAAGGCCATGGTGTTCCTGGTGGCTTTCCAGAATAATGGAAACTACCCCCACACTAACCTGTTCCTTTTTGCTTTCCCCCGTCATTTCCTCCCCGCTCTGCTTCCTGGCCCCCAGAAGGCTTCTGCAGTCCATCTCTCAGGTTTCAGACAAGAACTATCCTTCATGGTCCCACTGGAAATCCAAGCCTCATTCTGCTTACAGCGGCTTCTGTCATTGTGCCTAAATGGCCCCATTTCTCCTTTGCTGTTCCAAGGAGCCCAGTCTTCAGGGTCCGGGGAACATAGTGTGTTTTTAAGGTTTCAAGCTGAGTTTTTCTTTCCACTAAATTGCTATCAAAAAGAAACAGAGAAGTGGGGAGGAGGGGTGCAGGGCTGGAACAAGGATCTCCAGGGCAACTTTGTTGCTTTGAGAGAATGCTTCTGTTCTTACGTAATGTCTCTCGTCTCAGCCTGGCTGTAATCCAGCCAACCTCGCACCACTGCTGTCTCTCCCGGGCCCACCCTCTGGTGCTTCGGGGCCATCAGGATCCCACACCCACAGTGCCTGGTTCCTCCTCCTCCCAGGGGCTTCCTAAGACCCTGATACCCACACACCAGATGCTAGGGAGTCTGTAACTCTGTGTTACCTTCTGGGAAAATTTCAGTGCTGGGAGTGAACGGGTGCCTGCCTCCTCCTCGAAAGAAGGCTAGGTTTGGCAGAAGTGGTCTGGAAGCCTAGGCCTGAGGACCTGTGTTCCTGACCTTGAATTAGCAAGATTAACGAATGAGTCTCTCCACACTCCCACCACCGACTGGCTGTAATCCCTGGTCAAGAGGAAATCCTGGCAAAAGTCAAGGAATTCTTCTCATTCTCATAAGAGGTTCTTTGTACTATTTAAAGAATTCTATAAGGACTTTTTTATAACTGCCAACATCAAAGAAATTAAGGCACAACCAATGTCAAAAGGCTTTCGGTGTGCTTTCTCTAGTCTATCTTCCAAATTCAATCAAAAGTGCCATGGGTCACCGATAGTCTTAGTGATCACGGAGAACTACCATGACATCCTAACTGCTCATCCCCTAGCCTCCTGAAAACCTGCCAAATGTAGGAAGTGTTCCTATGATTTCATTTATTTTTGGATTAAATGCTGAGTTTCTGAAAGTGTATTTAATATCCCAGAAATATTAATACCCTTCATATCCTCCCATTAACATATGTTAGCTTAAATGCCAGAGGCAACATTCATGCTAATATTCAAGTAAAATCCTTCGATAAAGGAGGTCAAGAGAAGGTAAGCCTGATGGAGAATTTTCCTCCAAGAGCTTTACCTTTGTCCCCCTGGGGACCTGCCTGCCATTGGCTTGTCATTATTGTACAGCTGGGTTTGATTTAAAAGAGAGAGAGAGACCCACATTACAATGGGCAAAAAATAAGAGTGATCATGAAGTGCAGGGTTGTTTTGTTTTTTGTTTTTTTGTTAGAAAAATCAGACAGATAGTTGTTCGGTGTGAGAAAAAAGTCAGGAAATGTATTTGTTACCACATTTCCTGTGATGAGAAGCCTGGAGCACGCATGCCTTTATGCCTTTATCTGCTTCCCCCTGCCCCCCTCCCCCGCTCCACTCCCCCTCCTTCCCTGCCCTAGCAGCTCCCTGGAAGCTCCCCCTGCCCATGTTGCTCACTTCAGCCTATGGGCGCAACCGCCTTCCTTCTAGACGCTTTCTCAGAAACCCACCAGCCCCTGCAATGGGCCCTCCCTCCAGCACCGTGGGGCTTAGGATCGGTGCCGTATAATTCAGCACGTGATTATGTAACAAGGTAATTGACTCCCCCTCTTTTTTTTTTTTTTTTTTTTTTTTTTTTTGGTTCAGTGTAACTGTTGTTTCCCCATACATGGAGTGTGTTTTCGGAGACAAGAATTGTTCCCTGCGCTGGCTTTCTGTCCCCCAGTGAAGCCAGCAAAATGCTGCCCACAGAAGTGTTTCATAAGCATGCACTGAGGAAACACTGCTGCCTCGCGTCCTCTCATGAGATCCCCTCCACCGAGTCCACTCATCCGCTCCGCACACCCCTTCCCCTGCTCCCCAACACTACCCATATATCCCCAATACCACCCCTGCCTCCCCAACACCAGGCCCGCCTCCCCAACACCACCCCTGCCTCCCCAACACCAGGCCCGCCTCCCCAATGCCACCCCTGCTCTCACACACCACCCCTGCCCCCCAGCACCACCCCTGAGGCAGTTAGGTGACCCTGGTGGCACAGGAATCCTCTTCAGATGCCCCGGCGTGGGCCCAGGCGCTGAGGGCGGACGGACACGCACAGCGCTGGTGAGCAGGTGACCCCCGTCGCACCACGATGACACACCATCTCACACATGCACTATTCCTTGACTCCAGTCGGCTTCGACTTGTGCCCTCGGTTGGAACTAGTCTCCTGGCCTTGCCCAGCCAACCGGGCAGAGCCCCCCCGTGGTCACCACCCACGTCGCTTCGCTTGGGCCTGCCGGTGGCGCTTCCCTTTTGTATTCTCGCCTGGGATCTTTTCAAGAGCAAGCGTGCTCGCGAGGTCGCTGCGGCCCCGTTTTGTTCATTGTAGCACTGCAGACACTTGACATACAAGATAAATACTCCACCTCGGGACACTAGAGGGAACGTTGGGGGGCACCCGCGGCAGCCTGCCGGCACGTCTGGCCCTCATCCTCCCGCCGGACTGACTTCGGCCGAGCGCGTGGCTCTGAGTTCAGCCCCGGTCGCCAATCCCTGCTGCCAAGGCTGCCAGCATCCCGGCCCTTCCCCGTCCTCCCGTGCCAGGTGTCTACAGGCGCTGTGGCATCAGCCCCTTCCTGAGGTTAGCATTTCTGAATGGCAAACCTTGAGAGCAGACAGGACACCCAGACATGGCCTTATCCCGCCCCGCATTTTGTGGACGAGAGGTGCCCAGCTCTGGAGGCACTACCTGCTTCAGCAGTTTCCACTTGCAGTCACGGAGGGGGAATGTTTTGGAAGGCGTCAGACTGTGTGTGGAGAGAGTCACCAGCAGGTGAGCACCCAGCGCTAGGATGTCCACGTTCATGGGCATGGGCATGCGTGGCACGGAGGATGCCTTGCAGTGATGGCCAAGCCATCCGCTGGTCAAAATCACGTTGGAAAGTCAAGACACCTCACAGAGACTCTCATTCAGACTTCCCTCTGGTCTAGTTTCCTGACACACATTATTCAGCTGTTGGCCCAGTTTATTTTAAAACTGGATTCTGGGGAAAGTACAGCTTCATCTTAAAAGACTTTTGGTGAGATGGGGGAAATTTTTAATTTATGAGTGAATTTAGACACTAAATTATTCTAGTAAGAAAGTCCCTCTCATAATAATACTTTGAAAAATGTTTTCACATATAAGAGAATCCTACAAATAAGAAAATCTATTATTTTACTTGATAATCAAAACAATTCAGTTTAGCAAAGTAGAAACTAAAACGTGAAATAAGAGATTCACGTTTACATTGTCAGTAAAGTCAGCAATGAAAGTAGTAATACTTGTCATCATACTACTAGGAATAAGTACGTGATTACAGCCAGATTTAACACTAAATGACCGGAATAGATGTACATCTTAGCAACAAATACAAGAGAGTGACTCTAACCAAAAATAACACCAAGAAAGCCACCCCCCAAAGCGTGTTTTAGAACAAGGATGCCAGACACAGTACATGAAAATGCTGACACACGTCAGAAGAGATTTTTCTCTCAATGTGGTCGTCTTGGGCTTTGGGTCGCAGAGATTCTGTGCCCGCCCATCGACCCTGTTCCCGGCAGAGATTAAAGCACAAACATCAAGTCTGTCCTGTGGAAGGAAAGTAGGTCACACACTGGCTGATAGAAAAGCTTTCTATCCCACAGCAGTGTTTTTCCCTTGAAGTCTATTTTCTCCAGTGCCAATATAATTCTGCCAGCTTTCTTTTGTACTTTCCCACTGTCCTCTCCTTCCTTCTTTTTATTCAGCTTTTCCTTGTCAGTATGTGGGTTTTAGGTGTGTGTCTGGTAAACAACATCTAGTTGCATGTTATTTCCTCTGATCTAGCAGTCTCTCTCTTTTACCTGACAAGTATAACACATTTACATGTATTATAATGACTACTAGACTTACTTCACTTTTTCTTTAATTCATCATGTATCTTCTTTGCTGTTACTTTTTTTTTCTTCCTCTCCAGTATTGTCTTAGACCCATGCAATTTATCTGTTCTCCCTTATTCCCTCTAGTGACTATTTTCTTTTTACTCATTAACTTCAAATGTGTAATGTACCCACGACCAGTGGAGCTCAATGATATCTCCACCTTGTAGATGAAGAATACCGTCCTCTAAATCTGATCATTCTGTCTTCCATTTCATTCTCGAATATGGAAGATGGAATAAGATGATCAGATTCTTGAAATCAGAAACTCTGGATTTATGCTGAAGAAGGGAAGGTAAGAGCTGAATCAGTAAGCTGTACAAGAGCCCAGAAAGGTGAAGAGTATCGGATACATTTTTCTAAATTTAAACTGTTCTTGTTATTCTCTGTTGCCATCATTCTTAGTGCATGTCAGTGTCTCAGCTTTCTTCCTTCTCCCAGGACTCAGTCTCCATAGTCCCAAAAGATAATCCTTTCAGTGAGACCCAGTGCATAATGTACTCATCTTTTGTATTTAAACAATGGTCTGGGGTTTTTTTATTGAGTAATTGTGTGTGATAATTTTTCTAATATTGTGAAAACATGAGTCCATATTTTCCAAGGAGAGATCTAGAGGCTAATTGATGTTTCTTGGCTGGCAATATGCCTTCTCTCTGGTGGTTTTGTAGATTTTCTCCTTGTCAGTTATGGGCCATAGATTCCTTGTGCTGAGGTAGAAGTTTGCTTTCATTTTCCTGTCTGGGAGTCAGGATGTCCCATCAGTCACGGAGCTCATGCTTTTCTCCAGGTCCACTAAGCAGCTGGTCTGTAGTTCCTTGTATTTTGTTTCTTTCCTGGTCCTTCTCTTCTCTTTTCCTCAAACTTTCATTACAAGTGTCTGGAATCTTCATTATGCCTTCTGTGCCTCAAGATTCCTTTTATGTTTTTCATCCCTTTCTGTTCTATGGGCTATTTCCTCAGAGCTATCCTACCCTTCCCAGCACAGCTACTGAGTTTTTCAATATGTACATTTTCATCTCTTGAGAGTCTTTGTGAATCTTTTTAAAAATGCATCTGTTATTTTCTCGTAAGGGCTCATTCATTATGTGCTCTACTCCGTCCTTGACTACTTCAATATAATTTGCAGGCTGTTGGAGATGGATGATATGTGAAGTCCTGTGGTGCTAATTCTACTTTCTGTTGTGTCTGTTGATTCTTCCTCTTATGGCCCATAGTCCTATGTGGTTTTAATTTCTTTTTTATTTTGAGGTCATGTTTGGTGGGACTTATCCTCCAACCACTAGCAGGAACTCGAAGGGCTTTTTCTGGTCTTTGACCCAGTGAATAACCCCTCAACTTGAGGTTCCCATTATGAAGTATATAATGTGATTTCAAACTCCTCACCATATTTAGAGTTAGAATTTATCTAAGTTTATTAGAAGTTTAAGACTAGTTTACATAGAGGGAGCAGTATTCTGAGGCCTCTGGGATTTGTTTGTTTGTTTTGTTTTTGTTGAAGTATAATTAACATGCAGTGTTATGTTAGTTTTAGGTGTGCTATATAATGATTCAACAGCTCTGTACATTACTCAGTGCTCATATGATCCAGTAATTCCACTATTGAGTACTTCCCCAAAGTAAATGAAAACACTAATTTGAAAAAATATATCCACCCCTCGAGCTTCTGCTCTTATTCAGGGTTCTTGGTCTCAGCTGTTCGCCCTTTGCAAGCCCAAGACAACATCTTCTTTCCTGTGGGCATCAGAAGCCCACCCTTTAGGTGTTACAGCTTGTGTCCAGTTCTAGAACACTCCTAGGCCAACCCCACAGTCTCAGTCCCTCTAGCAGTGAACTCCTTCTTTGTTTCTGACTGCTAGAAATTTCTCTTTGAAGAATAAGTGGCTGATACACATGAAGATAAGATTGTTGAGTGCAAGATAAGATAACATACTGAGCATACCTCTGTTGAGTCCCTGCTCTTTGCTGCACGCTGTGCCACTTGGGGAGTATGAAGAGGGGTGTGATATGGTCACCATCGTCAGCCAGCTCTCCGTGTTCCCAGAGACAAGTGCATCATCGAAGATAACACAATGTGGACAGGCTGTGAGTGCCACACAGTGGATGGACAGCTGAGGAATGTGGTTCACTCATGGCTTATGAAAGAAATACGTTGATTGGTAAAATAGGAGTGACTGACATCAAGAAGCCTTTCTGTAGGAAAAGCGAGTACAATTAAAGAAGCGAAGTACACATGGCAGTCTCTGTGGCACTAAATGTTACAAGTAATTATGCTACAGCTGCTTGCTGCCATTCAAAAAGACAGTCCTTGAGGACTTAAAATGCCAAAGTAGGTTTTCCTTCAGGCAAATACACAAAAAATGCATGCTTATATGAAAAAGTCACCATTTTTTCAGGCAAGATTTTAAGGTGAATTTTGTTTTTCTAATAATAAAGATGTGTTACTTCCCGTTATATTTATAGCTTTTTGAAATGTTTTTCAAATAGCAACATCTTAATAGCAACATCTATTTCTTTTCGGGCAATTGATTTTATTTTTTAAAAGGACACCAGGGCTCCTGGTGGCTCAGTCAGTTGTTATGTGTCCAACTCTTGATTTCCGCTCAAGTCATGATCTTAGGGTTGTGAGATGAAGCCCCACGTGTGGATTCACACTGTGTGTGGAACCTGCTTGAGATTCTCTCTCTCTACCCCGTTCTCCTGCCCCCCACCCACATGCACATGCAAACGTGTGCTCTCTCTCTGTCTAAAAATAAAAATAAGAAATAAGAAAAGTAAAAGGATCCTAATGAAATTGCCAATGCAATCCATGCTATAAAGATCATGTTAAATTAGGAAGAATTTTAGAATGCGGGATTACCCATTGTTTCCAGTGCAAGAGGCTCAAAGTGGGGTGGGGGGTATGGGGTAAGGGGTAGAAAGGATGAAGGGGGAGGAAATGTTTTTTTTCCTGTTGTTTTTCCTCTAATCCAAACATAGTCTATGAACATTTCATTTTTCTGAGGAGAATCTTCTGCCTGTACTGAATGAAGAACATTGACTTCCATCCACACCCTTGTTAGCCAGCTGCCCTGATCTCTGTCCCCAGCACCAAACCCAGGGTAGCGTTTCCATATAAATTTATATTATTTCTCCTTTTCCTTCTGCCACTGCAGTTAGTCCCAGTTCCGCATCTGTCAGTGGATGCAGGGGGCATTAACAGCCAACCGGGATTCTGGAAGGCCCACAGTCAGCTCCCTGTGATTGGGAGGCCACGTGCATAAGGCGAGACCCCCTGGTGGTCAAGAAAGGCAGGACAGGATGCAGATTTGACTGGAGTGATGCCAGTCGCTAAACCAAAGATCACATGGAGGAACGAACCTGGGCTCTCGTTTTCATCTGAAAAGCACCTTCTGAATAAATGCCCAAATATTCTGGGAGATGGTACCATTATGATGTTTCACTGGGATGATGCAAATTTTGGTAAACTTATTTTTCCAGCAGAGATTTTACTCGAATGCTTAACCCAAAGTAGAATAAACTAAGCTAAATTACAACATCAGGATCCAGGCAGAGTTTTTTGCTCAGAGCTGCAGTAGAATCAATGGTCTCCTCTTCCTTCCGACGTCTCTTCTCTCCTCTGCTTCCGCAAACATCTTTACCTCCTCCTCCTCTCTCTGTATTGCGGTTCATGGCCCGTGTCCCTGTCACCGGCTATTTCCTTGTCCTGTGGCCAGCAGTGCTCAGTCTCACATTTGGAACAATTCTCTTCTTGGCCTCTAGTTGGTGAGAGGAATGGAGAGAGAAGGCAGTCTGCCTGGAGGAAACACTGTAGTGAAAAAGAGGGAAGATGAGGGGTTTTTGTTCATATTGATAGGAAGCGAGGAGATTTTTAGTCCCAAAAATGTCTCTGAGAAGTATTATGTTTTCTTCATAAATGGAACAAGAGCTAAGGCTTTTAAGTCCCAACCCAGTGCCTGACATGGCTCATTTAATCTCTTACAAGACCAAGGAGCAGAGTATTATTGCCCCATTTTAGAGATAGGGAAGCTGAGACCATGGAGGATAGTTAACCTGCAGAAAGTCGCTCAACTGTGGATTTTTGATCCTGGGCCCCTGGGCTGGTTCTTACTGTCCTAACCACCTGTCATCCTTTGTTGTAGGAGCTCACGTAAGGGCACTGGGGTGGCTCAGTCAGTTAAGCATCATGATTCTTGATTTCCCTTCAGGTCATGATCTCAGGGTGCTGGGATCAAGTCCCTCATCGGACTCCACACTCAGCAGGGAGTCTGCTTGAACTTCTCTCTCTCTCCCTTTGCCTCTGCCCCTCTCCGCCTCAAGCTAACTCTACATAAAAAAATTAATTAGTAAGATTGCTAAAAAAAGAATCTCATTTAATCGCATCGTATCAGCATGGGACATCCTGTGATGCTTCCGTTTTTGAGACTAAAGCAAACATGTTTTTGAGAATCAAACAGAAAGATGTAAAAGAGGGAGCAAAATAAAGGGGCTGTTGTTTGCTGGGGAGGATTTGCTGCTTGGGGGTTATGGATGTTACACCTGTTTTACCATCATATTAACTTAGTACAAGTCAGAAAGTTAGAGGATGTTGGCCTTCTCTTAAAATTTTTGAAATCGTCGCCTCTTTTTGGTGTTTTCAGGACACGTACCCATCCAGCCACAGCGCCTTTCCATGAAGGTGAAAATGTAGATCCCTAGAGAAGTCTTACGGACCCGCTTGCCCTGTCAGGGGACCTCTGGGACTGTGCACAGTAGCGCTGGGCCCAGGTCGCCTGTCACCCACCCCTCAGGACTCTCCCCACCTCTATTCCCCCACCACCTGGATGGAGGTCCAGATCATGGTGGCCCCTCTCTGGAAAGGCAGCCTTCAGGATGAAGTGACCTCATGCCCTGAAATCCCACAGAGCAGAGTCTGGGCCACAGAAAGTGCTAAGGGAACATTGCCATCCTGTAAAGACCTTAGTCACTTCTCATCTCCAAAGACCTTCTCCAATGTCTATGGTCACTAACCCGTTATTCGCAAGAGCCACAAACCAGAGGCCACGCGGTGTCCATCCACAGACGAATGGGTAAATAAAATGTGGTTACATAGAACAGAATATTATTCAACCTTATGAAAAGAAGGAAATCTCGTCACATGTGACAGCACGGATGAGCCTCGAGATGAGGCTGAGGGAAATAAGCCGGTCACACAACACCCATAGTCCATGATTCCGTGTTTATTAGACACCCAGGGTAGTCAGACTCTTAGAGGCAGAAGTAAGACAGTGGTGGCCCTGGGGAAGGGGGGAGGGAAGTTCTATAATGGTCTAGACTTTCAGTTGTGCGAGGTGAAAAATCGCAGACCTATGCTACACAACAATGTGAATACGGTTAACACTACCGGACTAGGCTCTTACAAATGAAGATGGCGGGGCGCCTGGGGGGCTCAGTCGGTTAAGTGTCTGCCTTCGGCTCCGGTCATGATCCCGGCATCCTGGGATCGAGTCCTGCTTCGGGCTCCCTGCGCGGTGGGGGTCTGCTTCTCCTTCTCCCTCTGCTCCTCCCCCTGCTTGTGCTCTCTCTCCCTCTCTGTCTCTCAAATGAATAAATAAAAAATCCTTTTTAAAAAAAAATGAAGAGGGAGAGTGTTCTGCTATGTGTTTTTTAACACAATTAAAAATTTGGAGAAGAGCCTCTCCGAGTGGAAAGCAGCACCCACTGGGTGGGGTGAGGTAAAGCCGTCCGCAGGACGCCCGCCCCGGAGCAGCAGGGGCTGTCCCGGAGCTACAGACCTCAGTCTGCTTTGGGGTCCCGTGTGTTCTGACGATGAGCTTCCTGCCGCTCTGTTTTCCGCATGGATCTACTCAGTGATGATAACGGCTTTATCATCGCTGGGATCTGAGACCCAACCGGCGTCCCCCAGACGGTTTAATTAACTGACACATTTTTCCTTTACTAGAGATTTTTTAAATAATAAAAATAATAGTAATTTCGCGTCGTTCTATGTTTAACATAGAAATTTAACTGATTTGTTCTTCGTTTGTAACAGTGATGCCAACATAATTTTAATACGGTTTGTGACCTGGTCTGGGCCTCAGGGGTGGGGCGGAGCAGAGCCTGCTCCTTTGCTCTGTGAAGAATCCTGAGGCCTCTGGTGCTTTTAAGCCTCATGAAGAAACTTCATGCAATGTGTTTCCTCTTCTGTCTCCTCCCAGCAATGCAGCAAGAAAGCCTCGGCCTCTCTCCTGTGGCTGCTGAAGTCGTCGGGCATCATCGCGGACCGGCCCTGGCCGCGCGTCTCCCTCACCGTCCTCACCACGGCCATCATTCTGACCATGGCCGTGTTCAACATGGTGAGTCAGGGCGCCCGCCAGGCGCCACCCTCTCGGCTTCTGGTGCCCGACGCGGTGGGACTTTCCGACCTCGGCCGTAGCTCCCCGTGACCCGAGTTACCCCCTCTTCAACTCAGCGTCCGCCCGCGGCACCGGCAGCTTCTCACCTCCCTGCTGGCCTCGGAGACGAGGCTGAACGGCGGCAGGGGAATCACCAAAGACACAGAACCATCGAGATGCAGGGAGTGCCGCGGGACGGGCGTCCTGCTCTCGAGTCTGAAAGGCCCGATCTCCAACATTAGCTGCCCACCTTTCCAGCTGGGGATTTTCGAGGTGTTCATTAAACGTCCACAGCCCCCATTTCCACTTCTGAGGCCAGGAGCGAATGATCGAGAAAGAATTCTTGAGACATCTTTGGGGCAAAAGGGTGCCTTTACCATAGCGCGGAGACAGGACCCATGGGCAGGAAGCGTTGCACTGGGTTGGGAGGAGTGATTGATTCTAGACTCTTTAGTTAGTGGGGCTTAGGGATAACATAAATCCTAAGGAATGTGGAAGCAAGGCTTCCGGGACCTCGAGGGGCTAGCTGCTGCTCAGACAAGGTTATTTACTAGAGCCTCATAAAACCTTGGGCTCCAGACCCTTCCGCTATAGACCATGGGCCCACGTGCTAGGATGGTCATTGCTAACGTAGATCTTGAGGGGGTTTACAGTTATCAGAGGCAAGTTACACTGACCAGAGCAAAGCTGTCGTGGAAAAGCATGGAAGGAGTTCCTGGAGGAGCCGGTAGAGTCTGTGTGCCTCAGGAATCCTGCCGCCAGCCCCCGAGCCCCGGCGAAGTCTGGTCTTGGTCTCGGTGACCCCCCCCCCGCTCCCACGTCTAGGACAGCCCCAGGCGGCTTGTGAGTATTGAACCAGGGGTCTCTCTTACTAGATCGTGTTACCACTCGGGCCGTGTCCTTCAGAAGCGACCCGTAACCAACCCGGGCACCCGGCAGTCATCATTATTATTCTGACATTATCGCCATCGACCGTAAGGCCTAAAGATACTTCATATTTTGGGTGTTTTACTGGTTGTTTGAACTACACAGCATCATGTCCAATCCTTGCCTTCCAGAAGCAGGAAATAAGTTGAGGAGGTAGACTATGTATATATTAAATAATAAACACATAGTTTTTGCCATTTAGCTTTCATTTGGCATAAAAAGATCTATCGAGCATTAGTATGTGCCTGGTGCATTGCTGGATGCTGGAACCCAGAGCCTGTTCCCTGCCTCTGGGGAGTTCACGGTGAAGTCCAGGAGACCGGCAGGCAGCAGGGTAAAGCCACCGTGAGTCTCCCAGCCAGCAACAGACGTGTGGAGAGGCAGCAAGGAGGGAGGGCAGGGCCGGCTACGCTGTGTTCTAGGGGACAGGAAGAAGGAGCTCCCCGGGGGGGGGGTGGGGAAGAGGGGAGACATGCAGCATCCGGGATCGATTAAGAGCAGGTGTTTGCGTTAGGACGTAGCGACGGGCCTAGGCTGAAGGGGACCTCGGGTGTTTCCTTGGCGTCTGTCCTGCCGTTCCTCCGTGGAGCGTGTCCCTTCTGGGATGCACGTACAGACTCCGGTGAGGCTGCTGCCAGCGGGAAGCCAGAGCTGGGACGGCCCCTTCCGCTTCACTCTGCCTCGCAATCCTTCTTTAGGAGTCCTGGAGAAGGGGCGGGGGTGCCCTTGGCCTGATAAAACCAGGATTTATCACCCAATTTTTTTAAGATAGAACCTACATGGGAAGCAGACCTGATTGCATGTCAGAGAGAATATTCAGTGGGACTGAGGGCCAGTCACTGTCTGTAAATAGCTGAGGACCTGAGTACTTAACAGCAGATATTTATATATATATATATATATGAACTGTGTTTCCTTTAGAGAAAAAAATACATCCTCGGTACCAGAAATACATCTCCCAGCATTGTTTTTCTTTCTCGTGGCAAAAGGAATTTGTTGCCAACAGAGGTAGAGAAGTCTGTGTGACACATGTCAGGAGTGTGATAGATGACCCTCGAGACAGGAATGAAATGAGGCTTTGCTCCCCCCTCACCACCACCACCCCTGCAGCCGAGCCGTGGGCAAGGAGGAAGCCAGATGACCTTCTGCCCATCGTTTCTGTTGATCGCCGGTGCTGTGAAATCAGTAGGTCTTCTCCATCAGCGACCCTTTTGCATTTACGATTTCAAAGCAACACCATAAAGCTGAATGAAAGCCGACAGTAGGCAGGGAAAGGAAATCACTACCCCTGGTTGTAAAGCTTTCTTATCATTTCTTATTAACCACAGAAGGGGAAGGGCTTTTTCATCAAGGTGGGGTCTTTGGCCACATCTGAAGACTTTCAGAGGCATGCCCTCCAGCTACTCGGACCGCTGTCCCCTAAGTTGGGATGGCAGGAGATGGACACAGGGTCTTATGTCATGGGCCACACTGATGAAACATTCAGAGTCTGAGCACCAGAGGGTGCTGTGCAAGAAAGTGGAGTGGACCCCCAGGGTCATCCACCCACTCTCTGGCAAGAAGACCCTTTCTGCTGTGACACGGGTGCCCTCCGGTCTTTACCTGGGCACCATTAAACGCTGCCGGCGTGATTTCTGTGCCTTTTTTCCTAAGCCTGCTTCAAGCCCCATCCTGGTGAGGTTTCTGTTTAATTCAGCATAGCTTTTTAGACTTACCAGCCCTTCCTTTGAGAACACAATTTTTAGATTGACTGAGCCCTGCTGCCAAGTTGTGGCTTCACTATTTTGTAGCCCTCTTTAGCCCAGTGAGGCTGATCCAGACCTTGGACTCACATTTTAAAAGAAGAGCAGTTCTTTTGTGTGTATGTGTGTATGTGTGTGTGTGTGTGCGTGTGTGCGCACGCGCGTACACTGGGGGAAAGCTGCCTATTCTGCTCAGATCCCTGGGAAGAAACTTTAATTTTTCATCCAAAAAATGTTTCCTTTGAAAGTCATAGCCTCACTCCGGTCCCCTTGCAAAGCTCCTGTGATTTTTAAGTGTTCTCTTTGGGATAAAGCAGAAAGGCTTTCCTTTTTTCCTTTTCTTTCTTATCTTTCTGCTTGTACTGTTTCTTAGTTTTGTCTTGGGTTGAGTACACGTAGAGTAAGACCTGTCATCTTGCAGTGGGCAGCTGAGTGGCTCCGAGGCCATTCCCACTGCTGCGCACCCACCATGACGAGTCCCAGAAGCTTTTTATCATCCCAAACAGGAACTCGGGCCTGTGAACCACTAACTGCCCGCAGCCTGCTCGCCCAGGCCCTGGTACCCTCCATGCTCCAACCAGCCATGGGCCTGGTCTAGACCCCTGGTGCACGGGGATTGCCGATGTGTGTGTTCCTGGGTCTGACTGATGTCCCAGGGCATGTTTTCCACGTTCTTGTTGTGTAGGATGCACAGTCCCTCCCCAGCAGGGGAGCCCCTCCATTCACCCTCAAGTTTTCCGGCTGCAGGCAGGCAGCCCTCCCGAACATTTGTCCAGTAGCAGCGGCCGTCACCTTCTCGACCTCAGAAAGGGGGGCCGTGTGGGCAGAGACATGAGGGCCGGGGCTGCCCGCCGTCACCCTCCACCCGTGGCCGTGCGCGTGGCCCTTCCACACGGGTCTCCGCGTGTGTTGCTGGAGTCTCGTGTTGATTCCAGCCCTGAAATCCCACCGCCTGTACGAGAGAGCCTTTACCTTAACCAGAGCTCACCGTCTGCCTTTGCTCAGGATCACTTTGCCTTCAAATCAGGACCCCCTGCCCGCAGTCCTTACTCGCACGGCCACCCTCCCCGCTTCTGACCCTCACGACCCCGCACCGCCGAGCACTCACAGACACACACAAATACTGACGCCCGTTACAGCCTCTGGCCCACACAATTCCTTACAATCAAAAAGTCCCTGCACCCAGTTGATGTTTGAAGTGAGACGACACTGCGAAAAACAAAAAATCCGAAGGCTCTGATTTCTGGGTATTAAGTTGAATGTCCCCGTGCAGGGTGTTGCCAACCTCAGACGTGATCCCAACCAAGCCCTCCGCCCTGTGCCTTGTACAGGTTTAATCTGATATTTAACAGAAGTGTTTATGTTTTCGTTACTATAAGTCACGTAGGCCTGGAATTCACTAGAAGCGTGGAGCACAACAATAAATAGTTATTCGCTTCTTTAATAGAAATTCTCAAAGCTTCAAACAGGAGAAGATGAAGCTATTAGCATTAGAAATACAGGCACCAGACTGCCCACATAATCCTGCTTACCGGGCAGAAAGAACACGGCCATTAATAATTCAGGCCGATCTGCTAACTCTTTAATCTCCTGTGCACTAATTCATTGAAAAACATTTTCTTTGCAGTTTTTCCTGAGTGACCCAGAGGAAACAATTCCTCCAACTGCCAATACATCCAACGCCAGTCTTTCCGCCTTAAGTAATCAGGCAGCGATCCTGCGGGCACAAAATCTGTTTTTCCTCCCGGTAAGAAGATTTCGCTCGTTATTATTGCTTTTGCTGCTTTCCTATAAGCGGTTCGTCCATTCCATGTGATGGCCTCCAGGTTCCGATCAGCTCTGGACTTCACTTTTTCCTCTTTGGGGTCCATAACCTGAGAAAGTCCTGTCCGGCTACAAACCTCCGGCCTTCGGTCAGAGCAGCCCTGGCCGGCGACACGAGTGAGACGCCTGCAGACGGCCGGTGTCACGGGCAGGCTCCGGCCGGCATCACGGGCAGGCTCTGGCCGGTGTCACAGGCAGGCTCCGGCCGGCATCACGGGCAGGCTCTCCCGGGTGTCACGGGCAGGCTCTGGCCGGTGTCACAGGCAGGCTCCGGCCGGTGTCACGGGCAGGCTCTCCCCGGTGTCACAGGCAGGCTCTGGCTGGTGTCACAGGCAGGCTCTCCCCGGTGTCACGGGCAGGCTCTGGCCGGTGTCACAGGCAGGCTCCGGCCGGTGTCACGGGCAGGCTCTCCCCGGCATCACAGGCAGGCTCCGGCCGGTGTCTGTCGCTGCTCTCCTCCCACGGCTGCACGCCACACCGGGTATCTCAGCCTCTGACGTTTGAGCATAAGTCACTGACGTTCTGGATTCGCTGCGTACAGGTTTTGCTCATGGTCCCAGGGGGCGGGTGCCGGCTTCCTGACTGATGATGGGGGGAACCACATCACGTATTTCTGTCCCTCCTTTGGCTGCGGACACCGCGCACTGATCATCTCCTCCAGGAATCCTTACCAGCTGACCCATCTCAACCAGAATGTCCAGAAGGGCCAAGATCACAATTTCAGAACGTGCTATCATGTCAGTCTTTTAAGTGAAAAGGGTTGAATCAGTTATTTGCTATTTAGTAACTTTGTTTCATGAATCATTTATGTAAAAACAAAGCAAAAAGCAGTGACCCCCTCCTGTTCTTCATGATCATCTAGAGTAGCTGAGATCCTTCGCATCTAGTTTCTGTCCCACATCGTCAGTTCCACAAGTGCTGAAAGAACCATTTGGGGATTGAAGTTGGTAATTTCAATAAGTGTGTACACTGTAAAAATTCCTCACCAGTTTTTTTTTTAAAGATTTTATTTATTTATTTGACAGAGAGAAATCACAAGTAGGCAGAGAGCCAGACAGAGAGAGAGAGGAGGAAGCAGGCTCCCTGCCAAGCAGAGAGCCCGATGCGGGACTCGATCCCAGGACTCTGAGATCATGACCTGAGCCGAAGGCAGCGGCTTAACCCACTGAGCCACCCAGGCGCCCATCCTCACCAGTTTTTTAAACTCCACTAGCTATGGTGACAAAGATTTCCTGCCTCGTTCTTTTGCTGAGCTGTTCCCTTGTTATTTGGCTTTGATTCTTTTCCCCATCTGTCTTCAGTTCCCCAGGAAGCTCCCAGCTCGGTGCACAGAGCAGGGGTGTCTGGTGTGTTTCTGAGAAGGCTTCGGAGGCAAGCTGACCGCAGTCCCTAAGGCTGTCCTAAGCTCTGTCCCTTGTGCATAGGGTCCTGGTCCTCATTAAGGCACTATCATAAGCCCCCGTGAGTGTCAGACAGCATCCTTCTGTTTCAGCGATGTGAAAAGTGAGAGACAGGATGCGTGGTAAAGGTTTATTGGCTGTGATCTCACTGTGGGCAACTTGGAGCCGCCTTCTGTGGAGAAAGGAACTGCGGTCCAGCACTTCCTCCCTGAATGCGGGGCACTGGTTTGCACATGGGGGTACACAGGCCCACGCAGGGAGAGAGCATCCCAGGCAGCGTTCACAGGGCATTTTCAAGGGTTTACAATGACTGTGCATTTTCATAAGAAAGGGGTGCATAACTGCCCCAAGCATTTTTTTTAAAGATTTTTATTTATTTATTTGACAGACAGAGATCACAAGTAGGCAGAGAGGCAGGCAGAGAGAGAGGGAAGCAGGCTCCCCGCTGAGCAGAGAGCCCGATTCGGGGCTCGATCCCAGAACCCTGGGATCATGACCTGAGCCAAAGGCAGAGGCTTTAACCCACTGAGCCACTCAGGCGCCCCCAAGCATTTTTTAAATATCGCTCCATCCATCCAGTGTTTTCGGATGGAACAGTCCACTGTGCTGGCATCAGTAAAAGCCCTAAGTTCACCTCTCTGAGTCTCATTGAGGTACGTCCCTGTGACATCTTATTTTCAAAAGAAGCAAATCGTTAGAAGCCCAAGGTGGGGAAAAGTAACATTTACCCAATCTTAAAAGATTCTGAGAAAAAGCACAATAGACTCTTGAACATCCAGGTCTGTCTTTGTCCACAAGCCCCCGTTGTCCCGGTCGTGAGTCCTCAGAAAGAGCGTTATGATGAGGTTTGCCGAGGAAGCCCCACGTGCGCCAGTAGTGTCTGCACAGAACCTGCATTATTAACACGCTGGAAACATTGTGGCTTCTGCCTTCAGAGATGGGCAGGAACATAGGAAAGCCCTTGTGGATGTGCACGGCTTGGACATTATTTCTCTGCAAACCCCATCATGTGGGTCATCTGAGGCTGACAACGTGGTGGGATATGAAGTATACAGTGACAGGACTCGGGACGCATTGGGGACTCAGTCAGTGAAGCGTCTGCGTTCGGCTCAGGTCATGATCCCGGGGTCCTGGGATCGAGCCCCACGTCAGGCTCCCTGCTCTGCGGGGAGCCTGCTTCTCCCTCCCCCGTTCTTGTGCTCTTGCTTGCTCTCTCTCCTTCTCAAATAAATAAATAAAGTCTTTATAAAATAATAAAGTGATAGGACTCTTCGTAATGTTAATCTGTAAGAGCCACCAAAAAGCATAAAAATAGACATACTTTTTATCCTGCAATACTAATTTCAAAAATTAATCTCACAGGAGCAAACACTGAGCTACAAAGGTGTTCATCCAAGTGTTCATGTAACATCAAAACCAAACAAGAAAGTAAAAGGAAGCCAACAACCTAAAAGTTAGAATAAATTTAATTGTTTAAATAAATTCTGCTATTTAGTTATACACAGCCATTACAAAAGACGTTACAAAATATTTAATGACATAAAAATATATAGTCACAGTCAACTATTGAGAAGCATCACTTAAAATCATAACAAAATAAGTTGCCAATTTTCTAAAATACTAATACCAGTAATAAATAGCGCACACACACACACACACACACACACACACACAAAGGCTAGAAAGATATACCCAAAATAATCAATAGTGGCTCAAGTTGGTTGTTGGAGATTATAGGAAATCCTTATTTTCATATATGTCCTTCATATATTCCCTAAATTGTTTTTTAAAGATTATATTTGAGAGAGACAGAGAACACACATGCAGGAGCAGGGGGAAGGGCAGGGGGAGACCCATGGCCGGGCTCCGTGTGGGGCTCGATCCCAGGACCCCGAGATCATGACCTGAGCTGAAGGCAGAGGCTTCACTGGCTGAGCCACCAGACATCCCCGTATATTCCCTGACTTTTAGCGTCAGATGTATCGTTCCTATAGAAGGAGGAAAGGTCGTTTTCAAATGCCCAACAAAGTCAGCCACAGAGGATTTTTGCCCGGTAGGCCGTTCGTACCATGTCGGACATTTGTATTACTTCATCTGAAAATCTGCCCTGTGAGGCTGCTGTTCGTGGAATCCCCGTTTTCCAGGGGAGAACACTGAGGCCAAAAGAGACCTAAGGAAATTACCCAGGAAAATAGCGGTGGTCTCTTTGGCATTAAAATACAAGTTGACTTCATCGATCAGCTTTATCAAGCGTGTTAATAACCATATTAACTAATGTTAATTTCCTTAAGATGAACTAATAGTAACAACTGATTTTAGTAATGAAATATTACTTTTAATTAAATGTTAATTTTATTTTTTTTTATTTTTTATTTTTTATATACATATATTTTTATCCCCAGGGGTACAGGTCTGTGAATCACCAGGTTTACACACTTCACAGCACTCACCAAAGCACATACCCTCCCCAATGTCCATAAGCCCACCCCCTTCTCCCAACCCCCCTCCCCCCAGCAACCCTCAGTTTGTTTTGTGAGATTAAGAGTAAAGCAATCTACACATTTAATGCAATTCCTATCAAAGTACCATCCATCTTTTTCAAAGAAATGGAACAAATAATTCTAAAATTTATATGGAAAAGACCTCGAATAGCCAAAAGGATGTTAAATGTTAATTTTAAGTGTTAATAAATAACACAGTCGTTAACTAATACATCGACTATATCAGAATTATATAGAAATAGCTCAGTAGTCCTTCCACCCTAAGGGAGTCTGTCTGGGAGCCTGCCCTCGGGACTCTTGCCCACCTGAGCGCCCCGTGGCAGGTGCCTTGTCAGCGCAGACGCTGATCTTCAGAACCCCTGGTCTGGCCTTCTCAGCTGTCCCCCTCGTTCACCCGTCCCTCTGTCTGCAGGCTGCACGCCTACTTTAATCTGTTCCCAGACCACCTTGTGCATGGCCTCCAACTGTTCCAGAAAGCTATTTAATAAGGATGGACTAAACGCTACTTCCCATTAATGTATATATTCTAGGAAGTGTTCCTGAAACGTGAAAACATTTGTAAAGTCTAAGACTGAATTTTAAAAGGTGAAACCATAGGCATGTTTGCGTAGGTATTGGTACCTATATCATGACGGGTGGGAAAGGAAACCTCTACAGCCCTCGTCCCCCGGCTGCCAGCCCTCACGCGCGTATACACACGGCGGCTCCCAGTCCAGCTCCTTCCATTAGGCTGCCCTCGTCAGTAATGTTCATTTCTATGGTTTTCAGCGTTATTTTCGTAGCAGCATCTTGTCGGAAACGGAGCCTCCCCACCACCCCCCACCAGCTCCCAAGGCAATTTCATGCCTTTTAGGGAGCAGTTCTAGAACGCTCCTGATTACTCACTGGAAGACCGCCAGGTTGCAAACCAGGGCCCTCAGACTCCTCCTGGGGAAGGTCTTGTTTTCATTGTTTCTTTCTTTCTTTTTTTTTTTTTTTTTTTAATCTCCAATCTGTCGTGGAATGATACTTTTAAAAAATATAACAGTGAGTTAGCAGAAAAATGAACTAAAAAAAGACGTGAGGAGTAGAGGCCTGTATGGGGATCCAGTGGGGACGAGCCTCCTTGTCAGGCTGCTGTGCCCATTCCCTGCCCCAGGGGACCTCCCCAGGTGCTCTGGTCGCCCCCAGGCCTGGTGCATGTCCTGTCGTAAACCCCCACACCTGCCGTCTGAGGTGGCTCCTTAGCCATTTAGCAAAGGTAACAGTGGCTGAAATCCGTGGCAATAAGGACTGGTTTCAGAGCACAGACACCCCCCCCCCAGCCTCCTGCTGGGGGGGAGACTGAGGCACCGTTCCTGCCTGCTCTCACGGTGTCTTCATTCCGCCTTCCCTCTCGGCCAGCCCTGTCTTCCCCTCCTTTCCCCCTGCTGCAGGGTGAGTGCTGTCAGCCCTGGGGAGAACTGACCCCCGGGAGGTAGTTCCTGTCAAAGAAAGGAGGCCGAGAACCCTCAGGGCCCCTTGCAATGCAGTCACCTGTAACACGGTCTTGCTGCGGAAGCTTCACCCCTGAAAGGGTGACCCGTTGGCCGGTGACCAGGAGGACTGCTGGTCTGGCCGACAGGAAGGTCCCCGTCCCCGCGAGGGCGGGGTCTGTGCTGACACGGAGCGCGCCTCCCGCCGAGAAGGAAGGGCCTGGTCTCCCCAGGGCGGCTGACTCCTGGCCTTGCTTTCTTCCCCAGACCAGGACGGATGCGCTGATAGCAGGAGCCTTCCAGACGGCTCACTGCGGGTGGCCTTAGCCGGGAAATAAAACTGCTCACGTGACAAAAATAAGCAGCATGGTTTACTCCTTATAACGACACAAAAACTGAGCGCCTCGCAAGCCGGGCTTTCTTTTAAAGACAGGGTTTATCAAGCATCCGTCGGGTCTATGCTTTATTGAAATTATTAGACTTTATCGCGTGCGGCTTCCCTTCTGGAATGCCGACAGCAGCGACCCCTCATCCACAGAAACTGGTGCAGCAGAGACAGGCTTCATGCGACCGGCGACCTTTCGTTGAGCAAGTCCCTCCTGGCGGGCAGGGCTCTGGGCCCCACGCTCTGCTCACTCTGCTCCGTGACTTAAAAGGAGGACATTCTTCCCCCTCTGTCACAGCTGAAGACACCGTGTCCCAGCCAGGTTAGGTCCCCGGCCCAGAGAATCCCCACGAATGAGCGAGCCAAGCGAGGATGGCTCAGGGCCGTCCCTTCTCGACGATGTCCGCTGTGGTCAAGAGTGAGTCGCGGCTTCCCGGGGCCACACAGGATGGAGCTTTCCTCCTTCCACCCAGTTCTTCCCACTTCCGGGGGTGCCTGTCTGCTTCCAGGGAACCCGTGGCTCGCTCGGCCCAAAGCCTGGTTAGTTTGTGAAATCCTTCCCGGTGGAGACCCACCGTTTCTCTTGTAATAAAACGCCTGGGCTTGCTTGTGGCTTTCACTGAACTACCTGTAACGATTCCGACCCTCTCAGTACATGAAGAATTGCGAGGCGAGAAGAGATTCTGTGTCTGTGACTTTTTAAATCTATAAATGGGTACAGAGTCCTGTAGAAGTAAAGGACGTCTGCTTGGAAGGACACGCCTTCAAACATAGATGGTTAAAAATTGTTTCCGGGCGGCAGTCTGCACAATCACTGCACACGCTACACTGGGTCAGCGAGACACGGAATAAGTAGTTCTTCCGAAGGCAGAAGTTTTGGGGCATGTACCACTGTGTCAGAAAACAGAAAAGCGCATCTGCTTTCACAGCCATTTTCATCAGCTGCCCGAGTGAACTTGGTGGTAACCCCCAGTTTTACTGCTCACTGAAGCCTTTCTCAGCAGAGACCCAGAGTAACCCCCCGATCTCTCTCCCTGTTCCAGTACTTCATCTACAGCTGCATCCTGGGACTGATTTCCTGCTCAGTCTTCCTGAGGGTCAACTACGAGCTGAAGATGTTGATCATGATGGTGGCTTTGGTGGCCTACAACACCATCCTGCTGCACACTCACGCCCACGTCCTGGACGACTACAGCCAGGTCTTATTCGAGAGGTAACCTGCGTCCTCTTCCTTCTTCTTGGTTCTTTCCTGGGACATTGGGACCGTGAGTGTGTGTTGAGTCAACACCTCCGAGCAACACCCTTGTGATCGGTCATCGATGCGTGCAGGTTTCGTTAAAACTGTGGTGCGGGGAGCTGGTATATGTCTTCGTTCTAAATTACGTAGTTGGTTTCATCATGTACATGTAGGGGATAGGAAGTAGTTTAGAGAGGTGATTTGTGTTGATAAGTATAACCTTGGGTTTCTCTTCCTCGGCATTGTTCATACTTCGGACTGAATGAGTTCTTGTTGTGTTGGCCGATGGAGGGCCATCCTAGGCATTATACGATGTGTAGTAGATCCCTGTCCCTACCTCTTGACACCAACACAGCCACCCCCCAAGTCATGACAACAAAGAATGTCTCCAGACACTGCCAGGTGTGCCCCCTGGGGCCAAGTTCCCACCCACGCCCAGCTCAAAACAAATGAATCAACATACACGAAAATACCAGAAAAGTAAGTGGATATAGTCACAAGTTACAGCATTGAACTTCTTTTGGGAGATTTCCTAAACCACCCTTGTGTGGAGGGAGCTTTATCAACTGGAAACTCTCTCTCCTATGAAAAGACTGACTTGGGAGAGAAGATCCAACTGTGATCACAGCCAGCCCTGAGGTTGGGAACACTGGAGAAGGGTCCTCGAGCCCTTCCTCGGCTTTATAAAAGGTTTCTTGTCATCAAATTACTTCTACAAGCTTACAGTGAATATTTATCCTCTGCTTAGAAAAAATGCAATCCTTATGATGTTCTCCATCTCACATCTTGATAACAAAACGTTTTATTTCATGCACTAGGTTTATTTCTGGACCCACCACCCTTCGGGGTTTTTCTATGAGCATGTTGCATAAGCCTCCATAAAGTATCTGTATTTCTTCTAACATAAAATAAATGCCTTAAATATTTCCCTAGATGTGTGGCTCCAAACAGATGGCTTGTGTTCCCCACGCACGGCCACTTACTTTTCCACTGGAGGCTCAGGGTCAAGTACAGTGAAAACCTCACTCTGTGCGTGTTCCGTGCCAGTAGGAGCACTTTCAGAAACACCACGGCAGCACATTCTCCTCACATAATTTAATTTCCATCATCCTCCACACCGGGAAGCCCCAATAATCTGTAATCAAGCCTAGAGGAGTGGAGTTGCATAATGGTATTAAGGAAAGTTTATGATTCCTTAGCAAGGATGAGAATGAAATCAGGAGTTAATTTCCCAGCGAATTCTCCAATTCACCAAGCAAACACGCTTTACTGTTTCTCTGCTGTACCCAGAGAACCTGTATCCAGTCCCTCCGTAACTGTGGTGTTACTGATTTTTATGCACAGCGACGATGCTGCTGAATTTCCCTTTATTGAATTTGAAGCCCCTGACTTTGCTACACATCCAAAGAAAAAGAGGAAATTAGATCAGCGAGTTTCTGGTGGGGAGAGAATGACTTCTGGGGACCTGAGACAGACACACGATCTCTGTTTAGAACTGAGCAGCAGCAGAGTCATTCCTTGGTTGAAGAAGAAAAGGGGTGTTAACTTTCAGAGTCCTTTCATTTCCTCCAAGATCTTTTGTGAGTCTTCTCCTAGTTTTGTCTTCCTAAGAAACTTACAGCTCGAGAGGGCGGACCCGAGAGGCCTCGGGGACCTGCCTTCACTCCCACAGAAGCCAGCGTCCTGCCAGGAGGAGGGTGCACCTGTCTCCCCAGCCTCCTCCTCTTGGCAAGGTCCTGGCATTTCCACACCCACTTCCTACGTGAGCTGCCACAGGACCCCCAAAATGAAGAGGCATTCCTCCACCGATGACGATTACCGGCAGAGAAACAGAACACCTTGAAATTAACACATCTTCTCAAAGTCCGTTGAATACCCAAATGAGAGACTCTTAAGGGCAGGAGTTTGCACCTCCCTCCTGATTTCTCCAGCCTCAGTGTGTGTCTGATGGAACTCTGGAACTCAATGTCAATGTCCAGATATTTTTCCCACCGAACACCTGCTAAAGCTTTCCCCATCCTTTGCCCCGTGTCGCTGCTGACACAACTCTTTCTGCTAGGATCCTTAGAAAAACGAAAGTCCCTTGATTTGGGGCAGTGCCTTGAGATGGGACATCCCTAAATCCCACAGCCAGAGGCCCCCTTCAGGGAGGGGCTCCCAGGAGCGCCAAGCAGCATATCGCTTCCTGACTGAGCTCATCTGTGTCACTGAGAATGAGCTTGGTCCTGTCTCTTTTCGGACTTATTTCTGGTCTTTGCATCCTTGCCCTCCCTTTCTACTCCTGGCTTCCTGGTTCTTATCCTGGTCTTCTTTCTGGAGTGTGCACTTGGCTATGGCAGTGAGTGTACTTGGTGCCCACCATGGCCTCTGGACTGGCGCCCATGTCGGCCCCAGGCACCACCAGCCCATCTACCCCAAGTTTCTGCTGAGGACCTGGCAGCCCATCGCCCTGCAGAGACGGAGAGTATCTCCCCCCAATGGATGGGCTGAGCTGCGTTGTCTGCCGTCTCCTTTTCTACGATGCAATACTAGATAGTCTCAAATTGAGGACAGAGCAGGTCTCAACCAGGTACCACTCTGATACCCACAGGGTCTGTAACCACGCCTGCCATCCAGGAAGTAAGGAGGTGCTCGATAAACATCTGTTGGATACGTGACTGAGAGCAGGTGCACTCCCAAATAGTCAGAAGGGCCCCAGTACTGGCTGTAACGAAGTCTCACGTCATCTTCTTCCCTGAAGACAGAAGCTCATTGACGATGTGTCTTTCCAGGGACAGCTGGAAAGCATCCACTTTGTTTGTAGTCTTATAGTTCAAGGGCGAGGTCCGAGAGGGCGTCTCTGCTCATGAGGCAGTGCCAGGCCATCTTCTGAATACACAGTTGGATGGTGGTGTTGTCCTGTATGTGAGTTCACCGTGACCCATGTTTCAGGGACCTTTCAGAACCAACCGCATGTGACACTGATCATGGACTGGCCAGCAGGACAGAACAACCCAACAGGGCAGTTTGTTTAAAAATTTTATTTATTTATTTGACAGAGATCACAAGTAGGCGGAGAGGCAGGCAGAGAGAGATGGAGAAGCAGGCTCCCTGCCTAGCAGAGAGCCCGATGAGGGGCTTGATCCCAGGATCCTGGGATCATAACCTGAGCCAAAGGCAGAGGCTCTAACCCACTGAGCCAACCAGGCACCCCAGGGCAGTTTCTGCCAACAGGATTAGCAAAGAAAACAGGAGAAGTATGCACTAGAAAAACTCCAGATCAATGAATTCAGAAAAAGGCATCAAGGATACTCTAACAGATTGACGAATATGGAAAGCATATTCTAAGGGAGATTAAAAGACTGCTTTGAGAAGGTGTGCCATAAAGCATTCATTAAATGGAGGCCAGTGATGCCCCTATACCTATCACCACCTGTGTTTATGAGATTCCGGTTCAGTCCTCATGGTGAAGGATGCTCTGAGGTTTCTGGTGTTTAGACGGTCCAGAACAAGCTATTCCTTCCTTCTTTGGCATTTATAACATCCTCCATCTTTCTGTGAGTACAGGATGCTTTACTGAACCATTTAATAGCCATTCTGGTTCCAACCTATGCCACTATCTCCCAAAGCCCTCAGCCAATATGGCCCTGGAGCCCCGGCGCCCTTCCCAGTGATGGTGATGGTCGTGAGTGTTGTCATTGCTGGAAGCTGGTTGTGTTTCAAAGACACTGTCCCTTCCCATGTCAGAGGCTTGCCACAGAGTCCTCAAGATGCTGTCGGATCCTTCCTGTGAGTTTTTACCTTACAGAACTAAAAAGTCTCAAGGGATGAGTGTTACGTTTCACATGGACCCAGAATGATGCTAACTCACCTGGGTGTGGGAAACGTGCCTTTGCTTTGGAAGAGGTGTGGGGTGGGAGGGCTCGAGCAGAGGGGCTGACAAGGGGCCCCGTGGGCTAACCAGCGGTGTCTGAGCGCTTTGTGGAAGGAGACACGTCCTCCGCAGACAGCATATAACCGAGGTGTGTCCGTGAGCCGCGACACCCAGGGCCCAGCCTCGTCGGGAGCTCTGGAGGGTCGCTGGTGGAAGTGTCTGTGTCATTCTAACTGCCTTAAAGCTCCGGGTCCACAACGGTGATGGAGACACTCAAATATGCATCACTGCGAGCCGTGAATGACGCAGCTTCCATTGTTCTCGCCCTGTTTCTCCTGCGTCTCATTCAAGACACAGAGTTCGAGATTTCGCGACACATTTCAACAGTGTCCCAGGTTGGGATCCGCCGGTGAGATGCTCCCTACGAGTCTGGAGGAAGAACTGCAGAGTGAATCGGGACGCGCGGACAGGGGAGCCTCGTGCGTCTGCCGCGGGGGGGGGGGGGGAGTCCTGGGGGTATCCCAGAGCACCCAAAATTCCTCTGGAGTCTCCTCTTTTTAAGTTAAAAGTGTGTTCCAAATTGGCATCCTAACCCATCGTGTATCCTAGTTAATGTTGAAAAGTTTTGCAGTTACTTTCAGACTCAGTATCTCAGCTTCCCTTGTCCTTCCCGATTCCCGCTCCCCGGACCGGCTCCAGCAAGTAAAGCACACACGCTTCTGGGGGGCTGACCCCCTCCAGCCGCCGCCTGGGAGGTCGGAGAAGGAGGAGGGTCGTCCAAGCTGCCAAATTAACAAAAAAGCCAGTCATCCCAGGGCCACTCAGTTTCCACCAAGCTTTCTTTTTTTCTATAAAAAAGCAACCATTAGTGAGCTACTTGGTCATTTCAACTCAGAATTCTGCTGTGAGAATTCTACTCGGGTTTTAGGCTGTGTGGTTTGGTTTAGTTTGGTTTTAGGATGAGGGGAGACAGGAGATTTCACAGCGCCTGTGCCCGTGGACTGTGCAGAACACATACGTCTTATCCTCACCTCCTCAGTCTCCAAGGCCAAAGCCACGCCCAGACCTGATCCTTACTGCACTCCAGACCAGTTGTTTCCCACTCGAAATCACCTCTGCAGAACGAAACCACGACCATACTCACAGGTATCTAACTACAGCCTTAGCAGAGGCCAGCAGTACCGCCCAGCCCCAGCCTTGTCTTCTCTCGTGACCCGCAGCTGCCTGCAGAGCTCATTGCTCAGCGTGAGCTTGTCCCTCCTTGTGCTCGTCTGTTCCAGCCCAGCATGTCTTGCTTCGCCATTATGAAGGATGCTCTGTGAAAGCACGAGGCTCTGGGCCGTCCGTCCTTGGGTGACATCGGACCATCCTCTCTGGAAGACTGCGTAGGATTCTGGTGGATCTCTGTCCAGCCAGGAAAGGAAAGAGTGTCTAGGAAGGAAGCCCCTCAGGGTTCAAACCAACATGATTATTTGTCTACTTGTTCGTTTGCTTTTATGACACACTTCTGTTGAACACCCTTTGTATGATTCATCTGAGGGCTGGAGCCAGAGCACACCATGAAGAAAGTGTAGTCTTTGTTGTCAGGAAGATCACAGAGGTGCTTGGTGGCTCCATCAGTTAAGCATCTGACTCTTGATTTCAGCTCAGGTCACAATCTCAGGGTCGAGAGATGGAACCCCTGCATCAGGCTCCGTGCTGGGCGTGGAGTCTGCTGATTCTCCCTCTGCCCTTCCCCCCACTCATGCACTCTCTCTCTCTCTCTCGCAAGTAAGTAAATCTTGAAAAACAAAAAGAAGAGGAGGAGGAGGAAGATCACAGAAAGTCTCCATAAGAAAATCGGGTTTCCGCAGGCGGCCCGCAGATGTGTCAGCATGTCGTGCATACGCTCATCTTGCACACCTAGGAAAGGATGAGCCTGTGGGCCGGGCATGTGTTAGGGAGCCCAGAGCTGACTGATGCTGGGAAGAGCTTGGAAATCTCTGGGGATTCGGAAGCACAGGAAGGAAGTGACTTCACCAGCATGAGAGAATGTGATGTTTCTCTTGTCTTTGCTGCAACCCCTCCCCACCGCCAGTGCCAACCTTAGTCACAGTTGTTTGGCATCTGTCCGGGGACAGAAGTGCTGCTGCAGGAGCTGGGGGATCCAGCAGCTTATGCCACAGGGCCTGAGAGGCATCTCCTGCACTCAAGGGTCAGATAATGGGCTTACGGGCTCTCGGCTGTGGGCCCTACAGAAGCTGTGAACCAGTGCTATCCCCTCTCGGCTGTGGTCCAGGAGCCCCTAGAAAACACTTGGGCAGTGACCCACAGAGCCTTGGAAAGCTGTGGTGCAAGTCCAGGTTTCCAGAGCAGGGGTTCCAGCACATTGTTTGATCACACTAAAGTGGGTAAGAGGAACGGCTTGACTCTCTCCCACACCCCCATTTTCCCAGGAGGGCACAGCTGAGGCCCAAGGGCAATCTCCCATGCAAGCAACAGCCATGAAGGACGCTGCCAGAGGGACTCCCCTTTGGCTTCATCCACAGTGCTGAGTCCTGAGCTGCGTGATGGGGGCAAGGAGCGGCTAGCCAGGAGCAGGTAGGGACTCAGGGACCCGGATCCTAACTGCATCATGGCCTCCTTTGAGAAGCCCGCCCAGGAGACACTAGGAACACCTCGCCCACGGATCCCCACACCTCCCGCACCCCGACCCCGTGGCCGGCTCCCTGCCCACGCTCCCACGCTTTGGCAGATGGCTGGTGAGCACACACAGAAAGCTGGCTCAAATCTTGGGCCAGGGAGAGACAGACCACAGACTTTAGCAAGTTTTGTTTGGGAAAACAAAAGGAGGCTGTCAGTACTCTGCCTGGTGCCCTGCCCGATGGAGAGGAGGTGTGAAAATGTAAGAACTCTGCCACAAGATTTCGTTTACAGTAGCAACAAAAACCATATGATACCTAAGAATAAACCTAACCAAAGAGGTAAAGGATCTATACTCTGGAAACTACAGAACACTCATGAAAGAAATTGAAGAAGACACAAAAAGATGGAAGACCATTCCATGCTCATGGATCAGAAGGATAAACATTGTTAAAATGTCTGTCCTGCCCAGAGCAATTTACACTTTCAGTGCCATTCCTATTAAAATACCACTGGCATTTTTCAAAGAGCTAGAACAAGAGCTAGAACCAGAAAGACCCTGAATTGCCAAGGGAATGATAAAAAAGAAAAACAGAGCTGGGGGCATCACATTGCCTGACCTCAAGCTATATTACAAAGCTGTGATCACCAAGACAGCACGGTATTGTTACTAAAACAGATACATAGACCAGTGGAACAGAATAGAGATCCCAGATATGGACCCTCAACTCTATGGTCAACTAATCTTCGACAAATCAGGAAACAATACCCAGTGAAAAAAAGACAATATCTTCAATAAGTGGTGCTGGGAAAATTGGATACCTACCTACAAAAAAATGAAACTTGACCATTCCCTTATACCATACAGAAAGGCAAACTCCAAATGGATGAAAGACGTCCATGTGAGGCAGCAATCTATCAAAATCCTAGAGGAGAACATAGGCAGTAAACTCTTCAACATCAGCCACAGCAACTTCTTTCAAGATATGTCTCCAAAGGCAAAAGAAACAAAAGCAAAAATGAACTTTGGGGACTTCATCAAGATCAAAAGCTTCTGCACAGCAAAGGAAACAGTCAACAAAACAAAGCGGCAACCTATGGAATGGGAGAAGATATTCACAAATGGCAGTACAAAGGGCTGATATCCAGGATCTACAAAGAACTCCTCAAACTCAACACACACGAAACAGATAATCATGTCAAAAAATGGGTAGGGGACATGAACAGATACTTCTCCAATGAAGACATACAAATTGCTAGCAGATACATGAAAAATTGTTTAACATCACTCGGCATCAGGGAAATACAAATCAAAACCTCAATGAGATATCACCTCACACCAGTCAGAATGGCTAAAATCAACAAGTCAGGAAAGGACAGATGTTGGTGAGGATGCGGAGAAAGGGGAACCCTCCTACATTCTTGGTGGGAATGCAAGCTGGAGCAACCACTCTGGAAAACAGTATGGAGGTTCCTCAAGAACTTAAAAATAGAACTACCCTGTGACCCTGCACTTGCAGTACTTGATATTTACCCCAAAGGTACAGATGCATGGAATGTTACTCAGTCATCAGAAAGGCCATTTGCATTGACATGGATGGGACTGGAGGGATTATGCTGAGTGAAGTAAATCAAGCAGAGAAAGACAATTATCATATGGTTCCACTCATATGTGGAACGTAAGGAATAACACGGAGGACCCCAGGAGAAGGGAGGGAAATCTGAAGGGGAGAAATCAGAGAGCGAGACGAGCCATGAGATACTACGGACCCTGGGAAACAAATTAAGGGCTTCAAAGGGGAGGGGTAACAGGGTGGTGGGTATGAAGGAGGGCACATGTTGTGATGAGCATGGGGTGTTATACGTAACTAGTGAGTCATTGAACACTGCATGAAACATTCAATATCAAAAACTACCGATGTAGTGTACAGTGCATAAGAGAACATAATTAAAAGAAAGAAAAGGAAAGAAGTCCACCACCAGAGGGAGCAAGAGGCATAGAACAGGGGGTACGGCCGACCCAGGAAGCTTGCGGGCACTTCCGTCCCAGACTCCGTTAACAAAGACTCGAAGGCGTAACTGCTCTGTCAAGTTGAAGAAAGCAATGAAAAACTTCAAGGAACACAAAACCTCAAAGAAGAAGGGAACAGAGGAGCTGAAGAACAGCCAGGGAACCATTAATAACAGGGCATTCCTAAGTCCTCGCCAATCAGTGTTACTCTCAATGGAAGTAGAATTCTCTACCTCAAAGGCAAGATGGGCTGGATGGATAAAAACAAACAAGAAACAGCAGCTGTTGGCAGGGATGTGGAGAAAGGGGAAGCCTCTTTACACTGTTGGTGGGAATACACTCTGGTGCAGCCACTCTGGAACATGTATGGAAGGTGTCTCAAATAGAATTCCCAATGCATGAAAGACCTAAATGTGAGACAGGAAACCATCAATATCCTAGAGGAGAACACAGGCAGCAACCTCTTTAACCTCAGCTGCAGCAACTTCTTACCGGACACATCTCCGGAGGCAAGGGAAACAAAAGAAAATATGAACCATTGGGACCCCATCAAGATGAAAAGCTTCTGCACAGCAAAACAAAACAACCAGCAAAACTAAAAGGCTGCCTACAGATTGGGAGAAGATATTTACAAATGATATACCTGATAAAGGTTAGTATCCAAAACCCATAAAGAACGTATCTAACTCAACACCCCCAAACCAAATAATCCCATTAAGAAATAGGCAAAAGGCATGAGTAGACATTTCTCCAAAGAAACATGGAGATGGGCAACAGACCCATGAAAAGAAGGCTCAACATCACTCATCCTCAGGGAAAGAGAAATTAAAAACTGTGATGAAATACCACTTCACACCCATCAGAATGGGTAAAATTAACAATTGAGGAAACAGCAGATATTGACGAGGATGCAGAGTAAGGGGAAACCTCTTGCCCTTTTGATGAGAACACGAGCTAGTGCAGCCACTCTGGAGAACAGTATGAAGGTTCCTCAAAAAGTTAAAAATAGAGCTACCCTACAACCCAGCAATTGTACTATAAAAATAGAGATTCAAAGGGGTACATGCCCCCTGATATTTATGGTAGCACTATCAACAATAGCCAAATTTTGGGAAGATCCCAAAGGTCTATCAACTGTTGAATGGATAAAGAAGTTGTGTGTGTATGTACACACACACACATATTTGTATTTATATATTTATATGTATATATATACACATATATTTGTATTTATATTTATACATACACACATATATGTTGTGTATATATATATATGTGCACAATGAAATATTACTCAGCCATAAAAAGGAAATTGCCACTGACAACTACATGAATGGAGCTAGAGTGTATAATGCTAAGTGAAATAAGTCAGTCAGAGAAAGACAAATACCATGATTTCACTCCTATGTTGAACTTAAGAAACAAGACAGGTGAGTATAGAGAAAGGGAAGGAAAAGTAAGATAAAATCAGAGTGGTGGGCAAACCATGAGATACTCTTAACTGAGGGTTTCTGGAGGGAGGTGGGCAGGAGTGAGTTTAATGTGTGATGGGGATTAAGGGCACTTGTTGTGATGAGCACTGGGTATGGTAAGGAAGTGAGGAATCACCGAATTCTACTCCTGAAACCAGTATTACACTGTATGTTAACTAACTGGAATTTAAATAAAAACTTGAAACAAACAAACAAACAAAAGAGTTATCATATAATACTGAGTTTCTTTAGGAACTTCTTAAAAATAAGAGAGGCCTATTTCATCTAGGAAAACATAGATTTTAAAATGTAAGATCATGTTTGTGTTTCCATGCCTGGACTGCTTTCTCTCCTGAGAATAAAAAATGTCATCCATTACCACGACTCAATCATTTGCCTTTAGGTTAGAGACTGATACACTGGGCAATTCCTCCATATTATTCATCTAATTTTTTAGGTTTCTTTGATCTTTTATACTCTCAAAACTTGAGGGCCAGAATGATTGCTCCATTAACAGCCTCGGGATGAGGGCCCACTGTAAACTCACGTGTGTCTGCAGGCTCGTTTGGGCATCTGAGTCTCCAGAGCCCAATTTTGAGGTATGAAAGAAAGCATATTCAGTCACATTTTGGCTAGAACTGTCGCTGAGTTAGAAACTTTCCCAGATAGTGCTGTGTCCCCTACTTCATCACTCAGGGATGGCACAACCAGACAAGCAGAAAGTCCAGGATGGATGTCAACCTTAAAACTTAAGAGAGAGAAGGAGGCCTCACACCCTACTAGCTGCCATTTTTATCTGAATGACCAACACGATTATTATAGATTGAATTGTCTCTCGGAAAAGAAGACATGGTGAAGTCCTAACCCCCTACCTCACAGTGTGGCCTTACTTGGAATAGGGTAGTTGCAGATGGATTTGTCTGAGAGAAAGTCCTACTAGTGTACGGGGGGCCCTAACCCAACAGGGCCAATGTTCTCATAAGAAGATGGCCCTGTTGAGAGAATGCCCTTTGATGATGGAGGCAGAGACTGAGATGATGTAGTGGCAAGCCAAAGAGCACCACGGATTGGGGCCAACCACCAGAAGCCATAATGAAGCAAGGAAGGATGTCCCCCCAAGTTTCAGAGGGAGTGCTGTCCTGCCAGCGCCTTGATGTCAGACATCTGGCTTCCAGAACTGTGAAATGATCAACTTCCATTGTTTTGAGCCACCCAGCTTGTAGTACCTTGTTTCAAAAGTTCTAGAAACCAGCTGTGATCATCAACACAATTGCCTCGTCTAAATCCTGGGATTTTTTTCCCACCAAATCTGGATGCTCCGTCTATACTGCACACCCCCCTTCCTCCCTGCGTCTCCCACAGCACACAAGGAGCAGGTAACCCAGGAGTGCCTCTGTGGATGGACAGATTTCTCTTTCAGACTGCAGGAGCCGTCTGGCGCTCGCCCATGCACGGCCCGCACAGGAGAGAAGGGCTCCTACAGGAATCAACCATCCTTTCTGGCTGGATGAATCAGAGAAGGTTTTGAAAAACCTAAATGCCATCCATGAACGGGCAGCGCGGCCCTTCTTCGTTGAGACAGCAGGGCGGGAGGGGAAATGGTATTTGTGTGCTGGCGCGCGAGCCCGCTGTATGGGCTGGACGTGCCTTATTATTTCCAAGGCGCGTTTGTCTTGTCTTATCTTCCCTGTCCTTCTTCCTCCAGGTCCCCACCTCTCCCACCGCTCGTCCTCACGAAGCCTGCAGATGTGGGAGACGAGTGGTCTAGAGCATTTCTGTCCCTAAACCAGTGTTCAAATGCATTAATGTGAGGAGTCCCAGAAAACGCTTGCTTGCCTGTATCTTCTGTGTGATTACTGAAAACCCAGCCAGGCCCTGAATTGCATCAAGAGGATCCTACATCCCCCTCTCCATCAGTGATGGTCCTACATCCCTCTCTCCGTCAGTGATGGGGACGTGGGCCGCCTCTGCGTGTTTGGGACATCTGGTCCCTTACCTGGGCATGCAAGGGGGACCTGAGTTCGGATTGGCTGTGCTGCTGAAGTGGCTACAAGACCCTGACCTGGGAGCTAACGTTTTACTCTTAGTTCGGGGGTGATGGGTGAGGGTGGAAGGGGTTGTTACGGCTGCTTCCTCAGGCCCCTGGAATTACAAACGTCCAGAAGGTTCATGAAGCAACAGGAAAATATCAAACTCTGCCCACACATCTGAGAACGTTGGCTGTGTTGTGCCACTTTCCTTGAGGAGGATGGCGTCAGTGTAGTCTATATAGGGGAGAAGAGGGGTTTAAAGTTCGTGGTAGCCAGCATTATTTATAAACATCTGCTCCCCTCAGTCCCTTCAGTTTTGCTAGTAGAGCTGTCACAGGCTCAGAAAGGGACAACTTCATTTCTTAGAATCAGTTCTGGGCAAGCAGGAAAGTGGCAGCTCCCAGCTTACTTCATGCTCAGGAACTGGTGACCTCCTTTTAGCTGGGGAGCTCACATGCTTGCTGCCCAGCTGGTTTAGTAGAGAGGAAAGAGCCCCGAATGCAGGCTCAGCCTTTCTGGAGAGTTCTCTGAGGCCCTAAGTCCTTCTAGCACCAAGACTTGTCACTCTGCCTCCAAGTTCCCTTTGCCCTTGGATCTTTCACTCTGTTAATGATAATTCACCAACCTACATTTTCTTATCCTTTTCTCTACCTCTCCAGCTCCGTCCCCTCCCTTGTCACTCTGCAGCTAGTACTGAAACTCTCAAGTGCCTCCCCTGTATCAGACCTGTGCTGGGTTTATCAGCAGGGGATGTAGTGACCAGGACAGCCTATAAGATGGGCACTGTGACCCCCTTTGGCTGATGCCAGGGGTGAGGTTTGGAGAGGTTAACCCAGGTCCCGGAGATCGACAGAGGAAAGGAGCCTCAGTTCCTCCATGGGTTATCCTACACCAAAGCCCACCTGAGCCTGGCCACTGCCACATGGACTCTTACGTCATCAGCCCTTGAACCCTCTGTAGAGGAACAGGAAAACCTCAAAGCAGGTACAACTCACAAGCAGAAAGTAATTACCTGGTGTTTCTTCAATTTAATTACACATGATCTATGCTGCTTATGTGACATATGTCCATACATAATCATAATTTCTTTTTCAAGTCTTATTACATAATTTCTTTTTCAAGTCTTATTACATAATTTCTTTTTCAAGTCTTATTCACTATTGTATGTGGGAGATCCGTCATTTGTCAGCTGCGCGGGTCTCCCCAGGGATGGCAGGAGATGTCTCCTTCCGTGCTGTATTAGTCAGGGTACTCCAGAGAGACAGAACCAATAGGATATAAATATTGTATATAAATATAATACCAATCAAGAGGCTTATCGCAAGGAATTGGCTCACACGATCACGGAGGCTGGCAAATCCAAAATCTGAGTCATGAATGGCCCAGTTGGAGACGGAAGGCCAGAAAGTGCTGCAGAGCCAGGAGCAGCCAGGGTTGGAGTTCCGAGACAGTCAGGCAGGAGAGAATGCTCTCTCACTGGGGCGAGGTCAACCTTCTCTTCCACAAAAGCCTTAAGCTAATGGGGCGAGGCTGACCTGCGTTACAGAGGGCAATCTGTCGACTCAGGTCACTGATTCAAGTGTGAATCTCATCCAGAAAACACTCCCACAGAGACACCCGGAATGACACAGGAGGGAAAGTCTGGGCATCTCGTGCCACCGTGCATGCCGACGCCACGTAGGGGGGTGACCATGGCCTGCAGGGTTGTGGTGAGGACTTGGGCAGGGATGAATGACTGAGGTCTACCTGAACCCCAGGGGAAACAGGACAGCGGACCGAGAGTTCCCATCTGCGTGTCACCTTTGTGTCACAAAATCACACGGAAGAGGGTCTAAGAACTGCCTGCCAAAAAAGTTATGGGAAACTACATAATCATAGGGGACAGCAGCTGGTAGGAATTAAGTTCTCTACTGCATTTTTTTTTTACCTGACATGATTGTTAATTTCTAGCACACTGTCTCTTTCTGAGAGTGATCACTTTAATGGTTGAAGAAATTTTATGTCAAATTACCCATACTGATCTAGGAGGATAAAGAAAACGCTATTCACATGCCTCTGTTCTTTTCTTTTATATTTGTTAGAGCTTGGAGTGAAAGTAAGGAGTCTGTTAGCTTGAAAGAATCTTCTGTCAGTAAGCTCTCAAAATAGGGATGATTTTGTTTGGTTTGGGTGCCATCTGGGCCTGGGGTGTATCTAAAAGGCGTGTGTTCGGCTGGCGTAGAAAGGCTTGCACTGGAGGTTCTCAAGTTGTTGATACACAAATTCTAAGTCCTGTGTGTATGTTGTTTTGTATTGCTTTTGTCTGTCTGTCTCTCTGTTTGTTCTCTAATAGACCAGGCATTTGGAAAGACCTGAAGACCATGGGCTCAGTGTCTCTCTTTATATTCTTCGTCACACTGCTCGTTCTGGGTAGACAGGTAAGACATCGCTTGTTCACGTAACTTCCTCTCACGTGCTGTGTTAGTAATACTTGGTTCGTACGTGGACTCGACTTCGGTTCTAAAAACAGAGTCCGCCCGTGATAATCATGGTAATACTTCGCTGATGTGCTTTGTAGCGACTTTCCTGCAAACACATCAGAATAATTGTATCACTTAGGAGATACGTGGGTGGACGTGCGTAGGGAAAGGGAAAAGGTCTCTCATTTCTCCCACAAGAGGCAAACTTTGCCAACGGTAGAGACGTGAGCCCATTTCCCGTGAATCTCAAAAGAACGTGGTGGGTTTCGTAAGCTGACAAGAATGTTCCCTCAGTAGCTGACGCTCTTTGGAAAAATACCCCCTGCACTGGGGTTTTGTTTGCATTTCAGAAAGGGTGGCCTTGTTCTTAGAAAGGGGTATGAGTATCTTTGCCATCACTTGCAGGCACTCCTCAATTATAGTCCTCTGTTCAAAAATCGTCTTTTGTGCTGTGACGGGAACTGTCCCTCCTTGGGCTCCCAGCCTGCTTCTGGTCTCCACGGAGAGGCGGAGGTGCGGGGTTCTCAAGGACAGTGTTCTTCCTGTCGCTGCACACGAGCACCGTAGCCCAGAGAACAGACTCGGGGCACGCCATGCACTCTGCCTTCACCACAGTTTTCTTGGAATTCTTGGATGGATGGTGTGACGCAGAAAAGCGATTTATATAGAAATAACCAACTAAATGCAAAGCCACTTAAATTAGATAGATGTCCCCAAACAGCTGAAAGTAGGAAGTTCATGATGGCACAGTGAGCGCAGAGGCCAGATCCGTGGCTGCCAGTCCAGCGGCCTGGAAACACTGTCGCCTCCCCTCGTGCCTTCCTGGGAGCGCCAGTCTCCCTGGAGCTGCTGTGGTCCTGCTGCAGAGTTCTAGAACACCCTGTCTCCTCCCCAGCCCACGCTGCCTCCATCCCTGCCGTGTGCTTGTAGTCTTGACCCTCTGCACGTTTCAGGTGACCCACTAAACCACGCCTGTGCTTTTTTCCTGGCTCATAGATTCTCCCGAGACCTGGCTTTCTCCACTTTTGACCTGCTTACTGCTCTCACTCTTGGAGAAAAGGCATGCCCCCTCTCAGGAAACCCTATGAGAAGTGAAAGACGGGAAAGAAACGGGCTTCCATGCAGAATATCACCTGTGCGGTCCCTTCTCCAGAAACAGGGCGGCCCCTCTACGGGGTCTCCTGTTTCTCCATTTCATCCCAGGGACGTTCGGTCCTTCATTTTCTCCTCCCGTTTGGTCTTTCATTTTCTCCTCTCTTGATCACTCAAGGTTGCTTCACAACGGGACCTTTTAAGGACCTAGAAATCAAACCAGATTCTCCCCACTCTTTTATTGGTCACTGCGAGGACAAGCACACAGTACCGCTGGGTACGTGGCCATGTTGCTGCCTCCAGTGGCTGCCCAAGATCCATTACTCTCTGGCGTGAGATAACCCAAAGGGTTCAAAATCATGGTGGGGCATAATTTAACACAATAGCTCTGACCCCAGTCTCATAAGGAGTCTTTTCTTGTCACGTCACTAATGTTGCCAACAGATCATATAGACACCCAGAGGTCTGAGAAGTCCCTGCTCCTTCCAGGGGCGATGGTGTTAACGATCATTCCCTGACAGCCGGTGTCAGGATGTGCCAGGGTGAGCCAGGACGAAGGTCCCAAATCTTCTGGGCTCACAGGAACGTCCACATTTTTGTGATCTAGTGCTCTGCATGCCCTTCTGAAAACACAAGTAGGTCACAAATGTCTGATATTTAAAATAAGGCTTTTAAGTTTCATAAATAGGCATGGACTCAGGATTTCCCAGGGGTGTGTGTGTGTGTGTGTGTGTGTGTGTGTGTGTATGTTTTAAGAACAACAGTATGGACATTTTGCAACTTATTTTTGTTGGCATTTGTCCTCATGACCCCTCTGCCCCATGACCATCTTTTTTGAAGTGATGGTGATGTTTTTTATTTCTGAGCAAATTAGCATGTTAAATATTGCTCTGGGTATCTGAGACACCTAAATAAGACCATAACACACCTCCTGGAAAAGAGCTGGGGTTGAAATACAGTCTGTGGTAAAAAATGTCTGCCTGAATTCAGGGGCCTCTTTTGAGAAACAGAGATTCTCTGTATTTCTCCTGAGTTTAAATGACCACACACTACATTGAGGGTCTGCATTCTACAAGTCCTACAAGAAACAGATCTGGGCAGGTGGCAGTCTGGTGGCCTCAGTTAGGCTGAGGTCCCTGTGTGCAAGGCTTCAGAGCCCAGGAAGGCGTGGAATCACACGCTGCCTGCCGCCCCCTACCCTGCCCGTGACCACCTCTTCTGTCCGCGTAGAAAGATGTAAACCCCTCTAATTCCTTGGCTTGTTTTCAGAACTAGACAAAGCAAGAACTGCCCTTGAGGCTGTGTCCGGTGTGAAAGACAGCAGTGAGGTTCCCAGAAACAGCCTGGTGCTCCTTCCAGGCTCTTCCTGTTCTCGCTCACCTTTGCCAGCACACATGAAGAGCAAAGTCCACGTCTCTGCGTGGTATCTGGGCCCTGGGAACGGTCAAGTAGCCCCAGACTCTGGGAGGTGGGCGAGGATGTGGGGACACAGCATCACAAGGCAGCACTGCTGTTTTCGTTGAAGGGACATGCAGCGTCTTGGAGGCAGTGGCTTCCCATGCCCGCCCCCTGCAGCCTCCGTCTGACCTGCCCCAGGTGTCTGTGTCCGAGCCCCCTCCCCTTTCTCGTGTAAGGACACGGTCATTGCATCTGAAGCCCACCCGCCGACCCGTGGGGTCTCCTTAATTACACCTTCAGTGTGTTTCCAGAGAAGGTCTCAGTCCCAGAGTCTGGAGACGAGGACTTGGAACTGTCTTTCTGGGGGACGCCATTGAATCCGTTCAGTTGGTTTGGGTGGAAACATCTGTCTTCCATTGGGGGTCCTCCATGAGTTTCTCATGGGCTTGTCCTTCAAGGAGCGGGTCCTCTAGCAGATGCCCTGGGGAGGTGGGAGGTGCGCACCTGCCAGAATGTTGCTTTCAGTCCAGGGAAGCTGGTCCCAAAGCATCGCTGTCCCTTTCATAAGAGACTTGCCAGGTGCTGCCCGTGATGTGGTCTCGGTCACTGGGGAGGCCTGACCACCCCTTAGTAAGGCTCCTGGAAACCCCACATGGTCCCCTGCACTGGACCCGCTGCCTGCCCTGCCCGCTCCTGGGTTCCTCCCCAGGTCACTTTGTCAGATCCCGAGTGTGCATCTGGGTCTTCTCGATGCCACCATCAGGGATTGCCAAGTCATCTCAGTTTAGAACCAGCCACACCACGGGGTCATCCCCCAAAACCCAAACAAATACTCTATTCTCCAAGCAACAGGCTTTTTCCAGGAAGTGCAGTGCAGGAATTCTATAAGTGCAGAATGTGGAAGATTTGGCATTAATGTAAAAGTTTAATATAAACAAACATTAAAAATATCTCATTTGCAGTCTTAAAAAAAAAAAAAAAGGCTCTACGAAGTAAAAATAAATTCCACACCAGAGGAGGAGGAATAATTTTTGAGCATATCATAATATGGTTTGAATCAAACCTAAATGATGAATGATCATTGTTCTTTCAGGTTTCCAAATGTGAATTGTTTTAGTTGCCATCTGTGCATGGGAGGCTGTGTGTGTGTGTGTGTGTGGTTTGTACTGCACTGATACAATTAATCAAACCAATAAAACAGACCCCAGCATTGATTTCTTCTTTGCTTTTTTTTTTTTTTTTTTTGGTCAGGAAGTTACTCTTTGGCTGGAATTCACCCCATTAGGTCCTGGTCTCACAGGAAGATTCTTTTAGGGCTGTTTCACCATATAAAATTATTTCTATCATAGCAGATGTAACACAATGCCAAAATCAAAGAAACCCTTCCCAGGAAGCAGACCTCTCTATCTCTAGGTTAATAATAACAGTTAAAAAAAAACACACACATTAAATTTCACTACATGATAAAGCATGAACACGTACATTTTTACTAGCAGGCATCATCTTAATTAAATGATCCCCAAACGAACTTCTGTGTAAATACAATGTCATTCCCTCAGCACAATGCCATTCTAAATGAAGAAAGATGAAATTTTCAGTGAATACTTAATCTCAGAATTTTGTGGTGGGGAGAACTGATTTTCAAGGAGTCAAGGCAAACTGCCACAAATGAGCATCCTCGTTTTTTCAATGCAAATTATGCCACAGGGCGCTCTCTCCTCTAATGAATTTCCCATGTTTCATTCATTCATTGTTTATACCCCATTATGCCTCTTCTCCAAAGATAATGCGAACCATCTTTTTATTAACGTAACTTTGCAAGAAGCCTCCAGTCACTGCCATCACTGCCCAACCCCCCCTCCCGACCCCACCCGGTCCCATCCTGTCCCCAAGGCTGGTTCTTTCCCAGACTTGCTTTTTTGCCAGTGCAGGTGAAGGGTTGGCGGGGACAGACTTGGGGGCAGCCGCGGGCTTTGTAGGGAGGGAGACCGTTCTGTTCGGGGGGTTCTTTTTTCAGTTTTGTTTCATTCTTTTTGTTTTCTCTTGAAAACCTCCGCTCTCTGGCAGGACAAGATGCCCTATCGTTTCTTTACCTCTGTGTCCTCTTGTAACAGAGTGAATATTACTGTAGGTTAGACTTCTTGTGGAAGAACAAGTTCAAAAAAGAGCGGGAGGAGATAGAAACCATGGAGAACCTGAACCGCGTGCTGCTGGAGAACGTGCTGCCCGCGCACGTGGCGGAGCATTTCCTGGCCCGGAGCCTGAAGAACGAGGTGGGGCGCCACGGGGCGGTGGGCGGGCTGGGGCCGGGACCTGGAGGCCGGGGGCCCTTCGGACACCTGCGTGCCGCACATGTCCGCGAGTGGCCTCAACGGGTCCGTTGGGAGACGAGGCTGGCGGGTTTCTGGGGATGACAGCAGGGACCCGTGAGTTAGACTCACCTCCGAACGTGGACTCATTATTCCTGGTGTTTCTCAGGGTGCGGCGGGAGGCTCTGGGGTTCCCAGCAAGTCACAGAGGTGGCCTCTCCGTGGTGTGAGGGCCGCCTCCCTAACCGGCACAGTTCCAGCAGGCGTCTCGCGGCCCGTAGCTTCCCCGAGGGCCTCTTGGGAGCCTTAGAATGGCAAAGACAGGACATAGAATTGAGGCGCTCTCCGCACAAGGGCAGGTCCAAGACTTGGGTCCGCTCCCTCGAATGGGTAGAAGTGCCGATCTCTGGGAGCGTCTGAGGGAAGGGATCCTTAATAGAATTGGAAAGGCCAGAATGTCATGGTCACGTCAAAGTGGCTGAAGACATCAGATGTCACGACATCTCTTTCACGTTCCTGACTTACAAGAGTCAGCGGGCGGATGGGGGCAAACTCATGTTTGAGCACCACTGTGTGCGAAGGCCTGCGTTTGGCGCCGTGGGGGTGCCAGAGGTGTTCAGAGGTGAGGTGCGGTCCGTGTTTGGGGGAGGTTCTCGGTTGGGATCAGGAGCAGGCGAGGGGTCTGGGAACCCCACAGATGCGGGAACTTGCTCATGGAGAAGCCGCACCTCCAGGATGCTGGGGTGCAAAGCAGTGTCAAGTGAGAAGGCTCGGAGCAGTCGTTCCCCGGAGCGTGTGTGAAGTTGGTGTTGGGTAGAAAGCGCCGGGCGGTGAGTAGGAGCTGAAGGTCGTCACCGTCGCCCTCCTGGAAGCCTGCCAGCCGTGGCGAGCCAGTCAGGGTCCCACCGCAGGTTTCTCTGGCTGCGGACCACTCACTCGTCCATTTCTCCCGCTGCGGTCGCAGGCGGTCGGTCGGCCGGCACCTGTCAGCCGGCTGCTGGCAGATAACGACATCCCTGCTTCTGTTAGAAGGAGCCACCTGCTTTCAGTAGCAACAGAGAGCATGTTTGTCTGTCTGCCTAGCTCTCAGTTCAGCTCATAAATTCAGTGTGTGCTGAATGTCGCCCCTGCCCTGTGGCCAGGCTGGTGCTGGGCCCCGACACAGATGGACGAGACGGAGGCCGCCCCATCCCCTGGAGGCGACAGCATCCTCCTGTGTGCAAGCAGATTGGCACGAATGTGTGAGTCCGGAAAGGCCACCACTAGGAGGCAGCAGCTTCCGAAACTGAAAAGAAAGTTCTAGAAACTGGCTGGGGGGATGGAGGTGGGGAGGGAGGAAGAGAGAGAATATTCTGGCTCAGGAGGCTACCTCTCCATGCAGGCATTTCGGGAACTCTTCAGGGACAAAGTAGGAATCATGTCACGACATCAGCCCTATGCCGTGTTTCCGTCTGTCAGATAAGGAAAGTGGGTTCCTTGGGGGGGCCTCATGCATGGCCCCTTCACTCCTGTGTGTACTTGGAAGCTGTCTTGGGCCCCAAGGAATCCCCAGCTCACCGGTGGCTCCCGAGGACAGCTGGTCCTCAGCGACAGGAGCCAGAGGCTGGACCCAGGCCGCCTGCAGCTCTGTTGGGAAGGAGGCACTCGCTCCGTTTCAGAACCTTCCAGACTTACTGCCATGGGCCGCTCCAGGCCCCGGAGCCACAGACCCACGGCAGGGGTCTTTGGCTTTCGCTCCGGGTGCCGCAATCCCCGCACATCATTGCTGTGTTTGCCCTGGCGGCCCAGTTTGCTCAGGACAGTAGAGCGACACACGCAGAATCTTACGCTGGGAGCTTCGGGCCAGCAAGATGGTCCCTGACCCGCTGGCGACATGCTGCACGGCCGTGGGTGGAAGGGGCTCTGTCGGGGGGCAGAGGACACACAACTGTCCTCTGTTGTGACTTCCTGTACCGCACCTCCAGGTTTTGTCAGTTAGGTTAAATGATGGGGGTGGGGGAGCTACCCAAGCTGCTGCTGTTAAGTCGAGAGGATTAAAAACTTCCAGGGACCCCCGTCGAGCCTCGCAGGGCAGGACGGTCCGCCCCGTCTCCTCAAAGGCAGCGCGGCGGCCAGGGCGGCTTGTGCTCTGCGGCTGCCAAAGACCGAAGGCTCGGTGCAGGAGATTCTCCCTGTGATGAGCCTCCTGGGGAACATCCTGAATGCAAAACAGAGCTCGATGTGCAGGCGAACAGGAGAGAGAATCGCTACCCCTCCCCCCTTCTAACCGCCCTGAGCACCCCACCGGGAGTCTCAGTAGGGGGGATCATGTTTTTCAGGTTTTTTCCCCCAGGACTCCTGACGAGGTTACTCTAAGGAGACTCATTTAAGGGCATCAACCAGAGCAAACTCCTGCCTCGTCCTTCTGACTTCCTGACAGGTTGGCCGCCCGCCTTCTTCTGTCCCCATCAGACCTTTTGTCCTCGCCTGACTGTCCCCGGACAGAAGAATCCATTCCCCGCCCCAGCGATGGGGAATCCTGGCCTCGGAACCCCAGGCCGCCAGGCTGCTGTTGCTCGGCCTTCGGCAGCCACGCGATGATGGCCTGTGTGCAGTCTGATGGCGCGGATCCCGTCAAGGCCATCAGGTGTCAGGGCCGAGTAGATGTCCCCCGCGTGAGCACTCGCTCTCCCTAAGGCTTTCTGAGGCGGAGGTGCGGCTGTTGTGGAATGGTGCGGTCCCTGGAGAGGGATCTTTTCCACTGGATTCTAGACCAGGCATGGCAGAGAGCCACCAACAGGGACCGTGGGAGGGGTCTGCACCCAGGAGCAAGGCTGCTCGAAGGGACGAGAGGCCTGGCCCGCCTGCACCCGTGCCAGCTTTCCTCCTCGGGCTGGGCCCCGCTTCATGGCTGAGAGCACAGGTCTGGTCCCTGCCCTGGCCCTTCCGAGCTGTAGGACCCAGGCCTCCTTCCTCTCCAAGTCCAGGACTGATTTTTAAAGCAATAATTCCTGCAGAGCTCTTGGAGTGGTGCCTGGCATGCAGTTCACACTCAATTTTAGTTATCTTGTAAGTAAATACCCCAGATTTATGCAAAACTTAAGAATCACTGCCCACTGGAATTTATTAGTAGTTTTAAGGAAGTCTTCTTCCCCAGCCATTACATGACCCAAGGAGGATGGAGAGCAAACCCGATGTAACCTCTGTCCTCCATTCTGATTCCCGCAGCTCCTCTCTGGGGGGTGGGCTGAGCTCCCACGCCTGCTGAATGCAGAGACCCAGGGCTTTACTTTTACAGCTGTGGAGGCAGGGGTGGTAGGAAGGGAGACAGGAGCATGCCTTTCAGTTCACCGTAAGCATTAATTACCAAGGCTTGGTTTTCTGGAACATTCCTTGGGAACATGACATATGACCTTGGCCAGGACCGATGTTAGCAAAGAGCCTTCCAGCTCTTTCTGATTCTCCAGCCCACCACATGGATGTTCAGAGGAAATGAATTTCCCTTCAGAAGTCAAGAATGGTTTAATCACAATAACGATCCCCAAAAGTTTTGATTTCGACGAAAACCTGTTCCTTCCACCTGTGCTCCCTGCGTGTGGGTAGAGGACGGCTTGTGTCTACAGGAACCTCTTCCTTCCCATGGGGTATTTGTTTTGCTTAGTGCTTCTGTACGCCTCCCTGTCCCTCGGCTGCCCAGGGTCTTGGCCAGTTCTGGGCAATAGGCCATCCAGGCTCAGGGAGAGAGCCCTGTGTGCCGGGCCCCGAGCCCTTGAACTGCCCTTGTGTCGCAGGAACGTTGCGAAAGGCCTCTTGAGCGGACCTCAAAGCTAGCTTTCATCGCTCATTGAAAAGACTACGTTTTGTCACTGAGTGAAGCCTTTGCCAAGTCTGCAGGTGGTAAGGAGGCTTGTGATTCTGAACCAGGCAGCCTCATTGCGGGAGAGCGGAGGCCTGATCAGAACAGGACCCAGATGTTCCTGCGGGGACTCACCAGGTGCGCAGACAGCACCGTCCTTCCCAGCCATGGGCCCACGCCCCCACCCCGTCCGGCCAGACCCCCTCACCATGTTCCTTGTAAAGTTAGGCTAGAATGCCGCCCGGCTTGCTAGAGGGGCCTTTGTGCTAATTACTTGACACCTCAGAATAAATTAGGGCATTAGGTGACAGTTGGAGACCCAGGGGCTCCATGGTTAGCACATAGGTCAACTGGGAGCAGGGGTAGGTGGGGGATGGGAGGTCCTCCTGGCCAAGGAATGAATCGGGGAGAGAGCACGGATGTGGGAGTTCGGAAACTGAGTGCTGGTGTCATTTCTGAACATTTTCTAGGCTTCCAAGCAGACATGTCCACGCTTGGGCCTATGCAGCCCCAGTCAGGCTTTGTTCTCATGTTCTGTCTACCGGCGCGCTCTCCGGCTAGACCCTGAGCCCCTGAGGGCAGGGCTTGTGTTGCTCATCTGTGGGTCCGAACACGTGGCGTGAAGCTCAGCGTGCAGCCGGCCCCGGGGGGAGGATGTGAGAGAGTGGGCACGCGTGCACACACACGCACACACACACAGGCCAGGTGCTAGCGTGAGTTTCTGTCTGTGACCCGCAGCAGGAGCTCCCATGTGCCAGAGAGGGCACCGAGCCCTTTGCTCATTTACCCTTTGCTCGTCCTGAGCACTGCTTGTATGATCCTCAGCCCTTCCCGCGCAGGAAGCGTCCGAACGGGCAGGAGGCTAGACATCCTGCTGGATGGGATGTAGTGAGAGGTCAGGCCCCCGGGGATCTTCCGTTCACCTCCAGCCTTGTGCGTGGGCCAGGACCTGCCATGGGTACCCTATGCTGGGACCACTGAGTGGTCTCCTGGGAAAACACCGACCTCTGAGGGACACAGGTGCCAGGCAGGTCCCAGACAAGTGGGAAATGCAGAGGGCGGGGGCTGATCAAAGTGTCTGGGCCAAGAGAGCTGGAGCTGCCAGGGCTTGGGGGGCATCGGGGCCAGAGCAAGAGAAAGACAGCTGGCATAGGGTTCTCGGAGAGGCTGTTCTACAGAGCCACCTGGAGGGGGAACAGGCCCCAGCAGAGAAGCTGTGAGAGCAGGAGAGCCTGGGGCAGAGAGTGGTTCCCAAGCAGGAGGGAGTTTATCGTCCACGGCAAGGGCAGCTCGGGCGGGATGCTGAGGGATGGAGGAAGCGACGGGGAGTCCCTAAGTGACCCCTGGCAATGTGGGCAGGCGGGAGGGCCCCGGAGCGGGATGGAGCCGAGAGACTGCTTTCCCGCTCCGTCAGACGCTTCCTTCCCTCCCCGGCCTGCGCCCCTGGAGATCTGCAAAGCCTGACTAAGCACGCTGGGGAGGGTCGAAGTTGACACATGTAAGAGAGAGTGTAGAAGCCAGTTGTGGCCCTTGCCCCCCAGACTCCCCCCGCTGCAGCAGGCTTGTGCTGCTAAAGGAGAGCCTCACGTGCAGGTTCCGAGTTTTGACCTCTCCTTGGGCTGGGCACTTTAATTATTGACGGAGGATTTGAATCACCCAAGAGTGACAGGAAGAGTCACAGCATTGTCCCAAGTCTTCGTCCAGGGTTGGCTTGGGTAGGAGAAGAACAGGTGTCACTCAGCAAACTGCAAGGGGCAGTGGGCACAGAGACGCAGTTGTTCATTTTTATGTCTTAATTACTTGAGCTTATTGGGCAGAGTGGTTCTATGTGAGCAAGGGTTGAAATGACGCCCAAGTTCATTTCTAACTCCAAAGCTCAGTGATGCCTCTTGGCAGCCATGTGCCCAACGAGAGTCACCCATTCTAGACCCTGAATTCCAGAATCTCCTCAAAGGCTGCCCACTTGCCCTGCCTCCATGCCCAGATCCTCTGGAAATATGAGATAAGCACAGGCCATCAACCAATCAGCTCATGGTCCTCTCTGGCCCCAAGCCCAACCCAGATACCTGAAGGGACCTCGCATGAGTTTAGGGTATGGTTCTAAGCTCCGCACATGTCACTGGCTCCGGAGAATTTATGCAGCTTCGCATTGGTGATGCATCCCTGGCCATGGGGCCAGAGACCCATGCCCACCCTTGGTGTTTCCCCAAAGGTTCCCAGTGCCTGCTCTGTAGAGAGAGTGGCTGAGAGGTTTTCAGCCCAAGCCCCCAGCAGCACTCACCACCTGCAGAGTGCCCGAGCAGGGCTCTAGAGAGTAGTCCTGGCCCCAAGGCCAGCGGGAGCCTTGCTGGGTCACCCCACTCCCCTGACCTTCCATTTCCTCATTCAGCCTGTAGTTCATAATCAAGGCTGTACAGCAGAAAAGCCTATGGACCTTTCCCAAAACATACACACCATTGGTCAGGGGCAGAAACCCGTTGGTGACTTTCCCACGCATTCCTATTTGAGGACAGCGGAATGAGATAGCATGCGAGACTCCCTCCAACAGAAAAAACTTGTTTTATCAGACTCCAAACCAGTGCTGAGTCTGATATGCACCCTCACCCATGCTGCCACGTTCAGTGTTGTGTTTCCTTGTCTCCCATTTCTGCCTGCCCTTCAAGACCTCAGGGGAAGGAGAAAAGGTCACATGATCCACACGTGGTGGGAGGCCGGCACTGCCCCTGAATCAGCCGCACGCTCTGTGGTCATCGGAACATGCGGGTTCACGTGTAAAGTGTAGCGTCTGTAAGGGTCAAGTGTGCATCAGACTTGGTAACTGTGACCTTGGGAAAGTAATGTCACCGCCCTCGACCTCAGTCTCCCCTTCTGTACATTGAGAATAATAGCACAGCCTCGTAGGACGGTGGCCAGGGGCAAGTTAATTAAGCCTGTGGAGTGTTCAAGCAGCAGGTGCTGGGGTCAGTGCTGACCATTCCCGGCCTTCCTCTTGTCATCATCATCCTTCCCCAGACTCTCGCTCTGGCCAGTGTCAGCAGACAGTCGGGAACACACAGGGGACAGAAAACACTCTTTGTCTTGCAGATGTACTCCTTTCCCTGAGGAGTAGGGAGGTCAGTGAAATGCGTATTTCTTTGATAAAACTGGCATTTTTAACTAGAACAGGCTTCTAGCAGGTTTTCTCTCCCCAGTACCCTGACTCCCCAGCTTCATCAGCATCACTAGAATCTAAGCTCGCCTGTCACACGGGCCCCACGTTGCCTTCCCAGGGCATGGATGATCACAAAGAACTCCTCCGACAAAGTACCGTCCGCACAATGAGCCAACACAACCATGTTGAGAGCCGAGTAGAAGAGAAAAACCTCGATTCCATTGTCCATGTATTTTGTGAAGATTATGAGGCAGGAGCAGAAGGCATTGCAGGGCAGTTGGCCCTGAGAACAGGAAGCCAGCGTAAGTCCAGCTTTTTCAGGAAGTCGTTGTGGTGACCTTCATGGGTCGCCATTGTCCTGATGTGTTGTTAAGAGACGTCAGTGGGAGAAGAACGGTTCTTCTGAGAGGCTCTTCTGAGAGCCCTTTACAGGGCTGTTGAAGCTGCGGTCTCCCTGGGTGCCCCAGAGAGCAGAGCTCGTCATAACAGCCATGCGGAGTCCATTCTCTCCCCTGCCAGGCACACAGGAAGTCCTGGCCACCTGCGTTCTTTCTCCACTTTGAGGTCAGCCATCTTGTTTAACAGAACATTCCTCGTGGTCCTGGTGGGGGGGTATTTCCCATGCTGCACTGCGCCCACCGTGGCACCTGGCCTTCCTGCCAGTGTCGTGTCACCTGTGGGCCCTGATGAGCCAGCGCCAGTGGGAGGACAGCTCCTCACCGAGGATCAGCCTCTGTGCCTACAAAACAACCCTCCCTTCCTGAACATGTCACTGAACTTGAAGGTTGTATGTTGAAAACATTATGGAAACACCTTAAAATTATATTGACAAGACATTGTAATTTTATTCATGTCTATGGATAAAGAACCATGAACCTCTTTCTACTTAAAAAGAAAGGGCTATGTTGAGTAAATAGTGCTGGTGTTTGATTCTGTGTGAGTAAGGAACCTGGGAGTTTCACTGGATCTTTCTAGTGTCATTGAGAAGTACCTTGATTGGTTCCATCTGCTCCTTTCAGGGGAAACTAAAGAATAAAATGCATAAAGACCTCAATGCAAAGGGTGTCATTTTAGGCATCACAAGTCACTATAGGCCAATAGAGTGGTTTGGGAGATCGTTTTGTTTGCCTTCAGTTGCTTAAAGGATACCTCTTTGACTAAGTCACAAGTCTGTGATGTCTTGCCATGGTCCGAGGTGGGGGTGGCAGAAGGGATTCTACCAGAAGGACTCCTCCGATGAGCTGTTAGAGCAGTGGGAACAGAGGACTCGGAACCCGCCTCCTGCTCCTTAGAACCCTTCACCGGGCACCAACGGCCGCGGTCTGGAATGTGCTCGGGGCTGGTGTGGGGGAGGTGGAGTGGGATACTGGGTGATTTCTTCAGCAGTTCTAACATAGAGAAACACTTGCCCGAAGAGTGTGTTTGTTGAAAAGGTTTCCTAGTGCTCAGCGCCTCTTTTTCTCCTGGGCAGGACTTATACCACCAGTCCTATGACTGTGTCTGCGTCATGTTTGCCTCTATTCCGGATTTCAAAGAATTCTACACGGAATCAGATGTGAACAAGGAGGGCTTGGAATGCCTTCGGCTCCTGAATGAGATCATCGCTGACTTTGATGATGTATGTACTTGAGAATTACCCTTGACCAGTAGGGGTAGCCCCCGTCCCACACTGTGGCATTCTTGTGGCCATTGCAGTGGAAGTTAGTCCAGTCTTGTGGCATATCTTGAAATACGTCTTTGGGTGTAATTTTTGGTGGCTGGCTAAGAATGAAAGACTTTTGTTCTCTTATGGTCCTTGACTAATTTCGGAGAGAGAAATATGGTTTTTTTGTGAGATAGTATGATCCCCAGGTACAAGTACCAAAATTAATATCAATAAAATGTCTTTCCAGTGTGCTCATGAATTTTCTCAAAAGGCTTGAGCTCCAAGGAAAATGCTTGCTTATCTCTTGATATAAAAAGAGATAATGTATTTATCATAGTAGATTATTGGCATATCTATCTCAGCACACTCCAAGGTCAGATATCAACTTGAATTGTGCAGGGATGATGTGCTTTGTTACTGAAAAAGCAGTCTGTATGAGGGATAATATATCTTAGAAGGGACAAAGTATATGCTTCAGAATTTGAAATAGTTGTCATTTTTCAATTTCCAGTATTTTGCCTACATAGAGAATAATGTGTTTTGTTTTCTGGTAAGAACAAACACTTGTGGTTTTAAGGATGTTGCTACATCATTCTTACAGATATCAAGCAAAATATAGCAAAATTGACATACATGAACATAGGTTCATCAGGATCCATGGAACTTTGAAATACAGTGATGAAATTACTGATGTGATATGATGGTTTCAGGCCAACCTTCTAAATGTCTTGTGTGACCTGTACATTTTTCTGTACCCACCATTGTGTCTATGAGGTTGACTCAAGACTTACGGTGAAGTCATGGCAAGTAGAGATTTCCACTGGTATGCCCAAAAGCCAGACTGCCAAAAAAGGGTCAAGATGTTCCCAGTCCTCAGTTGGTCCCATTGTCCTCCTGAGCAGAGGCAGACAGCATCTTTCAGAGTTTCCTTCCCTTCCTCTCTCTACCCGTTCTCTTTCCTACAGCTTCTGCTCCTATTTTTACCTATTCTCCAACCCACCACAAGTCCTAATGTACTTGGATGGGGAGGAGGCCAGTAGGAAGCTGGTAACTGATACCAGAAACTCAGACAAGAAATATTCAGGTCAGAGCTAATGAGGGGAGACATTCTAGATCATTCTTCCCCTTACATCTAGAGCTCAGAGGAAAAAGCCAGTTCTCAGCATTATAATTGGTCATAAATCACCCTCCCCATGCACAGAAGACCTCCCCCACTGAATCATGTTTGTGCTAAGCCTTTCAAACCCAGCGTTGGGAAATTTATTTGAGGCCATGCACTGTAATTTATCCTAGTTCTTCACTAGCAGATTTTAAAAGCTAATTCATATTAATTGGAAGTAAAACATTATACTGCATTTCCACCCAAGGACACTGTCTTTATGGAGCATATAAAGTGTTCTTTCTCAACCAAGCCCAAGGTCAAAGTGTGAGTAAGCAGTGGTTGAAATAAGTTGTATTTCTAAAACGGTGAACTACAGTTTGAGACTGTCTTTAGAAAGTGCGCCCAGTTAAATCACTGAATGCTTGTCTTTGCTTCCCAGCTGCTCTCCAAGCCGAAATTCAGTGGCGTTGAAAAGATCAAGACCATTGGCAGCACATACATGGCAGCGACGGGTCTGAGCGCCGTGCCTAGCCAGGAGCACACCCAGGTACAGACATATCGGCCCCCCAACAGCACATAGAGCCTCAGCTCCACCCATAGACCCTCCCTTGGGCCCAAACAGCCATGTGCTGACTCAGAAACTGTGCTGTGCATACAACCTAAACCTCAGTGATCAAGACCCAATGAGAAAAAGAGATTCCAGAGGCTTCTCAGGATCTGTTCACAGAATTCCTTTCTCTGGTCAGCAGGGGCAGGAAAAAACACCCCGTCTGGCAGCTGCTTGATACCAGATAAATATACAACAAAGGGTAGAAGATTAGAGCTGTTTATTTTAGGATGACTCATTAGAGATGGCTCCTGGTCTTTTGATTAAAACTGATGTGGTCCAAAACCACGCTGACCACTGAGAAATTTGGTTGAGAAGGTGGTTTGGGCAAAATTGAATATCTTCATTCAATTAACTATAGTTTTGAGGGGGTTTACTGTTATGTTGTATTTTGTTTCTGTGTGTGTGTGTGTGTGTGTGTGTGTGTATAGATATGCTGTGTCGCTTGTGGTTCAGTAAACAAGAACCCCCTCCCTTTTAGGACAGTGGGCTCCCTGATGACTCCAGGACAGGTTTGCTGTGGAGACAGAGGTGGTGGGTGCAACTCAGAGGAACAGAACTTAGCCGAGCACAGCTTGCTGGAGGCAGGCCGAGTCCTCCCAAGAAACGAAGGGCTGAGCCCATCTGCTCTGCTCCCTCCCCCACAACCCCCTCCCACAGACTGGATGGGGCCAGAGAGGGACAGAGAAACAGCAGCATGCTGAACAGAGCTCCCTCTGCTCCCTTCCCTCAATATTCATGGGCAGAGGCTGGAACGTGAACCATCTGACTGACTGGTAATGCTAACAGTCTCCCAACTTATTCCATGTGCTCTTCTCCTTGGGTGTTTGCTTCCAGATTATTATTTTTTTAATAGGTAGGCATTACTTTAGTAATAAGGAAAAGTAAACTTTAAAAAGTAAAATATAAAAAATAATATAAAATATAAATAACATAAAACATAAAATAATATATTAATATATATCATATATAATAATATAATACGTAAAATAATATAAAATATTAAAAAGTAAAATATATGAGCAATAAATGAAACCTTAGAAGACTCTTACCTTGGATTCTGAGTAGCCTTCCCAAGCCATCTTGGTGTCAGAGGCAAATGAAGAAATGTGTAGCCCCACATACATTTTAAAAATACATGTGTATTTTTAATAATTAGATTTTTATTGACAGAACATTACAGTATTGGAAAATTATAAAGATAGAGGTATGAAAATGTATAACTTTTTAAAATATTTATTTATTTGAGAGGGAGAGAGCACAAGCAGGCAGACCAGCAGGCGGGGGAGGAGAAGCTGAGCAGGGAGCCCTGAACGGGGCTCGATCCCAGGACCCCGGGATCATGATCTGAGCCGAAAGCAGACACTGAACTGACTGAGCCATCCAGGCGCCCAGACATTATCTTGAATTACCTTAATTATACCAAAAACAGAACTGATGATCATTTTATTTTCCTGGCTATAATGGAAGCAAACTTATACTTTTTGAGCACCTTTGATGTTATGGGAAAAGTCAAGCATTAAAAAGTAACATAAAATAATGAATACTGTTTTTTCTGAAAATCAATAAATTGAAAAAATTTTTAAAAAAAGAAAACATTTTTGTAAGTGCAAAAAAAAAAAAAAAAGTAACAAAATCTTACCTACAGGAAGGGACCTTCTCCTCTTGCCTGAGGCTGTGAGGTGTTGGGCACTTACTGTCTTAGTCCGCGAGGGCTGCCGTAAGAGACCACCACCGGTGGAGGGGCTCAAAGAGCAGACGTGGCCTGCCTCGTGGCTCTGGAGTCCGCAAGCCCAACGTCGCGATCCTGCAGGATACGGGGCTGGCGAACGCCCTCTTCCTGCTGGTAGACAGCCCCCTTCTGACTGTGTCCTCGCAGGGCAGAGACAGAGAGAAAGAGATCTTGGGGAGAGGGTTTTAAGGCTTCAAGATAGGAATTTTGGCAGGAAACAATTCATTCCACATATTTACCTTTATTTCAAGTTTTGATATTTTAGTTCATTCTGGATTTTTCTGCATTCATTTTTATTTTCATTTATCGCTCGAGGATGTCATTTATCCTGATTGTTGAGCTTTTTGCCACCTCCTGAAAATTCTGTGCCTAAAGGGGGGTCCCCCATTCACGTCACCTCATCCCAACCCTGTTCCTGAGGCCTCTCAGGACAGTCTGCCCTGGTGAGCCTTTCAGGGTACGTGACCTGACTGCACCCACTCCAGACCTTAGGTCACCAACAGACCTTAGGTCCCCTTTGGCAGAGGCTCAGAGTGGAGATTCTCAGAGATGCTGCTGCGTGAGAACCCATTCAGCGCTGGGGCTGTAGGGTGGGCGCGCCCCCCATCATTCCCTAAAGCCGAACGTGTCGTGCTCTGCCTCCCCCGGACGCTGGCTCCCCAGGGTCTCTCCCTTCCCTCAGGCACACTGTGTGGCCGAGAGTCCTTACTCTGCACGTCCCCTCCTCCCTCACCCTCTTGAGCCCCGACACCGTAAATCCCACTCTTGAACACCAGGAAGCACTTCCACATTCCAGAACCCAAGTCGGGTCGTGTGCCCTGCACACTTACTCTCGGAGTCCTGTCTGCGGCCTCTGGTCGAGCCGGTGGTCACCTCCACCTAGAAGCCCTTCCTCCTTAGGCTCTGGCCCGTCGCTGGGCTGCCTGCTGCCTGGGGTCTCTCTCTCTCGCAGACCGCGACGCCGCCTCTCCGTCAAGGGCCTCCCCTCATAATCGATCCGTGATCCATCCCGCTGCAGAGTCCGCCCCCGCCAGCCCCATCATCGCCATCCTGACATGGGCCAGACCTGCCTTTCCAGGTCCCCGTAGAGGGCCGGTGTCCCACAGCCTCATCTTCTCAGGTGGTATCCCCTCCCCACGCCGAGATCCCCAGCAGGGGGCGCTGTGCCCAGCGATGACCTGGCTTTGTTCCGTGGAGGGTGGAGCAGGTGCCCACCTTCCTGCTCAGGACGGCACGTGGCTTCCTTCCCTGTTTCACGGACCTGCTCCTGCTGGTGGAAACCCTCTGCTTTCTCCCCGTGACGTTTATGAACCTCCTGAAATACCTCCTGGGTCTGCTTTAAACAAGCCTAACAGATCCCTCCTGCAACCACCCATGTCCTAGATAGGGGAGGAGAAACTGAGGCACAGCAGCAGTAACTGGCCCAAGGGCACAGAGAGAACAAGTGGCAACAGAGCAGGGCCGTCCGCTCCAGGCAGGGCTCACCCGCTGCTCCGGAGCCCTGGGTCCCTCGGCTCCTTCTCCGCACTGCACCCCCCACCGCCCGTACCACGTTCACGGCTGCACGCTGAGGTCCAGTCTGAGCCCCTCGGTCTCTGCGGCCCCCTGCCTGACCTTGACAGCCCTTCCCTGCCCCGCAGGCCCCCTCCCTCCTGCCCTCAGCCACCACCGGCCCTAAACCGGCCTTCTCAGCTCCCCGCGAGCTGCTTCCTGACTTCTTCCCAGGCCCCACTCTGTCCTAAGTGTCGACGGACCCCGTGGTGGTGCGGAAAGAGCGTGACTTTCCCGTGAGACCGCTCGTGACTTCCTACAGTAGCTAAGCTATCTGCCCCCGCCCCGGTTTCCTCACATAAAATGGGGAGCAGGCCTGTTTCCTACACAGCATGGCCAGAGCAGACGTCACGGCTGACAGCCGTAGGGACACAGTTGTGACTCGCGCTCTGCTCTGCGCAGGGCTGCCATTGCTGCCTCCGCAGAACAGTTAGAAGGGTTTGGACCTAAATGCAGTAGGCCACGCTGTCAGGTCGGTGCGGCCGTTTACTCAGTGTGAGCTGTGTTTATGCAGGGCACTGAATTAGAACTCAGTACGGTCATCCCAGAAACAATTTGAGCTGCAGCTCAGGTCTTCTGCAAGGGAAGTGCATGACGTTTGATTGGGTGAGGGGCGTATCACACAGGATACGTATCAATGTGGATATTTTATTTTTCTAAGAAATGAACGTTCTCTTCTGCCTTTTGTAACCTGCCTGTAACTTATCTAGTTGTCTTTCTAGTTCTAAGCCAAGAAAAAAACCCTTTCTCTTCATTCTTCAGCCAAATATTTAGTTTGACAACAAAAGACATTCAATTTGCAAAATGTATCAGGTTGATCAAGGATTAAGGTGCTTTTCTTAAATCCAAGAAGAGGTAAAGTTACCTGGATAAGAGCCATGTGAAATTTAGCTCGCGTTCCTCGGTTCCCCCTTGTTTCCTCCCCGTGGCAGCCGCACGGGGACCTGCACAGACCCAGCAGCCTGTCCGCACCTGGCCAGAGCACGGCTCTTGTGTCTGCCTTTGTTTTGCTTCGTTCGTATTTTTAAATGGAACAGTGCATTCTCTGTTTAAGCTTGAAGACAACGAGACTGAGTAGCTGGTTGCCTTATGCATGACCGCTGACTGTTGCTCTCGGAGGAAGCAGGGGCTTGTCGGAAAGTGCAGCGTTACACTGAGAATGGGCCGGCACTCTAAGCCCATCGTCCCCCCACGAACGTGCGCCTGAGAAACACATGAGTGCGAGGGAAGCCGGGGACCCTTCCCTTCACTGCCAGGACCCCCCCCCCCAAATCTGCTTCCAGGCTGCACAGCTGCAAAGCCTCCTACTTGCTCCTGCCATGGCCTTCACCCCGGAAGCCCTGAGAGTACATCGTGGTTACAAGTATGCTTTTCTTGACTTACAGGGTATTATTCTTAGAAAAAGGACATTTCACTTAAAAAAAAATAATAATAATTTCCAAATCCTCCCGACAACTGGTAGCTCATCTACCTGATCCTCATCCCTGATGACAACAGTCGGCAACTGGGACATGGAAGCAGCTGCTTCCCTGAGGCCCGGCGCGCTCTCCGCACCCCCCACTCCACTCCGTGCCGCCTCCTTCCCTCCGCTGCATCCTGGGCCCTCACCGCTCCACATCGGAGGGAGGCTCGAGGCGGCTCGAGGGCCTGGATCCCAGAGGAAGTCCATCCTGCGCGCCCTAGTCAAGGATTGGGCTTTCTCTGGTCTTAGCCATGGTGCATATCGTTCTGATCTTTTTCAAACAAATATTATTAAGAACTTAGATAAGTTGAGGGGCCCCTGGGTGGCTCATTCAGTTAAACGTCTGCCTTCAGCTCAGGTCATGACCCCAAAGCCCTGGGCTCCAGTCCCACACCGGGCTCCTTGCTCGGCATCCAGCCTGCGTCACCCCCTCCCTCTGCCTGCCGCTCCCCCTGCTTGTGCTCTTTCTCTCTCTGTGTCAAATAAATAAATAAAACCTTAAAAAATAGAAAAAAGAACTTAGATATGTTGAACCCAAAATACAGGAATGAGCTTTCATTCAAATTCCTGCTTTGACTATATTACTGCTGTAGTAAGCCGGACCTCCAGCTCTCCTCGGTCTCAAGTAGATTGAGACCCCTGGCCAGCAGTGCTTTGAAAAGAATCAGTTTGTAGTACTAGAAAACAGAGGCAGGGGGAGAAGCGGAGAGGGGTGCCTGGAAGCTCCTACTCTCTTCCATGGGAGGGGGACTACCATTTTATAAAGCATGTGTTGTCTTACTCTCTTTTTAATTATTCTTTTTTTTTAATTTTTTAACTTCATTTTATTTCTTCAGTGTTCCAAGATTCATTGTTTATGCACCACACCCAGTGGTCCAGGGTGCAATCCATGCCCTCCTTAATACCCACCACCAGGTTCACCTATACCCCTACCCCCTCCCCTCCAAAACCCTCAGTTTGTTTCTCAGACTCCATGGTCTCTCACGCTTCGTCTCCCCCTCCAATTTCTCCCAATTCATTTCTCCTATCCTTCTCCTAATGTCCTCCATGTTATTCCTTATGCTCCACAAGTAAGTAAAACCATATGATAATCAAAACCACCAAAATTAACAAGACAGTAAACCACGTGTGTTGGAGAGGATGTGGGGAAAGGGGAACCGTCCTACACTCTTGGTGGGAATGCAAGTTGGTGCAGCCACTTTGGAGAACAGTGTGGGGATTCCTTAAGAAATTAAAAATAGAGCTTCCCTATGACCCCGCAATTGCACTCCTGGGTATTTACCCCAAAGATACAGATGTCGTGAAAAGAAGGGCCATCTGTACCCCAATGTTTATAGCAGCAATGGCAACAGTCGCCAAACTGTGGAAAGAACCAAGATGCCCTTCAACGGATGAATGGATAAGGAAGATGTGGTCCATATACACTATGGAGTATTATGCCTCCATCAGAAAGGATGAATACCCAACTTTTGTAGCAACATGGACGGGACTAGAGGAGATTATGCTGAGTGAAATAAGTCAAGCAGAGAGAATTTTTTAAATTAATCTATTGTTTATTTCTATAAAAATTAACCTGATTTTAAAAACTTTTAAAAGTGAAGGTAGTAGTTTACTCTATCTGTTGTATCCACACAAATGCACCGGCCGACCCAGGGTTGCAGCTTGAGGACAGTTACCAACACCGCCTTTTGCCACATCTGAGTCTTGCCGAGTTCGCCCTATAGAGACACCGCTGTCCGCAAGCACAAACGTTTCTCCAATATTCGGCTCCCCCCGTCCCCCAGATTAGATCCCAGGCTCCTGGGGATCCACCCGGGAGACTCCTGTACTGGCTCACGCAGTGTGTTAGGGACACTGAGCTGCCAGCAAAGCCATGAGCAAGAAACGTTTTCCTTCCGCCTTTTCGGACTCGGGTTAATGGTTCCGTCTCTGGCTGGGTGGGTCTAGATTTTATTTAGCTGACGGGACATCCGACAGATGCTTCCTTTCCCCACTGGGGCGGGTGACAGCTCCTTGCTGAGGGCCGACTCTTCTGGAACCGCCGTCCGGAGTTTACAGCCCAGGAATGGCACATATGCGACCAGTCTCAGTGCTGGGTGCCGTGCAGTACTGGAGGCCACCTCCGCCAGCCCAGGCCACCCTAACAAACGGCCAGAGGCTGGGTGACAACATTTATTTCTCGCAGTTCTGGAAGCTGGTACAGCCAAGACCAGGGCAGCGGCAGATCAGGTGTCTGGTGGGGACCCTCCTGCCGGTTTGCTGATGTCTGTCTTCTGGCTGTGTGTCACATGGTGGGAGGCAGGGAGGGGAAGCAAGCTGTCCCCAGCCCCTCCGCGTAAGGGCAGTAATCCCATCATAAGCATCCCCCACCATGTGACCTAGCCACCGTCCAGAGGCCCCCCCGGGGCTCAGGCTTCAACACAGGAATTTTGAGGGGACACATCCAGTCCATAGCAGAGGGACTTTGCAAAATTGACTGGGGAAGGGGCGCTGGGTGGCTCAGTGGGTTAAAGCCTCTGCCTTCGGCTCAGGTCATGATCCCAGAGTCCTGGGATCGATTGAGTCCTGCATCAGGCTCTCTGCTCAGCAGGGAGCCCTGCTTCCCTTCCTCTCTCTCTGCCTGCCTCTCTGCCTGCCTGTGATCTCTGCCTGTCAAATAAATAAATAAAATCTTTAAAAAAAAAATTGAGGAAGAAGTGAGGGGTCCCTCTGAGACCTTCAGCTGCAATGTCACTGTAGCTCAAGCACCCGTCAGAACCAATAACCATCGTCTCCTTTACTGGAAAAGGAAAAAATAGTTCGGGTCTCTGCTGTGTATTTTTGTACAAACATCAGCTCCCATGATGTGTTGTAAGCAGAGAGAAATGTCTTCCCACTTTCATGCTACTGACAGGAAACTGAAGACTGAAAGAAACCAAACCATTGATCTTCAAGAAATATCCTGGGAATCTCAAAGACTCGGGAGATGTCAGACGCTCGGTCATTGTCAAAGCCGTACATCTCTGTAGGATGCTCCGTGTGTGCAAAGGGAGAAAGTTCTAAACTGGGGCATAAGACAGTTTCTGACTGACATTTTCCTCCTAGATGATTTTCTCGTCAAGCAGAGCGACATGCTTCTGTAAACCATCATAAAAGAAAGGAAATAAATCCTGAGCCCCAGGGATACAGCCTGAATTCACGTAACCACTTCATTTCACCCTGCCCACAACCCTAGGAGACAGGCAGTTATTGTCCCATCACAGATGAGGAAACCGACACCCAGAGATAAGTGACTCAGCCAAGGCCACACAGCTGATGGTTATAGGACCTGGGGCTGAACCCAAGGTTGCCGGACCAAAGGTATCGGCAGTCATTTGGGGGAATGTCCTGCTTTCAGACAAGCCGTGGACGGTCAGAGTGTTCATGCTGGTCCTGGGGAAATAAAGGAAGAAGTGAGTGGCAGGAGTGAGCCCATGGGAGGCAGACTTAGGAACTGAGGGCTGGGCGGGGAGAGGGGCGGCCACACAGAAGGCCAAGCTGCCGGCGTCTCCGGCTTCTGATACAGGGATCTGTGACCGATGACGCCGTTAGCAGAGCAGGAGAGTCAAGAGTGAGAGCTGTCCTTGTGGGAGATGAAATAATCGTATTAGTTTTGGACACACCGTTTGGGTGTGCACTAGGGTCGCCAAGTACAGCTCCAGCCACCCGCATGGCTAGTTCCAGAGCCATTAACCAGCGGTCCTGGGGACAGATCCCCAGCAGCTGAGCCTCTCAGACTCATCAGCTAACCCTCCCCCCACCACTGACCAGCAAGACGATCACGGAAGACCGCTTACCTGTTTGTCGACCTGTTTGTGCAGATTTCACGTAAACCTGTCCCTGAGGAAGCTCACAAAAATTAATGTCATGCGAAAGTTTTAAAATTAATAAGTTAAAATGGAAGGAAAGTCAAAGATGCAACACAAAGACGAAGATGGGACACAAAATGCAGACAGCCAAGGTCCCGCCACAGTCTCGATGCGCGCAAGGAGGGCGGCAACGTGGCAGCTACGATGAGGCCTGGAGTCGGACGCCCGGTTTGCCGCTCATGCCAGTTTTTAACCATCGAGGGTCTCTCTTTCCCCATCTGCATAACGGGGATAAACACAGGAAGTCCTTCATGGGACTCCCTGTGAGGATTAAATACACAAATGCAACGATGTTGATGTTGCTCACAATTATTCAGACATTTCCAGCAGCCAGCACAGTACCTACGTGTCCCAGTGCTCACAGGGACAATCGTGTCCCTCATTCATTCATGTACCTGAAAACCAGGCCTCGGGTACACGCTCTCATAACCATGACAGGGGCTCCACGGTGAGCGGTGTGCCTGGTAACTAACTTCCTCTTAGGAAATGGTTTAAAACGGGAGGGTGGGGTGGGGGGTGCTTCCAGAACATTGTGTAATGTGCATTTCAATAAACTATGTTCCCTGTAAAGTGAGTTTGGTGGAAAAGAGTGAGCGCCCACCTGAATCCAAGTTCTGGAGATTTGGATGGCCAAGCAGTCAGGCCGTTTTCCCCAAATATGTGTTTACGCCGTGGAGTTCTGGTTAACACTGGGAAGCTCGGAGTCCCAGGTACCTGACAGGTCCGACAGGTACCGGACACTCGGGTGGTCAGAGCCACCACATGAGAGCCCATCCCCAGCCTGTGATGATCAGCCCACGTAGGAGGGAGCAGACCTTCCCTTGCGAGAATGCAAGGTCTCATCAAGATCTCCTTGGGGAGGGGCACCTGGGTGGCTCAGTGGGTTAAAGCCTCTGCCTTCAGCTCAGGTCATGATCCCAGGGTCCTGGGATCGAGCCCCGCATTGGGCTTTCTGCTCAGCAGGGAGCCTGCTTCCTCCTCTCTCTCTGCCTGCCTCTCTGCCTGATTGTGATCATTGTCAAATAAATAAATAAAATGTTTAAAAAAAAAAATCTCCCAGGGGAGAAAGCTCCTAGACCGTCGTTCTGACCCTTCAGCAGCAGACAGATGTCCCCCAGCAGGTGCTCCGTGAGTATTTGAAGGGTGGGAGACGGGCGAGGAGAAAAGAGGGGTCTAGAGAGGAGGCGTGTGTTAATTTCAGCCTAAAGCATGAGCCCGGTGTTTACGGTCACTTGGGTCATACAATGACCATGATAAACATACATGTGCTTTAAGCGGCGTTCCTGGCTGGTGGAATTTCCAAAGTAAACATCTTCTAAGATGTGTTCTGGGGTACGGAATGCATCTCCTTGCCGTGTCACTGGAAGTCGCTTAAATATTTGGAGACATCTAAGAGAAATCATTTTGATCGTGGGAGAAAGAGCTGCTTTAAACTGTCATCAAATATTTATCAAAAGCTCAGTTATAAGGATTTTTTGAAATGAACTGAGCTCTGAGCATAAAGATTGAGCGTCATTTTTTTCAAGGACTTACTAAGCCCAAATGAGTTATCGACATTGGATTTAAACCCACTCCCAGGACTTGGTCTCTCCATTCATCACCGAGGTCATGGAAACCTCCAGCTTAAGCCCACTGCGTGAAAACAGATCAGGTGATAATTCCTCGGCGAGGGGTTTGCTGCGCCACCGTTTGGTGGCCGCAAACCATGTCACCCCCCCGCCCCCGCAAATCTGTGCTCCTTGCTGGGACAGTGGTGACGTTAGTGACACGGGATTCTGCCTGTTGTTTTCGAGCTCCCTGTTGAGTTCGTGCTCCCTGTTCAGGGCATGACGTCTTCGGAGGACTGCGTGAACCTCCAAATCACGCCTTCCCTGGGGGTCATGAGACGGGAGGCATTGGAGCAGGGATGGAAGCGCCGCGCTGTCTGAAGGAATGACCGTGTCCTCGCCGACACTCGCTGACTGTCCATTCCCTGGTTCCGGCTGTTGAAGTTGTTTGCATTTCCTCGCACATTCGAAGTTAAGGATTTATGGTGCCAGTAAGGTTTTACTGGTCTTTCTCTAGAAGGACAGAATTCATGTAAGTTTTTATTGGTCTTTCTCTAGAAGGACAGAATTCATGAGAGAAAGACATTCTCTCTGAACCAGGAATGGACGCCTCTTTCCTGCTCACGTTCGGATGATCGAACACAGTGTTCTCAGGTCGGGGGAGAGGTTTGCCCCCGAAGGGACATCTTTTGGGCTGTCATTCCTGGAAGGCAGCCGTCCTGTCACTGCTGGCCTCTGTGGACAGAGTCCCCCAGGACAAGGAATGACCCGGCCCAGGTGTCAGCAGGGCCCACGGCAACGGACCTGCCCAGGGCTACCCTTCCCAACTCCCGTCCCTGAAACACTGCGGACTCATGGAATGACTCCGCTGCCATTTTCCTTTCTCCTTTGGCCTTGGTTTTCCCCATCTCCCTGTCACCTCGAATATGCTACATCCACTGCCTCCACTGTCCTGCTCCCCCATCCCTACTGAGAGCCTCAGAGCTGGTTTTTATCTCTGCCCTGCGTGGGGGGTGCTCCCCTCCCCCTTCACCAGGGACCTCCCCTTTGACCTTCTGGAGAGCTCTCTCTGTCTCTGACTGAGCTCCCCTGGGGCCCAGAGGATCCAGCACTTGTCCCGGAAGTCACCACCTGAGCTCCACAAAGGCCCACCTCTCCTGCTTTTATCTCAGGGCTTCCCAGTGTCCTTACTGGTTTCCTCCTCTGTCCCCAGCTGAGTGAGGTCTACCCCCATCCCTGCTTGAATATCCCGTGTGTTCTTCTTCCCTTGGAGCCCTCTCCCACTTCAGGGATGTGTGAATGGCCCCTCCTGGACATAGGAACCCCCACCCCAGTGAGCATCCCTTGGCCTTGACCTCCCCCCAAAGCTTGACGATGCTCTCGGTTCCTCCCAGACATTTCCTCTTGGCTCTGTGCCAGGCAGTGTAAGCACGGTCCCTCGATGACCAGGCATCGGGTGCTGCTCCTGGACCACACACTGCCATGCTGGGGAGACGCTGGGTAACAGAAGACAGTCTCTGCTCTTGGGAAGCTCACAGGCTAGTGACGGACATGAAAGACCACGCTGATTCTCATGCCGAGACGGACACCTGAGAACCACGAGCCCCAGATGCTGGGCAGATCCAGTGGACGGGGCTGGGTCTGCATACATACATTTTATGAATTATATATGTATGCTAATATAGAGTCTGTGTTTAAAATATAACCAAAAATAGAAATATTAGAAAGATGATCTCCAAAAGGAGTTACAAACATAATTAGGTGTTAGAAATTCATTGTGAATGTAAATTAACAAATAGAAGTTAATAGTAACAAATATAAGTTAATAGTAACAAATATAAGTTAATAGCAAATCGGAATAGACATTCCCACTTACCGTCATTGGAAACCGTGAACGTGTCCTTTCCTTCAGCTCTGTATGTGTGATGTGTGATGACTGTTGCTCAAGAGATGAGAAATCGCCCGGGTCAGGGAAGGCAGGGAGTCGTCGCCCTGTGTTAGTCGGCTGGGGTTCTGCCGTCACAGAGCACCACAGACTGGAGGCTTAAGCAACGGAAATCTGTTCTCTCCCAGTTCTCCAGACTGGAGGTCAGAGGCCGAGGCACTGAAGGGGTTGGTTTCTTTGGAGGCCTCTATCCTCGCTGTGTAGACACCCTCTGCCCCTGTGTCTTTGCGGGGTCCTCTCTGTGTCTGTGTCTCAGTCTCCTTTTTTGAAGGACATGCGTCATACTGGATAAGTCCTACCAATGACCCAATTTAATCTTAATCCCCTCTTTTTTTTAATTTTTAAATTTATTTTTTATTTATTTTCAGCATAACAATATTCGTTATTTTTGCACCACACCCAGTGCTCCATGCAAGCCGTGCCCTCTATAATACCCACCACCTGGTACCCCGACCTCCCACCCCCCCCACCCCTTCAAACCCCTCAGATTGTTTTTCAGAGTCCATAGTCTTTCATGGTTCACCTCCCCTTCCAATTTACCCCAACTCCCTTCTCCTGTCTAACGCCCCTTGTCCTCCATGCTATTTGTTATGCTCCACAAGTAAGTGAAACCATATGATAATTGACTCTCTCTGCTTGACTTATTTCACTCAGCATAATCTCTTCCAGTCCCGTCCATGTTGCTACAAAAGTTGGGTATTCGTCCTTTCTGATGGAGGCATCATACTCCATAGTGTATATGGACCACATCTTCCTTATCCATTCGTCCGTTGAAAGGCATCTTGGTTCTTTCCACAGTTTGGCGACCGTGGCCATTGCTGCTATAAACATTGGGGTACAGATGGCCCTTCTTTTCACGACATCTGTATCTTTGGGGTAAAGACCCAGGAGTGCAATGGCAGGGTCACAGGGAAGTTGTTCTTAATCCCCTCTTTAGTGACAGAGGTAAAAATCTCCAAATACAAATTTTGAGGTATTGGAGGTTATGAATTTGGGTGGACACAGAGCACCCCTCTCCTATCAGGGCAAAAGGAAGATGTGGTGTTTCCAGAACAGGAGGGAGCTGTGCCGGGTGTGGAGTGGGGAAGAGGAGGAATGGACCCAGGCTTCTCCCCTGCACCCCCGGACCTTCCCTGGCCCCTCGTGTTGGTCAGCCCCACAGGAGGCCCCAGCCCAGTGGAGAAGGCGGGGAGATGGGTGTGGGAGGCAGCGGGGATCCAAGAGCCAGCTCTCCTGGCAGTCTTCTGTCTGGGTGTCTGTCTGGGTGCTCCGTGTCTCCTAGGTCTCAGGTCTCCCACGGCCACAGAAATGAATGGGGGCACAAGGCCTCCTCGTGCGGGGGGCAAACCCCACAGGACTGGGGCATTCTTCCTGACGGGCGCCCCTTGAGCTCTAACCCCCACCCCGTGCTGCTTCCGTCGGTAGTGTATATGGACCACATATACATATTTAGATACTTAAATATAAATATTTAAATATTTATATCCGTCCAGGAGCCCGAGCGGCAGTACATGCACATCGGCACCATGGTGGAGTTCGCCTTCGCGCTGGTGGCCAAGCTGGACGCCATCAACAAGCACTCCTTCAACGACTTCAAGCTGCGCGTCGGTAGGTGCTGGGACCATCCCGCAGCTGTGGGCGGGCTCGGCGGGGCACGGGCTGGGGAGGGTCGGGGAGAGCCAAGCCCTGCGTCTGAGGGGCAGGAGGGCCGGATGGGGGGCGGGGAGGCTCAGGGAAGTGAGGAGCCCCTGAGACGCTTTTGTACAAATTAGAAGACAAAACAGCCTTTGGTAGGAGCCCGGCTTGAGCGCTGTGTCAGGTCCTCCGGCTGCCTTCCAGCCGCGCTGCCTCACTCTTGCGGCCGGGGTCCCTCTGCAAGCCCCGCGCTTGGCCTTCCGCCGGCGGCACGCATCGATTGTAAACCACCCCATGAGTTTAGGGACCCCTGCCAATGAAATCAGCACCTGCCATGGGCTGGGAGATGCATCCAGGCTTGGAGATCCAAAACTTTTATTTATATTTAAATATCTAAATATATTTAATAACATTTAATATAGTTTAATATACTTATATATAAATATGTATTTTAGTATACATTTATATATTTTATAATGTAATTGTAATGTAAATTGTAATTTCATTGTGATGTAAAAATGTTATATATATATATATATATATATATATATATATTTTTTTTTTTTTTAAGGCATCTTAGAATTGTTGAAATAGTCACACACCCCTGGGGGTCACAACCTCCAAGAACCCTAAACATGTGTGCCAGGTTCTGAAATACCCACAGCTTTTCTGATTGGATATTCAAGCCAACTTTCTCTAAAAGTATTTCTTTAAAATTCTTTAAAACCCTTAAATTCTTTCTAAATTTCTTCTAAAGTTTTCTAGTAAGTTCTTCCCTTACTTTAAGTTGACTCATGAGCATGTTTCACGCTTACTTGCGTTTTTCAAACGTCTGTACACATAAAAAGTGTGCTGCGAGCCCTCAGCGCAGCGCACCACCGTCTGGCCGGGGTATAGTCGTGGCCATTCATGGCGGCTGCGGGTTCTTCGACCCTTTTATGTTCCTCTTGGCCACACATTTTGCTTCTTCTGAAAGCCAGTCCACATACGAGTAGGTCTCATAATAAATTCCATTGTAATGGCTTTTCATTCATTTGCATACAGATTTTCACTTAAAAAAAAATCCCAATATTTAGAGTGATTTTCTTCCTTTGCTGTGCGTATGTGCCGAATTTTAAAACCCGGGCGTATTTTACGGGTCTGTAGCTGAAGGTGTCCTCCAGGCTGCTCGTCTGTGCTGTTGTGTCCGCGTCTGGACACCTTTTCCTCCCGACCTCCTCGCCTGTGGGCCCAGCTGGGCTCGGTGAGGCGCTGCGTTCCCTGGCCGTGAGCAGGGCCGGGCAGGCGGGGGCTGCCCCACGGCCTGCTGACCATGTCGGATGCGGAGGCGTCCCCTTGACCCTAGAGCCTCCTGATTGTTTTGGCAGCTGAGAGAATGAGTTCTTCAAACAGCAAAGCGCTCTCATAAAAAGAAATTTTTTTTTAAAAATCTATTACCTGGGGGCCTGACAGGTGTGTTGAGAAGCATTTACAGACAAAACAGCACCGCCCTTCCCTGCAGGGTGCGGTGCGGACAGCTGTTCACTGGTCACCTGTGTTACATCCCAAAAAGGCAGTTTTCTGGGTCTACACCATAACCGCATTTTCCAAATTAAGGAATGGAATTGACCCTCTTCGGCAGGAATTTGTTGAGTGTTTACTCTGCTTATCGAATAACAAATAGTATCTGTACACTCACTCCTCACTCCAGCTCTTGGGGATTTCCGAGGAAGCCTAAGCTCCGTGTTTAACAGGCCTCACTCTGGGGGTGGCTTGGCTGCACTTGGCAGCACTTGGCTGCGTGGCGCCATCCAGTGGCCATCCGCGGTAGGAACTCGGGAGAGTAATATTTCCCCCAAAAATGATACAAATAAGAAGAGATGAATTCACTCCTCAGGTCCTTTTCTGCAGGGCAAGCTACAGAATCAGTCGGTTAGCGGGGACCAAGGTTCGAGCACATCCCTGCACTAAGTAGACTGACCCGGTACCAGGAATCGACCCAGGCTCCCCCCACCCGCCGCCCCCGCCAGGCGCTGACCAAGCAGGACTCAGCAGCCAGCAGAAAAGCTGACTGCAGAGGGGTTCGAGAGCACCAGCCAGCAGCTAGAATAAATTACTTGGGGTGTCTAAAGCAGAGTGTAAGCTTTATTGTGTACTCGGCAAAAGCAGAATTTCTTGCTCACTTCTCGCATACCTTCAAAGATTCTGTGGAACCGTGTTCATAGAACGGTGTTCTACTCTGCTTCCTGCCCACCTGTCCATTGCAAAGAGGAAGCTTGGGCTTAGGTCTGTAACCAAGGGTAGCACGCTAAGCAATTCAGGAGTGGGATATGGGATCGCTCAGAAACACCCTCAACCGATGCAAGGTGACCCCGCAGTGAGGCAGGGGTCTCAGAGCCAGCAGAAAACGTAGGGGGCACAATCGACCCATGTCTGTATTTCTGTTTCTATTTCTGGGGCCTTTCTCCACACCACTCCCAGGAGACATGTGGTTCTGCCTGTTTGGACTGAGATGCTGGGCAAGGACCTATCCAGCCTGGAGCACTGGGTGGGGGAAGGGCCCGGCCGCTCTGATTAGAGAAGCTGATCAGGCTTCCGTGGCTTCAACGCATCCGGAGCTCAGGTGTCTGCACGTAATAACCATGTGCTTATAATCACGGTTCCAAACTGAGGGGGCAGTCACGGCCACCGTCACCAATGTCGGCAGTGGTCTGGGGTGCCCGATTAACTGGGAAGTCACATGGGCCAGCTGGGATAGCAAGAAATCCGTCTGATCAGTGGGGTCTTGGCCATCTGGGCTGGAAAGTAGCGACTCCGGAGCTTCTCCGGAAACTTCTGGGGGGTCTCCCTGGGGAATCACGGTTGGTGAGGAGACATATGCCAGAGGTAGGGGTGTCCTCAGTCTAATGGAGGCAAAGCTATAAAGAGCCCAGCTTCCAGGGGGGCAAGAATACACACACCTGCCCACCAGGGGCCAGGCTGTCTACCCAGAGATCCCTGCAAACTCGAGTCTCCGGGGACCCTCCCCAGGCTTATCGGCTGCAGCCTCTTATGGCAGAATTCCCTCACATCTGAGTCCGTATTGCCCCTACTAAGATCTGTTGATGTTTCGACGCCGACATGGGTGGGCGGCCTCACCAGGCAGTGCACGTTCAGGGAGTCCTTTGGAAGGTGGTTTAGCCCAGCACAAACATGTTCCTTGCCAAGTAAACTTGCCATTGGGACATTATCCAAGGCAACAGCCCTCAAGGTGGGAAGAAGCCTTGGGCATGGGACACGTGTGGCGGATAAGATGGCAGCATCCTTGCAAGCAGGGGCCATGGAGCCACCTGTCTCTGCCGTCTGCTGCCTGACGGCGCCGTCCTCTGTTTCCATGCCCGAAGCTGGAAGTGAGGAGGACGGTAGCCACCCTATCGGGCTGTTGTGAGAACCAACAAGGGTTTTTACATATAAAGCGCGTGGAACAGCGCACGGCAGGTGAGGACACATCTCTGGTGTCAGGCGAGGGGCGTTCAGCGAGATGGCGGCATGGACCCCAAAGTCCAGCAGCAGCAGAACTGCCGCTCACTGCACTCAGGGTCGCTATTTCAAGCAGAAGGACGTGTATTTCAAAATTAACACTAACTCCACAACTATTGGGAAACACAGTGATCATCACTTGCCTAAGATTATGTAGCAACATAGGAAACTATTATGTTGGGTTTTTTAAAAACATAACAGTGGAATAATAATGACGTATGGGGACATAATCAAGAACCAAGGTTAAGAAGGGAAAAGAATGTTTTTCTTTGCTTTAGAACCCCGTGGGTTGAACTAATGTTTGTTCAGTAACAATGATTCGGGAATATCCTTGTGAAGCTTTTCTGTTTAAGACGGTGGCTGTGACGTGAATCTACCTGGCTCTGCTGTGCTACAGGTATTAACCACGGACCTGTGATAGCGGGTGTCATTGGAGCTCAGAAGCCGCAGTATGATATCTGGGGCAACACCGTAAATGTGGCCAGCAGGATGGACAGCACTGGTGTATTGGACAAAATACAGGTAATTCAGTGTGCTCTGTAAGCATCGATCGGTTCTGTCCTCTTGAAACCATTAATAAGTGTAATAATGTTAATAACATACTAAAACAGAGAGTCTTGAAACTTACTTAAATCTTGAGGAAACCTCAAAGCACATTGACATGAACAGAAGTCCTTTTTTATTGGGGAAAGGTTAATTCATTTCTGTACTCACTCTTAGCAATAATTTAGGAATGTAATAATATAAAGATTATCACCTTGGTGAAAGTCAACGATCGTGAAAATCAACATGGCGGTCAGATACTTGAGCGTGAAGTCAGGGCAGGACACGCCCCTCCTCTTCCGTCTCGTGGCCCAGCACCTCAAAAGTTGCTTTGCCGGGAAGAGGGATAGTATAACCAACACCAGACATAACCCCCAGACTTCCTGTCCTGGGGGCTGAATTGGAGGGTAGTGGAATAGAGCCCATTGGGGAAAGGCGGGGGGTAGGATTCTGGGTGATAGGTAATAGCAGTGCCAAATCAGACCAGCATGGGCTTTGGTTCTCTAGAGTGAAGGGAAAGTGCTGGAATCCACCCAAGGTAGGATGCTTGAACATGGTACCAGACATCTAGAAGGAGAGACTGACTTCTAATGAGAAGAATGTGTGTGCGTGTGTGTCTCTGCAGAACTTTCAGTTTGCCTCACCCTCAAAAAGCAGTGGTTCCACATGTCACTCCAACTCCTTATATTCTGGAAGATAAATTCCTGCCACATGGCAAGTTTGTACGAAAACCATTGGACATACACTTTTTCTTGTGTTGGTCCTTCACGATGTCCGTAAGTCCCTGTTCTGTGTGCCTCGGCTGGGCTAGGGTCCTCAGGTATAACCGTGCCTCCTAACATTGCGGCAGAGACTCCGAGTTCTCTACTGACTTTAGCAGGAGACGCGCCCCCACGTCGTCAAGAGCGGGTCTTCATTCAACTTCCGCTCACTTGCCCTTCACGCTCCCTACCCCATTCATTCAAGAAGATTCCATTCCTGTGAGCTTCCCAGAGCATATCCCTAATTTTTATGTGGAACGGGCCCAACGTCACTTCTCAGTGTTCATCTTCTTCCAGTCAGATGATTAGTCAACTGTCGCTGAAAGTGAGCGACCGAGCGATGACGAGAAGGGGGAGATGACAGCTGACATGGGGAGGAACAGCCGGGGCTTCCCGGCCAAGCCGCTGTTGCCAGGGAAGAGAGCCCATTGGCTGTGCCCTCGAGAGCCAGTCCAGACGGAGCTGTCACAGAAGTGGGGCTGAGCGGTGGTCACTGTCTGAGGAGACGGCCCACTTCCCCCTACGAGGGGCACGGGCCGCCGTGTTGGCAGTCCAGCTGCACCGTGTGCCGATGCCACCACGGCCTCTGGGCCTTCCTGCCTGTGGGTCACCTGTTCCCCCTGTGCAGGAATGTTCCAGCAATCCTGGCCAACAAGGCGTCTTCCATTTGGTGTGGGAGAGGGTGCTCCTGTCAAAGACACACGTTCCCACGTGTAGGCCGACCTAGGTCCCCTGTCCATGCCTGCAACATTCAGAAGACGGATTGGTGACCTTAACAAGCTGCAGGACGCTCCAGGTGGTTTTCAAGTACTCGGGATAAGAATCAAAAACAATCTAAGAGTGGCTGGTCAGGGAGAGCGCCCCCTGCCGGAGCCCGTAGATCCCCCAGATCAATGAGCCTCAGCTCCCGTGTGTCTCCAGGAGGATATTGGGCCTCGTAAATCTCCGGGTGTTTTGGGGCTGAGCAGCCCCGGGAGGGTTTCTGCTCGCTTGGAGCCCGGAGGAGACGAGGCGGGTTTCTCGGCGGGAGAGCAGCTCGCTGGCAGGCGTGTGTGTGCTCACGCAGCACGGCAGCTGGAAGGCTGGTGTCCACAAGCTTCTTCTCCTGAAGGCATGTGTTCCCTCCACCTCCAGAAGCTTTGCATTTCCTCTTATGTGCACGAAAAGTGGTGAGCGGTGCTGCGGTCACTACAGAGCCCCTCCTGGGCCTGGGGACCAGGACTTTTGGATCAGGGAGCCTCCCACTCCCCCGAGCCTTCTCGCCTGGAAGCCCAAACAGCAGCAGAGAAAGCCCACGGCTCACGCAGCCGGGCTGCCCCTGCACTTGGACACTAGCCGGGGCTCCTCCCTGCTGCTCCGTCCCAGGATCGGGGCTGGCGTCCCGCACTCCGGCAGCTAGCTCACGGACGCCCGGGCCGCCGCTCCCCGCCAGCAAACACCTCAGCCGCTCCGTGAACCCCCAAGGCTCCAAAAAATGTGTGTGTTCTCTGTGGAAGGTCGGAAGTCAGATGCCTGTAGGATCCTCTAGTTCTGATGGCCCCTGAGAACTCTGATCATGAGGACGTATCTGTAGTCGGAGTTTCTCGGCTATGTCCATGGTCTTCCGGTTCTAATCCGCGATGCAAAGTCCGCCCTGGGCTGGGGCTTCGCCTGTCCTCCCCCAGGACTTGGAGCCAGCCCTGGAGGAGGGGAGGATGTGAGCATCTGGCACCTGCAGCCCCCTTCTCTTGCTCTGGTCATAAGGGTCCCCAAGACCCACACCGGCCCCTAGCCACAGGAAGAGAGTGATTTTTCTAGCTTGTTCCATCAACCTGCCCTTGACACCTTTGACACAATTCATCCTTATTTCTGGGGGCCCTTGGCTACCTTCCTGGGTTCTCCTGTGGTTTTGCTGTGCTCCTGCCCCGTGCCCTGACAATGTCTGCCCTGGACCCCTCTCAGCCACCAAGACCACGGAGGCTGTTTCCCCACAGGGTCCCCCAAGGGTGCCTGATCCAAAAGCAGAATTGTACGATAGCCTTGCTGTGCCGTGCACAAGCCCGTCCAGCTTGCATGTGTCACCCACACACTTGAGGGGACTGCCCCCTCCCCCACACCGGTGCCACGTCCATTTTCTCTGATGAAGCAGGAGGAAATCCCTCCTCCCCTGCTCTCTCACACCCTTCTAGAGTGGCATGACTAGGGAGTTCGGGAAAAACAGCTCCCCCACCCCCATCTCTGCTCAAGACCCAGACACCTCCTGGGAGGCCCGCCTGGGGGTCGTGCTCCTGATGGGATGGTCTTCTCCCACCTCCGGGGCCGAGGCCTGTCCTGAGCCGCATCTCCTCTCGCCTCGCCTGTTCTCTGCTCGAGAAGGCGCCATTAGCAGGAGGCTTCCCAGCATTCGAGCAGACAGACCCCGGCAGGCCTGGGCGGCCCTCCCCAGACGTGGGGCCCGAGCAGAGCCCAGAGCACACATTCAGGCTAAGATGGTGTCGGGCCCAGACAGGAGAGCCGTCCGGCCCGGAGCTTCCCTGGCCCGCGGCCCCCAGCAGGACCTGACTGCAACTCTGCGGTTGGGCTCCCAGCCCCCGGGGCAGCGGCAGGAATCGCCTGCCCCGTCCCGTCATCGTCGGGCTGCAAAGGAGGGCCCCAGCCCTGTTAGCATCTCACAGCCAACTCAGTGAGGGGAGGGAACCTTCAGGACCGGAGCCGGGTCTTGCCCAGCGCAGGCTAGTGTGGACTCCGAGTGTCCTTGCAGTTTGACTCTCGAGCGTTCAGCCGGAAGCCCGGGGCCGTCTGCAGGAACCCACAGACTTCTCGGGATGTCCTCCCCCACCTATTAAAGTCTGTTACTCAGATTTATGACATCGTGAGATGGCGTTCATGACCATTTGCAAAGATTATCCAGAATCCCGCCCTCCAACACACCCTGAGCTCCTATCTTCTCCCCAGGTCTCTTCTGTGGGAATGCGCCATCCTCACAAAGGAGAAATCATAGCGTGGGTCTAGGCTTCATGCTTCCTTTGGGGTGAAGCAGATCTGCTTATTTCACAGTCTCATCCACGATACGGATCATGGCGGCGTCACGGTTCGCCTCCCCCCAGAGATCACTTGACTCTTAGGTGGTTTATAGTCTGTCCCTGTCGCAGCTCAAAACCACACATTATCCTTAAAAAGCTCTCCTTCCTCTGAGTTATTCTCTCTCCTAATTTCTCCGGAGTGGAATGAATGAGTCAAAGAACATGAGTGGCTTTGGCTCTTGATCTTTGTGGCGAAGGGACCTCCCAGAGGCGGTGCGGCACAGACCCTGACCACTTCTTCATCTGTCCTTGTGCTTCTAGGTCACCGAGGAGACAAGCCTCGTCCTCCAGACCCTGGGCTACACGTGCACCTGCAGAGGAATAATCAACGTGAAAGGCAAGGGGGAGCTGAAGACGTACTTTGTAAACACAGAAATGTCACGGTCCCTTTCCCAGAGCAACCTGGCGTCCTGAAGAGTTGCCTTCACTGGGGCAAGAAGACTGTATTTGGGGGGAAGGTACAACGCACTTTCTGACCGCAAACTTTTGTCCCTCGTTTTTGATGTGCGTGCTCTGTTCTGTCCTATGGGGCCTTTTCAGACTCGTTCCTATGACCCTGGTGGCATTTCGTTTGGTGTGTGACGTGTGCCCGGACCGCTCTGCCACTTGCACTGTGCTTACTCCGAAGCAGAAGGAAGAGGAGTGTGTGTTACAGGAGAAACGCGTTCGACGGACTCACAAAGACGGCGACGTGAAATAATCAAAAATTCTTAAGGCAATAAAACTAGGGGGTGTATATTATCTTCCGGTGCATGTTCTTTTCTGGAAAATATGGTAGCTCGCCAACCGCATCTGCTAGTCTGATATTAAACACACAGTATTTGTGAATAAGTTGATTTCTGTCACCCCACAGGGGAGCTGACTGTGTTCACCCACGTGTCTCATCGCCCGTGGCTGTCCGTGGGCCCCAGCGGGACCCGTGGTCCTGTTGCCTTGCTCTGTCGCGTCCCGTGCCATCCGTCTCCAGGATTAGTTCTCACAACCTAGAACCAGTTTTGTACCAAACGCGTCTGATGTTTTGATGCCATTGTCTTTTGTAAAGTTGATTCATTAAAAGTTTTATGTACTTTGGTTTAGAATCTGTATCTTCCCCCACCCCCCACCCCCCATTCTGCCCTCGCCTATGGGTTCACTCCAGAACCGGGATTTGCTTTCCCTGCTCCTCTGACGGTTGTGGCAGAAAGAGCTCTCCGGAAGCAAAGGTTAACATATCCTTGAGTGATTCAGATCAGGACGAAGTCCGTGAGGCAGATTCCTGATTCTGCCACTCTCTGGAAATGCTCCGTGGGTCCCACAGTCTGGTTTTCACTTGGCATCTCTGGAGAACACTTCCTGGGAAGTTACGGTAATAGTGAAAGGATTCTCTACCGGCAGCAATGCCCTCTCTCTCTGGCCACGTGCTCTGGTCTGCAGCCCTCACCGCAGGCTGTGGGAGAATAAGTTGGCACTGACTGTGTACCTCAGAAGCCCACCACAGTAGTTTGAACTCACCGGGAGAAGCTGCCAGGCCCCAGAAGATACCTGTTTATGTCTGAGGAGGCTTAAGAGGGCACAGAGCCAAAGTTCCGCATTTTTGAAGAAAGAAGACTTGGGGAAATTTGTTCATGTAAATCCAACTCTAGAGTTTGAGGGCTTTTCCTTCACATAAGGAAACCGTACTTCGCCAAAGGGCGACAGAGAGAGCGATCGTGCAGAACGGGCTGTTAGAAAGCAGAGCTACCGGTGCCGATCGGGTTGGGCACGCCGGCTTCTCCTCCCAGCTCAGGGCAGGCGTCTGTGGGGCACGGAGGACCCCCGAGCTGTCAGGGACAGCTTGTTCTTGGGAACTCAGACCCAAAGCACAAGCCCTTGTTTAATTCCTGACTGGTCGCTTATGGGCTGTGTGGCTGGGAGGGTATCTCTCCTTTTCTCTTTAGGGGTATTTCCTCTTTGATAGCTTCGGGTCTGAGTCAGAGAGCTAATGACCGAGAGAGAGCCTGGCAGCTACCCCCAGAGCCATCGCCAGGCCAGGATTTTGACTCCGACTCAGGTGTCAGGACAGGCCTCCATCCCCCAAGTCGGGGGGACATGACTTGGTCCGTTACCTGCCCCGGTCAGGGATTTTTTTGATCCTATAATTACATCTCAGCACTGGCCTCCATACACCGAATTCTCATAAAGGTGACGGAAGGAAGAAAACGCATGTAAGGGCCCCTGTCTTCGCTCTAACAGCGATCGGAACTAGGGAGCCCTGGGGTTCCCGTGACATGAGACTGGCCTTCTGTGTCACTCATAATCATGGTCGGCAGCCATATCCCGGGGGTCCTTACTCCCTTAGAGTCCTCAGCACCAATCCCAGGCCACGTTAGGTCACTTCCTCTTAGCGGGCACCCACCATTGAGTGACTGGCCAAGCGCACTTAAGCATGGCTCTCTGCCCCCACCGAAGATGTGCTGAATTTGATGAAAAGACCTCAAAAGGAGACTTATTTTTTCCCAAAACTGAACTGCCAGGCTTACCAAACTAAACCGTTTTTGAGCTCTAAAGCAATCGAAGTCATTATCAGAGTCCATCTTGCAAAGGTCTGCACACACCGATCATTGAAGTGTGGTCCCCGACCAGTGGGGGCAGAGCCTCCCGGGCACCCGCACATTTCCTGACCCCAACCCAGACCCGCCGTGGGGACTGTTTAGATAACACGTTCTCCGGGAGACTCTGGTCCCCAGTCTGAGCCCCCCTGTGCTTTCCAACGGACAAAATGGGTGCGGAGAGGCCCAGGGCCTTGTTCAGTCTTCTCAGCGACCAGTGGCCAAAACAAGCCTAGATTGCAGACCGGCCGGCTCCTTAAATCCGAAAGCATCAAGTCTTCGTAATAAGCTCCGAAGTGACAAACATTCCTGTGAGCAAACCCTGCGGACGGCCGGCAGCCCAGTGACCTTGGTAGCAAGCAAGCTTCTCTGCTCAACGCTTTCCTTAACCTTCCAGGCTTGCAGAAAGCTCTCTCTCAGGAAAATGGCTTGCATGCGGCCCCATTAAACCTGCAGGGTTGCCTACAATTGTTTAGAAATGTCTGCGTTGTCGCAAATCCTCCACGATGCTCCTTGTCCTCAGTGTGTTGCGCTTTCCTGAGTGCAACCTCTCTGCCTTCCAAGAAAGACCGACTAACCATGGATATTGGATACATCGCAACAAATTCTTTTATTATGTTTCCCTTTCAGAAGGTGACTAGGCACTCATTGGCTTTAAGTTGTTGAAGTCCAGATGCCAACAGAAATATATTTAATTTTTCCCTGATACCTAAGGAACGCGAGACCTTTTGAAACCTTGTCCAGCTCAGGCCCTGCTTTTTAAAAGTAGGGAGTAGAATCTGACTTTAAAGATTTTTTTTTTTTAAGATTTTTATTTATTTATTTGACAGAGCGAGACCACAAGTAGGCAGAGAGGCAGGCAGAGAGAGAGAGAGAGAGGAGGAAGCAGGCTCCCTGCCGAGCAGAGAGCCCGATGCGGGACTCGATCCCAGGACCCTGAGATCATGACCCGAGCCAAAGGCAGCGGCTTAACCCACTGAGCCCCCCAGGCGCCCAGAATCTGACTTTAAATAACTGAAAATGACTTAGTTTGACACAGATTTATTGTAGTCAATTTCAGATGAAGGCATTTCTTAGCGATGCCTCGTCTTTCTTAGTAGTCATGAAGAAAGTAATTTATAAAAATTTTCATAATCCAAAGTTGATAGATTTTCTATTATATTATTATAAATAGAGCTTAAGCTACCCAAGGCAATCCCAAATACACTACTGCTATGCGTTCGGGAGGAAAAGTAATAAAAGATACCTACAGGTGGAAACAAAACACGTTTCCAAAAGAATAAAGAAATATACGGGAGCCACTCGGCCTTGAAATTGTCAACAATTCAGTGCCATATGTCCTTAGAGAATCAGAGCAATAAAACCAGCCATAGGGGAATCAGCAGTAAAACGAATTACATCACCTGCTCATTAACCACTAAGCCGTGGGAAGTTCAATTGGATGGGTGTGGGGTGATCTCTTTCAAAGACAGCCGTGCACTAAAAATATAGCGCATACCTTAATACTTGAATAAGTTTCAAATTATCTCCAAAATAAACATTTCCAACTTGGGTTAGAAGCAGGTGTTTCCAAAATGAAAACCGTCCACACGAACAGCCCAGGCCTCCCGTGTACCTGCCTTCGGACCCCTGACTCCCACACACACTCCTCACGGACCCCTGACTCCCACACACACTCCTCACGGTTTGGAATTCCCTCTGGGAAGAGGAGGAAACGTGGGCTCCAGTCGGTGGAGTGATGGGCTCTGTCCCCGTGCCGCTGGGAGAGGCAGGAGCGAGAATTTTACCCAAGGCTCTCAACCACCAAAGCCCAGTCTCCTCCATGACCTGTGGCGAGGGGGGACGGCGGCACTGCTGGCGACAGAGGCCACCCAGACCTACCAGGGTCCTGTTCTCACCCGCACGGACCTGTTACTCACGGCTCAGGCCTCTGGGCCAGGGGGATGTTGTGGTATCTAGAGATCACTTATTGTAAAAAGAGATACCATATCGCCTCCTGGAGGAAGGTAAACCCAGGCAGCCGTGGTTTCCATAGCTGGTGAGCAAGGGTGTGCATGCCCCTCCCGGAGCCCCCCTGGGGTCTGAGGAACCAGAGAAACAGTGAAGAGTCAGCAGACCACGGTCAGGTGGGAGCACTTCCCTTTTATTCCGGTGCTCACAGGGATCGGTCTCTGGCGTCATTTCCGCAGACACGGTCCCACGAGATTTCATCACATTAAAGGCCTCTGGCCAGGGTCTTCACCGTGGCCACATGAGGAAAAGGGGCTCCGGGGCCCATCCCCCCACTGTCCAGGTGCAAGCCGCTTCAGGCCAGCTCCCTGACCCTCTGATGCCTGACTGTGCCACCCAGCGGTCCAGGCCCCAGATGGGGCGTCAGGCAGGAGAAATGTGGCCAAAGCCAGGCGTCTTGATGCTGGGGATGTCATTCTTCCTGTAGAAGTCAGCCTTCACGTGGTTGACACGGCCATGGTCCCGGATCAAAGGCTCCACGGGCTGGTGTATGCGCCTCCCATAGACTGAGGACATCAGCACTCCCACAGGCCGCTGGCGCTCCTGTCCAGGGGCACCAGAACACGGGGTCAGCTCACACCTCCCTGGTCACAGGACCTACCTTGCGTCCTGGAAGCCATCTCCGCCTGGCTCACCCACACACCTGCAACCCTCTCCAGATGGGTTCTTAATGCCGGCGACCCCCTACTATGCAGACCCTGTCCCTTGTGCTCAGAGCCCCTCCTCGTCCCCAAGTCCTTCCCGTCATTCAGAGGAACGGCAAAGACCTTGCGCTGGGCACCATCTCATCCTTCTCACTTCGGGTTGTGTTCTTCCCTCCCTCCCCTCCCCCCATCCTCCTGCCTGGCCCTCTCCAGCCCCACTTGCCCCTCTCCCTTCCTGCCTCCTCTCTCTCTCCAAAACACATCTTTTCACTATTCACGTTGTCATTCCCGGCACCCCCATCTCCCCTGAGCGCCCCCAGACTCCCTCATCCCGATGCTCCCCTCATCCCCACAAACCCCCACCTTCCCAGCCCCCCTTATCTCCCAACCCCTTCCCTTCCCAGCTCCCCAGTCTCCTCCCACTTTCCCTGCCCCCTTAAAGGGCTTTATTTCTCTGCGAACCACTTACCACAACCTGGAATTCAGTTTCCTATGTGTATGACAATTATTTTGCTATTCCCCCATAGGAATATCAGCTCTAAGCGGACAGGGACTTTTCAGGGCACATGGGGCACTCAGGATCTGGGGTCGATACTGGTATTCTTATGACAGGGAAGCATTAGCCGACTTGGAATGAAGTCCCATATACAAAAACAATAGGAAAGCACTTAATGTCTGGGACTTAAATAGTAACACCTCATAGTTCATCATTGAATTTCCCATCGAAATAAAGGTCCGTTGGAAGTGACCTGGCAGCATTCTTATCAAGAGCAGCCACGGGCAAAAACCCTCTGACCGAGAAAGAAATCCCAGCAGAGGCTCTCACATTACGAATTCTGCGCGTTGTAGAAACGATGATGATATCGACTCGGCATCTGGCTCTTAATAAACATGCCGTCCTCGGATCAGACTCCGAGGATGCAAAGTCCCGAGTGCTGAGGGTACCAGGAGGGTCTCACCACTAGGAGACGCACAGCCTCTCCACCCAGCACCTGCTGCGACACCGACCTCCTCTCCCTGGGAACTGGGAGTTTGCGCCTGCAGCTGCGCGCACGCCCGGGCACCTGACCTCAGGCCAAGCCCTCCTAAAGGAGGAGCTGCCCTGTACGTGGAGGTTGGAGGCTGGTGCCTAAACTAGAGAGGTTATTCCTGTCACTCTCCCGGGGTCCGTGAGAGGACGGTGACAGCCAGGACTCGGAAGTTAAGCAAAAATCGGCTTTATCTGTTGAAAAGAACTTCTTAGTTTGGCCTTCATTAAGTTGTTAACTAAACAACACAGTCCTAAAAACAAATACACAGAACCAGAAGAGGGGGAGCTGGGAGCAGCAGGGTCTCAGCCCCGGGGGGCGGCGCGGGAGGAGGGGGCTGCCCAGGAAGCCAGAGCGCACTGTGGAGTAGAGGCGTGCACTCATAGCCGATCTGTTCACGCTTTGTCCACGGCCCGGCTTCACCTCACCTCCTCATTCACGTGAAGTCCCAGGCTTTTTGCGTGTTCTCTGTCATCTCGGTGCAGTTTCTGATTGTAGCCTGGGCTCTTGTTAAAGACACAGTCGTACAGGGAGATGATGCCTGTCTGGGGAGAAGAAGAGAAAGACAGGCCTGGGTTCACTGGACGGCCGGGCCACGGCGATCCTTGTGGAGCCTGGACGCCAGGCTTCTCCCCGGTGGACCGTGGAGATGTGCGGTTTCCTGTCTACACTGAGTAGGTGCTCAGGAAGCCCAGCCCAGAGCAGACCCTGGACGATCAGAGCAGGTCCCCGCGAGGCCCCGTGAGGCGAGGACGTCTCCGTGGCGCTTTCCTTGCTCCTCCTCTACCCCCCTCCGTGACCCAGGCCCTTGACCCTCCTGCTCTCTGACTCTACCACTAGTGCACAACCTGAAAATAACAGCAATCCACCTAATTGATGTGTTTTTCTCCTTCATTTCCACCTTTCTCATATTTTTCAAGTTTTCTGCGATAAGCTTGTACTGCTTTAAAAATTAAACATAATTGAACACTGGGACAATATAACCGAACAGAAGTATCTGTAAGTTGCTAGCCAACGGCGGGGCACCGAGTACAAACCCCTCTCCACAGAAATATTTCCTTTAATCAAATGTGGTGGCTCTAATGAATGTCATTCCTAATGCATGTAGATATATATATATCTGATCTATAATACATATGCATTTCGAATATACGCACATACGTCAGACAGATATAAAAATACGTGCACACGCAAAGCTTTGATGTATTAGAAAATTACCCCGCTAACAGCTTTCATCTGAAATATCTCCATTTTTCTATCCCAAATTTCTCTTGATACAAAAATTCATCTGCCTTATCTGGTACCTAATAAAAGGAAAAGAAAGCCATGTGTCAGCTCTTCTTTAATCTTCACGTGTAAGTCAGGTCTGTCCTTTACGTCCCTCCAGCCAAAGGCCAGCGGCCCCGGATCCTCCAGCAGCAAACCCAGGCATTCCGTCTCGCTGGCATTTGGGGGCACGGGGTATCTCGCCTGCGCTTGCTTGCCTGCTGGTTTTCCCCAGGAGTCATCCTAGAACAATTCCCTCCTGCTCCAGGATGCGGAGGTAGAAGGCAGACAGTGAACAGGACACATGGCCTGGGCTCGGCCGGCTGGAAAACGTAGACCACCCATTCTCACCGACGGCGGGACTCCGCAGGGCTGGGAGCAATGGAAATGCCACAACAAGATACGGCTTCAACCCCACCTTGACAAATCCCTCACGGGTCATCTCTCCTGAGCCAGACATGCTACTCCTGCTGGGGGAGTCGTAAAGATGGCTCAAGACCCCGGGCCACCGTCCTGGTACAATTAAGCAGCTAGTAAGCAAAACAAGGTGAAGCTTGTAGCATTACTTTAGTTTCCTAAGAATTCCAACGGCAACACGCCTGTGGCACTTATTCACGGGTTTTGCCTCAGTTCAGAATCACTCCAAGTGACTTGGGCAGGAGCTGTCACCCTGATGGCCATTTAATGAGGCCACGTTGCAGCTTCTTGTTGGTACTGTCCTCTGTCACCTGCTGGGCTCCTGGGTCTGTTCATGCCCTGGGTTGGCTGGCCCTGGCCTTCACTTGTCCTGAAGGACACCTACAGTTAGCTCATAAAAACAAAAAGCCCAAATCTGCGAGGTGGTGATACCTGATTCCATTCTGGGTACTGTAAAAATCAGCTAGCTATTTGCGAAAAACAATAAACTTGGGTCTTCATAGTCCATTATCATGAAAAGTCAATTCTGGATGGATTAGAAAAAACAAGTGAAAAGAAAATCCATAAGGGACCTCCTACACATAAAAGCAATGGGGAAAATGTCACAAAGAAAACATCAATCACTTTGGTTATGTAAAAATCAGACATTTGATAATCAAATAAAACTAGGACTTTTTCAAAAACCTGTAGGACGGGTGGAAAAATCTCGGCGTCTCGAACATACCGTGTGTGGGATTGTAGGGTGTCCGCAGAAGCTAGGGGCTTTGGCCGGCTGCTTGCTTCCAGCCTGGAGAGGTTAAGCACAGGTTGCAGCAAGCCTCTGGGGGTTAGCCACCAGGCCAGAGGGCCCTTCAGTGACACAAGATAGACTCAAGTACACCCCCCACTCTAGCAGGATGGTGGGACATAAATGTCCCAAAGGAGCGAATGCTGGTCTCTACAAGGCGAGGTACCATGATTCAGACCCTTCCCTTTGGGGTTCAGAGCAGAGCTACTGGCCTGGCCGGCTGAGCCCAGCAGGCAGACCCAGACAGCAAATAGCCCATCACGCCCACACCATTCCCTTACACGCAGGAATTTGAGCTGGACTTGTGGTCACAATCTAGATGTCCCATTGTCACCAGAATCCCTCCTGGCCTGGCTGACCCTGCGAAGTGGGTGTGTTTCAGGGACAGCAGCTGCAGTCTGCAGCAGAAAGACCTGCTCCCCAGGACTGAGCCCCCTGGGGGGCAGCTGCGCCCTGAGAACGCTGGGCCACAGATGAGGGGACCTGCGGTGAGCCTCAGTCCCTGCAGGGCGCCGTGGGGATGGCCGGCGGAGCGGGGTTCTGATGGACAGCCCTGTGGGGGCCGGAGATGGGGGGACTGGAGGAGGGGGAGGGGCCGAGCACAGGGAAGCTGCTGGCTTGTGCTGTCCTCCTGTGCAGGTGTTTCCAACCCGGCTTGACCCTCCTGAACTGAGTCAGCCCCTAGGGGGTTCCTGACAGACTCCGGCACAGAATGAGAAAGCAATCGCTGTGACCTGAACGAAGGAGGCAAGGTTCCTTCCCTTCCCCCCTCCGGGGGAGCAGCCCACTGTGATGTGCAGCGTCACAGACGACTGCCCTCCCCGTCCTCATCAGGTCTCCTAAAACACTCCTTAGAAGCAGCACTATGGGGCGCCTGGGTGGCTCCGTTGCTTAAGCAGCCGACTCTTGACTTAGGCTCAGGTCACGATCTCCGGGTCATGGGTTCCAGCCCGGCGTTGGGCTCCTGCAAAGCCTACCTCTCTCGGACGCTAGAGCAACCCTGATGAGGGACCTCCTGCACCCACGAGGTACGAACGGTCTCCGCTGTGCAGGGGTTTTGCACATCCACCACTTTCCAGAGTAAAAACGGATTTTTCCGTCACTGAAAAACAAGCGTGGGGGCCGAGGTGCGGGAGACCCACAGGCAGGCAGCCTCGCTTAGCAATGTGACTGTGCACTTCCTGCACCTCATCAGACCAGAAACCTGTCTTCTCCTGAATGTTAATTATTAATCTCTCTTCTTTCTGTTTGTCTTTCGTTCCTTCGCAGTCTGAAACAAAACCGCATTAATAAAAACCAACCCAGACTTAGATGCCGCCACAAACCGGGGCTTCTGCGCTCACTGCTGTTTTGCGATTAAAATCTCTCAAGAAATGTCCTCTCGCACACGTATCATTGTTTTTGAAAAACAAAGTAAAATGACCCCATTTGTTGTCTCTCCGGTGACCTCCCTTTGTCCCTTTGCATTTTGAGTATTGTTAAAATGTAGCACGGTCTCGCCCTGGGCGTGGGGTCTGGCACCTTGCCTTCAGTTCCCCCACGGTGACCCTTCCTCCTAACATGGCCAAATAACCCCTCCGTCGCCCTGGGCCGAGGCCGTGGGTAGAGTGGAGACCTTCACTTTTCAACCTCCAAAGCACATTGCTCTGACCATCGGACAAGGCACCCAGCCAGGGCAGGACTAGAGGCAAGGAATCCCCTTAGAGGAGACCACAGGCTGAGGATGGAAATAAGGTCATTAATTAAACAGTTGAAGGGAATACCCGTGGAGCAACGGAAGTATGCACAAGGTACGGTGGCACCAGAGAGGAAAATTCAGCATCTGCTGGGCTCAGGCAGGAAGCCTGTGTGGCGCAGTCGCGGGAGAAAGGGGGTCACACCCCGTACCGGTATGGACAGAGCCCCAGAGAAGTCCCCTCCCTGCATGTTACGTGTTGAATTGCATCCTCCAAAAAATTCATCCGTTGACATCCTAACCCCCAGGGTCTCAGAAGGTGATTTAGAAATAAGGACGCTGAGGACGTAACGAGTTAAGGTGAGGTCGTACGGGGGCAGGGTGGGCCCCTCCTCCAACAGCACCGGTCTCGTTATTTATAAAGTTCAGAAACCGACAGGGACACGCAGAGAGAGGCGATGTGACGAGACACAGAGAGACACAGAGGCCAGCGGCCGGGAGCAGACTCTCCCTCGCGGCTTCCAAAGGAGCCGACCCTGCCAACACCTTGACTTGGCCTCCAGCACGAGGAGACAGTGAATTTCCATCGTTTAAGCCCCTGGCCTGGGGTACCTTGTTATGGCAGCTCTAACACACCCCCTTGATAGCGAGCAGGAGCCATCTTTTGAACAACGGAAAATAAGAATGGAGCTAACGCATTCCGCCCCAGGTAAACTGAGTCAGTAAAACGTTCAACCCAATCAGACGGTGGGTCGACATCACCAGTATTCAGTTCTGCTCTGCTCCTGACTCCCCAGAGGGTGACTCTCCACTGCTCCCTTGGGCGAGGGAAGCCAAGTGACCAGTTCTCAGCAATGACCTCTGAGTGGGGGTGACATGAGACTCATCCTGTGGGCCCCTGTGAAGCTTCCTGCGAGGTGTCAGCAGCTTCCTGCTGGGGGCACTGGGCCCAGCAGATGTGCATGACCTGCAGAGGTCACACACACTCTCACACCAGTAAGAGGAGGAAGATCTCCAGCGACCCGAACCCGAGTCCTTTATCTTCTCCTCTCTCTCAGACCGTTTAGATACAAACGTGCTGTCCACTGTCCACCCAAACAAGGTACTAGGAAAAAGGAAATTGATACATTTCTCTCATGGTACTGGGGCAGGAGTCATGTTATGTGCTCACTGAACACACTCTCTCTTCTGGAATAAACAGAAGACTGCAGTCACCAGGTGCCATCACAGTTAGGTTGGGGCCAGGTGACAAGCCCTGGCAAGGAACTACAGGGGAAGCCGGCAGGCATCACCTTCCAGGTCCATCAGAACTGTCACGCGTCCTCCATGCACTTCCCTTGCTCTGTGGCCAGCAAGTTCAGAGGCTCCAACAGAGAACTGCAAGTTCCCAAAGATCCGCACATCTGCAACCTTGAAAAGAGAGAAGCCTGGTTTCCCAAGTTACTGTCCTAAAAAAGCTCTCCGGACAAAAAAGACCTGACCTGTAGCATTAGCTAATTTCCACAATGGAAATACACTCACTGTGCCTGATGCCGGGCTTCCAACTGAATGCAGGGTTCAGGCGAAATGCTAAAATGTACGAGCAGGCTCTGACACCAACCACGGGTAAAGACCGTCAGGATTCAGGGTCTGTTTATCTCCAGAGCACATCCCCGCCCACCTGGACTGAAACGGGGACCAGGCTATGGTCGGGCTGCTTTCGTTTCCTCTCTTTGTGGGCGCACGAAGGCTCTCGGGCACTGTTTGCCGTCTCATGGTGATCCAAAAGGGTTTCTTTTGATTCATGGGGACCTCACTTTGACTTCTGATCAGTCTGGTGCTTCTCCCCAGGATGGCCCAGCGGTATGTGAAGCTTAATGAGGACACCTTCATTAATATTAACATCATTCAAAATTCCACTCTCAGAAGAACTGTATTATCAAGGACACAGTGTTAGCTCTTAAAAGGACAACACTCAGTTCTTCTCTTTGGTTCCTCTGGCAAAGATTCTGTTTCCTTTCCTGGTGCATTAAGATCACAATTTTGGAAATGGTCGTAACTTTTCCAATAATCTGAAAATTTTATCAGTATATTAAGAATCCTAACAGAAGCAGCCTTGTTGAGGTGTTTTCTACAGTACTTTTAGGGGATCTCTTGCTGGCAGTATTGCCCAAATCCAGAGCCCTGGAACCCGCCGCCTTCACCCCTGTGTCAGAGTGAAGGAATACCGCCCTTTCATCCCGTGTGTTTCCTACACACACGGCGTGTGCGTCAGGGCTTCTGCACACCTTGTCACCAAGAGGAGGCTCAGAGCGCTTGTTCCCACTTCTACTGATGCCAGCCCCCAGCGTGCCCCCAGCCCCTCACAGAAGAAAGGGTGATCCACGGGTGCTGAAACTTGACCAGGTATATGGGGGATAAGGCTGTTCCTTTTCCTGTGTCACTGTGCCGCTCCCAAGGGGATGGATTTGAAATATGCCTAAGATACGATGTTACATGAAAAGGGCAACGGCACATACATACACACAGCTGAGTGATGCGCGATTGAACGTGTTCTTGTAAACACAGTTGGACACACACCGCTGCATTCATACGTGCACAGGACTTCTGCTAGAAGGACGCCTGTACAGCCTCTCCCCTCACCCCTTCCTCCCTCCCTCAGGGTGACCTGCCCCTCTTTGAGCTCTACCTGCCCTGGAAGAAGACGCTCAGCCCCTCCTCTGGCCCCCACAGGCCTCCAATTTTCCAGGGCAGGGCACCAGACAGAGAAGATGCAGCGAGCCGCCTTCAGGAGAAGCAACCTGTCCGCTCCCGGTGTCGATCCCTGAGCAGCAGAGCAAGGGCCAGGGAAACCCAGGCAGCAGGTTATGCCAAATGGACCCTCTATGTAGTCTAAGAGGCTAATCTTGTAAGTCCGTGACTTATCCTGGTTTAAACGAACGTTGTGTCCCGACCCTGCACGCCCCCTCCCTTCGGGCAGCCTGTATATATCAAGGGCCAGGGACAGAGCGGTGACAGCAATCATCCCTGGCCTCACAAGCTCAGACTTCAGTGGGTGAAACAAGCAGCAAGATCACTAAGTAAAGCGTTCAGAGCGCTCCGTCGGTGGGTACTAGAGTGTGCACCAGAGGGAAAAGGGCAGGGAGGGGGAAGGAAATGTCTGGGGGGGTGATAATTTCATTCAGCTGGAACTCTTTTTTTTTAAGGTTTTATTTATTAGAGAGAGAGAGAGAGAGCAAGAGCAGGGAGAGGGACAGAGGGAGAAGCAGGGTCTGAGCTGAGCAAAGAGCCCAATGTGGGGCCAGATCCCAGGCACCTGGGCTCATTACCTGAGCCGAAGTTAGATGCTTAACTGATGGAACCACCCAGGTGGCCCCGCTGGAACTCTTTTTTTTTTTTTTTTTTTTAATTTATCTGGCACAGAGAGAGAGAGAGAGATCACAAGTAAGCAGAGAGGCAGGCAGAGAGAGAGGGGGAAGCAGGATCCCCGCCGAGCAGAGAGCCTGATGTGGGACTCGATTCCAGGACCCCGAGATCATGACCTGAGCCGAAGGCAGAGGCTTAACCCACTGAGCCACCCAGGTGCCCCTGGAACTCATTTTTATTGCAAGGCGTGTGGGTGAAAGGGTCTGGCTAGATTTTAAGAAGTAAAGGGGCACCAGAAGTGGAGCTTACCCCTCTTACAGAGCCCCTAGGAGCGGCTGAGTGAGCACGGCAGGTGTGCTCGGTGCCCAGGGATGAAGAGGCTCCATCAGGGGTCTGGGGGTGCCTGGCTACTGAGCACCTCCTACACACCAGATGCGGGCACAGGGCCGCCCGACATTCCCCTTTACATCTCTGGACAGCCAATATGCATCGTTTTCTCTACAAAGTGGCTGGCTGCATTTGGTGAAGGGTAATTCCCCCATAGGAGAGCCAAGAAACAGCCCCCTGGCTTCCCTGCCTCCACCACGCACTGAGAAGGAAAGTGGGCTAATCTCATGAAAGTCAGGGTGAGGCTTTCCGAGCCAAGCTTCTCTGGAGGCAGAGCTCTCCACAGCCCGGCTTATCAGGAGGGAAAGCCTATTCTAAAACCACCTAAGTTTTTTTTGTTTGTTTGTTTGTTTGTTTAATGTAGCTCTTAGACTTGGAGAAATTTAATAAAATCCTTCATAAAAGGACATTGTCCTTTGACTTAGCTTTTCCATTTCAGTGGCAGAAATGTTGCACAAGGCAGAAGAAGGAAAAAAAATAATTTTAAAACATCATTGAACTGAATCCGCCTTGCTGCCCCCGCAACAGTATTTTATAGGAAAAGCCCAGGCTGCTAGTGCCCCCTAGGGGACAGTATGGGAATTGATCACATTATAGCAGGCAGCTTTAGGTGACAAATTTGTCTTGGGATCCAAAGCATCAGTGGGGCTTTAAATAAGTGTGCTGCATTGAGAGCCTTAACGTTGGGCTCTCCCAGGGAAGACCCTTAGATTAGAAGCCCCCAGAATGACACTGCCTCACCTGGAAATCTCTGACATCAAACAAGGGTCAGGGGTCTAAGACACCAGCCGGAAACTAACCTTCCGTGGAAGGAAACTCACATGATCACTAACAAAAACAAATAGTAATAATCATAGCCCTACTTGCATGGGGCTGATCACGTGCCACTTTATACTCGTGAATTAAATTAACTCTCATAATTGCTCCCTTGATGCGGTACCAGGAGTACTGCCCATTCATAGGTGGGCAGAGAGACACGGGGGTTGTGACTTGGGCAGTCTGCACAGCTGCTCTCATGGAGCCAGTATTTTTAACCAAAGGTTCCTTGGCCTGTGCTACTACCTAACGAATCACTAAGTGTGTTCCACAGTAAATGACTTAAGAGCTAATTCTGCCACGTTTCTTCTCAGCTTTGAGTGTGGCCTGGGTTTACAGTTCACTGCAGCGCAGCTGAGTTCTCAGCAAATTTGTGATATGAAGCTCATCCTCTTCAGCCCATGCGATCTCCTGGTAGAGAATCAGCTCCAGCAGTCCCCCAGCTGATTAATCACATAATCCCCAGGAGCACATTATTCCCCCCAGCAGATTAAATACCGGCTCACATAATCCCCAGGAGCGTGTTCTTACCGGGTACTCTGAAATGCCTTTTGTTTTTCTTGCTGCTTTTAAGGTTCTTTTATACAGGTGTTAATATTTCTACTACATCATTTTCTTCTGTGTGACACTAAAGACTTCAGGACTTGAATTTGCCTGTGACCCCAGTTATCAAAACTGTACCGAACTGGTTTTTCATAACATCTGCTTTGCATTCATTCATTCCAAGGCCCATCCCTGTCTTCCAGGGACAGTAATATATCAGAGCAGGGGGTAGCAAATGTTTTGTGTAAAGAGACAGTCACTGTTCTAGGCTTTCAGGTCATGGTTTCCTGTGGCAACTACTCGAGTCTGGTGGTAGCCACAGACAATACTAAATGATGAGCATGGAACTGTGTTGGAATAAAACTTTATTGAAACCGGCAGTGGGCCATATTTGGCCCAAGGGCCTTTGTGTGAGGACCTCTGAATTACAGGGGCATAGCTCTTACCTACTCCTGATTTCCTTCCAAGTACAGAGCTGTGGGGACCTCACAGCTCAGACATCTTTCTGCGTCTTGGCCCCAGAAAGGTAGAGCCACATATGAGATTGGTGAATTTAGGAAGAATAAAGACCTTCCATGCCTGACTCTGCTCTTTTTCTGTTGGCAGCACCTGGCCCCCAGGGGCTGGGAGTTCAGCTCTACTTTTTCTGGGGCCCACAGCAGCAGTGGCCGGATCAGTAAATCTATCTGGTTCACAGCGTCAGTGTCCGGGGTCAGTTTTTACCCAGAGTCCTTAGCAGTAACCTGCAACCTGGCTTTTAGCTCTGACAGATCCATATCTTGACCCCCATCTGTTTTAGTCTTTTATTTTATTTCTCTATAGTCTCAAAGTGGTACGTAACAGGACTCCTCAAAGGTACACATAAAATGATGTATTTGTGACTTTTTTTCAGACAAAATTTATGTTCTCTCAATAAACCAGCATGGACCAACTGTAAACATCGAGATTCCTGGCCTTTTGGCTGGTTCTCTCATGCTGTGCGGAAAGCTCTTCATGAATCACAGATTGGCAGTGATACAGGTTTTGCATGCTTAAATTGTAAAATTCATTTAACCAATGAAATTATTTACAGATAAAAGTTCTTTCAAAAATAGGCTAAGGGGGGACGCCTGGGTGGCTCAGTTGGTTGGACGACTGCCTTCGGTTCAGGGCGTGATCCTGGAGTCCCGGGATCGAGTCCCACATCGGGCTCCCAGCTCCATGGGGAGTCTGCTTCGCTCTCTGACCTTCTCCTCGCTCATGCTCTCTCTCACTGTCTCTCTCTCTCAAATAAATAAAAAAAATAAAATAAAAAATAAAAAAATAAAAAAAAAATAGGCTAAGGGGAGGAGAAAATATGAGGCCCATCGTGGCACTGAGGTAGGGCAGCATCGCTCCAAATCTCCCCAGTGTTTACCTTCCAGATATTCTGGTTTAGGAACACGGCAACTGGGGCTGCAAAGCCAGGGGTGCGGCGGATGTCCCCTTTCTTCCTCTGTCCTTCTGTCCCTCCATATTGGTCAAAGCCAAACAGAGAGGCGCTCACAGATATGAGATCTTCCTGGCCAAGGGTTATGTGTTGGCCTGCTCGGGCTGCTTAAACGAAGCACCCAGACTAGGCAGTTTAAGCAAGAGAAACATACTGTCTCACAGCTCTGGTGACCGGAAGTCTGAGATCAAGGTGTCCACCAGGGCTTGTCCCTCCTGAGGGCCATGAGGGCACAGGCCGTTTCCAGCCTCTCTCCTTGGCTAGTGGAAGGCCATCTTCTTCCTGTCTGTTCCCCACCGCCTTCCATCTGTGGGTGTCTGTCTCTGGATCCAAATTTCCCCTTTTCAGAAGGATACGAGTCATGCTGAATGAGGGCCCCCCACGACCTCATTTAGTTGGATCACCTCCATAAAGGCCCCGGCTCCAGATAAGGTCACATTCTGAGGTGCCTGGGATGGGCATCTAACATGAGAAATCGAGGAGGACACAATTCAACCCGGGACGATTGTTCAGAAAGCTCTGCTGGTGTCTGTAAGGCTAAGCCCCATGACGTTCTCTTACATTCCACGGGTGGCCAGTCCTCCGGTGTGTGCTGACTGACCTCAACGGGGATTCACCTGGGCTCTAGGACTTGTGGGTGGGGAGGAGAGAAGGGAAGAAAGGACACATCCCACATCCTGACACAGCATGAGGGAAAGACCTATTCTCTTCCCAGGCACTTGGCTCCCCCATACCCTCCCTGAGCCACTCACTGTGTCTGCGGGCTGAGCGTCCTTGGAATAATGATGCTCTGCACCCTGAACCCCAAGACACACTGGAGACAGGGAAAATGGCTTCACAAAGGAGTAGAGGTCCTGACAAGTTCTGAATTTGCTTCTCTTCCTGCCTCCGCCGCAAAATGGCCTTCCCAGACCAGCAGGCTTTCCCCAGGAGGCCAGCGGGCCTGCTGGAGCGTGGCCAGATTCTAATGAGGGCTCGATGCCCTGCTGTCCCTACAGGCAGCTGTCCAGATCTGCCTCCTGGTCATCTTCGGTTTGCAGGAGGGCTTTCCATCGCTGTCTGTACCTGTGACTTCTGGGGTACGGTCGCTGTCACGCTGACCCCGGAAGGAGTCCTGTCTCCCACCTCTGTGCAGCCCAGGTGCTCCCAAGACCCTCCTCTAGATCCAGGGCAGAGGGGTCACCTTGCTGCTCCTGCTAGTGGTCCTGGAAGCCCAGGGGCTCCCCAACCCTTCCCCTGAAAACACTTAACCTAACGCACCCCCAAATAGCTCAGGATACCAGGCTGAGCATTCTCGCACCCCACCCTGCCCTGTATGCCCAAACCCCAGCACCCCGTTCCAGCTGAGCATACCCATCCCCCAACACACGCGTGTGCACACACACACACACACACACACAGAGCTCAGCCCCAGCCCATCCTTTAGGTCGGGGGAGGTCCACCTTATTCTTGCGGTCGTGGTTGCTGTAATCTTTGGGGTCCAGGTGCCCCAGAGGAAGGCTGCTCTCCCAGCTTCCTTCCCCCTGTGACCCTGACGCCCCCTTAACCTGTCCTCAGAGGCTGTGCAGAGCTGCACCAGCCCCCACCCCCCACCTCCCAATACCCCTAGCAGGCTAGCCCCCAGAGCCCCAAGCCAGAGTTGCCGCCCGGACCCTCGGACTGTCCCAAAGTGTAGTCCAGGCCTGCAGCACCGCCCCCTCCCCCATCCTCCGGCCTTCTCCCCAGCCTCGGTCCCCGCGGTGAGGCCCCAGCCGGGTCTCCGCCTGTACAGCTCCACCCCAGCCCCACTGCGCCGCAGGACGGCCTCGCCCCCATCCCGCCTCCCCGCAGGCCCCCTCCCCCGCTCTGCAGTCCCCTCCTACCCCTCCGCCCCGCCCCTATCCCTCCTCTCCTCCAGGCCCCTCCCCCGCTCTACAGCCCCCACCACCTCTCCGCCCCGCCCCTCCCTGGCTGCGAAGCCCCGCCCCTATTCCTCCTCTCCTCCAGCCTCCCTCCTCTCTTCCTTCCCCCGCCTCGGCCCCCCTCCCCGGCGGTGAAGCCCCGCCCCTATCCCGCAGTCCACCAGCCTCGGCCCCGCTCGGCTGCCCCGCTCGGCGGCCCCTCCCGCCCGGCCCGCCGCGCCCGCGCGCGCGGCCCCTGCCCCGTGCGGCTCACCCGGCTCTGGCGGGAGAAGTAGCTGTGCTCCTGGGGGTCCAGGCGCCGCGGGGGGACGTAGCTGAAGGCGGACAGCGCCGAGAGGGGCGGCAGCCGGGGCTTGCCCCGCAGCGTGGCGGCGGTGATCTCCTCTTCGTCGTCCTCCAGGCCACCCCGGTCCAGCGGCCCCGCGCCCGCCGAGGTCGGGCCCATCCCGCCGGCTGCAGGCAGCCGGGCGCCCGCGTTCGGCGTCGCCTGGAAACCGAGGCCGCGCGGGTCGGAAGGGGCCCCGCGGAGGGGCGGGGCGGGGCGGGGCCGGCAGTGGGGGGAAGGAAGAGCCCTCCTCCCCCCCCCCCCGCCTCGCCCCTCCGCCCCGCACCTCGCGCACTGTCCGGTGTTTCCTCGGGCGTGCGTCCTCGAGCCCCAGCTGCAGAGGCGGCTGCGTCGGGGCTCCGGGTGGTGGAGGCCCCGGGATCAGCGCCTCCCAACCCGCCGACCCTCCTCCACGCCGCGCCGGCTCGTTCACGCCAGACCACCCTCTCGCGGGGCAGGTCCCGACCGCGCCCCGACCGCGCCCGCCTGCGAGGCGCCTCCTTGACCCGCGCCGCAGGTGCGCCCGCGGGGCTTCCAGTCCGCCGGTAGAAGGGAGACACAGCCTAAAGGGGGTCTAGAGTGGCGCCGCCCCACAGAACGCGATGGGGCCACGCGTGTAACTTGAAACTTTCCCGTAACCACGCCGAAAAGGCAAAAAGACAGGTGAAATTCGTTGTAACGCTATATTTATTTTACTCAGTTTGTCCAAAACATGATCATTGTAACATGTTACTAAGCCACAGTTCCAGGGCAGGGTGCCGGCCTGCTCGGTGGTTACGGTATGGCCAGGGGAGGTGTGGAACTCCAGGAATTAAATCCGTGCGTCGGTGGCTCCTGCTGGGGCCTTAGCGCCCCTCTGCCCACGTGCTTATACTCTCTAGATCCGAATGCTGGCTCCCTAGGCCTGTTCCCTTGGCTGAAAGTTCGTGGAGCAGAAACTCCGGATTCATAAGAGGGGTGGGGGGCAACAAGATGACCAAGACTGAGGAAGTACTTTAATCAGGGTGCTTGGCAGAAGCCAGCCTCTGTGAGGAGGTCATAGTGCAGCAGACTGTAATGAAGAGCCCAGCTTGCCGCAGGCTGCCAGAAAGTCCCTTCCAAGCGGTGGGAAGAGCGCCTGCGGGGCCCCTGAGGCAGACCAGTCTAGATGTGTTCCAAGGGCAGCAATGAAAAGAGGGGGGTGGAGCTTCATGAGGAGGAGGAGGGGACTGGGAGCCAGGCAAGGTGCGCTGGTAGGGGGCGAACCAGACTGAAAGGTCTTTGGACGGCCTTCTACCTTCTCATCACCCCCTCTTACTAGGAGTCTCTGTAATTCCTTGACGCAGGCTGGGGGCTAGGGACCTCTCAGGCCAAGGGACAAGGTGGCACCTGGTGTCCCCTAGAGGTCCTGGGCAGGACTATGAGTCACCACCCTGTCTCATGGACCCCCAGGAGGTCTGAGAACCCCATGGGCCTTTTTTTGCCCTAATTCGCACCTCTTTGCTCCACTGGCAGGACAGATGAGTTGCGCACGAATCAGACAAGGGTTAGACACCATTCTACGCTGTCCTCAAGCTCCAGGGAGCGTCTCATGAGAGGTTGTTCTGTCCTCAGAGCTTGGAGCCAGAGCACCACCACCTCTCCTGTGTGTGAAGTGAAGGAAAATGTCCCTCATCCTTCCCCCCATGGGGAGAAGTGCTCATTAAAAACACCAGCAAAGAGGAAAGAAAAAGTGCTTATACTCTATTACCTTTCGTAGCCTCTCCAACCTCTTTTAAAGACATAACAGAGGGGGTCACCGGGTCATGAGACTTTGCAAACCTTGCACAGGTAATCCTGTACCATCATGCGGAAAGTGGAAGTAGTAGCTGACACCAATTAGCTTGAGAAGGCAGCTAAAACTGACACTGAAATAATTTGATCATAAAATCCTTTTCCACAGTGTAGGTATGTGAATCTTGTTTCAGCAGGTGGCATTTAACGACCCACTAGACTTGGAGCTCTGGAGGGCAGTGTGACACATCTTTTTCCTCTTTAATGGCTCGGGGAGGTCTCAACAAATAGTTGACACACAGTAGGTCCTCAACAAGTATTTGGTGACTAAATAATGGGATACAATTGCCATAACTTTGTTCCCTCTAAAGGTACAATTAGGACAAGGGTTTGACTCTTGCCTTATTTGGGAAATAATCCCACTGTGCGTGAATGAACAGTGAGTGAGAGGAGCGGCAAAGTCAGTGTAAGGAAGAATTATCAAGGTCACGGCAGACGGCAGCTGGAGCCCTGCCTCAGAACTTTTTGAGCAGCATGGAGCGAGCTCCCAGAATTGCCTGCCAGATGGACCTGGAGGCACCTTTTATCCCTTGTCTGTGGTCCTCTTGGTTTGAGGCTTGCCCTTGGATCTTTGACTCCTGTGTGTGACCCCGGCCCGGGTTTGTGCAGCCTCCCTGCAGGCATCTTGGAGTCAGAGGAGCCCTGGGGTTCACAGCAGAAGGCAGGGGGCATCTACTGAGGTATGAGGCTGTTTCAGGAGGAGACGGTAGCCCTGAGGAAGGCCACCGGGCAGCAACCTAAAGGCAGGAGGAAGGACTTGGTAAGACAGATTTTGCCAGTTTCCATGATCTAGAGATCTTAGTTCCTTTTAAAAACCTTTTTCCTATATGATCCTATTATGTATTCCCAGCATGAGTGGAATCCAACGTCAAAGAATCTAATGTGTGTCCCTCGTGTCTGTAACTTGTCCTTGCAAGGTTCTGTCCAGAAGGGAAAGGGACAAGAACGAACAGTTACTCTCCAAGGAAGCAAATGAATTGGGCAAGCACGCCGGCTGCTGGGTAACTGCGCAGGGATGGGCTCAGCTCCGTGCTGCATGCGACCACCTCCGCTTTGTGCCATATTCCGCCTCCTGGTGCCACAGCGGCATCCGGCATCCGGGGATCGCTGCTGACTTTGGGTGGATCCCGTCGCCCTGCTCTGGCTCAGGCTGGTGGCGAGCGCCCTCGTGCCTGTCTTCGCAGCCTGCGCTGCTCACCCACCAGGCCGTCTGCCACCTGGGCCCGCGGGGAATGGGGGGCAAATACTATTCTCAGGAGTGTGGGATCCTGTTTGCTAGCATCTTGTTGAGAATCTTAGCATCCACATTCATCAGTGATATTGGTCTGAAATTCTCCTTTTTGGCAGGGTCTTTGCCTGGTTTGGGGATCAGGGTAATGCTGGCTTCATAGAAAGAGTCTGGAAGTTTTCCTTCTGCTTCGATCTTTTGAAACAGCTTCAGGAGAATAGGTGTTATTTCTTCTTTGAAAGTTTGGTAGAATTCCCCAGAGAATCCGTCAGGTCCTGGGCTCTTGTTTTTTGGGAGGTTTTTGATCACTGCTTCAATCTCGTTAGTAGATATTGGTCTATTCAGGTTGTCAATTTCTTCCTGGTTCAATTTTGGTAGTTTATAGTTTTCCAGGAATGCATCCATTTCGTCAAGGCTGCTAAGCTTATTGGCATATAACTGTTGATAATAACTTCTGATGATTGTTTCTACTTCCTTGGTGTTCGTTGTGATCTCTCCCTTTTCATTCAGAATTTTATGAATTTGGGCTTTCTCTCTTTTCTTTTGGATTAGTGTGGTCAATGGCTTATTGATCTTATTGATTCTTTCAAAAAACCAACTTCTAGTTTCATTGATACGTTCTACTGTATTTTTGGTTTCTACCTCATTGATCTCAGCTCTAATCTTGATGATTTCCCTTCTTATGTGTGGAGTTGGTTTGATTTGTTGTTGATTCTCCAATTCTTTAAGGTGTAGAGAAAGCTTCTGTGTTCTGGATTTTTCAATTTTTTTGAGGGAGGCTTGGATGGCTATGTATTTCCCCCTTAGGACCACCTTTGTTGTATCCCATAGGTTTTGGACCGAAGTGTCCTCTTTCTCATTGGTTTCCATGAATTGTTTCAGTTCTTCCTTGATCTCCTGGTTGATCCAAGCATTCTTAAGCAAGGTGGTCTTCAGCTTCCTGGTGTTTGAGTTCCTTCTGAACTTTTCCTTGTGATTAAGCTCCAGTTTCAAAGCATTGTGATCTGAGAATATGCAGGGAATCATCTCAGTCTTTTGGTAATGGTTGAGTCCTGATTTGTGACCCAGTATGTGGTCTATTCTTGAGAAGGTTCCATGTGCACTTGAGAAGAATGTGTATTCTGTTGTTTTAGTGTGGAATGTTCTGTATATATCTATAAGGTCCATCTGGTCCAGTGTGGCATGGAGTGTGGGAGGTCCTGAGTCCAAACTGCAGCTGGAAGCCTTGGCCGTTTCTCCTGACCTGTGGGCAGAAGTGAGCCCGGGGAGCCCTGTGGGAAGAACTTTGTCAATGTCAGGCAGGGAAGGAGAAAGCCACGGAGAAGCCATCCTGTTGCCTTCGCGCGTCCCGTGCTGTGCAGCGCTGGCTCGCGGGGCAGCGGATGCTTAGCAGATGCTCTCCTAAACCCGCCCGTGTTGCAGCCAGAAAGGGGCCTCTCGTTCCTTGTGCTGACGAGAGAGCTGAGACCTGGCAGAGTTCAGTACCGTGCAGGTGACCGGCCTGTGGGTGGTCCAGCGGGAAGGCTGGGGAACACCCGGGAGTGAAGGGATCTGTCTGACGGCAAGGTTGACTCCGTGGGCTTCCAGACCATGCCCAGTCGCAGCCAGGCCCTACCTAAGCACGAAGCCTCATGCTGTATGCGGAGGTTTTCAAAAACAAGGTTTAATAATAATGATAATAATAATAAATATAAGTAAAATATAACAATCTTAATACCTCCATTTCACATTTAAAAGCTTTTATAATTATTTTGTTTTTAAGTGTCAGCGTAAACTCACTCAAGTGGCTCAACATTAGTTGGGTTTTCATTCGCAGGCTTTCAAACATCTGAAAAACGACGTGGGTTGAGTGTTTCTCCACATTTGGTGGACCTGATGAAGGCTGAGAGTAAAAGGGATGGACGTAAAAACAGCCAAGCTTGGAACCAGATCGGAGAAGGGCTGTGCCTCTGGAGACTTTAAAAAGGACATTCTGAACACAGGGGAATGAAAGGATTTTCCCTCGAGCCCTGGTATCCTGCCGGCGCTGGTTTCCAGGCCCTGCCGGCGCTCTCTGACAGTGACAGCGGCAGTGTGACCCTGGCCGTGGAACGGGGCCGTCCCTGCTGTCCTCCCAACCATCATAACCCGGTCGTGGGCATGCCAGGGGTCTGCGGCGGGACCGGACGAGACGGCACCTTCCTGGGTGCCTCTTCCCTGGGGAAATGCCAGTATCACTGCCAGTGGATTTAGGGAGCTGCTGTCCTCAGGGTTTTCCTGTAGCCTGGCTCATTAAGTTGATGGGGCTCCCTGTGGTTAGTTCCCTTAAACATCAGACTTACAAATCAACATATAAATGTAAATTTAATTTTCGTTTGTTCACCTTGTGTCTTTGTTTTAAGCTTTTATTTAAATCCCAGTTAGTTAACATACCATGTAATAAAGGTTTCCGGAGTAGAATTTAAGGCTTCCCACTTACACATGACACCCAGTGCTTATCCTAACAATGCCCTCCTTACTACTCGTCCCGCATCTAGTCTGTCCTTGACCACCTCCCTCCATCAACGCTCTGTGTGTTCTCTGTAGTTAGGAGTCTGACTTATGGTTTGCCTCTCTCTCTCTCCCCCCCATCCCATGTTCATTTGTTTAGTTGTTTTTTTTTTAATTCTATGTGTGAGTGAAATCATATGGTATTTGTCTCTCTCTGATGTGTTTCACTTAGTAGAAAAAACTCCAGCTCCATCCACATCATTGCAAATAAAAAGATTTCATTTTTGATGGCTGAGTAATATTCCTGTGTGTGTGTGTGTGTACATACATACATTTGTATATATATCCATCTTCTTTTTTTTAAATTAAATTTATTTATTTTCAGAAAAACAGTATTCATTATTTTTTCACCACACCCAGTGCTCCATGCAATCTGTGCCCTCTCCAATACCCACCACCTGGTACCCCAACCTCCCATCCCCCGCCCCTTCAAACCCCTCGGTTGTTTTTCAGAGTCCATGGTCTCTCATGGTTCACCTCCCCTTCCAATTTACCCCAACTCCCTTCTCCTCTCTAACGCCCCTTGTCCTCCATGATATTTGTTATGCTCCACAAATAAGTGAAACCATATGATAGTTGACTCTTTCTGCTTGACTTATTTCACTCAGCATAATCTCTTCCGGTCCCATCCATGTTGCTACAAAAGTTGGGTATTCATCCTTTCTGATGGAGGCATCATACTCCATAGTGTATCCATCTTCTTTATCCATTCATCAGTCCACAGACATTTGGACTTTATAAATAATTTGACTGTTGTAGACAATGTTGCTATAAACAGTGGGGTGCCTGAATCCCTTTGAATGAATATTTTTGTATCCTTTGGGTAAATACCCAGGAGTGCAATTGCTGGGTCATAGGGGAGCTCTATTTTTAACTTTTTAAAGGAACCTCCTTACTGTTTTCCAGAGTGGCTGCTCCAGTTCTCATTCCCACAAACAGTGCCAGAAGCTTCCCCTTTCTCCATGTCCTCACCAGCACCTGTTATTTCTTGTGGTGTTCATTTTGGCTGTTCTGACCGCTTTGAGGGGCTGTCTCATCTGGTTTTGATTTGAATTTCCCTGATGATGAGTGATATTGAGCATTTCTTTCATATATCTATTAGTTATTTGTATGTCTTCTTTGGAGAAATATCTATTCATGTCTTCGGCCTATTTCTTGACTGTATTTTTTTGTTTTGGATGTTGAGTTTGGAAAGTTCTTTATAGAATTTGGATACTAGCCCTTTATCTGACAAGACATTTGCAAATATGTTCTCCCATTCAGGAGGTTGTCTTTGGCTTTGTCTGCTGTTTCCTTTGCTGTCCAGAAGCTAAGCTTTTTATCTTGATGGAGTCCCAATAGTTTTTCCTTTGAAGACGTGTCTTGCAAGAAGTTGCTGCTGCCAAGGTCACAGAGTTGCTGCCTGTGTTCTCCTCTAGGACTTTGATGGATTCCTGTCTCACCTTTAGGTCTTTCAGCCATTTGGAGTCTATTTTTGTGTGTGGTATAAGGAAATGATACAGTTTCATTCTTCTGCATGTGGCTGTCCAATTTCCCCAACACCATTTGTTGAAGAGACTGTCTTTTTTCCATTGGATATTCTTTCCTGCTTTGTTGAAGATTAGTTGACCATAGAGTTGAGGGTTTATTTCCGGGTTCTCTATTCTGTTCCATTGATCTATGTGTCTGTTTTTGTGCCAGTACTATACTGTCTTGATGGTTATAACTTCATAACAGAGCTTAAAGTCAAACATTGTGATGCCACAATGGTTTTCTTTTTAAACATTCCTTTAGGTATTTGGGTTTTTTTCTGGTTCTGTACAAACTTTAGGATTGTTTGTTCCAGTTCTGTGAAAAATGTTGATAAGGATTGCATTGAATATGTAGGTTGCTCTGGGTAGCATAGACATTTTAACAATATTTTTTCTTCCGCTCCATGAGCATGGAATGTTTTCCCATTTCTCTGTATCTTCCTCAATTTCTTTCATGAGTGTTCTCTAGTTTTCAGAGTGCAGGTCTACAGAATTGTCGAATCATTAAGCTGTACTCCTAAAACTAACGTAACATCCTGTGTTTACTGTATTTCAATAAATATTAAAGAATAGGGGCTTCTAGTAGAAATCTCAGTGGACCCATTAAGGCGATCGTACAACTGTTCCAAAAACGAAGGCGGCTCTGCAGAGATGATGAAGGTTTCTCAGTCGTTCTTCAGTGTTAATTTTTTTTTTAAATTTCTTTAGTTATTTGAGAGAGAGAGCTCAAGCAGAGAGAGGGGTGAAGGGAGAGAGAATCTCAAGCTGAGTCCAGGGCCCAACACGGAGTCATTCTGTCGACCTGAGATCATGACCTGAGCCAAAATCAAGAGTCGGACCCTCAACCGACTGAGCCACCCGGGAGGCCCGCAAATGTACTTAAGCGCAAAACGCATGCTGTGAACCTTTGCTGGTGGGAGGACCTTTGTCACCCTGTCAACCTAGAAGGGCAGGGTGCCTGGAGGGCCTGAGCGTGGGAGCTAAGGATGGTGGGAGGGCGCCAAGCCTCCCCCCTTTCCACCATGCGTGGTGCCTGGACCCTTTCTGGGAGTGTGACCTTCAGGGTGAAGGGCTCAGTGCTGGTGGGAACCCGCTGACCTGCACTGACGACACAGGACCCGCTGTGGACGGAACGGTGGCGCCCCGGCGTCCCACTGCTGCCTCGTGGCACTCTGCTCTGTGTCCACAGGCTGTTGGGACATGCTCGCGCTCTCTGTCCCTGGCTCAGGCACACTCCCACTGCCCCACTTGCCCCAGGACCCCCGTGTAGACAGGAGTGCAGCTCACACAGCGACGGGTCACAGGTGAGTGGGAGCTACTCCCTGTTCCCTTCAGGCTGCTGTGGGGGGCCTGTGGCTCTGGCTGGATGGTGCTGGCCTCCCCGGGCTGTAGCCAAGAACACCCTGACCCTCGAGCACTGACCATGAGCTGGCGTGGGCAGCCCTTCCACAGCTCCATGGGGTGAGGCCTGTCCCCTGCTGCCCGGGTCTCAGCCTCCTGGGCCAGAAGCCAGCATACTCCTCCCGAACAGGGAACATGAAGCCCCTCTTGGCCTCCCCTTCACCCATCCTCTGGCAATTCCCAAATCCTTGCATCCAGAGTGGGGACTTGGTTCAGACTCTCGCTGGCCCAAGATTTTCCTGTTGATAAAGTCCAGTTCATTGCATTTTCCCTTTGTCACCTGTGCTTGTGGGATCTCAGAGACACCTTTGATTCCCCCCAAGCTGCAGGAACACTGGCTGGTCCACCGTTCCACCCAGCCTCCTGCTGCGGGTCCCAGGCAGATGGCCTCCGCATCAAGCATCTGGTCAGCGTTCCCCAGAGCCTCCTGGCACTGGGGTGAAGAGACTCTGTCATTTAAGTGTGACAGCGTGTCCTGGGACAGTGGCTGGAAGAGGAGCCTGAGGGATGGCAGTGCTACAGAGCGGAAATGCTCACGTGGGATCCGCCAGCCCAGCAGCCCCCTCCCTGCCCCCAGAACTAGATGGTTTTCTTCGGTGGAGGGAAGACAGGCAAGAGAGGACTCCTGGATACACTGGTGTTTATTTCAGTCAGAAACTCGCACTCTGCAGAGGACACTGTTCAGAGAGCACGGAGGAAAGCTAAGGGGCGGGGCGCGGGGGGTTACATATTTCCGTTCCTGCACCGAAGACAGGGCCCTTGCAGATGGAGGACACGCGGCTCAGGGACCGAGCGCCCGGCGCCTTGCACAGCAGACACAGCTCTGAGCAGACACTTGAGCAAAGAAGACGCGCGCACGGGGCTGGGCACGCATCCCCTGGGGGTGGGGGGGGACAGCGTGAGGCACCAGCGCCCCACGGACCTCGCCACGGACAGGCTCGACGCTGCGCACACACCTTGGCTGCCTTGGGCTCAGGGAAGGAAGCCAGATGGTGTCTAGTGGCGTCCGCGGGATCTGGGACAAGCCAGACCACAGGGAAGAGGGACCTCGGGGGCTGCGGGGAGCGGTGTGGGGTCGGGGAGCGGCTGGCCACCAAGGGGACATTCACGGTGGGGCCAGAATGCAGAGCTGGGACTCCAGCTCCCATTGTCCCAGAGACGCAAGGACGGGGCTCTGGACTGTAGGACTGAGGCCAGGATGGGGTGCAGACCTCAGCGCCCCCTGTCCCTGAGCTCTGGAGCTGCCTGGTGCTCTAGAGGGGATCACCGTTGCCCTAAAACTCAGGTCTGGGTCCTAAAGAGACCGAACTAGGAATCAGAACCGGGCGGGCAGGACGGTTCCCAAGACACTGACCTCCACCCCGTTGAGGCGGTCTCATTCCATGGGAACGTTCCACCTCTGGCAGGAGGTGGGCGACTGAAAGGACAGGAGTCAGATAGTGGGGGTCCTGCTCATGTTCCTGTCTGAGGAGGAGGCTTTTGGGGAGCTAACTTGGTGGGTGTCACTGGAGAGACAAGCCGTGCAGGGTGGGGAGTCGGCAGGGCGGCTGGACTGGACTGGGTGCTCAGGACGCCCTCCCTGCAGGGCGGCTGGAGCAGCGGGGCAGGCCCGAAACCCCAGCAGGCCGCCTCCCCACTAGCAAAGGGCATGGGCTCCCCAGGGAGCTTTCAGGGCCCTGTAGCCACGGTCACTGGCCCCACATCGGCAGACCATTCTCAGATTCCCACGGGTCCTGCAGCCTCCTATCTGGCTGCCGGCTTGCCCCCCAGACCCGCCCGCCCGCCCTGAATCCCAAGCCCAGGAGTTGGCCCTGCATACCCCCATCACCCTCCCTGTGGGCCGCATGCCCTGACCCTGGGTGCTGGGGCCTCCCTTGCCCCTGCAGCAACCCCTGCAGTAAAGAGTTGTTGGGTGAGACAGGCCTGGTCCTCACCCCCCAGCGGGGTCTCTGTGAGGAGGAGGGTCCTCTGCCCCAGCGGCTGCCCTCCCCCCGCCCCATCCAGGCCTGGACAGCAGTCTTGCAGTCTGGGAAGAGCGGGACCAGCCGGGGTTCGGGAGGGCTGTGGGCACACCCTGGAGGCAGGGCATGGGAGAGGAGGCACCTGCCAGGACTCGCACCTGGTGGGGGACAAGGCCCTGACTGGCGGGGGGGTAGGGTGGGGTGGGGATGGCGCCTGAGGCCTTCTCAGGCTTCTGCATTCCAGGGTTTCCAAAACTGGCACAGTTCCAGGCCCATCATGAGCTCATCATGGCAAAAGAACTAAAACACCTCAAGAAACACCTCGCGAGTAGAAACTCCCCAGAGGCTCCGTCCCCACAGCCTGGGGCAGGCATGGGGGGCCCACAGAACCCTGCGCACGCTGCCCGGAGCCTGGTGTCCTGTTCCTTCTCCTGCTGGGCCCAGGGAGGTTTGCCGCCGCTGGGTGGGTGTCGAGCACCTGCTGTCCTTCCACCAGGACAAGGAAGAGAGGAGCCTTTGCACCCCAAATGGTTTCTGCAGTGCTTCCTCGGCTGGGCAAGGCCCCCAGGCAGACCCAGTCCCACCTGCTCCCTGGCCCTGGCCCCCAGGGAGGCCAGAGCTCAGCCTCACCCCCCAGACCAGAGGACCCCGAACCAGCAGCCCTAAGGCCGAGGTTCATGGTCCAGAACAAACTTGGAGAACCCAAGAGGATTCCTGAGGAGGTGCCAGGGGACCAGCTGTGTCCTTTTAACTCCCCAAGGAAGGCCAGGTGAGCCTGCGGAGCAGACAGTCCCTCGGCCCATTCTGCGGCCAGCCTCCAGCCTCTTGGGACGTGTGGCCACCGAGGGTGGGGCAGAGTCTGTGGCCTCCCAGGTTCGCATGTCCTGCTGGCCAGGCCCTTCCCTGGAGCCGTCCGGAGCCCCATCTTCCCCGGGAGGGCACCCACAGGAGGGGTTGCAAGGCCTTCTCCGATGGAGGCAGGGGGTGGCAGGGACTCCCCATGGTCCCGCTCTCCCAGACCCCCTTTTCTCTCACCCTGAAGCTGTGGGATGTCCACATGCTAGATGGGAAGTGCAAGCTCACAACCATGGCACACACCATCCTCAAGGTGCACCGCAGTAAGTGAGTCCACGGGAGCCCAGGCGTGCACGAGGGTGGGGTCAGGGGCATTGGGCCACTGTGCTGAGGTACTTTCAGGCCTTGGTGGAGGGACAGAGGCCAGGCAGGTGGCTTGGGCAGGACTTCCTGCAGAGGAGCAGCGGGCATGAGGCCTCCCCCTGCCCCGGCTTTGCCTGCCGAGCTCCTGGGCCAGCTGGACCTCAGCAGCTGCCCCTGGGAGGCACCCTGGGGTGGCAGGGTGGGGCCCCGCTGGCTCGGACTCACACACATTGCCCAGAACCCCTCCTGAAGCTGCCTCTGAAAGGTCTTCGGGACTTCCTGCAGGACACGCTAGCCCAGCCCCCGGCCCTGGAGGATGAAGTGTCAGGACACCGTCAGGCCTCCGTGGCTTCACTCTGAAGGATGAAGTGTGACCCGCCCCACCCCCAGGTAGGCTCAGGGCCCCCACCCCTCCGGATTCTCCCTCCTGGGCAGCTCACAATGGACAAAGCCCCAGAGCCTTCCTCGTCATCTCTGTCCCTCTGTACTCCTGGCTCTAACCTCGGGGACCCCAGGCCAGGGCAGGACATCTGCCAGCTCCCTGCAGGGGTTGGGCATCAGCAGCCTGGAGGGTGGTTGTCGGGGCAGGCCAGGGTGGAAACGCAGGGAGCCATGAGTACACCCTGCGGGCCCAGCCAGCTGGGGACAAACGCCTGCTGGAGATGCTAACCCAGGCTGCCTCTTTGCAGCGGGCCCTGAAGAGTTCCCAATGCCCCTGGGCCTAGAGCAACGTCCCCAATGCCCAGGCCTCTTTTCGCTTCTCGCGGCGTTGAGATGCTCCCCAGAGTGAAGGGGTGGCACCCCCAGGCCCGGCGCACACCCTGAGCAGCCAGGAGCCCCCCACCCCCGGCCAGGCCATGCTCAAGGCCAAGGAGCCACTGCAGGTGGGAAAGTCCACGGAGTCCGAGGCTGCCCACCTGTGGCCAGGAGCCCCAGGCGTCAGGTTCTGGCCCAGCTGCCCTCAGCCCAGGACCCCTCACTGGCCCACCTGCTCCCACAGTGATGGAATTCCCTCCCCAACCTCCCAGCGCACCAGGAGAATGCAGGAAGGGGAGTCCCAGACATGGACTGGAAGCCAAAACACTGGGTCCTTTTCCCTCCAGCCCCTGCCTGGGCCACCCCAGCGGTCACACCACAGACCAGGCCCCAGAATGCCCCTGGGAATCCTGGGACAGGGTCTCCCCAGCCCACTACAGATGAAGCTGTAGGACCCAGGACACCCTTCCTGCCCTGTGGCCTCTGCAGCTCATGACCCTCTCTGGGGAGTGACTGATACACCTGAGACACATCTGGGCTGACGCTGAGCCACCAACCCCAAGGCTCCACACCTTCCCAGGACCCTTGGATTCCACCCGTACAGGGAAACTAGATGCTTCCTGGCCTCTGGAGTAGAGCACGATGCTGAGCGTGGGGGCCCTGAGGCTCTGGGCAGCCAACACCATGCCCTGCCTTGTCACACTGGCCTTCCTAGAGGACAGCACCCACCTTAGGAGGCACAAGTTCCTAACCCAGAACGACCTCACTGAGTGGTCCCAGGTCCTGGGGGGTCAGAGACGACACAAGTTCCCCCTAGGACCAGAAGGAATACTGAAGGGACATAGGCCCCATGGCCCTGGCCAGCCCTGGGGTCTGTCCCAAATCTGTTTAAGTTCTCTCAGGGCTCTGTGTGGCCAGCTGGGACCTGGGCACGCCCCATGGATCCACACCTCCGGCCTAGGGCAGCACTGGGGACCACATCTCACCCCGGCTAGGGCAGAGCAGGGGCTGGCAGGTGGGCCCCGCCCACTGACCCCCACAGTAGGAGACAGGTGCCACCAGAGGCTGGGGCACCAGCAGTCTCATGGCAGCCATGGGGCAGAGGAAGAGGTCATGCAGACATGCCAGGACCCTGCCCCGGAGCCCCAACACTTCCCTCTGACTCGGATCCGCTGTCCTCAGCGCCTGCCTTTCAGGGGTCACTGCATGGAGTCAGCACACCTCCAAGGTGGGGCACACTAGCTCCCGTGCCCCCTTGGGATTTCAACATTCTCCTGAAGGAAAGGCGGGTCTCCATCCCCAGGGGAAGGCCTCCCAGCCTTGGTTCTGAGACCCCGCTGACTGTTGAGAGTTCAGTAAAGTGTTGTCGTGCGAGAAGGCGAAGTCGGCCTGTTCCTGCAGCGCCACAGCTCTGCGCCAGAAGCACCAGACAGACACCCAGAGAGAAGAGGGTGGCTCTGCCCAGGCCGCCTCACCAGCCCCTGCAGGCATCCCCGAGAGGGGCTTCCAGGCGAACAGACACAAAGCTGAGGGGCCCAAGTGCCTTCCCATCTTGGCCAGACGCCACGGTCAAGACCATCCAATAACTGACTGGGACTCAGCCTGTGGCCACGGGGCCAGGACGGGGCTAGGAGGAGAGGGACAGCTGGGGTGCTGGGGCCTCGGGTCGCCACATCTGTGCAAGCGTCCCGGGAGGTCTACTGCCACTCTGTCCAGCCAGTCTACAGTGACTCTGTCCGGGGCATCTGGGGTGGCCGGGATCCTTCTTCCTTCCCCCGCTCCTTCATCTGTGCCCACCTACTTCTGGCATCCAGCACCTCCCCGCCCCTGCCTGTGCTTCTGGGGCACGAGAGGGCCTTCGGGGATGCCAGGGTGGCCTGAAAGGGACGTCAGGGGGGGTGGAGACTTGCAGCTCATGCAGCCTGGGCCACCGTCCTTGGGTGAGCTCCGTTTTCCCACCTTGTGCCCCTGGCTCTCTCGCACCAGCATCTAGAAGGCGTCCTCATGCCCTAGGAAGAAGGGGCCTCCTCAGAGTAGGAATTGGCCTAGTGGCCTAGCAGGGGCAAGGGGGACTGAGGGACCCAGCCCCTCCCCACCTTCTGTCTACCCCGATGCCCACACACGGGGAATGGGTTCGGCTCATCCGCAGCCCCACGGCTATCCCCTGCCAGGCAACTCATTCCTCGGGACCTCCGCCACGGGGCTGGTCCTTGGTCTGGCTCCCAGCTTGAACATCCCCTGTCCCAGTCCTATCTGACAGACTAACCTTGTCCCCAACAATGCATGAAGGGGACAGGGCCAGCAAGGACCACCCTGGCAGCAGGGACTTCTGACTCTCCCTGGAGCTGTGCCAGCCCAGACCCTGGACCCAGCCTCCCTCCTTTGGCCCTGCCATCCAGGGACACTTACAGCACTAGGACTGCGGGGTCCCAGGGGTCCCAGGGGTCCCAGAGAGTCCTGGCGCTGGAGCCCGAGCCTTCCCTGGAATCCTTCACTCCCTGCCGTCCCGTCTGCTCCCTGCAAGGAAGAAGGTGGGAACTGGTTGTCATGCTGCAGGCACGGGCGTATCCAGGACCTTGACAGAAAAACATGAGGAGAAACAGGGACAGGGAGACCCCCGAGGTCCTTCAGGTCCACCTTGAAGGACATGGTGTTGTTGATGGTAAACACACATAGGAGGTCTCCTCCAGTGTGCATGTACTGGTCTCCCGTGGGGCTAGACCCCTCCTGGCCCACGCGTCCAAAATGTCCAGCAGGCTCGTCTCACCATCCATAACCACTTGCCGGAGGACAGGACTTCAGGAGCCCACTCCCACCCTCCTCTCCTGGGATGGGGAGAAGGGCCCCTCCCGGGGACCTCTCCTGCTCCGTCCCCAGGTCCCACAAGGAGGGGACAGCCTCCTACGGAGCACATAGCAGACAAGCCCACGTCAGGATTCATGGCCAGGGGCAGCAGCACCACTCCCGTCCGTGGCGGGGTCACACTCATCCACAAAGTTGGTCCGGATGAGCTGGATGGTCAGGGCATCTCCCCCACACCTCCAGCGCCCACCTTCCTCCGCATAGATCCTGAAGTCCATTCTTGTCTCACATCACTGGGATGCTGGAGAAGGTTCTGGTCAGCCTCCTGGCTGTTGTCCTCAGAATCAGGAGGCCCATCTCCCGGACTGAGCCTTCTGGGCCTTACCCTCAAGGGTCCTCCCCGTCTCGGTAGCGGTCTAACAGGTGTGTGTATTTCACCTTGACCCGGGGCTTGCCCTGGTTCTCAGCGGGGCGTTTGGCCCCAGCGTCTGCTCACCATCTCAGGAGATGGGACCGCCTTCCTCTTTTTGAGATACAGAATGCAGCCTGTGCTTGGGATTCCACTCCAAGCCCTCGGGAGGCCCAGAGAGACACATTTCTGAGAAAGAGCTGTGACTCCTGTAATCTGTGCCTTTGGAAGTAACTAACTTAGGGTTAGCCACTCACAATGGCCACCAGGTACCCAGACTGGAACGATCCCTTTCCCCACCCTCTTGGGAAGGAGACCAGAAAGGGGAACAAGTTTTCTGTCCAGGACTCAAGGATTTCCTGGGGGCGTTCCTGGCCCTCACGAGTAAAAAAATATTATACTGATTTACAGTTCCTGGACCAGGCATCACAGGTCTGCTGTGACCTGGTCTCACTTTCAGGACCAAGAACGTCACAGGGGCCATCCAGGTTCGTAGGTACAAGGCGCCCCCCCTCATGCGACAGGTCTCTGGCTGTCCCTGGGAAGACCCGGTCCACGGACGCCTGGTGGCTCCTCCGCTATTACTTCGGTGGCCCTCCAGGTCAGCCCCCCTCCCGGTCCCAGGTTTTAAAGCACCTGGTCCAGCTACAGAACTCTCCGCTCTCCACACAGACACAGCTCTATTCACCTGCACAGACCCTGTGTGGGCTCACCCCGCATTCCCGTCCCTCTAGCTAGTCCCCGTATCATCTGGGTCTTCACTCACACCCGGAGAATCAACACCAAACCCGGGATTCCGGTAAGGACAGGCCGTCCAGAGGACCCCAAGGGGACTGGGGGGGCAGGAACACGGCCCGCACACCAAGGAGTCGCACTGAATCCTTGCAGGCCGGAGCTGGTGTGGGGGGCACGCGCCCACCGGGGATCCCCGTTTTCTAAGATGCATGCGGAGATTTCGACAGATAAAGTAGACCCGAGGTCTGGAGTTTGCTGGGACACACTGGCTGCTGGGGACGCGTGTGGTGAGCACAGGACCTGGGGCTACACCTGGCTGACCGCATTTGGGGGTTCAGCTTTACAAACAGAGGAAATTGTCTGAAATAAAATGCAGCAACATTGAGAACTGTAGAAAAACACCAAGAGGGGCTGTCCCTTTGACCCATGCGACCCTCATTTGGTCCATGTGTGTCCTTGTCCAGCCGAGTCTGTGCTGCCTGGTCCCCCGCTCCCCTTAGTGTCCCCGAACCACATCCCCACCCTCTGTCCCCTGCTCTTCATATACCAGCTGCATGACACCTTTTGGAGTTCAGCTCACATAGGGACCCCGGGAGGCTCTCGACCTCAGACCCTCAGGGTGCGGGGAGGGGGCACCTGGGTCGTCCACAGCACTTCTACCATGTAGCAGTATTTTGTTTGCTGCCAACGTCCCCTCCTCTCCTCAGAAAGAGAGAACCCACGTTCCCCACACAGAAGCCCAGGGGGTCCCCAGAGTGTCGCCTGTGGACCCCAGCGCCCTGCTTGCCCGGTGACCTCACCTGACGCCATAGCAATCCCAGAGCACGATGTGGTTGAGAAGGTCTGGTTTCAGTGCTTACTGATCTGCTTCATGTCCCTGGAGAAGAGCGGGTCCCGCCCTGTCCTTGCCTGTGGGCAGAACGGGGGAGGTGGAGCCAGCAACTGCAAACAGAATCCTAACTGCCACCAACTGCCCTTCTAAGCAGGAAGTGCTGTTAGCTGCCACATGAGCGTGTCGTGCAGAAACCATCTTCTGTACCCTGCCTCTGAAGCCAAGACTGGGCACCTGGGCCCCACGTGCCCTTGCTGTCTGCGTCAGAGACTGTGCTCTGCCACCCTGGGTGGGGAAGGGACTCCGGATGATTAGCCCAAGGCCCCTCACCGCCCCCTGCCCCAGGGCCTGTCCTGCAGGACTGAGTACCAGCCTGGGCCCTGAGCTTGACTGCATTGGACAGCAGAAGCGAAGGCAACAGAAGCAAAACTGAACTAGTTTGACTCCCCTAAACGAGAGAGTGTCTGCTCAGCCACTGATGTCGTCAACCAAACGAAAAGGAAATCTACTGAATGGGAGCAAATACTTGCAAATCACACATGTGATAAGGTTCATATTCATAAACATATAGAACTCATGTTACACAATAGCAAAAATAAAAACATTAAAAATAGGCAGAAGGTCCCAACAGACTTTCTCGCAACAAGCCCTACAGATGGCCAATGGGTACATGAAAAGATGCTCAACATCACTGGTCATCAGGGAACGCAGATCTAAGCCATGGGGAGTTACTGCCTCACCCCCGTCAGAAGGGCTGGCATCAGAAAGACAAGAAACACCAAGTGTGGGCAAGGATGTGGAGAAAAAGGATCCCTGGGGCACAGTTTTTGGGAATGAAAGTTGGTGCAGCCCCTGTGGAGAACAGCGGGGAGGGTCCTTGAAAAATTAAAAATTAGAACAACAACAACAACAACAAAACCCCCAAGGGCCAGAATTACCATGTGAATCAGCAACTGTGCTTCGGGGAGTTTATCTGAGGAAAGCGAAAAGATAAATTTGAAAAGAAGTACGCCCTCCACGCTCACTCCGCAGGGAACGCCCCGTGTCTGGCGATGGAGGAACACACAGAGAGGACGAGGTGTGGACACCCCGGAATATTCCTCAGCCACGAGCATGAGTGAAATCCCGCTGTTGGCAGCGACGTGCCTGGGCCCCGAGGGCATCGCGCGTAGTGAAATCCGGGAGACCCAGAAAGACAAGCCCGTGCGGTTTACGTGGTTCGCGTGCTCTACCGCACACGTGCGCCAGCGCCCACAGGCACACGGGGCACCCCGTGGTCCTCAGATGCCGGGCAGTCTGACTTCCCGGGTGCCGCCCCGGGGAAACTGTCCCTCACAGGGAAAAGCCTGCAAGAAGGTCTCGGGGGGTGGGGGTGGGATGGGGGCGCGGGTGATGGCAGCAAACTGCATCCAGCTGCGCGGTGAACACGCTCGGGACCACCCAGGTGCCGCCTCCCAGCACCCCAGGGTCTGCGACACACGGACCGAATGAGGGCCTCACGGATCAAAGGGACAGCACTCTTGGTGTTTTCCTATAGTTCTGAGTGTTGTTGCGTTTTAGACCCTTTCCTCTGTTCGTACAGATAAATAGGTGAGTGAACTCCCTAATGCCATCCTGGTCCAGCCTCCGGTCCTGTGCTCACCACACGCGTCCCCAGCAGCAAGTGTGTCCCAGCAAATCCCAGACCTCGGGTCTATTTCATCTGTCAAAATCTCCGCATGCATCTTAGAAAACGGGGATCCCCGGTGGGCGCGTGCCCCCCACACCAGCTCCAGCCTGCAAGGATTCATTGCGGCTCTTGGTGTGCGGGCCATGTTCCTGCCTCCCCGGCCTCCTTAGGGCTCTCTGGACGGCCTGTTCTCATCAGAAGCCCAGGTCTGGTGTTGATTCCCCTGGCGCGGATGAGGCCCCTGACAGCACAGGATGCCAGCAGGACGGACGGGAATGCAGTGGGAGCCCAGGAGGGCGGGGTGCAGGCCGATCGCTGCAGGAGAGGCAGCTCGGTGTGTGAGAGCTGGGCGGCTGGCCGTGTGCTTCAGAGCCCGGGGGCACGGGGAGGCTGACCTGGAGGAGCCACCGGACAGCCATGGACTGGGCCTCCCCATGGGGCTGTCCCAGACCTGACTCGGGAAGAGACACTGATGTTCCTCCACCCAGGGCCGTCGCCCTAGTACCTCCAAACCTAGGGGCCGTTGTGATGGCCTTGACCCTCAGACTGTGGCCAGGTCACAGCTGACTTGTGATGGCTGGTCCAGGGTGAGCCAGCGTCCAGCAGCCCTGCGGCCCCCAGGCACCCCCCCCCATATCCATCACCCCATGACCGCTGCTGCACCACGCACCTCGCAGAGAAGGCTCCGATGGGAGAGGCAGGCCCGGCCCGGGGCTCACCTGCACACGGGATCAGGAGCTTTCTCTAGGCTCTCATGGCGAATGTTGCGGCTTCTGGGTCGATCTGCTGCCATCCTCGAAAGCAGCCTGTTCTCTCCGTGGACTCGGGCCCAGCTGCATCCCCAGGATGGACTCCGTGTGCAGCCCTTACTGGCCTCACAGGGGGCGGGAGCGCATTGTGGGCATCAGAAAACCAGCGCGCAGAGGAGGGTCAGGCCGCAGGCTTGGAGGAAGAGGCTGCTCGGCAGAGGGAAGACAGGCGAGAGAGGACTCCTGGGTAAACTGGAGTTTATTTCAGTTAGAAACGCGCGCTCTGCAGAGCACACCGTTCAGAGAGCACGGAGGAGAGCTGCGGGCTGGTGGGGGGGACATACACGCGGCTCAGGGACCGAGAGCCCGACGTAGTGCACAGGGGTCACAAGCTCCGAGAAGACACTTGAGCAGAGAGGTCGCGCACACGGGGCTGGGCACGCATCCCGTGGGGGGGACAGCGCGAGGCACCAGCGCCCCATGCCAGGACCGCGCCTCGCATGGGCTCGATGCTGTGCACACACCTTGGCTGCCTTGGGCTCAGGGAAGGAAGCCAGATGGCGTCTGGTCATGTCCCCGGGATCTGGAACCAGCCAGACCACAGGGAAGAGGGACCTCAGGGGCTTCAGGGAGCGCTGTGGGGGGAGCACCTGGCCACCAAGGGGACATTCATGGTGGGGCCGCTGGTCCAGGGCCAGAGGGCCCAGCTGGCGGCTCAGGGAAAACCCAGGAGCTGCCCAGCCCATGGCGGAGCTGTCATGGAGGCCAACGGAAAACACCAGAATGAAAATCGACTCGGTCACACTGGATGTCTGAGGTAGCTGCCTGTCATTGTGTGGAGACCGGGCCCTAAAGACGCCAGCCGTGGAGGTGCCCTGAAGACCGCAGGCCCCGTGTCGCTGGATTCCGCCCCGCACAGGTGAGGGAGGGCGCAGTTACGGGACGGAGACATCAGCCTTGGTGATAGAACATGGAAAAGTAGGATGTAACCTTCGTTTGGAGCCTGACTCAAACAAGCCGACAGTTAAAAATTATTTTTGAGACAGCCAAGGTAATTTAGAATACAGACCAGGTATTAAGTGACCGTAGAGAATAATTACTAGTTTTGTTAGTTGTAATGATGAATACCAGTTAGATTATTAAAAAAGGTGTGGCTGGTGACTGGTGGATTGTGTTTGTAGTGGTGGATGTATACTGAAGTATTAGGGTAAAAGTGTGTGATGGTTCGGATTTCTCTACAAACTTTACAGTAAGAGAAAAGGAAAAGAAATAAGGGGAATGAACAGATGAAACAGTGATCAGAAAATTGTTCTAATTTTTCCTGCTGAATAAAAGGACTCCCATGAATTCATTATGCTGTTCTGTCTCTAAACTTTCTGTCTGCAAAATTTTCCATAATCAAAGTAAAAAACAGAATGATTAAGAGATACTGTTTCTTGCAGTCATCAGAACCCAAAATATCACGGAGTGTGCACTCGATGCCAGGGACTTTGGGATGGGGTGGGGAGACAGATGCTCGTCTTCTGAGACAGGATTGTGCGTGTATTAAAGTAAAATGTCCTAGGAAGGAGTCCAGCAACCAAAGAGCACCCACGTGAAGTCAGGCCGACTGACTTTTGAGCAAGGGAGACAGCACCTCAGGAGAACCAAATGGAGGGATAGCGGTGGGGGGGGGGTCAGAGGACATGGAAAATGATGGGTTGGGGCAAAATTGAACGGAGCTGGGATCGAGATACTCTCTGCAGAGCAAATCTGCATGTAAAAGGGCTTAACATTGGGCCTGCTGGGGAAGCGGACTCAGAGTCCCCAAAAGTAAGATTAATGTGGGATGTTGTGTCCAAGGCACCCCCCCACACTGAAGCTCTACATGTAGTTGGAAATGGAGGCTACTTCTTTGTGTCAGAGACACCGCCCCCCCTGCCCCCGCACCGCCCCATGGCTCCGATCTTGCAGGCAATAAAGGGATGTTCCATTCTTAATGACACGGCTTCAGATGGCGGAGATTTTACAGTGGGGGGAACTCTCAGCACAGTGTCCTTGATGTTAACAAGAACCGCTGCCCAAGTTCACGGTGGTATCCCAGGATTCACCCGTCAGCCCTGCTCCTCCTCGAGAGCATTCCCCACATGCACCCCTGCCCCTAGTAACAGTGAACTTGAACTGAGCGCAACATAACACATGCACCAATGACAAGAGCCCACAAGCCTTTCCCAGCGTTTACCACTTTCCCGGGACTGGCCAAACACGTGACAAAGTGTGCCCCATTTTCACTATCCTGTGTGAAGCCTTTAGACTCCGAGGTGTCTGGGCATGTTCCCGTTTGGGGAAATCTCAGCTTTTGGAGGCTAATTCCCCGAGCTCAACACCACCACCAAGCCCAGATGCCCTCACTGCCCTCGAACATGAGGTCTTCGAGTGGGCACAGCACTTTTAGAGGGAAGGGAGGCATTCTGCCCTCCCAGAATCTCATCAAGCACACTGAGTTCTCCTCCTTCCTATTTCTCCTTCTGCCTAACAGGTGTTTACAAGTCTCCATATACACCAAGTCTCCATATACACCTGGCCATGCAAGGATGGGCAGATAGGGTCCTGGTCTGCGAGGAGCTCCGTCCTCCAGTGGGCATCCCCTAGCCGGAGTCCTTTATCCTCCATGTCTGGGTAGGACTTGTTCAGGCAAAGCGCATTCCTTCCTTAGAGGCAGGTAAGGAAAGCTGCCTGCTTTATGCTGGCGTTATGGTCACCGCGTGCTCCCAGGGCTCCTACTCCCGGCCCCGACTTCACCCGCCTGCAGAGGATCTACTGCCCTGAAAGCTTCCCTTCTGAACTGCGGCAACCCAGGGAGGGTCTGGAGCTTTGCTGCCCCCTAGAGGTATGCCTAAAGAATATCACCTGTTGCTTCTAGGGTTACGCTTGCGTGTAGAACAATTTTTCATTTTTTAAAAATTTGGTTTGCTTTTACTTTTGAAAAGCTACAGCAAGATATTGAAAGATGCCATCGCTGTATGGTAGCAAGAGCTATGGACTGGGCATGTCATTCCAACAATACCATGCTTGTATGGGTAAGCATTTCAGCACAAGAGCCCTGAGGATGAAGAACTTGACTTTATCATTTTACAGAGTTCGTCAAATTCACTTCCAGCTGGTGAAACCAGACACCTTGTGTCTATTCACTAGCCTAAATTAATTTTGGGACATGCATGCACATTTTCAGGATTAAAATTGACTTTAAAACAAGGGTCAGTCTGTCTGGCCTCCTTAGGTCAGACTGCCCTGTCTTTGTGCGGGGGGCTTTGCGGCCAGGCCAGGCCTGAAATGCTCTGCATTGCCCAGACTCACCTCCTTCCCATCTAAACTTGGCTCACCAGGCTCTCTGGAAGCCTTCCCTCCCTCCCTGGGCAGGCTGGATTGTTTTCTGTTCTGAGTCTCACACTCTCTTCAGGGGCCAGCGGCTTTGTCCCGGATACTACTGGCGCACCGACTCACCTCACTCGACCCCTCACCCCTCAATCCTGAGCTCTTTTCTGCTGCCTCTGCCTCTGCAGCATTCGGGGGGCCCAGCCTTGTCTGAGCGCATTAATAAAGACCTGGTGATCGAGCGAGGGGTAAGGGAGAGCCGAGGCGGCGAGCACACCAGGGGATGGGACCACACGTGCAGGGGGTAGAGCAACAAGGAAGAAAAGGTCCTGGCGGGGGAGGATTTACAGCGACAGGAAAGGGAGAAGAAGGACATTTTGGGCTGTACTTTCTCCTCACACGTAGAGCAGACGATCGGCTGTGTGTGACCGTTGGGTCTCGTTCCCCTTTTCGAACCACATCTCAGGCTGGTCCATGCCGGGGACGAGGGAGTCATGGGGACAGGTGGGCGGCACAGTGACATTGGCCTGAAGGCCGGAAAGGGGGCAGCGAGGTCGTGTGGGCACGGGACATGGCAGCCTCAGGGACCGCTCCCCATCCCACCTCCCTCTGCCTGCTGTCCTTCCTTCTCGGCAGTCGGAGGCAAGCCCTTCTCTAGCTCACAGCCTGGGGCCTCACTCGGCTCTGGGTACTCTTCCACGTGTTTAATGTATTTGGACGAATTCTCATCTCAACCGTTGAACTGTGCCCCCCACCCCAAAGCTAATCCCTAGTACTGGTGACTATGCCCTTAGTTGGACATAGGGTCTCTGCAGATCAAGTTAAGAGGAGGTCATTAGGGTGGGTTCTGATCCCATATGGCTTGAGGCCTTGTAAAAACAGCAGAGTCTGGGCCAGAAAAACATACACAGGGAGAGCAGCCGTGTGAACAGAGAGACTGGGACACAGCCACACACCAAGAGCGCTGGGGCGGCCGGAAGCTGGACGCAGCAAGCACACATTCTCCCCTGGAGTCTGCGGAGGGGGCGTCGTCCTGCTCACACCGACGGCCGCCTTCTAGCCCCAGAGCCACGAGAAAGTAAGTTTCTGCCGTTTCAAGCTGCCCCGTTTGTGGTACTTTGTGGTGGCCGTCCCCGAAAGCCCTTTGCAACCCTGTTACGATGTATGATCATCCCTGGGCCACAGAGGCCCAAGGTCATCCGTCAGCAGGTGAGAAAGCTGGAGCCCAGGCTGGAGTCTCAGCCACTGCGCTCTGCTGAGCCGCAAGTCTAGACTGGAACCTTCTTTTATGTCTCGTGATGGATGAAACGGGCAGGAGACTCAAGCTCGCGGAGCTGGTCCACGAACCTGCAAAGTGGAAACAAAACCCAGATCCGAAGGCCGGGGACTCGCAGGAGCTCGGCTGCGGAGCTCAGCGGGGGCTCGGCGTGGGCAGAGCGCGCTGAGCGGAGCTCCCTGACGGGGCACGGACTCGCCGGCGGAAGGGCCCGAGCGCCCCACTCCAGAGCTCGCCCACCCCACCCGCCGGCATCCGCGTCCTCTCCCCCGAAACCTTAACCTGACCTCAAAGGGGCGACGACGCATCTGGTCCGGGAGACCGTCGGATTCATTCCTGATTCAAAACTCAGAAGCTTCTCTCTCAACCGAAAGCCTGGCCCCAAGCCCCACCTAAACAATGAACTTTTACATCTCTACACCTTAGAAGGAGGATACATAAATAGCTCCATTTCCAATGGAAAACATTCTCCTATTAACTAAAGAGTCATTTCTGCATAATTCTGTAACTTTCCATTTCTATGCTTAGTCGTAGTCTCTTTTCCACTGTTCTTTCTCCTGACCACGTACGACTGCCTCTAACAAAGCAGAAAGAGGGAAACAGACAAGACTTCTTCCTTATGCTTGTTACAGGAGGAAGCGAAGGTCTCAAAAGGAAATACTTTCAGTCAGCAAATAACTACCATAAAACAAAGACTTCAAAGTAAGGACACTCATTACGTTCCTTTATTGTACTCGACCAATTGCTTCATGTAAAAAAGTCCCTAAAGTATTAAATAAAAATAAAAATTTATTTTAAATTTACCACTGGTAAGTGTATACACAGTATTAGGAAAACTAGGCCATTTCCAGATCACCGCAGTCCACAAACAAACGGCTAATTCACAATCTTGTTCTGTTCAGTTTTGTCCTGAGTCCCACGAAAACACCAGTTTTTCTGAGTCCCAAAGCCAGTCTTCCTTCCTGTTACCAACGAACGCCCACCTTTTGAGGAAATAGTTTTCTTTGTAAATACTCCACCAATTCCACTCTTGATTTTAGCAACTCAATCTCGTAATAGGGGATCTATAAAGGGAGGGAAATAAAAGACATCATAATGGGTCACTTTGTGAAGTCACCTTGGTGTCCTGGTTTCCTGAACCCCCGTGGCAGAGTGCAGGCTCCCGGGGAGCGAGGCTCACAGCCCTTCGTTGTGTGGCCCCAGGGCCTCCGACAGTGGCTGGCACACAGTTGGCACATAGTCGGGGCTCCGGGAGCCAGAACACGCAGGAACAGTGGTGCTCTAGGGCCGGCAGGAGCGCAGCCGGAGCCGGAACATGGATGCTCAGAGTAGCAGGGTTCGGTCTGATGGGGGAGGCAGCAAGGGCAGAAGGAGAGCCTGTGGGGGCACTGGGGGCGGGAAAGGGGCCACAGAGCTCGCCGTGGCTGTGGAGGGCACTGAACGCTCAGGTGCAGAGGGCTTCTCGCTTTCTCCCGTGAGCGGTGAATGAAAAATAAAGGCTTTGGACACGCAGTGCGTGCGGGCTTCAGAACATCCGTCTGGGGATGCAGCTGAAACACACCGTGGGGAAGGGACCAGACAGGACAGCAGATACCGGGCAGCTCCAGGCACCTTCCTCGCAGGAGCCCCTGGTGGGCCGCTGCTGACGCAACCACGAACGAGGGCCGAGGCCCAAGGGTGGGGGAGGATCCTGGATTCAATGGGTCCTCCCCCCTACTCCAGCCGCTGAGTCGGGGTAAACGAAAGCAAAACAGATATTCCACTAATTTAGAAATTCTAGAAGCAGAGGTTAGCATAGCTTATGGAGATTACAGGGACAGAAGGTGTGAATGTTCTATATTTCAAATACACATACAGAGATTAAGCCTAATGAACAGAGTTGGCCTTTAAACTAGATGTAAGATTCTGGGTGTCCACTGGGACCAGCACCGTGGAAAAAGCCAATCACAAGCAGCAACTGCTTTCGCAGCAAAGGCACCCGGAGAAGTCCTACCTGCACCACGTGGAAACCAAGCAGGCGCAGGTGTCTCTGTTTCATGGCTTCCTTTCCCAGTAAGTGTTTGGTATTCAGAGAAAACCTGTTTGGATCATCAATGCACAGTGCTACCCTGAAAAATTGGAGGGAGAAATTTAATTTTTTACTATTTTTTATAATTCTTTATTTAAATTCAGTTTCGTTAACAGTGTATTATTAGTTTCAGAGGTAGAGGCCCAGTGCCCATTACATCGAATGCCCCCCTTGATGCCCATCACCCAGTTACCCCGTCCCTCTACCCCCCCACCTCCCCTCACAGCAACCCTGTTTGTTCTCCAGTTAAGAATCTCTTATGGTTTGCCTCCCTCTTTCCCCATGTTCATCTGTTCATTTGTTAAATTCCACATGAGTGAAATCATACAGTAGCATTTGTCTTTCTCTGGTTGACTTATTTTGCTGAGCATAATCCGCTCTAGCTCCAGCCATGTTGCGAATGCTCATCCTTTCTGATGGCTGAGTAATACTGCACTGTGTATGTACACACCACATCGTCCTTATCCACTCAACTGCCAGTGGGCCTCTGGGCTTTTTCCACAGTTTGGCTTATGTGGACATCGCTGCTATGGACATTGGGGTGCACGTACCCCTTTGGATCACTACGTTTGCATCCTTGGGGTAAATACCTAATAGTGCGGTTACTAGGTCATAGGTAGCTCTGTTTATCGTCTTAAGGAACCTTCTGTTTTCCAGAGTGGTTGCACCAGCTTGCATTCCCACCAACAGTGTAGGAGGGCTTCCCTCTCTCTACATGCTCACCAACACCTGTCATTTCCTGTCCTGTTAATTTTAGCCATTCTGACTGGTGTGAGGTGGTATCTCACTGTGGTTTTGACTTGTATTTCCCTGATGCCAAGTGATATTGAACATCTTTTCATGGGTCTGTTGGCCATTTGTGTGTCCTCTTTGGAGAAATGTCTGCTCATGTCTTCTGCCCATTTCTTGACTGGATTATTTGTTTTCTGGGTACTGACTTTGAGAAGTTCTTTACAGGTTTTGGATATTAGCCCTTTATCTGATAAGAGAAAGAAATTTAATTTTTAAGACAATCCAAAATACTTATATATTCTTAGTGGCACAGATTCGCTTGGGATTCGGTTATTCCTATGTGTCAGCATGATTTCCAGTGGCTCACGGGTGCGCTATCCTTTCCTGTGTTGAAACGGCACTCAAGTTTATTAACACTAATGTCTATGTTACACGGAATTTCCACAATCGGGAAGCTGCATGCCGGTGCCTTCGCTTCTAGAACCTCGCCTCCTCTCCCACCCTGGGGAAACAGCATCGGTTACCAAGCCTGCCAAGTCTCGCCACATGAAACCACTCCAGCTCTCTTTACCTCTGCTGCACATCTTCATTGATTGTACATGGCAGTACTAATCCTTCTTCGTCTAATTTAATTTCAACATCTGGTGAGAGAAGAAAGGAAACATTCTCCGTGTGATACCCTCACAAACACTACACGCCTGTCCTCCTCCTCCTTCTGTTCTGAGTTCTTCCGCACTGCGATGGGCCAGCCGCGCTGAAGTCTGCGAAGTAACGACCACACCAGACCATGGTGAGAATTTCACTTTAACCAGCTCTACAATCACCCAAGTCAGCCTTAAGTTAAGGAGGCTCCGCCATGAGAAAACCAGGAGTGGAGTCCTCTAGATACCGGGCATGACAAGAACCTTGCCTTTCATCTTCTCCTTCTGTAGAAAGTGGCGGGAATCCTTCAACCCAGAGAGTGAAGGAAGCCCTTTAAGCGAAGCAAGAGCATAACCTCCGCAAGTCAGAACTTTCATCACTGCGGCTCCCAGAGCCTCCCAGAGCAACGCCTCCTGCACCCTGATGTGTGGTCGCCGGGCACAGCAGACCACCGCTTCCTTCCCTCTGACGTCCTGCCATTCCTTCTGTAGAAAGAGCCCGTGTGAAGAAGGGGAGCTATGATCACCTGAAGCCGATAAGGCACTGTCACCTTTGAGCTGATTTTCTTTTACTCATTAATTAAGGAAAAAAATGGGACGGGCATAAGAACGTGAACTCTCTGGTCAGCCCTGTGCAACAGAACTTTCTGTCGTGAAGCAGGTGTTTTCACCTTTGCTGTCCACCACAGCATCCGCCAGCCTCCTGGGTGTTTAAGTGCTTGATGTGTGGCTCATGCAACCAAGGACTGAACAGTGGATGGGTTTTCAATTGAAGCTGATAGAAACTTAAGCAGCCACGGGTACTACTGGCCGCTGCATTGGCCAGCGCTGCCCTGGACGACAGCAGCAGCTAACAGGGACACAGCACGTACTACATTCCCGGTACCACTGTATACTCTCCCTTGGTCCTTATGCAATTCTGGGTCACTGTGCTTCTTACATTCATTTTACAGAAAAGCAGCAAGCAGAGAAAGGTTACTCTGCCCAAAGACATTCCGCTACCACATGGGACTCCCCCGACTGTCTGGACTGCACCGCCCTACCCCCACCCCGTGTTCCAATGCGCCTTCAGGGAAGGGCCACCCCTGCTACATTTCCAGACCTTGCAGGGGCGACTAAATCCCACAGATTCCCAAAGAGGACAGCATGCTGAGGCTGGTCAGGCACAGCAAACCCCGTACTACTTACCTACTGTGTAACAATACGGCGTTAACACTTTCGGAGCAAAATACAATCTTGCTCCCAAAAGGTCAACCAGTCCAATCTTCACAAATTTGTAAAGCTGGAAATCCACAGGCGTCTCCAGGGAAGAACATGGAGTAAGAAATGATTTCACTCGGTATTTAGGAAGAAGTTTCTGACCCTAAAAATTGGATGTTTAAACATGAGAAAGGAAGAAACGATACAAAACAAGAAAATAAATCCAATAGTTCAATGTATCTTATAAATATGTTTTAAAAGTAGTCAGTGGGGGCCTCTGGGTGGCTCAGTGGGTTAAAGCCTCTGCCTTTGGCTCAGGTCATGATCTCAGGGTCCTGGGATCGAGCCCCATGTTGGGCTCTCTGCTCGGCAGGGAGCCTGCTTCCCCCTCTCTCTCTGCCTGCCTCTCTGTGTACTTGTGATCTATCTCTCTCTCTGTCAAATAAATAAAAAAAATATTAAAAAAAAATGAACGTAGTCAGTGGTCACAGAAAGAAAGGGAAGGGTGGAACAATAATGCTATTACAGCTCCAAAAACATCTTTGGAACTCTTAGAATTACTTTAAGGGCCCTGAGGACACTCATGTTTTCAATAGAGGACAGTATGAAAAACGTGACATTTCAAATCAGGGAAAAAAGGATAGCTATATAGTAAATGCTGCAACTGGTAGTCCACCTGGGAACGAGCTAAGTGAGAGTTCCAGCGAGCACTGTGGACTATCATAAATTCCAGGTGAGATAAAGAGCTAGATACAGAAAGGGAAATGATACTTTTGAAAACTTAGAAAAATATTTATACTACCTTAGGACAGGTAAAATATTCTCAGTGAGAGAAGAAACCTTAAAAGATGGATAGATTTTACTACAGAAAACTTAAACATTTTTATATAATAGAAAGATACCATAAACAATATTAAATTAAAATTAAAAAGTAAGAACTATAGGGGCACCGGGTGGCTCAGTCAATTAAGCATCCAACTCTTGATTTTCAGCTTAGGATCTCAGGGTTCTGAGATAGAGCCCGCCGCCGCAGGCTGTGTTCAGTGTGGAGTCTGCTTAAGTTTCCCCCTCTCCCTCTTTCTCTGCATCTGCTCCTCCCCTGCACCATGCACACGCACACACACAACCTCTCAAAAAAAAAAAAAAAAAAATTAAGAACTACAAACCAGGAGGGCACCTGGGTGGCTCAGTGGGTTAAGCCTCTGCCTTCAGCCCAGGTCATGATCTCAGCGTCCTGCGATCGAGCCTGCATCGGGCTCTCTGCTCAGCGGGAAACCTGCTTCTCCAACCCCCTCTCTACCTGCCTCTCTGCCTGCTTGTGATCTCTCTCTCTCTGTCAAATAAGTAAGATCTTAAAAAAAAAAAAAAAAGAACTACAAAGCAGGAGAAAATATGTACAACACACACAGATATACAGGAACTACTATCTCCATCTCACAATGTGTTCTAGGATGAGACAAAGAAAAAAAGGACAAGCAACCGAACAGGAACGTGAGTAAAGAAACGGACTCGAAGAGGATTCGTAGCAAACGTAAAAGACCAGGAAGCACTGTGGAAATATGTTCAACTCGTTATTGCTCATGAAAATGCAATTTAAACATGTGACACAGTAGTGTTCCTCATGGAGCCGAATGGTAACAATTAAAGGACTGATAACACACAGCGACAGAGGGGCAGGGCCATGGCTGGGGAAGGGACATCTACAGCCATCAGGGCCAACAAGTGTGTAGGTAACTCAGTCATCTCACTTTCAGGAATCTAGTCTCTAGATTGAAAAACAAAAAGGCTCTAGTAGGGAAGGGCACGTAAGAATGTTCACTACAGCCCGCTGATGGAGAGGAACGCTGGGGAAAAACCTGCGAGTCCAACAATGATGGAACAGAGTAAGTATCTGGAAATGGCGTGCCATTCCTAAAAAGAGCACATGTCACCTTTGTGTACTGTCCCCAAGGAATGTCCATGATGTACTGTGTATACATAAAAGCACACTGTCCTTGCAGTAGCCCCATTCCAAGGCAAGAGGGAAACCAGGACAGTGTTCGTGTCTTTGTGTCCATTTGGACATAAAAACTGCGGTCAACACTGCTCCCTCAGGGATGGAAGGAGGCTGGGGTAAGTCACTGCTCTTAACCTGCCTTAGCACTGCTGAAGCTGCTTTAAACAAAATAGTTGCCGGTGGGGTGGGGGGGAGGGAGTGGGGGTAGCCCAGTTGGTTAAGCATCTGCCTTCGACTCTGGTCATGATCCTGGGATCCTGGGATGGGGCCCCACACCAGGCTCCCTGCTCAGCTTCCCTGCCTGCTTCCCCCGCTCCTGCTGCTGCTCCCACTGCTTGTGCTCTCCCTCCCTCCCTCTGTCAAATACCTAAGTAAAATCTTTAAAAAAAAGAAGAAGAAGAAGAAAATAGTGGTATCTCCATTTTTACACCTTACTCTGAAATGAGCTACTCTTTTTATTTATTTATTTATTTATTTGACAGACAAAGATCACAAGTAGGCAGAGAGGCAGGCAGAGAGAGAGAGAGGAGGAAGCAGGCTCCCCGACGAACAGAGAGCCCGATGCGGGGGCCCGATCCCAGGACCCTGGGATCATGACCTGAGCCGAAGGCAGAGGCTTTAACCCACTGAGCCACCCAGGAGCCCCTGAAATGAGCTACTCTTAAAGGCGATCCAATGTGGCCCAAAGGACCAGGCAAAACGAACAAGTCTGGAGATGCCATCTGGGACCCCACACTTGGGGCCTGATTAAGTCAGGACAGTGACTCTCTACAGGCCTAGATGGGAAGCACAACCTGCACCTCAACTAAACAGAGAAGAGGGAAATTTCTGGTCTGGCTCAAACATGTGCTTGCAATCATTTAAGATTTGCTCAGTCCAGAGATTCGCAGGTTTGTATCCAACAGCTGTGGGGAGCGCTAAGGCCCTTCACAGCCCTCAGAGGGAGTCTAGGGGCGCTCTGACTGCGGCACTTGGTGAAATATTCCAAGACACCCTGTAGCAAGAAACGGTCCCAAGACGGCAGCAATGGGGGTAATTTCTCAAAGAAAATGTTACCTGGGGGCAAGTGACTCCAAGTGAATGAATGTCTGCTTTCTGATGTGGTTACTGAGATCAAAAGAGGACAAGCTTCAAAGACTAGGGGCGGGGACACAGAGAAGGCTGCCTCCACGGTGGCACCAGGCAGCACGGCTCTTGCTCTTACCTTATAGAAAGGGCATTCTAGGACTGCGGTTAAGAACAGTTGGGTCAGCTGTGCGAGGCTCAGTCTGTCCAAATAGGATTCTTCACCTGAAATAAAAAGCGTTCCGGTTGTGGTTACATTTAGATTTTGGTCTGTGTGATGACAGAAAGGAACATCCAGGAATGTACAATGTATATTAACCGCTCCGGAAGTAACGTACTTTTAAATGACCCTGGCAGAAGAACGTGTCAGAGTTAAGTACGCTTGCCATCCGTGCGATCTCATTTTAACTTCCAAGGAACTCAAGCTCCAAATGACAAAATATAATTAAAAGAAACAGGTATGTTAAAATCAGTACGGAGTCCCTTGAACTGGAGACATGGACACCTGACACATCTGGGTGGCCATCCACTGAGCTGGCCGACGCCAGCCTTTCAAAACCGGGAAGTCTCCAGTTGCCCTCACAGCTTCTGACATGTTGCGACTATGACCGGGGCCACGTCATCCCACAAGCCTCAGGCCGGCAGTCTGTTGAGCCAAAACTGTTTTCCCTGTGTGTATTCCATCACCCTGGAACTCTATGTTCTGATTCGCACCTGACACTCTTATTAAGGTTATTACAAAAGAGGCAAGTGTATGGGCACACAGGCGCCTCAAAAACCTCACACGTTCCAGGGTTAATTTCCCCACTTGAACTTATAACCAACCCACCTTGCAGCTTTTGAAGAAAATAAGGGCTGAATATTTTTGCCATGAAGTTGACCGGATGGCATTCAATTAGTGAACACGAATGGAGAATTTTCAGTAGTGTTTTGGGTGGAAAATAATTGAAATGAGTGAGCAACGTGTTTTCTAGCTTTCTAAAGAAAGCAGAGGCATTTGGGGGCAAGTAATTGAGTTTTCCAAATGGCTCGATTAACTCAGAGATCTGATGAGGTGAGAATTTTTCTGACTGGCAAACAAAGGTTTCTGCCACTGCATCGAGGATGGGTTTTGAAAGAATCCGCTTCCTACTGCAGTACTCTGTGACCTTGCTGACAACCTCAGGATCCAAAGTGAGACACACTGAGGCTACGTGCTGCTCGAGGGCTTTTGTAAAAAATCTGTCGTTGTGCCCAAAGTATATGAAAGCCTCTAAGACTTTTCTGAGCTCTTCATTAGTAAAATGAGGGATATGCCTCACAACGTATTTGCCCAATTTTATAACCAGAGGAAGCGCCTGGGTTTGATCAAGAACCACCAGGGCACTGAGGATTTGGCTCATCGATGTCGGACTCAAGCTGTAAACTACGGACAGAGCAAAGTTGTTTAGCTTATTAAGAAATGCTTGGTGTTGGCCCACTTTTTCAGTACAAGCCTGCAGGATTCTATAAAGAGCCACGATATCCTCAGGGGTAAATTCTTCCAACTTCTCCCTTTCCAGCTGACACATCACCAGTTCTAGCGTCGCGCAGCCCGGCCCCTGCAGTTTGATCAGACTTTCCCCAAGAATACAAAGACTGTGGACTTCCAGGCCACCCCCTTTGAGGCGACGCTGGCATTCTGCCACCAGGCTCAGAACCAAGCTACTGTGGGGATCCACATGCGACAGAGTCAGAGCTTGCAAAGTGGTCACCAAAACCGTGTCTGGCAGACCTGAGGGTTCCTGTTCACACCGAATGCACAGCGCCTGAAAGACACGGTTCTTTCGTATTTCTTTGGGCAGCTTTTCTTCACCGTCTTTTCTCTCCACTTCACAGATCCGCTGTAATGCGCCTGCTGCTAGAGCATCAGGTAAAGCTTGCAGTTTGCAGCTTATAAAACTCAACACTTCTTCTGAGGACGTGAAGCTGTTTAGTCTCCTGTAAAACGTCTGTTCATCCACACTTGTAAGACTTTGTTCAGGCCTGTCCCAGTCATGTGCTTGAGAGAACACCGGCTCACCAGCCGGATGAAGGTCATTTCTGTTTTCTGAATGGAAGTTTTTACTATGGCCGTGATGGAACCTGACCCCGAGAGGCTCAGCCTGCGGTGAACAGAACCACGGACACAGACGCTCCTCGGCTACCTTGTGAACATGAATCACAGGATGGTTTTTCAGAGCGGCCAGAGCTCGGTGGATCCGAAAATCAGATAAATGGCAAAGGTTCCTCCACAAGGTAATTAAGGCCATGCCATCAGATTCTCCACACTTCTTGATTTACCACTAAAGGAAATTAAAAAAAAAAAATGGTCAAATACATACAGCGCATAATCCAACCACATGATTGCTTAAGAAACCGAGCAGGAGTACTGGAGACAAGTGACTCATAAACACAAGTACCCAACACCAGTCTCCGCATCGGCAGCTTGGAAAAGCGGGCGGCATCTAACAGTAATACTCACGGCTACCTGGCATCCTCCCGCCTCCCCCTGCTTTACGGGCAGAGCTAACCCTCACCACACAAGGCATCAAGTACTTCTACTCATTCTACTCTATTCATCATTTTCAGATGAGAAAACTGAGCCCAAAGAGGTTGTTTTATCCGGTTTGCACAGCTCATCCGCGGCAGAGCTGGGACTCACACCTGGCAGCACTGCGTTTGGGAAAACACACCCAGAAGGAGCAACGGTAAAACGGCCCCAATCCGTAGGGGTCCACGCAGAGCAAGGCTCAAACACGGGGAAAACGCACGAGGCGTCGCCTTCCTCTCGCAGGGGTCTAGTTTGGGGAAAAAGGCAGATTTGAAAGAAGTGAAACGATGCAGCGCACGGAGGGGGAAGGTGAGAGTTCCGTGTCCACCTAAACGCTCGCGTGGGACCTGGGGACACGAGTGGGCAGGCCAGAGGGACGCGCGCCCCAGGAACCGCGTCTTCTAGGAGTGCAAGGAACCCACGCGCCGGGCGCCTGTAAACCCGGCGACCCGGGAACCTGCGCTCCAGCCCGGGGAGTGCAGGGGCGGCGGCCGGAGAGGAGTGGGCGGGCCATGGCGACACGGACACCTCGGCAGCGCCGCGGGCTCACGTACGCGGGGCCGGGACACCTACCGCGCTGGGACACGTACGGCGCTCAGACCGCGGGAGCTCCGAGCGGCGCCAAGCCACCGGAACCTCGTGGGCCTCCGTACGGGCAGACGCCCCACCCCCAGCAGCTAGGCGCAAGCGCAGAGAGACGGCCACGCCCGCGCCGGGAGCTCTGTGATTGGCTCCGTTCCTTCCCGAGCTCCTTATTGGTCTTGGGCGCTAGAAAGGTGTGCGCCGTGGCGGAGCGCGCCGCGCGGGAGCAGGCTCGCGTTCCTACTCTTTCCCCGGGCGCTTCCGGCTGGGCACGGTCAGGTGAGACCGCTGCCTGCGGTTCCCCGGGCTGTCAGTCCGCCCAGTTGGAGCCCGCGGGGAGGCGGTACAGGTGGGGGAAGGCACCGGCCTGTGCGCCCGCACGTCCCTCTCGCGGCCGGGCTGGGCCCTCACGGGTGGGTCAGGGACCGGGCCGGGTTGGGCGGAGAGCGGCTGGGCGGGCTGCACCGGAGGCTGGGTCCGGGGTCTCCCGTCGCCGCCCGGGAGCGGGTCGGGCCCCGCAGCGGCGTTGGCACGAGCGGCGCTGGCCCCGCAGGTCCCTGTGGGCGCCTCCGTGGGCGTCTGTGTCCCGAACACTTCCCTAGAGCCAAGGGGGCGACCCCAAAGGGGTGCGGCCGCGGGGGTCACGCGGGGTGCTGCTCCCCCGGTTCTCCGCCTGCGGGAGCCGGGCAGGTGTCGGGGATCCGCCTCTGAGAAACGGGGTCACAGACCTTTGTAAGGTGGTGGTGGGCCTGAGGGGTTCCTCCTCCTCGGGAGCGCCCGGGGCTGTGCCTGGCGCCCAGAAGAGCTCGAGGTCCTTAGCTGTGGTGACAGTAAGCGGTGACATTTCCATCACTGCATTTCCACAGTTGTCGCTGAGCCCAAAATGTGTGTCGTCTTCGTAGCAGGCATTTGTTCGTTGGTTCGGGTGACTTACTGGCCGCCTGCTCGGAGCCAGGCGGTGTGCTGTTCCGTACGGGCATTCCGTGCGCTCAGTGTTACCCAACACAATCCTTTTAATTTCTTTGCGGCTTAATTTATCTTAGACGTACCTGGCCAATGGATGTAAAACTTCTGATGGTCCATTCTGAAACCCCAGGATTTGATACTGATTTATTGAAATCTGCCCCTACAAGTTGGCAGTCAGTCCCCTGGTTTTGTTATTATTTTTTTAAGTTTAATTTACTGAGTAATCTCTACACCCATTGCAGGTGCTGGAAGTTCACCCCCTGGGGGTCAAGGGTCTCACACTCTGGACTGAGCCAGCCAGGCGCCCTCCAGTGCCCCCAGCTTTAGATCCTGGATGAGTATAGGGAGACAAGTCTGTGAGAGGCCCGTGTTTTACTCCTGGTTTTCTCTTCAGGAAACACATCTTAAGCTTGAGTGGATTGGAAATATTTCCTCTCTGTCCGTGCGTGTATACGTGTGCACTCGCGTGTGTACGTATCTGATACTGAAGTAGAGCGGAGTACGCAGTTGATGAACGTCACTGCTGTGATTAGCTTATTTGGCATTCGGAACAGGTAGGAACAGAATCGTATACTTCCAATGGAATTTTTACACTTTTTTAAAAGAAAAGCATGTATTCATCTGAGAGTGAGAGCACGCGTACAAGTTGAGGACGAGGAGAAGCAGACTCTCCACCGCGCAGGGAGGCTGCCTCAGGGCTCCATCCCAGGGCTCGGAGTTTATGACCTGAGCCCAAGGCAGGTGCTCAACCGACTGAGCCGCCCAGGCGCCCCATTGCATTTGTTAACATAAAAACATCAGATGTATTGAACACTGCTGTGTCTCGGCTGTGGTTCAGATCTCCACAGCTGGCACATCTTTGTCGGGGCGGGGTGCTGTTATTCCCATTTCAAGGGCGAGGGAGCTGAGGCCCAGACCAGTGGAAAAGCTTGCTCGCAGTTCTGCCGTCCTGCATGATGGGCGCCGGAGTCGAGGGCGAGTAGTCGGACCCCAGCGTCCGATTTCTGAACCGTGGATTTAGAGCTTTACTCCTGTATTCTCCCTGGTTGGATGAATTCTCTTCTTTAGACTCGCTGAGTATTACGCTCACGTACTTAGAGAAGCCCGTTTCATGTTAGGTGTGGATATTGTCGGAGGCTTTTAGAAAGACTGAGCGGGAGAACACCTGTGGTGTATGCCTCAGTTAGGAACAAAGAGAAATCCCTGTCTCTTCTGTTCCACAGTGTGTTGAAGCTGTAGCACATGCCGTGAGGTGATGAGGAGGTTTTTGTTACTCTATGCTACACAGAAAGGACAAGCGAAGGCCATAGCGGAAGAAATAAGTGAAAAAGCATTCGCACATGGATTTTCCGCGGATCTTCACTGTATTAGTGAGTCAGATAAGGTGAGTGGCTACTCAGGGATTTTACTGTGTTTTATGCTCAGAGTATGTTGGTTGGGAAGTGATGTTAAACAGCAAAGTAGGCTGCTAAATGTCTCCATGCTCCCTTTTCTTTCAACGCTTAGAAATTTATCAGCTCTTGTTAAAATTTGTCATTTTTTTAACATACAAGTGTACATCTGAATTTGACCCAACAGTTTCAAAAGCCAAAACAAGTAACTACTCAACTGTGAGGGGTAGTCGTAGTGCTTCCTTTCTCTCTCGTTGGCTGTGAGAACTAAACAGATGAGTGTTTGCTTGCACTTGTGTGTTTTTCAACTCTCGAATCCCAAGTGCCCCATTTGCATTTCCTCAAAATAAAGACTTTGCCATTCATGTCAGAGTTCCTCCAAGTGAAGGACTAGGCAGTTCCTTTGTGGACTACAGTTTAAAGCAGGGGTGGAAGGTTCTAGAGAAGATTCAGCTTCTTTATGGCAGGGAATGCTTATTTTTAGGCTCAGTCTCTGCAGAAATTCCTACCTTAGGTCATGGAAGATTGTAACAGATCTGTATTCTTCTTTAAGTTAGTGTGATGGAGTTTTCTGGATTTTACTGTCTTCTACAAGTCAGTCTGTAGCAACTAGCAGGAGCTTTTTATATAAGGACAAGTTGATATGCCAGCCACTAATACTTTAAAAATTTCCCTCAGGGACGCCTGGGTGGTGCAGTTGGTTGGATGACTGCCTTCGGCTCAGGGCGTGATCCTGGAGTCCCAGGATCGAGTCCCACATCAGGCTCCCAGCTCCATGGGGAGTCTGCTTCGCTCTCTGACCTTCTCCTCGCTCATGCTCTCTCTCACTGTGTCTCTATCAAATAAATAAATAAAATCTTTAAAAAATAAATAAATAAATAAAATAAAAATTTCCCTCAGTACTTTATTTTTTTAATTTTTTTTTTTAAGATTTTATTTATTTATTTGACAGACAGAGATCACAAGTAGGCAGAGAGGCAGGCAGAGAGAGAGAGAGAAAGAGGAGGAACAGGCTCCCTGCCAAGCAGAGAGCCCGATGCGGGACTCGATCCCAGGACCCCAAGATCATGACCTGAGCCAAAGGCCCCGGCTTAACCCACTGAGCCACCCAGGCGCCCCTCCCTCAGTATTTTAAAAATTAACCTCAGTGTAGCCAGTATACTCAAGTTCATAGTCTCCTCTGGCCTTTTCCACATCTGTAGTTCAAAGGACTAGATTCAGCAGCACAAGTGAATTATAAACTCCACTCATGGGAGAACCTTCATGTTTCTGTATGTGTCAGGGTCAAGATGACTCCAGATGTAGCCACTCACCCCGCAGGGAGCATCGTGGAGGATTCCGCCAGTCAGCAGTTCCTGTAATCCTACAGCAACTTCGGTGTTGGTGTGGAGAATATAATCTGAATCTGTTACTGTAAACAACAAGTTGTCAGCACAATATAACTAGCCCTGTTTGGCCCCTTGGGCTCACCTCACCACCTAGGACAGCAGCTATTTGAACCTTAGGTGAATGCTACCAGTCATGTTAGTGGTCCTGTTTGCTCTCCCCAGCTCATTGGTTTCTCTAGTTGTTGATCCATGTTTAAACAGATAGCTGTCTACTTGCTAGGTCATGGTAGTCCTTTTTAAGACAAAGTTACATGAACTGTAAAAGTTAGGGTTAGGGTTACAGTTAGCACTATACAGGGTGTGCTGTCTCCTGTAAGCATTGTATCACCTGGTAATCTGTTAGCTCAAATCCTTGTATCAGCATGAAGTGGTGAATCCCTCAGTCAGATTCGATGATACACATGAGCAGTAGAGATCATGGAGTCATTAGGAAGAGAGAGGGTGAAGAGTTCTCTTTGGAATATTTAAATTAGGTGAGGTTTAGAGTGAAGAAACTTATCTGTAAGTTGCCGACTTTTCTGCCAATGGTTTCCATTCACCCCCTCCATATTCCCAGCTCCCAGGATCCGGAGGGGGTGAGGAGTGGGCCAGGTTCCATGTTATCTGAGGAGTAACGCTTGCACTCCCCCCCCCGCCTCCTCATCCTCTGCTGTGAAGCCTCGTGCAGCACACATGCCTGGTTCTGGATAGAGGAGATCTAGCTGGTTGCCTTGCTGATGTGTCAAGTCAGAACTATGTACAGCTGTAGATCCCTGACGCATGGTCCTCGTTTTGTAGTATGATCTGAAAACTGAAACAGCGCCTCTCGTGGTGGTGGTTTCCACCACGGGCACTGGAGACCCGCCCGACACCGCTCGCAAGTTCGTGAAAGCAATACAGGACAAGGCCCTGCCGGGAGACTTCCTTGCTCACCTGCGCTACGGATTACTGGGTATGGACCGTGTTTGCGCTCTGCGGGTCCTCGGTTATTCCTGGTTTAATTCTGGTATCTGAATGTATCCTTCAAAACCATGATCTAGAGTTGTGCAGATTTTGTTGTTGGTTTTCTGTTTATGGTTACATGTTTTATATTTCTATGGTGTCCTGTGTTCTGTGAATGCCTCCCCTGTCTTCGCTTCATAGCAGCTCCTCTGTGGAACCCCTGGAATAGCATTTTTTTAAAGATTTTTGTTTATTTGACAGTGAAAGGCACAGTGAAAGAGGGAACACAAGCAGGAGGAGCGGTAGAGAGGGAAGCAGGCCTCCTGCTGAGCAGGGAGCCTGATGCAGGGCTCGATCCCAGGACCCTGGGATCATGACCTTAGCCGAAGGCAGATGCTCAATGGCTGAGCCATCCAGGCACCCCATTTACATTTTTTAATTCAAGTTTTTTCCAACTTCTGTTTTCAAGAATGAACATGTATGTGTTGCTTTAAAAAATTCCTCAAAAAAGGTATCAACCATTCTAGTCACTGTTAGGCCATTTATGGACCCTCCGATGCCCACTGCAATTGCTTACCCTGTTCTTTTTTTTTTTTAAAGATTTTATTTATTTGCCAGAGATCACAAGTAGATAAGTAGGCAGAGAGGCAGGCAGAGAAAGAGCGAGGAGGAAGCAGGCTCCCTGCGGAGCAGAGAGCCCGATGTGGGACTCGATCCCAGGACCCTGAGATCATGACCTGAGCCGAAGGCAGAGGCTTTAACCCACCTGAGCCACCCAGGTGCCCCGCTTACCCTATTCTTTTTGTGAAAGTATGTGGAGATGATTAAACAACTGAGAAATTAACACTTTTAATCCTAAGTTTTTAACCAAGTATGAAAATGTTAGTCCATTTTCTTGCCAGGAAACATAGGAGTTCCTATTTTACCTAACACAGAAATACAGAAATTATGTTGCAGATGTACCTGTCTATGCTCTCAATTAGGGGTCAGTAAAATCTATAAAGGGCCAGAAGATAACTGTCTTAGGCTTTGCAGACCATGTGTTCTTTGTAACAACTACTTAACTCTGTTGTTGCAGCTGGAGAGCTGCCATAAACTATGTGAACAAATGGGCTTGTCTATGTTGCAGCATGACTTTATAAAGACCGTCCAGGGGCACCTGGGTGGCTCAGTCCAGGAGTTGTATTTGGCCCACAGGATGTAGTTTGCAGACCTGTCTGCACAAGATCAGAAGTCTGCAAATACAGATACTATGTTTGTTTGTTTGTTTGTTTGTTTTTAAACCTATCTAATTCTTCTTTTAAGATTTCCATATTTTTTCACAGATTCATGGAAACAAAAAATGTGAAAATATTTGTTAACAGTGGCCAAGGAGTGTTTCTATTTTGATGGGTCTCTTACTGTAATATTGTAAAATAGAAGGCAAATATTTGCATACTTAGTATTTACCCAGGGCAAACCTCAGGAGACAAGAAGGTGTGCATTATTAATCAGAGCATGGAATGGTATTGTTTTAAATATTTGTTCTGTGTATCTTCCTTACATTTAAACCTTACTGTGTGTGCACTGATAACCCGTTTGGGCTCCCCAGGGCTGGGTGATTCGGAATACACGTACTTCTGCAACGGCGGGAAGATCATTGACAAGCGACTTCAGGAGCTGGGTGCCAGACACTTCTATGACACGGGCCATGCGGATGACTGCGTGGGGTAAGAGCAGTGTGCTTCCCTCCACATTTCCAGTCGGCCCCTCTCTCTACTACATGAAAGCTTGTGAGTTTATGAAATATGATGACTTTTGATTTAGCACTGAAGCTTTTATTTTGAAAGTTATTTTCCTTTTTTTTAGCTTTTTTTAGCCCTAGGACCAAAGATCAGCCAGGGCTTGATTTCCATATTCTGTTCACTTTAAGGGCCTCCAGATTCTGCTGAAAGAAGAAATCTGTAAAGATGCCCTGGAGGCATTTGTAGAAGTCTGCATTTTCTTTAGGAACTTCGATCGCCTGCGTGTTTGCTTTCCGCAGAGCACACACAGGGACTGGATGCGGGTCCTGGCGCGGAGGCCGCCCATCCCGCCTGGCATAGTGAGCGCAGGCCAGAGGCGTTCACGCGCCGGCACGCTGTGGGCCCTGGCTCTCTCTTTACCGTCTTAATGGCTGCTTGCCCTCATGCCAGCCAGAAATAGAATTCCTGTTTCCATTAGTTCACTGGTGGTTTTACAGCTCAGCGTTTCACCCTCTGGGCCACCTTTGAAATCCTCTTGATGTGTTTATTCAGAGTTGGAATGGATGTTGTCCTACAGCTAAGTTTATCGTTCAGCCTCTGGCTATTTCAGCAGGTGACAGCTGACCACCTCTTTTTTTTTTTTTTCCTACTTGGTGTGCATATTCTCACCCACTTGATCTTTGCTTATGAATGACGACAAATTCAGCACATGCTGTGCTTTTCTGCATAGCGCTGCCTGGCTTGGGGCTGCGGGAAACACTTCCGTTTTCCGCTTAGCCCACCCTCCGCTCCCTCATGCTCCGTCCGTGAGGGCGATGCGCTGGTCTTTTCGCACCGCCCAGTGCGTATGTTCTTGATCGTGACGAAGCTCTGCTGTATCGCCTTGCGTGTTCACCTTCTAGTCTGGTCACCCTTAATGTTGATTTCTTTGTGTGTGTTTTTGTGTTTTTTGTTTTTTGCCAGAGTCATGTTGCCTTTATTTATTGTCTTGTATGAGCCATGTGCTTGCTAACTTCTTACAGAACCCACGGGACCTGTCACTGAATCCACATTTTCCTTCTCTTCAGTCTTCCAGTTGCCCTGTTCGTTTACTGGATCCAGCGTTAAAATTCCTGAAAGTGTTTTCATCAATGTGTAGCTCTTCAATTTTCAGCCTAACTACCTCGCTTGAGTTTGCCCTCTTCTAAAATTATTTTCAAGGAGATACCCTGGCGTAGTGTGGTAGCCCCCACACTGATGGGTACAAGGATGCAGAGTGGGGTCCAGTCGCCTGCCTGCAGATCCGTGATAGCCAACCGCCTTCACGGAGCACTGAAATCTTGGTCGTATTACTTACTTGTGTGCTCCACTTTCTCCCTCTGTGAGAGGGGATAATAGTGTGTGTCATGCAAAATTTGGGGGAGGAACAAATGACTTGATGCAGGTTGTCCTCTTAGAGTAATACTTGCCCTGTTGTAAGTGTGCCGTGAACATTAGCTCTCCTAGTGGAGGTGTTACCGACTTAATATTTTTGAGCTGCGAAGATGGCGTTTTAAACGTAGCTGTCATTGCTGAACCCTGAGTTTCATGTCCTTGCTTTCCCAAAGGCTCTGAAGGATGGGTTTGTACTAACGAGATTATAGCCAGAGTCATAGTAAGACAGAAGTCTGAAATGTGCCTTTTTCTGTCACTTAACTTTATGAATTAGGATTTACTTGACACCTCCTTTGAGTTGTGATTAAAAATGAAAAGGCTGTGATTTCCAAGATTCTGATGCGTGGTTTCTTACTTGTTCAGTTAAAGTTTCTCCGTTCAGGGAATGTAGGAATATTATTGTTGGCTTGCCCTCCTTTGTCTATTAGTGAATACACTGCCACATTCTAAAACTTATCTATGATTCATTCAGCTTTCCTACAGGAATATTAGGTTTTCTTTCTCTTGTGTTCAGACGCCCTGAAAATTTCATCAGAAATGTTCAGAACCAGTTAAAGGTTTGAACTCTTAGAATACCGAGCATTAATTCAGAGGGATTTCTTGGTGATATTTTAATTTGTAGGGGAAAAAAATTCACTGAATTAGGGGGAAGAAATGATGTTGCATTGACATTTGTAATTATCACGTGATACTAGAGTAGGCTTGGATTTGGGATAAGTTCTGTTATCCTCATCAGAATTTCGCAGGCTTACTTACAATTATAACTTCTTAAAATAGTACCAACTGTATTTTAGGAAGTTAAGAGCAATCCCATTCCTGCTACCTATTATTGAAATGGCTTCATTTCTGTTCTGACCTTTATGCTCAATATTTTTTACAGCTGAAGTTCTAACAAACACACTATAATGCTTTTAACTTAATCATAGGTATGTTTTGTATTTCGAATAGTCATTATATTTAATGACTTTTAATTTAATTGCCTAGCGTTCTGCCAAGTAGACTGCCATTATCCCATGATTTTGTATTTAAATGGAGAACTTAGGCATTTTTTTCCCTTTTTTTATTGCAACAACCCAGTTTAGAACTTGTGGTGGAGCCATGGGTTGATGGACTCTGGGCTGCCCTCACGAAGCACTTCACGTCCAGTAGAGGAAAAGCGGAGAGAATCGGCGCTCTCAGGGTGGCATTGGATGCTTCCCGAAGGATGGATCCTCTGAAACCAGAATTACTACACATTGAATCACAAGTTGAACTTCTGAGATTAGGTGATCTGCGGAGAAGGGATCCTGAGGAGCGGGGACAGAATGCAGTGGACGGAGGTCGGTCAGGTGCCCCAGTGGTGGAGTCGGAGTCCGAGTCCTCGCTCACCCGCTCGGAACCGCCGCTCTCACAGGCGGCCCTGAGCACCCCTGCCGCGCCGCCCGAGTACCTGCACGTGCGCCTGCAGGAGTGTCCGGGCCAGGTAAGTGCCCCCCTCCCCCCGGCCGCCGGCTGCAGAACCTCCGCTTCCCAGAGCAGAACCTCCGCTTCCCAGAGCAGCCGCTTCGTTGTCGTTACTGCATTGCAGCAGGGGTCTGCAAGCCGGCCTGATGGGCCCATGCGGCCTGCCGCCTGCCTCGGAAAGTAAGGCTTATCGGGACCCAGGCCTGCGCGTCCGTCCCCATGTGGCCTGTGGCTGCTTCTGTGCCACAGCGGCGGGGTTCGGGGGGTGGCAGGGGGGTGCCTGGAGGCGGGCGAGCCTGAGATGGTTACTGTCTGGCCCCTTCCAGAGAAGGTGCCTGGGCAGAAGCGCTTGCATAATGTCACTTCTGTCTTTGAAGCAAGAATAGCTAAGAGCTCAGTTCCTCTGTCATTTTGGAGAATTAATTTGTTTCTTAATTTCTGTGTGGGTCAGGTGATGGCAGGTGTTGTGGGCACTCAGGAAATGACCTCAGCTATACTTGAAGTGCGACTTTACAGCACAATCGCTTTTCCAGCAGGGACTTTGTGTCCTGGGTGCCCTGGGTGCGCCACTTTGGGGATTATTCTTTTTCTTGGTGAAATTTTACAGCCTGGTTTTTGCCTATATTGTCATTTTTTTGTCAGGTGTGTTTTTTCTCTTAATAAAGAAGTGTCCTTAAAGTAGTCTCTAAATTTTGAGCATTAAGTTGATTAACAACTCCTTTCTCCTCAGCACTGCCAGCGTGCGGCCCCCTGACACTTCTTCCATCAGGCCGAGACTCCGCCGCAGCCTCTCTTTCGGGGAGCCCCGCCCCCTTTCTCTAGCGTGGCTCACGGTGGGCTCCCCGTGCGCTGTCTCCCATAAGCTTCCCCGGGGTGCAGGATTGCGATTTCTTGTTTCTTGATTTCTTATTTTAATGAAGCAAGGCCAGACATTTTAGAAGCAATTTAAGTACAACTTAGAAGCAATTTATTTATTTATTTATTTATTTATTAGAAGCAATTTAAATACAGCTTTCTAGCTCTTAGAACTGTTGGCCAGCACCTGATAGGATAATGGTTTTTTAACATCTGCTTATGGTGTTTTCCTAGAGCATTCAGGCAAATGTGTTTATAGGAACAGCTGTCAGGTGTTGCTTTCCACTTACGCTCCATTATTGTGCAAGTTGTTTAGTTAAGTGAGGTACTTCGGGTAAGTATTTTTTCAGGCTTGGGAGTAGAGGGGAGTGACGAGTGAGCCTCTGGCTGGACAGCGGGTGGGGGTGGCACGGGCAGGGTGAGAGCGCCCCCCCCGCCCCGTCGCAGGCTGCAAGGACAGTGCATGTGGCAGAGGAACAGGAACGTGAACGTTCCTGAGGAGGAGGGTCTGAGAAGGCTTGGGGTATGGCACAGGTCATTAAAGAGGCTTCAGTTCCTGGTAACGTGGTGGAGAGATATTTAAGATCGCACCCAGTTAACGCATATTCGTGTACATTTGCTCAAGGGATATGCTTAGACGATTAGGGGTTGGAAAAAGATTTGGGGGGGCATCCTCTTGGGGTCCTCACATTAGGGAACTGAGAAGGGGAGGAGGAAGCAGCACTGGGCAGAGCGTGCAGCTGAGCCTCAATGTCCTCTCTGCCAGTCCGGCTCCACATGGCGTCAGTTCCCCAGCGCTGGTGTCTCATAACCTGTGGGGTCTCCAGATCTTGTGGTGCAGGCCGCGGGGGCTCTCGTCCATACCATCGCTCAGACCTGCCGCACAGCCCTTTCCTGCCTGGGCCCCCTCACAGCCGCTGCCCGATGTGTCCCCTGGTGCTTGGGTCGGCACCGTCCTCCCTGGTGTGGCAAGTGCTGCTGCTTGCAGGGCCTGAAGACCCACCAGCTCTTCCCCTGCTCTCCAGGGGACGTGAGGTACAAGATGCACTAGCGTGTCCTGTACTGGAGGGGGCATCCTGACGTGCCTCAGGCTTCCGGACTCCTGGAAACTGGCCTCGCAGTCTGCACAGGGCCTGGCCTTTCCAGAAACTCCCACACACTGGCCACTTTGCACATTGCGTGTGAGTCGGTAGTGGGTAGTGGGTAGTGGGTAGCATAATGTTCCTAATGTCGTGGGCTGGCGTGACCTTCTGTGGAAGGTCCAGATGTTCTGCGTCGATTCAGGCTGTCCTGAAACAGCTGGCAGGAGCATTATCACAATCTGGTGGCAAAATGGTAAATGGAAATTTTCCAAGTGAAAGTGTGCCCCTCTTTAGGGGTAGAGATGGAAAAGAGCCCAGCGGCTCACTCTCTCCACATGCCCTGTGCCTGAGGTCGTATTAGTCCGCCCTAGCAAAGGAAACCATCCGCCGTAGAAGCCGTCACTGGGGCTACTGCTAGTGTTCGTTGCGCTTCATTGTTCTCCCCCAGCATCTGCCCGGTTGCGTGCAGGGACTGGGTTGGTGAGTTAGATGGAGACCATCCCTGGTCCTGTACGTTTTTAGGGGTAGTATTGATACAGTATGGATCCCTGCCATTCCTCAGGATGGAGTATTTTTCACTTTCTACTTGGGTGGGGGGAGAGGACAGCGTCAAATTTAGAGGCTTCCTCTTGGCCTCCCCACTGTACAGCCCTTAGCCACAGGCTAAGAACTGAGTGGACCCATGGAACCAGACCTGGCCCAGGATTCCCATTTACAGCCTGGCCCTGTAGGTCCCACTCTAGTATGTGGCCCATGATGACACTTTGAGTTCCTGGGTAACAGCATAGCTGGACCCTCTTCTAGCAGTTCCTGGAGTATCTGGGTATTCCCCTTGGCCCAGTGTATGTTTACCGCCTGAAAGAACTTGACCGAGTATGATCTCTGCGAGGTTGCTGAGTCTCCCTCACCACCTCCCCTACCCATGGGAGACTGCGTTCAGCCACCCCTCCAGCCTTCCTGCTGGGATACTTACGCCTCCCTCCAACACCCCGCAGGACTTCGCTGACTAAGCGCTCCCACGTCCCTCTGTTCTTCGGTGGTCCGCCCTTATTCTTTTTTTTTTTTTTTTTTTTAAAGATTACTTGAGAGAGCTAGCGAGTGAGCACAGGCAGGGGGATGGGCAGAGGAGAAGGACAAGCAGACTCCCCACCGAGCAGGGAGCCCGATGTGGGGCTCGATCCCAGGACCCTGGGATCATGACCCGAGCCAGAGGCAGATGCTCAACGACTGAGCCACTCAGGCGCCCCGTCCGCCCTTATTCTTGGCCCAGTCTGTTAGCTCTGGCCAGCAGAGCGGCCAGCCCTGAACTTCTCCATGTTGTCGGTGCCCCTCACCAGCACTGTCCTGTCGGCCTTGGCAATGGAGTGTGCTCTGGGCCCTCCAGGTTTTGGCTCTTCATAGTTTCATCCGTTCTACTCTGTCTACTTCTCTGAGCCTTTTACTCCTGTCATCTGGTGCTGGCCATGGAACTGTCAGCAGTTCTTCCTCATTTAGTGTGGACTTTAGCTTCCTCCTTGGCCTCGTAACCATCTCTAGAGGCTGTTGCCAAGGTGTTAAAGCCAGTATCCTGAGATAGTGCTCCCAGTGAGCAAAACTTCTCTGTCCAAGTTGACATTCTACCCTTGTTGGCCTGGGACCTCAACGTTCCATCTTGTGCACACGCTGCTGGTTTTTGCTGGTGCGGTTGCTGTGTCCTGCACACTCTTCAGAGCGTAGTCCCTCTCCTGCCTTAGCTGGCCCAGCCCATCTGAGGCCTGGTGTGTCGTGACTTAAGCCTTACTGGCCCAGCAGCCAGGAGAGGAGATGGGATGCAGGAGTGGGGGTATGGGCCTGTCTTGCCAGACGGAGGTCTGAATGCGAGGAGGACATTCTTGCTCTTCATAGGCAGAAGTAGTCACTTGTGCAGGCTCAGCAGGTTCAAGGAAATCTAGGGATTCAAGATTTTTAACCCACATGTCCCTCTCCCAGCTGCCAGCAGGCCATTCTGTGCCTCTCCGAGTCAGGTCTTAGCATTCTAGCAGGCAAGAGATGAGCAGCTTCTAGCCGGCAAGAGATGAGCAGCTTCTTTGTGTGCTACAGAGCTGTCCTCTGGCTTTCACACTTAGTGCTTAATTGTTCATTAATTTTTCTCAGTTTTTTTTGCATTTTTTTCCAGAGTTATCATGGAAGGTTGGCAATACCCACAATTCTGCAGGCCTTATCGGTGCCATTTCCCCATAGATCTGAAGCACCAGCTACTGCGTACACTCTAATGCCTTCCCTCTTATGGTATCATCGCACTTAGCTCGTGCACTGTCATCACCTTGAGCTCCCTCTCTCCCAGCTGTCACCAGTGTTGTGTGCTCATCATCAGCCAGGTGGGCGATGCAGCTCCAGACGCCCATGTAGCATCTTCCTTGAAACCGGGCTAGCGCCAGCTGTCACCAACTGGCTTCCTTGGAATAGAACTGTGTGATTATTTCTTAGGTTATCCCCTTGGGATCCTCACCTTGGGGAATGCAGAGGACAGAAGCAGGAGTGGGCACAGTGAGACGTGCACTGTGATGTGTCCCAGCAAACGCCCCGGCTAGCCTCAACAGGGTTCTCCAGAGCTAGGATGGCCCTTCAACATTGTCCTGAGTTGGGGCAAAGTGCTGGGCCTTTATAGTCCTCGATGAGCCGTTGGATGTGGGCTGCCTCTGAAAGGGGGTGTGACCTGGGAATGCTGAGGTCACTCTCTGAGATGACTCTGGGCCCGCTGAGGGCCATCTGCTGACAACGTTACCAGCAGCCTTGCTGAGGTCGGTCTTGGGCGGCATCTCCCAGTGCCCCATATGTCATGACTGTCAGGCTCTGAGTTTGATCCTTTTTCTAGTTTTTCCACATGGCCATTTATCCAGTATTAACTGATGAGCATTTTGTAAGTTTCTGTCTTCAATAGAACTTAGAAACATCGAGTTAGAAAAGAAGCAGATGTAGTGCAACGAATTGGGTTTCTTTGCAGTTTCCCAAGACCTATGCTATCTAATATAAAAGCTGCTAGCCATGTGTGACCACTCAAATTCAAATAAATGAAAATAAAACTAAGAATTCAGGGGTTTAGGCACATCTGGCTAGTGGCTCCTGTACCGACTGACGTAGGTGTGGAACATTCCCACGCCAGGGCCCGCCACTCTGCAGATTCTTGTGAACCTTTCTTCAGGCATCTTCCAGCCCTAAATATGTCCTTCCTTTTAGCATCTCCTTTCTGAAATTGTGCATGCATATGGTTTCCTTTTGCATGGTTTATTTTGGAATACTCTTAGACCTTCATAGGAAAATGCTGGTATCTGTTATTTTCAATATATATCCCAGAAATTTAGTCAAGGAGTTGAAGTCAAATGATAGTCAAGGAGTTTAAGATACGATGAGCTATCTCTTCTGAAATATTGAGAGGCCTATGTCTGTAGCCACTGCCTTAGATAAGAATACTTAAATATCTAGGATATTTTATAAAATCCTATTGATCTTACCTGGTCACTAAGTGAAGCAATGGCAAGTAAAATGGAAAATCGCATTTAGTAATATTTTATCACATTTGTTTCTCAAGGAGGAGAGCCAAGCATCTGTGACTTCAGTGGATCCAATTTTTCAAGTTCCAATTTCAAAGGCAGTTCAACTGACTACAAATGATGCCATAAAAACCACTCTCCTGGTGGAATTGGACATTTCGGTAAGTCACAGGATTATCTCTGAGCGCCGTTGTCCGGAAGCGCGGAGACTTGCGTGCTGTCGTAGTCCACACACTCGGGAGGGAGGGGCGCCTCTACAGGAGCTCTGCCTCTCTACTCTTGACCCCTCATTCTTCCTCCCCACCTCACACCCGTTCTTGTCACTTCAGGAAGGAGCTTCACATGAGGAGTGACCCCGCAGGTCACTCCGTTGAAAGGCCAGCGTTGCTCCCTTACCCAGGCAGCCGCGGAGGAGTAATGGAGTCAGAGCAGCCTTTTCGGTGTGAGAAGAGCCCTGGGAAAGGCCCCTGCTCACCCGAGGCCGGCCAGTAGTTGGAAGTCGCGCTCAGGCCAGACGGGCCTCCAGTGCTTCATTTTTCACAGTGACGGTCTCATTCCTTTGAGACTCTGGAAGAAGTCACGGCCCGCTCCCCACGCCCCAGGAAAATACTTCCGTAGAAACATTTTTCACGTAGCTTCGGAGGCTCCCGTGCTGCCTCTCACCTCCGTCCACAAGCCCACCCCTGCCCCAAACCACTGGCCACTTGCTAATCCCGTAACCTCAGTAAAGCTTGACTTAGGTCTTCGGAGTCATCTGCTCTGTGTTTGATGGAGGTCCTGGGGGGAGGGTTGTGCTCGCAGGAAAGGCTGTGTCAGGGCTGTGCCTGTCGACTTCGGTGAACCCCTCCTGGGGAACAGATGACGGGCATCAAGCCAGGTGGTTTTGCTTACCTACTGTTGACTGTTCCACAGTCCACATTTTAATATCCATATTGTTAAATACTCTTTGTCCACTGAAGCATTTGTTTTTTTATTCCGTTCTATACTTCTGTCATAAAGTGGTGAGGGTTGGCCAGTAGCTGGGGTCAGGCTGTGCCCTTCACAGGCCAGGCGGGAGCACGTGCGGTCAGAGGCTGGGTCCGGACGCTGCCCTCGTTCCGCAGCCCTCCATAAACCGCCGTGCGGCGGGGACGGCCCGGCCAGCCCTCGTTCACGCACAGTGCCCCGCCGGGTGCTGCGGGGGCCCGTGCTCAGTAGGGAAGACTAGTGTCATCTCCGACCCGTCGTCTTCCCCTACAGAAAGGAAATTGAGAGCCAGTGTGGGCAGCCCTAAATGGTTTCTCTCCCTCATCATGGATGTTTTCATAAGAGGGGTTTTTACATTGGTAAAACATTACTTACTGAGACACCTTAAATGAGAATAGTTTTAACTAACATGGTAAAAAATACTGAAATGATTTAAAGCAAAACACTGGATAACTGAATTTTTTTTCTTTAAAGTAACTTTGGGTGCCTGGCTAGCATGTGACTCTTGATCTTGGGGTTATGAGTTGGAGGCCCGTAGTGTGTGTAGAAATTACTTAAAATTTAAAAAAAAATGATAATTTATAATGAAAGATTCAGGGCCACATGGGTGGCTCAGTTGTTAGGTGTCTGCCTTCAGCTTGGGTCACGATCCCAGAGTCCTGGGATGGAGAACCCCCATCGGGCTCCCTGTTCGGTGGGAAGCCTGCTTCTCCTTCTTCCACTCCCCCTGCTTGTGTTCCCTCTCTCACTGCGTCGCTGTCAAGTAAATAAAATCTTTAAAAAAAAAAAAAGATTTGTTCAGTTGGGCTTATTTGTTTTTTGCAGTTAGAATCATTTTGTTTCTAATTCATATTTTTAAAGGATCATAGTAAAAAACACGCTTTTGTTACCCCATAACTAAAACTCTTTAACTCTTGGACTTTTTTTTTTTCTCTTTCATGTTGGTTGTTTCTAGAAAACAGATTTTTCCTATCAGCCTGGAGATGCCTTCAATGTGATCTGTCCCAACAGTGATTCTGAGGTACAAAACCTTCTCCAAAGACTGCAGCTCACGGACAGAAGAGAACACTGTGTCCACTTGAAAATTAAGGAAGACACAAAAAAGAAAGGTACACCCCTGATCTCTTCTTAGGATGTCATTGCGCTAATGGTGACAAGTCTAGGGACCCCCTCCCCAGCCCTTCTGTGATGTCTGCACAGGTGGTCCGACGTTGGCCACGGGTTGGTGGACAGAATCCCAATACTCGCTCTGGTTTGTGGGTTTCTTAACTTTCACATCAGGTGCACTGAATGAGAGGATGGTGGATTTTATGCTTATTTGGACACTACTGGACAGAAAAATGTCCAGTAAGAATGCTGGAAACTCTGCATCCAGAATGTAGCTGTAGTCTTAGAGAAGCCAGTGGATTAGTTGAGCTGATTTGTTAGTTTGCTTTTTGAGTCAGCATTATTTTGTTTCTGAGTTATACAAGAATAGTCCTAAAATAAAAGCTTATTATATGAACCTTTTTAAAGTTTTTTTTAATTATATGTATTTCTCTTAGTATATTATTGCTGATTTAATATGTAAAACATTTTTTCATGATTAAAGGAAAGTTTTGGGTTTTTTTTAAGTTATTTGCTTAGAATCTTGAACTGGAGTTCCATCAGTTTGAAATCCTTTTTGAGAATAATACGCAGTGTTAATGGACAAGTGCCATCTTTCGGGTTTTTGTTCCTTGGCTTTGGATAATTACCCTCTTGTTTGGTATACTTTGATTTGGTATCTTTATGAAACACACCAAAGATTTATCTTTGGTAGATTTAAGATGTGGCTAATAATGCTATTGAATTTATGATTCTTTTATTTATTTTTTTTTTTTTGGTAAGGTATTTCTCCCCCCTGCATGCATTTTGAAAATTTTTTTGACTCCGCAAACATGGCCCCAAATCATGTTTACATTGCTAGCACTGTAATGTGTACAGTTAATTGTTTTTTTAAGAAAGCAGAGATGTTTTGTTCTTTACTTTCTGTGTCACGGACTCTCTTCCTGTCTGAAAAGGAGCAGCCTTACCCCCGCACGTACCTGACGGACGTTCTCTCCAGTTCATTCTGACTTGGTGCCTTGAAATACGAGCAGTTCCTAAAAAGGTACTTTTCTTTGGGTAACTATTTAAAAGTGTACTAGCGCTGTGTAGGATTTATTAAGTCTGATATTTGCCCTTTGAAGGCTTTGAAAATAAGGCTTTCGTACCATGTTTTCAAAAATGGATCCTAAAGGTACATTGTATTTTTGCAGTTGTCATAGATATTTTTGTGTTGTGCTTGTATTGAAATTTTGTTTTGTATTGAAATAAGGTTTTTAAAGTAGCGCTTTTTCTTATTTTTACTGGATATCCACTTGATGTGCTACATTAATCAGTGATTCAGGTGACCCCACATGACCTTGTGTCACCCAGCTGCCCTTCACCTTGACCCTTTCTGTGACTGATGACAGGAAGCTTAGGAGAGTTCAGGCTTTCCCCAGCTTGTGACCTGTTTAATGTTGAGATCTCTTCTGTGTGAAAGTACATAATTCTTTATTGTTAAGTCAGAATTCATCAGGAAACCTGAAAGGTTCTGGGAGATTCGATTGATGTTTGGATGAACGTGGAGAGAATGAGGCACCAGATGTCAGTAGGGTTCCGGGAGCTGTCTTTTAAAATGTGCTCCTATCTGGGCTTGTCCCTCACATGGGTATGAATGGGGAGCCCTCCCAGCGGTGCTTTGCCACGTTCGTATCGCCAGTGCCCATAAATAGTGCTGTTATCAGGCTGCCCTCCACAAGGCCGTTTTTATGCTCTATCTTATTAATGTGCTTGCTGCATGCAGTCTTTGGGAAGCAAACTCCTTTAGAGAGAGGCTCAGACCTAGATATGATTTGAATAAATGTGGTAGTCACTGTGATGAGAACTTCTTGAATAAATACAGTCAGTTTCACAATTTTAGTTCAGCTCTACAGGTCATAAAGCATGTATAGGTAAACACGTTTTTCCTTACTATAAAAGTAATGCACTCATAAAAATTCTGGACACAGAATTAAGTAACTTGGGAAACAGAAGTCCTTTATAATCAAATCCTCAGGCTTAATGCTTGAATTTTGTTTTGCTAAGAAAAAAACGAGATCTTCTAGTATGTATGCTGTTCTTTCATGTCTTCTTTACCCAAATAGAACTCGGGAGTTTGTATACCCCAGCACGGAGAAGGTCTCTTACCAGAGGTCCGCGCAGAGACACGGGTGCACATTCATCCCACGCAGTTTCCCAAGATTGTTCCGCGTTTGGCTCTGAGCCTGGCGTTTGGAAGAAGGCATGAGATGTGCTGGCCTCAGGGTAGTTTCGGCAGGGCTTGTGAGCGGGGCCATGGGGCCCTGTGGCCCTGACGAGGAGTGATCCCTGGTGAGGGAGTCCAGGACACAAAGGTCTTGAGCCATGGAATAAAAAGTCCCTGTTAGTATTTCACTTAGCATTTGATGTAGTTTGTGTGCTTAATTGCTTTGTTCTTAACCCTTGAGTGGTCAGAGCTATATGTGTCGTATTTGGAATATGTTGAAACCAAAAGTCGGCAAGTTTGGTCTTTTGTCCAAGAGTCTGGACTTGGCTCTGTCTTTGGCTCTTGGGATTCCGGATGTTATTGCTTTGCTTTCTTTGTTTATATTCTCCTCCTCTTTCTCCAGTGAGTCTGAGATGACTAAGAGTCCGTGTGCAGGAGGCTTCTAGAGGTTCTGGCCCAGCTGGTCTTTTCAGCCTTCGTCCCGTGTCCGCATGCCTGGGGCCCACACGGAACTGCGTGTGCCCCAGGAGCGAGCCTTTGCCTGCCTCCTGTGTGTTCCTGCAGCGGGGCCATCGGCTTAGCCCTGCTTCACACCTTCTTCCTGTGGGCAGCCCTCAGCCCACGCTTGCATTCTGGCGCACCTTCGGCTTCAGAAGCCCCTGACCTCCTGGGTGTGTGCCCCTGTTGGGGTAGTTGGCCTCTTGCACACTGTCCCTCGCCGGTGAGCCCTTGTCAGCAAAGGAGCTGTCATGCCCACTGCCTGTTGTATAAAGAGCGCTTAGCAGTTGTCAGATGGACGCAGAAGTCTGGCTTGGAATCATCCACTGAGAGAAGAACAAGCATTTCGTCTTGAGTTAAAGCGATGAGTTAGGAGATCGCTGATCATTGTTACTCAGATATATCGGGCACGTAATTTGAGATCATACTTGGGACTGATGAGGTTGGTTTAGGAAACAGGAAAGGTGGCTAAAAGGAGAACATGGAAGGTGATTTTTTTTTAACAGGCTGACATTAAAGCAAATAAGTTAAATTCTCTTTTCTTGATCGAACTCCGAAGGGCGCTGTCACTTTTTCTTGGGTCACTGTGCACATCCCCAGCTCGATCCTAACCAGATTCTAGCAGCCTGACCGCACGAGGTACTTCAGTCTGCTCCCTTTGCCTTGGCCGCAGGCGTTGCTACGAGCCCTCGTGGACCACACCAGCGACGGGCGCGAGAAGCGAAGGCTGCAGGAGCTGTGCAGCCGGGAGGGCGCGGCCGATTACAACCGTTTCGTGCGGGACGAGCGCGCCAGCCTGCTAGACCTCCTCCTCGCTTTCCCGTCCTGCCAGCCGCCGCTCCGTCTCCTGCTCGGTGAGTGCCACTCCGCCAGCCCCTGCGCCTGCGGGCCTTCTGGCGCACAGCCCTCTGCTTGTCGGCCTCCCTCTAGAGGCTGTCTGGCACGTGGGGACACGTCTCCTGAGGAAACATCAGAGTGTGTTCAGGGTCTCCTGCGAGTGGGAAGGAATCCCTCTGCCCAGGTGGACTGGCTCCTGTTTCTTCCTTCTCCCATCCTCACCAGACCTTGCTCTCTCACGGTAGCCAGCCCTAACTCTCTTTCCTGGGGTCAGCGTGCAGCATCCCGTCTACTCAGTTAGCTGGTTTTCAGAAAGCTTTGTTGATTTTTGTTTTTGTTTTTTTACTCCAGTGTTACCTAAAAATGAGTTTCCCAGCGAAAAAAAAGACTTTTTTTTTTCTTTTTTTCAAAGCTGAGGAACATTAGATGTAATTGACAGAGGTCAATGCAGTGTGCTGTCTGTGTGGAAGACAGAAAGGCTGCATCTGGCCAAGTTCATCTCCGGGATCCGTGAGGGCAGTGGGGGGAACCCCCCACCCCCGGCCATGCCAGGGCAAGTGGCCTTGTTCAGCGTGCTCCAGGCTTGAAGCCGGGACGAGACCTGTCACCAGATGCTCAAATGTAAGGCGATTCTGGTTTTTGTCCTCACTGGCTCCTGGGGTCTTCATGCCCACAGAAGAGAGAAGATCTGCCTGAGGAACTGGGGTCAGCAGAGGGGGTTTTGGTGGCGGCCTCGCTAGGGATCGGGGGCATTTACGAGGGGCAGCGACTCTGGGAACTGGACAGGATTGTTAAACCTTGAGTACTTCCTGCGCTGGTAATTTTCTCCTCTCCTCTCTCTTTTCCTGTAGGGATAAGTAATAAAGTCTCCAAAATTTGCATTTATCTTCGGTGATAGGAAAATGTGTGTTGTGCTTTTCACTTTTAGGCTCCAGGATCCCCCGATGTCCAGTACAGTTCGGGGTGCTCTCCTTTATGAAGTCAGATCCTGCTTTCTCTCCCTTTTATTATTCCTTTTCCCCCTCAAAATGGTGACATTACTAAATGACGTGGCTCTTCCCACTTGCCTGTATTCAAACACACACTCCTCCCCTTCTCCGTTTAGAATGAATGCAGGGGTCGGGAGAATAATCAGAACAGATGTGGGGAAGTTGTTAGAACTCTTGTAAAGCTGTCCTGCGTATGACAGTGTTTCAGTTCTTTGTGTGGATTTGCTGTGTTGTGTTTTTTTTTTAAGCTTGTATATAGCATTTATTATGTAGTTCTATGAAAAACTGATAAAAGCATTGAGACTTAAAGAAATTTATTTTCCACTTCTTTAAGTAAACATATCTAGAGCTTAGTATTATGTTGAGCTCTCTATTAAGCTTATTCTTTTATTTATTAAATTTTAGAAAGGTCTTTCTGAATCTTTGCCAGATAACTATTGAAAATATAACCTTGAACAGAAAAAAATTTCAGAGTTTGTCTGTGGGCAGTTAAGTATTCAAAGATTGATTCTTTGGCCTGCTTTTACTTATTTATTTATTAAAAGATTTTATTTATTTATTTGGTAGAGAGACAGTGAGAGAGGGAGCACAAGTAGGGGAAGCAGGAGAGGGAGAAGCAGGCTTCCTGCTGAGCAGGGAGACCGATGATGTGGGGCTCGATCCCAGGACCGTGGGTTCATGACCCGAGCCGAAGGCAGGTGCTTAACCAACTGCCACCCGGGTGCCCCTTTGTCCTGCTTTGAAAAGAGCTCCAAGGTATCAGAAACCCCTGGGGCCTGGGTAACTTAAAGGTTTTATCATGACGCTCTCAGTTTGTTTTTATAGAAATATAAGAAGGAAAAATATTTCCTTTTTTTATTAAGAAGGAAAGATATTTTAAGCTTAGGTATTTCCCATTTCCCATAAACCTTAAAATAGTGATCTTTAACCTTTTGGGGGGGTCATGATCTTATTTCAAATATGAAAACTCTGGACACTTCTGCAGAAAACTGTGTACACACAGAAAATTTCATGGGTTTATTGATTCTGAAACCCATTCGTGGATGCTTTTATTATCCTTCGGTTTAAGAAACCAGCCTTTAGAATGACACTGATTCCAGGTAAAGAAATTCAATATGTCTGGTTTTTAACGTGAGGAATTGGAAAAAAATAATCAGTAGAGACTTACTTAGGCACAGTGAATTTACACTTGCTCTAAAATATTATTTAAATTAAAATGTTATTTTGGGTGTTCTAAAAAAGAAAAATCCAACTCAGGCTTGAATTTTTACAAACCCTTTCATATAATTCTCAGTAGCAGTGAATTAATTGCTTGTGTGTTTTGTTTTTTTTTTTCCCAGAACATCTTCCTAAGCTCCAGCCCAGACCATATTCATGCGCGAGGTACTGATGTTTATTAGCATACAACATCTTTAAAAAAAAAAAAGCAAAAACATAGAGCATCTTTCTCCCGAAATGTGAATCTCTGGCTTCCACATCCTTATTCCCCAGGGAAAATATACCTGATTTGTGGACAATAGCAGGCATGGGAAGGAATGGAGGAGGCGGGTGTTGGGACTCCCGTCCTGTGGGCGGGCAGAGAAAGTGTTTCCAGCAGCACAACCACATTGTGGTCCACAGCCACGTTTCCCCAGGTCGGGCTGCGAGTGCCTCGCTCCTCTACCTGCTGCCTTTACGGCCGTGCCAGGCCATCTCCACTGGGCACCAGAGGCGGGCAGCGGGGAGATGAAAAGTTGTATCAGTCTTACGGAGTCTTAAAGCAAACAGGTCGTTGGAAACTTTTCTGAATATCACAAAACGGGGGCAGGAGAGGAGGAGCTTTTAAGTAGCAACAGAGCTCTTTCCCCTGAAAAGTAGACGGTAGACGACAGCCCACAGGAAAAATCCTTTGGTTTAGTAAAAAAGGCTGCATCTGGCCTGTATGCACTAGTCCTGATGCAGAGTTTAAAACTGACCTGTGTGTCTCTGCAGCTCAAACCTGTCGCACCCAGGGAAGCTTCGTTTCATTTTCAACATTGTGGAGTTTCTGTCTCACACCACAAAGGAGGTTCTGCGGAAGGGCGTGTGCACAGGCTGGCTGGCCGCGGTGGTCGCATCAGCTCTTCGTCCAGACGTGCGAGTGTCCTGTGCCGAAGGCGGGAAAGCCCCGGCTCCAGAGGTACTGGGAGTGCACGGTTTGGGCGTTACTAGAATTACGCTGTTCTCCTAGTTAGGAAGAACAATGTGGTCTCCCCTGTGTTGCCCATTACCATCAAGATTATTCAAAGGAAAATGTCCTACTTGAATTTTAAAATCTCGGTTGGAAAGTCGGGAAAACATTACTTTTTTCATTTACTATTATTTTTTTTTATTTTTAATTTTTTTAAAGGTTTATTTATTTATTTGACAGAGAGAGCTCACAAGTAGGCAGAGAGGCAGGCAGAGAGAGAGAGGGAAGCAGGCTCCGTGCTGAGCAGAGAGCCCGGTGTGGGGCTCGATCCCAGGCCCCTGAGATCATGACCTGAGCTGAAGGCAGAGGCTTAACCCACTGAGCCACCCAGGCGCCCCGTTCATTTACTATTAAAATCCATGTATTTCTCGAATATATAAAGTGTGAATTTTCCATAATACTCTTTTCTCCTTCCTTGTCATATTCATAGAAAAGACATTCTTTTTGGCTAATACTCTTAGAAGACTGAGCACAGGAAAAGAGCCAAGTAAAGACTGAAGTAAAAACTGAAGGCCGGTGTTGAGAGACCACCTCGTCTTCCGTGTAGACCATACCGTGTCCCAGATGAATCCTTACCTGGCAGTCCATTCACAACCAAAGAGTAACTTTGTCCTTCAGTTTGGGGTAGTCGGATTTTTGCCCTGTTTCTTCCCTTTTTGTCTTAGTGTGGTGTAGAATCCAAATTAGCACTCTTCGTGTGAAGGCGTAATGAGGGGGAAGCACTTTTGAAACACGTAGGAGAAGCATATTCCTTGATAATTCTCGAGTGAGTGAGTGACCGAACCGTGGACACATTTACATGCAGACTTAGTGCCGTCCTTCATGCTTTGATACAGCACTTGGCAAATCTCACTCAGGACCACAGCGTAAGGAACAATTTAAAGTCCCTTCTTGCCCATAAGGATGGTTGAAATGAAACAAAACCTTTCAGGTGTTATCATGAAGTCGTCTTTTTCTGTGGTATTGAGAAAATGAACATGTCGTTTGTAGCATTACCTTAGGACTGGTTTGGTTGCTGTAAGTTATTGGAGTTGAAAAGTTCATGCCCTAAGGGGAAAGGAAGACTTCAGTATATACTTGAGAGGACTCATGGGAAGCTGCTGCTTGAAATTGCCCTTTTCCGTGGTATTTTCCCATAATGCATCAACAAAATATTAAGAACTTGAGACACTGTTCCTTTTTTGAAAAGAAATATTATGGTATGGACATAAAAGTATTATGTCATTTTATGATCCTGTAAAAATGGATGCTCTCCAGAAAGTTCAAGAAATAGATATATCCATGACCTTGTAAGACCCGCGGATCCCCTTACCCAAGAATTCAACACTGCCACAGGATGCAATCAGCAAGAGGTTCTTTATTGTAGCGCAGGCGCCTGTGGGTGGTCAGCAGCTCCTGCTAGCTGAGCGCACCAGGCTGGGGTGGTGCAGGATTTTTATGGACAGATTCAAAAAAGTTTTGGATGGGGCAGAGCTGATTGGCTTACAATCTGAACATTTAGAAAAGGCATACTTGGTGTTTGCGGATTGGCTTTGGAGGACCCCCGCGCGCAAAGAAAAAGGCGGGGAGGGGGAGCGAGGAGGGGGAGTTGGACCTTATTACTCAGCAGAGAAACATCCTGCCTATGTGACTAGGCCCACGTACCTAGGCGACCCCCCTTGCCTACGTGACTAAGCGCATAAGGTATCCTGTTTGAACAGGAGACCAGTATCACCCCCTAAAAGCCAAGCGGTTACAGAAAGGCAAGAAGCAGTTAGTTAATCAATGGCTGGGGGGGGGTGTGTCTATATGCGGAGTCTTTCAACCTATCCCAAACACCCAGCATGGGTGCCGTTCACACATTCATTCTTTCTTTCCTTCTGCCTTTTTCTCTTTTCTCCATTTTAACAGATCTTCATTATAGACTGCCTACTATTCAGGCATTGGAGGTATGGGAATAAGGATACAATTTAAATTGGCGCTTACTGCCGTGCATAATTTATAGGAAGTGTGGAGAATGTTCACATTCACATGACCCACCCACACTCTCCTCCAGCTGGCGGATGTTGACAGATACCCCGTCCGTGGGAGGCATAGGGCGCCCCCCCATGATGTGCGGTCTGGCTTCGTCCCCTCAGCGGGAGCGCCGCACGCCTGCTGGTGGGCCTTGTTTCTCCTCTTTGACAGGAGGCTGGGCGGATGCGGGTCAGGGACGCCCCTGGGGCTTGGCTGCAAGTAGGAGGTACCTGGGCTGCAGAGCTGTAGCCCACCTGTGGTCTTTAAGGCGAGCCAGGCAGAAGTGTTGGCTGTTGTCAGCATTTGAGGTGACTGCGGCGAGAGAGGGCCAGTCCTGGTCTCCGTACAGCCCCTGGAGCGCGGGCGGTGTGCTCTCGCTGCCCACTCCGGTCCGACCCAGGGTCTCCTGCTCTGGTTTGCTTCATGGATCTTCCTCCCAGTCATTTTTCAGATAAATGTTTGATTATTGTCTCTTCCTCCCAGTAGAATGTAGGCCCACGAGGACAGGGTTTCTGTCCATTTCTGCATCTGTGGTGCGTGTCATACTGAGTACCATCCGTGGGACTGGTAAGTGTGGGTCAGTGAGACTCGGGTGAGACGAGTGACAGTCTCATTGCAGAAGGCCAGCTCTCCTCTCCCCTCGCTCTGCCCGTTCTTTCCTGTCCGTCCTGTCAAAATTCAAAAGGTTTTCTTTACGTTAAAGGTTAAAATGTGCGCCATTACACCCAGAACAGATTGCTGTGACTTGGTGTAACTCCCTCATGGTGAAGTGACGTGGGAACTGAAATACATTTAGATGGATTCCTCACAGGTATCCCTAGCACGTGGTTTAGGAGAAAAATCTTTTGAAATTTTAGCAAAAAGATTGTCTTTATCTGTGCGTGCTGCTTATTCCTCTGGTTTTGCATGAACACGTAACATTGAACTTGGATTAACAAACATAACACAGTCCTTCAGCATCTTCAGAGCGACCCCTCAGTTTTCCTTCAGGTGCCGGTTTGCCCTTGAATCCATCTGGATGCTGGTCTTTGTTGCCCCCTTATGTGCAAACACAGAATCCTAACTGCGGTTTGCCCTGCACTTCTCCATAGAGCAGATGGAGGGTTGCCTACTAGGAGGTGTGTGTTTCTCATGGGCCTAGGAAAAGGATTTGTATCAGTGTTCTCCCTTAGAAATACGCTTGTGATTTTTAAAGCACCTTTGATTTTGATGGAAAAGAAAAATTTGCGGGGTACCTGGGTGGCTCAGGGGGTTAAGCCTCTGCCATCGGCTCAGGTCATGATCTCAGGGTCCTGGAATCGAGCCCCATGTCGGCCTCTCTGCTCAGCGGGGAGCCTGCTTCCTCCTCTCTCTCTCTGCCTGCCTCTCTGCCTCCTTGTGATCTCTGTCTGTCAACTAAATAAATAAATAAGTAAATCTTTAAAAAAAAAAGAAAAGAAAAATTTATAAGACAGATTTTGTTTTTCTCTGTAATGACAGATGTGTTCATGGTTTCAGTAAGATTTAATGCTGCTGTTTCTTTAGCGAAGATCATCTTGGTTATATGCTTTTGTCTAGGTTTTCTTTCAGACTTATGAGCATTGGTTTAACATTCCAGATATCCATCTCTCCTCGAACAACCAATTTTTTCCACTTACCGAGTGACTCCTCTGCCCCCGTCATAATGGTGGGTCCGGGAACTGGCATAGCGCCCTTCATTGGTTTCCTGCAACACAGGTATGTGCCTTCTTTGACTGCTGAGAAAATGTATCCCTTGTGATCCTCAGTGGAAATATGGTAGCCTTTTTGTCTCTTTAGAGATTTTCTTTTAGATATCAGACTTCAGTTGTGAAGTTTTTATTTTAAAAAACTACTATCAAATGTGTGATAGAATAGCATAATTTGTCACCATGGGAAAAGTAAGCGTGATGTCTTCCAGAGGTTTGGTTTTGTATTAGAACTTCCCTTTCTACTATAGCACTTTCCTTTCCCCCAGCTGCACTCTAGTTTATAACGGATGTAGTTGGGGACAAATTTCAGACACATCTTTATGCTGTGATGATGTATGGGCTGTTCCTTAACTAGATAAATTTGCTACTAACAGAGATACAATTACACCAGAAGGTTCCAAGTTAAACCCAAACATCAGTAGTTTTCAGCCGATTGCTATTCTAGAACTATATGACATAAAAGAAATTGTGCTTCTGTCCCTGTTTGTGAGAAATGAACAATTCTTCATGGGCCGGTCCACATTTAGTGGTGTAATATCCTTTGGACAAGGTCTTTTTGTTGTTTTTATCCTTGGTTTTTTCCTTTAAGGAAGCAGAGAATAATGGCAGACATACTCACCAAGTCTCCTTGCTGTGTCATTCCTGAAACCGTTCACGGCAAATAGTTCTACCATTGAAAACCCTGGGCCACTTTCTCTCATATTGATTGAGAGTTAATTTTATTCACAAAGTTTCTGTGAATTTTTAATGTAGAAATTAGTGTAGGTTTCACACTGGGTTATCTTGAATTATCCTCATAGATGTCGTACAGAGCTTGTAGGTGTCTGTGCTTGTAGATGCGCGTGCTTGTCCGGGTGTCTGCTGGGGCGCTTGGGAACCCTGTGGACAGGACGACGTTACCTCACTGGCTAAACTCACAGTGACGGTGAATCCTGTCTGGATTGGTTGGTGACGTTTCTGACCAAATAGATGGGTTTTACATATTCTTTCTATCCTATCTCTGCTTTCTTTTCCACGTAGAGAGAAACTCCAAGAACAACATCCAGATGGGCACTTTGGAGCAATGTGGTTGTTTTTTGGCTGCCGACACAAAGATCGGGATTATTTATTCAGGTACTGTGGGATTCTGGAACTGGAGGACTCAGCAGTGGGCCTGTAGTTCTCAGTTCAGACCTTGTAACCGTCAGTGACAACCTTTCAGTGTCCCGTTACATGCTGTGTTTCAGAGAAGAACTCAGACGTTTCCACCAGTGTGGAGTCCTAACTCACTTGAAGGTCTCCTTCTCAAGAGATGCTCCTGTTGGGGAGGAGGACGCCCCAGTGAAGTACGTGCAGGACAACATCCGCCTTCACAGCGAGCACGTGGCGAGGCTCCTTCTTCATGAGCGCGGCTGCATTTACGTGTGTGGGTACGTGGCCGTCACCCACATGCTGGGCAGACGAGGGCAGCTGATGGTATTTACTGAATGAACCGGGACCATTAATAATCTAGACAGGGACGAGAGGTTTGATTCTTAAGTACTGGAATAGAAATACAAGTTCTGAAATGACTTTAATATACATTTCATAGCCGAGATGTTATCATTATCAGGTAAATAGAAGTGAAATCAGCTCTTGCATTTCAGAGTACATGGTGCTGTATGGATACATGTTTTAGCCTCCAGAAGTTCTGTTTGGTGTGAAGATGCTCATTTAACTTGAAGTCTCAAGATTGATTTGTTGTATGCAAGAATACGTGATTTGTGCATTTGACCTGGCTAAGAAAACCGTGGCTTTGACTCTGAGAATGGAGATCTCAAGATTTTTTTTTTTTTTTTAAAGATTTTATTTATTTATTTGATAGAGAGAGATCACAAGTAGGCAGAGAGGCAGGCAGAGAGAGAGGAGGAAGCAGGCTCCCTACTGAGCAGAGAGCCCGATGCGGGACTCGATCCCAGGACCCTGAGATCATGACCTGAGCTGAAGGCAGCGGCTTAACCCACTGAGCCACCCAGGCGCCCTCAAGATTTTTTTTTAAGGCATAATTTGTATTGTCAAAATTGGCAGTAAGCGAGGAATCATTTTTATGTTAAGTTTTATATACTTTCTGAGGCAAGATCTGTTACAGAAACTCAAAATTGCCGTGAAAAATGAAAGTTTTAGAAACTTACCAACTTGTTTTAATGGAATTCAAAAATACTGTGTTAATTAAAAAGGTCTTTTGAGCAAGAAATAGCTCTTTTTAATTCTGACACATCCTAGGCATTTAAAAACTTATATACATCACCAAATTAGGTGTGGGTTTTTTTTCTTTTTCTTTTTCTCTTTCTCTTTCTTTTTTTTTTTTTTTTTAAGATTTTATTTATTTGACAGAGAGAGAGATCACAAGTAGCAGAGCAGCAGGCAGAGAGAGAGGGGGAAGCAGTCTCCTCGCTGGGCAGAGACCCCGATGCGGAACTTGATCCCAGGACCCTAAGATCGCAAACTGGTTGAAGGCAGAGGCTTAATCACTGAGCCACCCAGGTGCCCCTTGTTTTGTTTTTAACTGTGATACAAAGAAGAAATACTGGTATATGACCTAGAATAGATATAAATATAATAGGAACAGGTTTTATAAAACAGAACTTTTTCTGTTTACTTCTCATGGCATAGTGTGATAATTTTTGTTTCATTGTTTTTTAAACACTGATTTTGCCTTCTAAGTTGACTTTATGACCTGTTCATGGATTTTTGACTCTCAGTTGAGAAACCCTACTTTAGGTTGATAAAGGGCATAGATTCTGGACGTTGTGCTGGTTTACATTTTCATTTAGCTTTTAAAGAAGTGTCTGACCTTCACTTTGTAGAGGATAGAGCTGTCAGCATTGAAGAACAGGCTGGAGTTTTAAAGATTTATTTATTTATTTGAGAGCAAGAGCATGAACACAAGTGGGGGGAGTGACAGAGGCAGAGGGAGAAGCAGACCTCCATCTGAACAGGGAGCCTGATGCAGGAATCGATACCAGGACTCTGGGATCGAGACCTGAGCCGAAGGCAGACGTATAACCGACTCAGCCCCCCAGGCCCCCCCAGGCTGGAGTTTTAGATGTGCGTCTAACTAATAGAGGCACAGTCAGTTGTACAAATACATGAATAACTGGTAAATGACAGCTTGGGAACATGTCAAATATCCCAACACATTAGCCCAGAAATCGCTTTACAGTCCCTGGTGCTTTCATTCTTCTGTCTGCACAGCGGAGTTGAGAGTGTTCGTGGTGGTCAGTGGTGCGGGCTCGGAGTGAGGCCCCATGACACCCTAACGCGGACCAGCCCCTCGGAAGGAGTGAATTTGTCCCTGAGTCCAGGGGACGCTCCCAAGCAGGGGAGCCTTATGCTCTGATAGTCAAGTAAGAAAATGGGGAGGGGGGAGCCTGGGTGGCTCAGTGGGTTAAGCCTCTGCCTTCAGCTCAGGTCCTGGTCTCAGGGTCCTGAGATTGAGCCCCACGTCGGGCTCTCTGCTCAGTGTGGAGCCTGCTTCCTTCTGTCTCTCTGCCTGCCTCTCTGCCTATTTGCGATCTCTCTCTCAAATAAATAAATAATATCTTAAAAAAAAAAAAAAAGGTTTAAAAAAAAAAAAGGAAGATAGAGGGGCCGGTAGGTTTGGCCGCTGGCGGCTGCTGGTGCCCGGGGAGCAGCCGTGGGACTGGCTGCTCCGTCGTCGTGCTTGGGGGGACGTGATGGAGGAAGTTGCAGTGGCCCCTGGAGACCCCCTTTTCAGGAAATGTCACTGTAAGGGCCAGGACAGGTTCTCTTGCTGACATACTCGTGTCCGGTCCAGTTTTCGTCACTCAGCAGCATTCGGTGCCTCCCGAGCGCTGTGGCCCGGCTCAGGTGTTGAGAGCTGCAAGGCGCAGCGAGGCCCGCGCCCCGGCCGGCCGCCCACGCTCTGGCGGGAAAGTAGGGGCCATGGCGGGGCCGCAGGGGGACTCGGGGCCCCTCCCCAGTCCTGTGAACGAGTACGCTGAAACCCGTCAGCCCTGAGAGCCGGGCCCACAGCTGGGGTGGCGGTGATCGCGTCTGTTGGCGATTGGACGCGTGTGTGCGCGCACGTGCGTACATGAAGGCTTGTACGCGTAAAACCCTGTTGCCCTTGGGCACGCAGGTTCCGCGTGTGCCCGGGGAATGAAGGGCGGGGATGACAGTGACGTGGGGCGCCAGGTCCGTGAGGTCCCTCCACGCTAACGGAAGACTCAGCTGCTCCTGGGACAGGACGCCTGTGAGGGGCTTTCAGCTGTGAAGATGGGGTCGGCTTTGCGGACTGGGTTGGTCCCTGGGGAGAGGCCTGACGGGTGACAGGCTGGGACACCTGTTGAGACGCTTCCCGGAGAACTGGAGGCCAGGGTGGGGGGTGGGGAGTCGGCGGGGGTTAGATTTGTGAATTATGGAGGCTTTGGTAAAATTCTTGTGTTCTGAACACAGATGCTGTTCTTTTTTCTAGAGATGCTAAGAATATGGCCAAAGACGTCAATGACACCCTTGTGGAGATAATCAGCAAACAGGCTGGAGTTGAAAAGCTAGAAGCACTGAAAATGTTGGCTACTTTGAAAGAAGAAAAACGGTATCTTCAGGACATTTGGTCATAAAATCAGAAAATAAAGGAAGAGTGCGATGCTTTTTTTTGGCTGAAAGTAGTAAAAGACTGGCTGAAACAGACTTTGCATTTTTAAAATTAAAAATGAAAATTTTTGGAGGAGGTAGAGTGGGAGCGGCCGCCTTCCCGGGGCAGCAGCCTCCCGATCGGGTTTTCCCGCAGCGCTGGCTTCAGCCTGGAGGCCGCCTGAGCTGAGGGGCGGCCACCGTGTCCTAGAGAACATCACAGGTGCCGCCTCCGGGTCACAGGAGGGCGTCTGTCCGCGTGATGAGGCTTCCTGGTGTGGATATGGGCACGCGCGCCCACCGCATAGATGGTTACAGCCTCTCAACTTCTGTTGCCGGTTTTTAAAATAAGGACAAAATAATTTATTTTTTAATGAACTCTCCCATAAAGAATGCCTATTCATGTATTGAAATTAACTCGGTCCAGCGTACCTGATTCCTTGTTCACCTGGACGGCGCCGGACGTGCGAGGGACAACGGTGTAAAGCCGTACGCGGTCAGCAGAGACAGCCCGCGTTCCAGCTCGAGTGTGAGTCCTGGGCTGCGGGCGACTGATCCGCGCAGTGGCGCTGGTCTCCAGGGCCAGCAGCCGTCGGCGCCCACACAGGCGTTCTGTCACGTCTTCTGTCACGTCCTGCGGCGTCCAGTCAGTAACATGGGATCCTCCGTGTTCCGGGACTGCGGGCTCCATAAGTGCTCTGAGCACGTGTGAGGAAGGAGAGTGGTGTTCGGTGTCTTAAGTGCCTTTTGACCTAACGAGATTTTCAACTTACCATGGATTTATTGGGATGTAACTTCACTATAAGTTAAGGAAGATCTGTATAACTTTATCAAATGGTTATTTATTACCAAAGCTATATTTCTGATAAAATATTAAGGTAACGCTTAGAGATATTTTTAAAATGACTTTAGAAATGTGAAATATGATTTTTATCACAATTGATAATATCACAGTTGTAGAATTTCGGAAATTTGTACCCTGTGTATAGGTGCAAGCCAGTACATATTTTAGTAAAACTACAATCCCTCCTACTCTTTCTCTGTGCTCTTTTTGGCATATTTTTTTAGTTTTTCTACATTAATCCCATGATACAAAATTGTATCCTGGGCTTAAAATGCCTGCTTAAATTAGTATCTTTGTATTTTTAAAAGTTCCTACCATTCTGAATATTTACATCCCTCCAAATTCCACGTTCCAGTCCTAACCTCCATTACGATGACCTTAAGAGGTGGGGCCTCTGGGAGGTGCTTAGGTCATGAGGGGGGAGCCCGCCGGCCTGGGATCAGGGCCCTGATGGGAGGCCCCCCAGCGCTCGGGCTCCTTCTGCCCACCCCACCCACAGCCCACTCCTGGACTTCCAGCCTCGAGGACGGAGAGAAAGAAATCCTTATTTATGAGCCGCCACTGTCTGGTGTTTTATTACAAGCCACCCAAATGGACTATGACAATTCCTAGTGACAGATTCTCTTAAAATTTGTCAAAACAGAAGACAGTGTAAAAGGGTATGATTAATGTTTCTAGGCTCTGGTGTATATTGGTTTTTTATTCAAGAGATTGGCATTTCAAAAACATCTACCTGTCAAAGGTTTCTGGTCATTTTGAAAAAATAACAGTGTTAAGATTTGATAAAGCTTTATGGCTGTTTAATGTCTAGTCATATGTCTTACATCTTGTAATGGAAACAGACCTACGAAGTAGAACATGTCAAGCAGATCTGGTTACAGACCTGATTATATGCATATGCTGTGGACATCAGCCAAAGCAGACGAGACGAGAACATTCAAAAGGACAGTGTTCTTTACTGAGAAGTGTAACAAAGTGGAACAAGAACTTGTGTTCACCTGCCGTGTTGTCTATGAACGTGGCCCCAAAGCTGACCTGGAAAGAGAAACTGACAAATACGCCTTCCCAGTGGGTGCTGGCACCTGCCCTTAGCCGTCTCGTCTCCCTCTGGCAGCCCCCTTACTTCCTTAGGCAGCGGTAGACGCCCAGCGTGCTTAGGTGTGCTTAGCCGAGTTAGGTCTCTAGAAGGTCCACGGCCTGTCTTTCAAGGTGGTTTCGACTTTCCAGGGGCAGGATTATGTCCCTCTTACCACCGTGGGCTGCCCCCACCCCCAGCCCAGGGGCTGGACACAGTGCTGCTGTAGGGCCAAGCCTCAGGCACTCCCCGGGGCCCTCGCCAGGTAATCTGAGCTCTGTGTAGGGGTGGGGAGCGCCCCCGACTACCCAGACTCCATCAGATCTTGAACACCACTGGTTTCACCAACAAGACATCCTTTCCAAACTCAGTCATGCCATCGAGCTGCTGTCGGACCCGTGGTTTTCAGTACCAGTGCTGATCACCGAGGAGCTGGGCGGCCAGCTGTCTGCAATGTGGGTTTTTTTTAATAGAGTGCTAACTACACCCAAGCATTCTTTACTCTGCGTATCTGGGCCGAAGTATCCTATACTGAGTCAGATAAGACAGAATTCGGATTTGACAGTAAAAAAACTAGTATATGCCACATCTGGAAAAATAGTTCCCTCATTGCTTTCCAATATACTTGATTGGAAATTGATTATGAACTAGGCCATGGAGAAAACAGTTGCATAAAATAAGGCACGTTCTCTGACCCTAATGGAGTTAACACTTAGCTGTAGAAAGCAATCCACAAAGCACATAATAAGAACACAGGCCATTTACTCATGGCGTAGGAGGAAATAATGGATCACAGGGTATTTGGGACTGATTTAGACTACTAAATGTGAATGTGGGGTACAGCCAAAACAATACGCAGAGGGGGCGTTTCCTGCATGCCACAGGTGGTCGAGAGTGCTTTGTCAAGTACTGCTCAGGACTGCGGGTACAGCCGTGAGCAAGACTAAGCCTCTGTTCTCAGGAAGCTCACGTTCGTAAGTGGAGAAGAGACCTGTTGGTGAGTAAACCATGGACTGGTTACATGCGTCTGAGGAGGTGGTCCAGGGTGCGGTGAGAAGGAGGTCTGCTCCACAGTATTCCAGGGGCCAGGCAACCTCAGGGGAGTCAGGGACAGTCTCACTGGAAAAGGGAAGACTTGAACAAGAGAGCTAATGTGGGAAATAGGCAAAAAAAAAAAAATGTTCTTACTACTTACAGCCCATTGACAGGTCCTTGAAACAGGCAGAGTGAGTGATGTTCCTTCAGGAGCTCAGCTCCTCAAGGTTAATACCTTGCAAAGGGCAAGAGGCGATCTTGGCCAGACTCTCCAGGGTCCCATGAGTCTACTTTACTATATAAAAACTCCTTTGGGAACTTCCATTATCTCTACCCCCAAGATACATGTTGGCAGTCATCCCCGAAGCATATGAGCCATCGATAGACATCTGAAGGGTCGCCGTGATCTGGGAAACAAAGGCAGAAGAAAAACTTAAATTTCCTTACTACCTACTACCATTGACAAGTCCTTGAAGCAGGCAGAGTGACATTCCTCTAGGGACTCAACTTCGTTGATGTTGACCCTTTGCTAAGGGCAAAAGGCAATCCTAGCCTGACCCCTGCCCCCCCAAGATACATGTTGGCAATCACCCCCCAACCATATGACCCACCGATATACATCTGAAGGGTCTCATGACTTAGGGTTTTATCAGGTGATAATAAATGACCTTTTCCCAACAATATCTAGCCCCCTCTGGTCCTGGAAAACTTGCTTCCAAAATTCCTTAGACTTCGGAAGTCTATTTCTAAACCCTAAGTCTATCCCTATCCCTAACCCCCTCCCAACTTGAAAGTGTACAATCAGCCACTAATGACCCCAGTGCAGGTCTTTCTGCCAATCGGTGCTGTCCCTGTGCTTTAAAAACCCCCACCACCTTTTTGCACCAAGTAAATAGTTCTTTTCTGGCCATTGGTTTCAAACCCTAACGTCTCTCCTACATTAGAGCCAGCCACTGTGGATTTCTTCAGGCTGAGGGGAAAGGACAAAGGCCCTGAGGACAGTGTCTGGTCATGGGAGGAACAGAGAAGGGGAGGTTTGATGGTGCGCGTCTGGAGGTCATTGCAGATTAAGGCGTCTACCCTGAGCGTCCAGAGAGCCACTTGATGCGAGGAGTAATAGGATCTAGCTTCCACCCTGGAGCGCTTCCTCTGGCTGTCCTGGGGAAGCCAAGGATCAGAGCAGCAAAACCTCTTGGGGAGCTGACATGATGCAAACAAGGGGTCAGATCATCGAATCAGACTCACGAGATCGATTGTACCTTTACTAACGCCAGGTGTGTGCAGGTAATTTCAGGACACAAGTGAAGGGTGGAGAAATCGAGGACCCCCTCCACTGCTCCCTTCTTCCCTCTCAGGTCCTTAGGTCCTGGCTGAGAGTTAACATATCCATAAATCACAGAGGGGGCATCCCTCGTACAAAAGGAGTTATTTAGGTCATGAAATGTCTTCATTTTACGTGAGAAAAATCACACAGTGAATGTAACACTTTCTGGAAAGCCAAGCCTCATAAATTTTCCATCCTAGGTTTACTTACAGTGTGCGTGCTGGACACCCTGAGTACACCCTGCCCAAAGTATTTAGTAATTGCATTAAGAATATGAAACAATCCAAGGAAAAGAAAGAATGTTAAGCAAACCCACCCATATGCTGTTTAAAAGAGACAAGCTCTACTTTATGTTTAAAAGCTTGGAATGGGACATGCCATGCACACAAGAAAGCAGATGCACTTAATATAAACAGGAAACGTAAAGCAAGAAATGCTAGTAGAGATATTTTCATGGTGATTAGAGTTAATAAGGAAGACAGGAAAAATCCCAAGTATGCATTAATAACAAAACTCCAAAATACATACATTTGTCAGAAAAGCTAAGAGGAAGAAAAGCCAAATCTAAAATCCCGGTTGGGAAATGCAATACACCGTTCTTAGTAGCGGAAAGCACAAGCAGACAAAACAGTAAACATTTAGATTTTTAGCAACAAAACCAATGGGACTGGTAGACATAGAGAGCATTCTGACACCGACCCCTTCTGAACTTCTGTTCTACTTTACACTGAGTCTCTGCCAGAGTTGACCAACTTCAGAAAGATGGAGACCATACAGTGGACTTTCTAAGAATCGAAAGTCAGTATCTAAATGAAACTAGAAAAACCCCCAACTATTTAAAAATAAGTAACACACCACTCCCAAGTCAAAGAAAAATCACAAAGGAATTTAGAAATTATTTTGAAGAAGAAAAAGGGACATACCAAATTTGTAGTTTGCGGCTTGATCAGTGCTCTGGGTCTCCATGGGTGGATCTAAATTCTTATTAAAAAAAACCTTAGGGACGCCTGAGTGGCTCAGTTGGTTAAGCGACTGCCTTTGGCTCAGGTCATGATCCCAGCGTCCTGGGATCGAGTCCCGCATCAGGCTCCTTGCTCTGCAGGGACCCTGCTTCTCCCTCTGCCACTCTGTCTGCCTACGCTCGCTCTCTCTGTTTCTCTGACAAATAAATAAATAAAATCTTTAAAAAAAGCCAAAAACCTTAAAAGTCAATGATTTAAACTCATATATTGGGAAGTTAGAACATGATCAGGAAATGAAACACCAAGAATATGGAAGGATATTTCGAAGGTGAGAGAATAACGGAATAGGAAAAAAGTGCACAATAGAAAAAAAATCAGAAAGCCAAAGTAAATTGTTCAGGATTTCCCCAGATTTACTGAGGTATAATTAACAAATAAAATTGTATGTATTTAAGTGTACAGTGTGATGATTTGCTATAGGTGTACTTTGCGAAGTGATCACATTTACAAAGGGTACGAAAGTTACGAAGGGGAACGCATTTTTCTCCTCACATGCTTACCACTTGTGTGTGAGTGAGATGAGAACACTTGATTTACTCTTTTAGCATATTTCAAGGGTACGCTGCCACATTCTTGACAGTCACCACACAACGTGTGAGATTCCCCAGACCCTATTCGTCTTATAACTGGAGACTTTGACTCTTTGACCAGTGTCTCCCCATTTCCTCATCTCCAGCTCCTCCCTGACAATCACCATCCGACTCTCTATTTCTATGACTTTGACCTTCTGGGTTACGTTAGATTCCACATATGAGTGAGATGTGTCTTTCCTTGTCTTTTCCTCTGTGTATATTCATGTCACAAAAGGCAAGATTTCCTTCTTTATTGTAGCTGAATAATATTCCCTTGTATAGATTTGGTAAAGATAAACCGAAGCATAGTGAAAGTTCTAAGATTTTATTTGAACAAAAATCAGTTCAAATCGGACAGCATCAAAACAGAAGTTGTTAGGAGTGCTCCCCAGGATGAAGCTAGGTTTTTCCAGAAATGCTTTTCCAGAAAAGACAGCGAAGCAAAGTGAGGACATTATTGGGTTAGCTATGGCTTCAGGCACTGCATTATTTGGGATAGCCTGATTGCCCGTGATTGGCTGCCCGTGATTGGCTGTCCTTTGATTTTCATTTCTTAACCCCGAGGCATTACAGACCATTTCCCCAAAGAGCCCCGATTCCTTTTAGAGAACCCTGACGACCACTGATCTCTTTTCAATACTTCTCATTTTGCCTTTTTCCAGACTGTGATATGATTAGAATTATACAACATGTGGCTTTTTGGGTAAGTTGCCTTTCATTTAACAAAACGGCTTTAAGGTGCCTCCATGTGGCTCTGTGAATCGGTATTGAGTCCCACTTTGTCACCAGGCAGGATTCTGTTGTGGGAATGCATGACTGCTCACTCATTTGCCGACTGAAGGGAATCTTCTGTGTAAACACAAGACTTTAGTTCACTTGCAGGAACACACAGGAGTGGGATTTCTGGGTCAAATATTCAGTTTTCGTTTTATTTTCCTTTTTAAGAAACACAATCGTAGGAAACTGCAGAGCTGTCTTCCAAAGCGGCTGTCTCATTTTGCATTCCCACCAGCAAGGAGCGAACGCTCCTGCATTTATTCTGAGAGCGGAGTGGTCGGAGCTCAGCGCTGTTAGATCTCGCTGTGGGTGCCCTCCAGGCCCCCAGCCGCTCAGTGACGGATTGCTGCATTTAAGCAGGGAATGCTTAAACTTGACGTGGCAGCAATAGTCATTAGAAACACAAAGAAGCAGAACTTGGGTTCCTTCAGTGCTGTTCGTCTCTATGACCATTTGAAGTTTTCCTTCCTGGTGGCTCTTTTTAACATTTGGAAAACAATCATTTATTCCTTTCCACCTCTTTATAGAAGTGGCAAATGCTCTCAGATAGAGGTAGAATCATGAAAAGGCTCCCCCTGCTGGAAAGATGTGCTCATTACGAGGCTCCCCACAGAGCAAAGGCCAAGGTTGAAGTCGGCCTGCACCTTGCAAGGGCCTCGCAATCTGAACATGGAGAGGTCAGGAGAGGTGCCCCTTCGATTTTGTTCTCTGCTCTACCCCATGTTTTCTCCGAGCCATCTTTTTTTCTGATGTGAAATTTTAAATCAAGTAAATCAGATAAAAAATACTTACAAATATCCAGAACTGACCCTAAAAATCAGAGTGAAACACAAGCTTTGAAATCGTTCCTCGAAGATCAGCTCACAGTCCCGCCAGAGAAACCCATTAACTCTGCAACCAAAAATAGAAGCACATGGAAATTTACACAGAAAGAAAAGAATCAGATTTCAAGGCAGAATGTCAGGGGACAGGAAAGAAGGTGTTGGCCTTGCGCTGGCAGCAGGTAAGGTGGGGCTTATTTGAATAGCTTTATTAATGTCCCCAAGAACAGGCCACTTCTAAAGTGATGGCTTCAATATTCTCAGTGTCTGTCAACCTTCAGCCGTATTCTCAGGTTCTTTTGGATGTTTTCCCTTAATAGAAATCGATGGTGAGGGGGCGTCTGGCTGGCTCAGTGGGTTAAAGCCTCTGCCTTCGGCTCAGGTCATGATCTCAGGGTCCTGAGATCAAGCCCCGTGTCAGGCTCTCTGCTCAGCAGGGAGCCTGCTTCCTCCCTCTCTGCCTGCTGCTCTGCCTACTTGTGATCTCAGTCAAATAAATAAATAAAATCTTCAAAAAAAAAAAAAAAAAGAAAGAAAAAGAAAAAAAGAAATCGATGGTGAGGTTTCCGGGGCAGGTATCTTTGGGGAAATGCTTCAACGGCAGAGACATTGGAAGGCTGTTAAAATCAACCCCAAAGAAACAGAGATATCAACACTATTGCCGCTTCTGGAAATTATTGTGAAACGTGATTTGTATAAATCTCTGACAAACTCACGCTTGTACTGGAGACTTGTCCTAACAACTCACATGTCTGTTCCCTCATGTGAAGAAAAAAGATTTTTTTCAAAATTAGAATTTAGAAAGTACTTTTCATTTGCTATGGGTGAAGAGGCAGGACAAATCTTATTTTATGTCCGTTGAACATGAATATGCTAAAACGTTAATTTTGACAAATATATAGAACTTAAGGATTGAAACTAGACATTGCGGTGTAATTCATTCAGGTGTTAGACCAATATGTAGCTACAAGTCTCCCTTGTTTTTCAAAAAAATATATTAGCGTCTTAGTGTATTTTGTATTATAATATTTATTTTACCTTCTTTTTAACTGGCATAATTATATACACATATCAAATTCAATAAAAGGGAATTTTCTCTGTGTTTCTTGCCTGCTATTATTATTATGTGTTTCATTAACGTAATTACTGCTGGAAATAATTTGCACAGAGGAGGTGGGATCTGCTTCGGGTGTGAAACGTACTAGGTAGGTCACTGCTGGCCCAAAGCGTGGTTTCAGAAAGAGCACGCAGCCTGGGGTCATAAGGATAAATAACACAGCATTCTGAGGCAAGAGGTTTCTATCATGTGGGAGGGAGAATTTTCTTAAAAAACAAAAAAAAAAAAAACAGAAAGAAAGATGAAACATGTAAAAAGGCTACCATGCTTTATTTCATGACTGTGTTAAAATACAGAAATTGAATACAGATCATCTAACACGTGACGGCTACTTATTTCGCTTTTGTCACAGACAAAAATTGCACTTTTTTCATTGTTCAGCATCTGACACTACGAAGAATGACAGATGGCGAGTGAGAGGGGGCTGAGGTCTGCTGGCGTATGTGAGTCCCACAGTGGAAGGGGATTTGGTCGGGAAGTCTTCATTCCCTTTGACTTGTCATGTGGCCATGTTGGTCACACCAGCTCCAGTGAGCCAGCTGCCAGCCACGAACACCAAGGCGGGGACATAGGACTGCGCACAGTCACACATGTGCTTTCCCGAGACCCTGCCATGGCATGGCCTGCTTGGGGGAACGCAAAATACCAAGGTCCGTGGTGACCGGGTCGGTCTCCGCTCCCGCCCACTGTCCTCTGATAGCAAAGCAGACAACCCAGTATCTTTTAAGTCATCCAAGTGAAGAGAAAATGCACAATTACTCCCGTGTGTTTTAAATTACACTCTGATTTCTGAACCCTTTTAAACTTCTGTTTTCAGATACTTTAACCGAAGCGGATCGTTGTTGTAAATATCAGACTAGAAGCCAAGCACACACACAACACTCATTTCCCAACGGGGTGTGAGGAACACGGCTTCAAAAGGCCAGGCGAGTTCGTGTGGTTTATGGCTTCGAGTTCTGCTCACCACAGTACCCACACTTTGGGTATGGGTTTTCTGAAAACAAACAACAAACCAATCAGCCACACACCAAAAACAAAAACAAAAACAAAAAACAAACCGAGGACACTCCTGGACTCTGACCGCCGAAGCTAAGACTTAATTGCACAGTGTTTCTTCAGTGGTTAATGATGTATTTCAAGTTACTGATGGATACAAAGTGCCACTTCTCGTTCTTTCTCTCCGAACAGAATCCCGACAGCATTGAGAGCTGGAGGCTCCAGGGAAACCAGACGCGGTGAAGCCGAAAGATACACCCGCCTCGTGGTCGCTTCTCACGCCTGGGGCCTCCGACTGGCAGACTGGGCGAGAGTCTGGGTCACGTTGTCTACCTTATGAGAACGTTTTTACACCCGTATCGATCTTGGCAACCCGGTAGGTGCTCGAACCTAAGTGAGCAAGAGTTTTGATGATGGCCCCGGAAAGTAAGCATTTCAAATGGTGTTTGTATGGGGGCGCCTGGGGGGCTCAGTTGGTTAAGGTTTCAGCTCTCGGTTTCCGCTCAGGTCATGACCCCAGGGTCCTAGGATTGGGCCCCGAGTTGGGCTCCACACTCAGCGGGGACCCGGCCTGAGATTCTATCCCTCTGCCCCTCCCCACCTTCACGTACTCTCTCTAAAAAATACAGAAATCTTAAAAAAACTAAGTTGTTCCTGGAGGAACATTCTGGGGATGGGTGTGCTCCGAATTTCAGAGGAGATCTGACGTATGGCAAGGTCACTCTGGTCCGTTTTCCGTTCCCTGGCGTGTGTCCAGCCCACCGCATGGCTCCGGAGCAGACATCCGTCTCCGCGGCCCTTGATTCAATAGCAGTGAACTCAGCACCTTCCGCCAGCTTTAATTCACTTTCCAAAGGTTAACAGGCAAAGGAACAGGTTCAGAAAAGGTCTAAATCATGTTTCCATTTTTCCGGACGGATGACTTCAACACAAGAGCGTGACTCCATTGTGTATAAGAGCAGTTAAATCTTGCGTTTATTTCAGAATATATCTGGAGGTTGTTAAGATTTTTTTCTTCCGGATTTTCAAGGGGAGGTGAGATAGTTGTATTTTCTTTGTAAGAAGTTTCTAAGTAATATATGTGAACTCGGTATCACAAGACCTGCTACAGCTATGGGACTTTTCCACATGGAAAAACTGTTTCCTCAAGTACACCCTTGTTCGACAGCAACCACAGACACATACGCTAGAGTGGGGCAGCTTGCCACTGACCTGCATCTTTTCATCTAGCTGATGGTCAAAAGGGATGGGCTGGTAAGGGTCAACTTGAAGCTGGACTAGAAGATTCCAGACCATGAATCTGTTTTATGGTAAGATAATCCGATAATCCCCCACATCCAATAATTTGGGAACACAATGCTATTCAAGCAGCCTTGTGGGTCCCTTAGTGATGCATGGAAGCACTTCAATAATTCTGGACCAGGTGTCCAGCACTTGTACAATTCCATGAGACAAAGTCATTGACTATTAAATCCAAAAAGTCAAAGGGAAAATGGAGGAAGATACTTCTGGTCTACTTTCTTTCTAGACTATCAGATCTGCAGATCTGCAGTTCTGCTTGCTGGCTAAATGAAATGTTAATAACTAAAACTCAAAATAGTCCCCGCTGCTCTGGGAACTCTGTGTTTTCCATTTAACTTTCATACTCATTCATCCATCCACTTGTCTGCCCATCCACCCGTCCGTCATCCATCCATCTGTCCCCCACGCTCCTCTTCACTCATCCACCCACCCGTGCAACAGAGGCTCACTGAGCCGCTATTACAAACCTGCTCGGTGCTAGCTGACCCTCAGGGAAGGCTCACTCTTGAGCGGGAAACAGTTATATGAATTGATAAATAATGTGATAATCAATTCACAAGTACTACATAAATCATAGCACAGTATACTACTAAGTACCGGAAGGATTGAAAATATGTGCCCCTTAAAAAAAAAAAAAAAAAAAGAAAGAAAAGAGAAGAAAAAGGAAACACACGCCTCTGCCCATCTGCTCCATGACTCCCACAATCCCTGCTCCAATCTCCTTCTCCAGCGGGACAAAATTGCTTGTACCTACCGAAAAAGAGGTTATGCTCACAGGTTTCTCTGCACCTGACGTTGGGAATGACCCCTCCCTCACTCCGCATTCCCCTCCTCTATGTGGCCAACTCGTGCCGGTCCCTCAGGCCCCAGCGAAGGATGACTGATGGCTGTCCCGTGTGTGCCAGCCTGTGCAGGGAGCTGGGGGTGCCGCAGTGAGCGGGACCGTCATGGAAGTTCCTGCTGTTCCGGAACGGTCATGGCGCAGAGTCAGAGGCAACGTGCAGAGCCCTAGACAGCACTCGGGTGGCCGTGAGGCATCGATGAAGGGGTCTTGGGTTATGGGGAAGCTCAGGTGTAGTGAGTCAGGAGCCAGGGCTGCTCCCAGGGCTCGGCAGGAGGAGCACAGAGAGGGCCAGCGCGCTGACGACGACGACACCGAGCCTCAGGACTGCGTGTGCACGCAGCGTCCTGTCCAGGAAGACGGACGCTCTTCCCGCTGACGGCTGGAACCCCCTGGGCTGCAAGGCAACGTCCAGACAACTGGAAATAATTGCTAATAGATGGACTGGGAAGCAAGTGCAAAGGAGCACAAAGCAAAGCGTCCTTGCAAGGGGAACGAGCGTAAAACTGACAGGGCTCTCAAACCTCCACGATTACCTGAGCCCTGGAAACAGCGATCTCCGTAGCTTCTTGGATTTAGCCCCAAGGGCAGTGCAATTGAAAATGATAGCTGGGTAGCGTCTGTTGACTTTGAACTTCACATGTGGGAATGATTTAGGAACTGGATTGTGTTACAAATGTCACATAAACCTCTAGGGCTCCCTCCTTCGGCTCACATTTCACACAACCCTACGCTCCGCAGCCCCGGGAAGCCGCTTTGCCCGGGGGAATGGATTTCCAGGCTGCAAGACCGGGGAGGGGATGTGTTAGGTCAGATCACTCACAAGCTGGTGTAAGAATTCCTTGCAAAACGGACTGGGATAAGCACTGTTGGGAGCATCACAGGGGTGACTGGATGCGTCAGTTGTCTTGTGCAAGATCTCCTGATTGTAGAAAGATCGTGAACGCATACGCTTACGCTTTTATCTCTAGAGACATCATGGGATTTAGAAGCCAAGGAACCCCAGACTACAGGGCTGGTTCCAAAGTGGACTCTTCTACTGTCTCCGTAAGTCAATAAATCCCTCTGAGACCCTGGTCCTTTGTACACTTGTATACTCGGGCAGCCAAACTCTATGACCCCTGGGATTTCCTTCTCGTAATAGCGGCAATGGTTTTCCTGCTCCTTAGCATGTGGGTGATTCAAGCTTAGACTAATATTATAGTCAGAGGGGAGAAAATCTACCAGAAAATCTTCTGTTGAGATAGAAAATTTTGTGGGACTGTTTTTGAAAATTACAAAATTCTAGGCAAACGCTTATACTCTTACTACTGATACAACTTTTGTCAAATGTCTGATTCCTTCTTATTTTCTTACATATATTGTTAGATAATAAAAAGTCGAGTAGGCATTAGAAAGGAAAACGTCAAATTCTGCAAGTTTATGCAAATTATTGCAATAGTCTCCCAAGGCTGCCTTAGCACAGTTCCACTAGGGGCTTAAAATAGCACATTCGGGGGTCATGGGTGTTAGGACTTCAACACAGGAATATTGGGGAGACATAACTTGGCCCATAATAGTTATTGAATAATAGACCTTTTACTTAGGAAACAAATTACCTTTTTTTTTTTTGAGATACAGAGAGAGAAAGATAATTTTGTAAAGTGGGAGAGGGGCAGAAGGAGAAAGAGAGAGATTACCTCAAATAGGCTCCAGCCCAGTGCAGAACCCAATGTGGGATTTGATCTCAGGACCCTGAGATCATGATTTGAGCCAAAATCAAGAGTTGGACACTTAACTGACAGAGCCATCCAGGCACCCCCCCTTTTAGTTTTATTGAAGGATAACACACATCAAATGAAGTGCACATACTTTATGTGCACAATTTGATGACCTTTGACATACATGTGCACCTGTGAAACTATCAAAAAAATCAAGATAATGAACTCCAAAAATTTTGTTGTGTCCCTTTGAGATACATGCCTCCTTTCACACCAATAACCCTACCTCAACCACTGAGCTGCTGGATGTCATTATACATTACTTTGCATTTTCTAGAACTTTCTATAAGTGGAATCATACACCATATACTCTCTTTTCTTTTAGATTCTTTTCGTGACCATAATTATTTTGAAATCTATTCATATCATTGCATGCAATAAATAGTTTGTTCCCTTTTCCTTGCAGAGTAATATTCCACTGTATGGACATGCCATGATTTATGGATTCATTTACCTGCTGATAACCAGTCACATCTTTCCGGCCTTTGGCTCTTCTGAATAAAGCTGCTATGACACTGGCATACAAGAACTGTGTGGTCATGTGCTTTTCTACTCTTCAGCAAATGCCTAGGTATCAAATAACTGGGTTATACGAGGATATGTGTTTAACTTCTTAAGACTCTGCCAAACTGCTTTCCAAAGAGATTATACTGTCTTATGTCCCTTTGGCAGCATGAAATATCCGTTCGCCAGTTTTTTAAAGACTTTGTTTTTACAGCAGTTCTCAATTTACAATGAAACTGAGAGGCAGGTACAGAGATTTCTTACCACCCCGGCCCTCCCCACCACAGAGCCTCCCCCATTGTCAACATCCCTCAGCAGAATGGATCCTTTGTCTTAGCCTAGGATGAACCTTCACTCACACAACACTCTCACCAAGTCCATGGTTGACGTAAAGATTCACTCTTGGATTAGGACAAATGCATAACGGTGTTTGTCCATTATTATAATAGGGTGCAGAATATTTTCACAGCCCCCCAAATCCTCAGTGCTCTGCCTATTTCCCCTCTGCCCATCTTCCTCCCCCCATAACCTCTGATCGTTTTACTGTCCCTGTACTTCTGCTTTTTCCAGAATGCGTTAGTCGGTATCGTACATTATGAGCCTGTTCAGATGGACTTCTTTCACTGAGTAGTATGTACTTCAGTTTCTTCCATGTCTTTTCACGACTTGATAGCTCATTTCTTTTTAGTGCTGAATAATATTCTATCGTCTGGATATACTACTAATCCATTCACCCACTAAAAGACATTTTTGCTGCTTCCAAGTTTGGGTGATTATGAATAAAGCTGCTCCAAACCCGTGTGTACAGGATTCTGTGTGGACATGTTTTAAGCTCTTTTGGGTAAATGCCAAGGAGTGTGATCGCCAGATTGTAGGGTAAAGGTCTGTTTAGTTTTGTAAGAAACCACGAGACAGTCTTCCAAAGTAGTTGTAGCATTCTGTGTTCTCCAGGAATGCATGAGAGTTCCCGTTCCTCCACATCCCTGCCAGCATTTGGTGGTGTCAGATCTCTGGATCCGGGTGAGGCAGTCGCCGTGTTGTGGCCTGGCCTTGTTCGTACTCCTCTGATCACACCAGGTGGAGCACCTTTTCATGGGCTAATCTGCCACCTGTGTCTCTTAACGTTTTTGGCCCATTTTTTAATCAGGCTGTTTGTTCTCTTACTGTTGAGTTTTAGGAGTTCTTTGTATATTTGGGAGAACAGTCCTTTATCAGATGTGTCTTTTACAATTTTTTTTTTCCCTAGCCTGCGGTTTGTCTTTAATTCTCTTGATACAGTCTTTTGTGGCGCGGGAGTGTTTGTTTTTCATGCAGTCCAGCTTATCAGTGACTTCTTTCATGGGTCATGTCTCTGGTGTTGTATGTAAGAAGCCACTGCATGCCCCAGGGTACCTGGGTTTCCTCCTGTGATCTGCTGGGAGCTTCAGTCCTGTGTTTTACATTGAAGACTGTGATCCGTTCTGAGCTGGTTGTGTGAAGGGCTTGAGATTTGTGTCTAGTTGTATTTTCTCATTGTGCTTGTAATTTGCATTTGCCTAATGCGTAGTGATGGTCTGCTGATTTTTAGGGGCATCTTGAGATCTCCCGGTCGGTTCCCCGGGAGATCTCAAGATGGGGATCTTGAGCAGTGGGCAGTGGGGCAGCAGGGCTCTGATGAACCAAAGAGCTGGGGCAGGGAGCACCGTCCAGGATTGACAGCTGGCAGTGAGATTCTACCAGAAATCCAGCATGGGGGATCTGACTCCGGGGCCATGGTTTCAGCCCCAAAGGCAGCAAATGGCCACATCCTCCTTCTCTTTCCTCAGGGCATTCCTGACCAAAATCAGCCATAGAAACACACAAACATAAAACACAAAGTAGAAAAAAGTATTGCCACCTACAGATTGTAATTTTTATCATAAAACAAGCTTCTAGAACTTCAAGTCATGTAAAAGATAGGTATTCTTTTACACATATATATTTTCAAGAGGGAGATAGACTTTGTTTCCTCAACTGGGAAGGACAGAGAGAGAGAGAAAATCTCAAGCAGATTCCACACCGAGCATGGAGCTCAACACGGGGCTCGACCTCACATCCCTGGGACCATGACCGGAGCTGAAATCAACCATTGGATGCTTAACCAACAGACCACCCAAGTGACCCCCAAAACAGGTATTCTTAAAGAGAAGTGTGAAAGTCATCATCCTTCCATGACTTTGTTCTTCCAGAAGGATCTGTGGCAAAGTCCGTGAGTAGAAGAGAAGAGGCTTAGAGGCAAGTTTTTCCCTCAAATGTGAACCTACCTTCTGACACTTTCTGACCATTCCCCACCCCCTACCTTTTGTTCCTTCTTCTAGGGACCAGGACTGACAGAATGAAGATGCCCCATGGACCCCAAAACCTCGTATATAACTGTACACATGCCGGTGCAAGTGCTTGGCCTCTAGAGCGCCCGGAGTGAGACGGCACCGAAGTGGTCAGGGACGCGGACACGGAAGATCCGCGGGAATCCACCGATGTCTCCAGTTCGGGCGTGAGAAGTAGAACAGGGCCTGATGTGCAGGAATAAGTTAACTTACTGTTAACTTGCCATCGCCCCGGAGGGCAAACAGCACACTCGGGTTCAAGTCCACTGTGACTTCGGACTTTTCAGACTGTGCCATCCGGAGGGCACCTGAGCACTTGTGTGTGTCTCACGCGTGCCGGGTAGGAGGGCTGATCGAGCCACAGACCCCCCCCCACCCCGGCTCGCTCAGCGGAAGGACACCGGAGTCCAGCAAGGGCCTCGCCCACCAGGACGACATGCTGCAGAGCCCGCTCCTGTCCCCAAATGCTGCTGCTGCGCCAAATACGGGTACGGCCCGGAAGCACGTCTCGCGGCGATGCTGCCTGAAGCGACAAGAACTTCACCGTCGCCGGAAACGCTGCGTGACCGCTGAGGCTGCCCCCGTTAACACATCCACAGAGGCTGGCGGGAGGTCAGTGCATCTCACTGTCAGCCCGATGGGTGAAAATAAGCAATTATTCAACAGTGATGGTTGAGAAGGCTTAGGAAGACAATATAGACTTCTTCCTTTTTTTCATTGAGAAATAAATCAGACTTTGCTCAGAAAATCGGTTCCCTACACACCTACCAGTGCAGGCAGGGGGTGGTTCTAGGTCAGCTTACTGACCAATAATAGCAAAAAAGTATATTTAAAGGAAAGAGCCTCACTAAGCAAATTCAAAAGAGATTTACTTGGCACTATTTTTCCCTTATCCAGAAAAGTATAGGCCCTAGTGAAAATTTCCAGCTTGGCTATTTTTAGTTGCATAGACTATATAATCCTCATAAAGATGTCGGTTGGCCCCCGCCCCCCCCACCGGCACCTGCACCCATGATTCATCGACAGATGACAAAGTATCCGCATATGGCGAGCCCCGTACGTCTCCGCACGTTATAATCAAAGGCCATCAGTGCCGCAGAAAGCATTCTTCTCGGTAGGTGGCGTTGACCCGGGGACGCAAAGTGGCTGCAGTATAAAATGATGACAGCTCATGTGACATCCGCTCTCGCGTGCCTTGAGCACAGTTTCTGTGTTCTCGTGGACACCTCTAGTGGCTCGTGGGCTGCCCCCTGGGGCTTGGTCCAACCCGTCCAGGTCCAGCTCTGGAGGCTTCAGACAAAATCCGGAAAGGTCAGAGATTCGTGAATTGCTTCCATTTTGTTAGACCAGGGACCAGAGAATCAAGAAGTGAGAAACATCTGGGGGAGGTGATGCTTGTGGAATATTCTAGTCACGTCCGGCCAGATGATCCCGGGCCTGGAGCTGCCTGCTTGGACACCTGCGTCAGGAATGGGGGAGGAGTGGGCTGCAGCTTCTAGTGCGCCCCACCTCCGTGCATGCTGGCCGCTCCCTGGGGAGGCTGCTCTGTCTCTCAGGGGTCCCAGGAACGCGGCATCCGGGAGTCGTAAAGGGACATGGCATAGAGGGGGATGTCAGGGTGTGGAAGGTAGCCCACTCCTGCTATGGATCCAGTGAGGCCGTGGCGCTCCCCATGGGCCTCGGGCCCCTCCAGGCTCAGGAGGGACTCGGCAGAGCCCTGGGGCCTGTGTCTGGGGCACCTGCACACACCTGCCTCGTTCTGCTCCCGTGGACAGAATCGTTCAGGGAGGGAAGGGTGCACACTAGGGAATGACGGAGCAAGAGGCCACCATGGTCAGGGATGGGCAGCGACGCCTGCAGCCAGGCGTGCAAGGAAGGCAGTGGACCCTGGTGGCTGCTGGCAGAACCCAGTGGCGCAGGTGACAGGCTGGGAACGGCAATGCCCCCGCCTCGCCCCTGACCCACTCCCTTTTTAGCTCTGCTTTGCTCACCACACCGTGGTAGGCCACATTAGTAGCGCACATTTAGAAGAACAAGCGAAACACAAGAAATGAAGACTTCCTCCGTGTTGGACAGTTGTCCAACGTCCAGATGTGTCTAAACCCCAGACTGAGGTGCTTCTGGGCCGGAAATTGTGCTGCGCTGTCCAGAGGCCCGCAGGCCTGCCGGGCAGTTGGGGGCAACCAGGAACAGGGTGTCACTTCAAGGACTGTCCCCTGGATGGCGCCCTGAGACAACGTTTGCAGTATTTTCACCGGCATCAACCTCTTTCCAAGTGCAGTGAAGGTTCTTTGCACACTGTGAGGAGATGCTTCCCGTTTCTGGAGTGAAGTGGTGCATATTGCTATTTCTTTTCCCAGTGGTCAATTAAACCGCGAGTTTTTAAACCAAACAGTTGTGTAGACGGCCAGTCTCCTAGTTCCCAGGAAGAGGTGGGGGAGGGAACATTAACTTTGGACTTGACTGACCTGCATAACCTTGAGAAAGCAGCTTGGACCTTCCAAGCCTCCATTGCTCTGTCTATAAATTGGAGATAATAGGGCCCGGCTTTCAGGACGGCTGCAAGCATCGAATGAGAAATTCTCTATAAAATTCCTCGACTGGCGTATGGTGCATGAATGCTCCTTAAACCGGGGTTTCGGGATTTGACTGGTGGTTCAGAGCACAAGGCTTGGAGCAAGACTGTCTACTGTCATTTCTTTTTTTCTTTTTTCTCCCCCAGTGGTCATTTCTATTGTGGTGCTGGGAAACTTATTTGGCTTCTTTGTATCTCGGTTTCTACATGTCTAATAGGTGTGCCACCGTTTAGGACAATAACTTCCATATTGCAGTAAGGTTTAAATGGGTTCAGTGCATAAAGCCCCGCGGCCAGCAAGGAGGGTCCAGCCTTGCTACTAAGTGTACAGAAGTGGTGATAAATGTCCTTGGAAAGGACAAGGATGTCCAACCTCCACTGCCACATACAGGAGAGAGGGGAATTTTCCGTAATGGTGTAAACTAAATATTGATGTTCTATTTCATTTGATGATTCAAAAAATACTTAAGGAGTGTTTGGACGGCCTCTCTGTTCCACCAGTATCATTTCTGTCCCTTCCAACCGTTGGTGTTTCCCCGCGGGGCCCCTGAGGAAAGCAGGATCCAGAAGCCATGGGCGCCTCCTAGGAGTAACATGCTTCTCACAGAGCCCCCGCAGTATAAGGAAGAGGAAGGAAGAGGAAGGAACTCACCTCGCGCGGGGGGTGGGGGGCACTCACACCCCACACCTAAAGAATACTGCAGAGTTCTCCAGAACTTTCCAAATGAATTTCCAGAATGATTTAAAAAAAAAAAAAAAAAGGATTTGTCTAAATGGGATTCCAGCAAAAGGGTCGCAGACCTCCATTACTTGGGCATTTGGACAAGTGATTCACTGGTCCTTGGGGTTCGCTCAGGGCACAGGAACCTTCAGAGTTAATGGGAAATCTTCATGCAATTTACATTAAAATCTCATCTACATCTTTGTGAGGCTTCTTAGCATTTCTTTTTACTGCTGAATAATAAATGCCCCATTGTATGGATGTACCTTGATTTGCTTATCTGTACACCTACTGCAGGACACCTTGACTGCCTCTAGCTTTCCGTAATTATGAGGAAAAAAAAGCTGCCATAAACTTCTGAGTGCCAGTTTTTGTGTGGCCCTAAGTTTTAGAATCAGCTACGAAAAACCCAGGAGGAACACTGCTGGGTAATGAGATGAGGCTGCTTGGAGCTTGGTACAGCTCTGCTCCCCGTCTTCCTAAGCGGCTGCAGGACCTCGTTCCCGCCAGCAATGCACGAGGGTCCCTGTCGCTCCACATCCCTGCCAGTAATGCTGCGGCCATTACTTGTAGTTTAGTTTTCTTACTGGGTATGTGGGGGTATGTCCCTGTTGTAATCTTTTGAAAGAATGCCTTGGGGTGCCTGGGGGGGCTCAGTCAGATGGGCCGCTGACTCTTGATTTTGGCTCTGATCATGATAGCGGGGTCAGGAGATCAAGCCCCGCATTAGGCTCCGCACTGAGCAAAGAGTCTGCTTGAGATGCTCTCCCTCCTTCTCCCCCATCCCTCCCTGCACATGCTCTCTCTTTTTCTCTCTTACATAAATAAATAAATAAATCTTTTAAAAAAATAATAAACAAAAGGATTCCTTAACACAAGAAAGATTGGTTTAGAAGAATTTTAGGTAGGGGCGCCTGGGTGGTTCAGTGGGTTAAGCCTCTACCTTTGGCTCAGGTCATGATCTCAGGGTCCTGGGACTGAGCCCCGCATCAGGCTCTCTGCTCAGCAGGGAGCCTGCTTCCCCCTCTCTCTCTACCTGCAGCTCTGCCTGCTTGTGATCTCTCTCTCCCTGTCAAATAAATAAATAAAATCTTATTAAAAAATAATTAAAAAATTTTTAGCTATAATAAAAACATTTTCACTCCTATGGAGTATCTCTGTTTTCCCATCCCTGTACAGTGGCTGCTCACGAGTCTGTCCTGGTCTCCCCATCCTTGGTGATTCCTTGAGCCCCAAGTGGGCTTTCAGCGCGTCCGCCACTTCCACCCACTCCTTCACAAAGCAGCTCTTCTTTGGCTTGGAATGTTTGGGATCCCTGCCGAGAACTTCTAGGATGCTTGTCACATTTTTCATTTCTTTGCGACTTTTTCATTCTTTTCTCTTTTCCTTTGTAATTAATTTTTTTTTCCAACATGACAACTGTGCTCCTTAATCTTCATGTATTTCCGCCATCCCCCCTCCCCTAGGGTAACCATCCATGTGTTCTCTGTAGTTAAGAGTCTGTTTCTTAGTTTGTCTCTCTTTTTTTCCTTTTGCCCATTTGTTTTGTTTCTCAGATTCTACATATGAGTGACATCATATGGTATTTATCTTTCTCTGACTTATTTGGCATAGCATAATTTTCTCTAGTTCTCTCTATCTTGTTGCAAGTGTCAATATTTCATTTTTGATGGCTGCATAATATTCCATTTTATATGCGTCTTCTTTATCCATTCATCAGCTGATGAACACTTGGGGTCTTTCCATAGTTTGGCTATTGTGGAAAGTGCTTCTATAGACATTGGGGTGATTATAGACTTTGAATCAGTATTTTTGTATTCTTTCAGTAAATACCAAGTAGTGCAAATTCTTGGTCTTAGAGTAGTTCTATTTCTAACTTTTTAAGGAACCTCCAAACTTTTTTCCAGAGTGGCTGCACCAGCTTGCATTCCCACCACCAGTGTGAGTGGGCTCCTCTTTCTCTGCGTCCTCTCCAACACCTGTTACCATTCTTTTTTCTTTTTACTGTGTGAAACACAATTGGAGAGTAATACTTTCAAGCTGCACCAACCAATTTAATCCTGCTAAAGGAAAAATCAAATGCCATTAATATCGAATGACACTAATCACAGTTTAATCCCTAGGGTTATTTCTGGATACAGTTGAAGTTTTTTTGCTTTTCATTAGGAAACTGGCTTTCCTGGGGCTCACATTAAATTCTTTGGAAGCGATTCCCAGAGGCAGGGCTCAGGGTCTTTTCTCCAGAGGGGACAAGTCTCTGTCTTGAGAAAACAGACTGTGGAGGCCACCATCCTTCGGAGGGAGACCTCAGCACAGTTTTCTCAGGAACCGCTGCGGATCAGCGGCTGGCATGAACATGGGATCATCACCCCTGAGCGATGGGACAGCGACTTGGGAGCAGCTCTGCCCCACGGAAGCCCCTCCGCCAGTAGACCCTGTGCTTCTGCGCTCTGTTGCCAGGCTCGCTGGAGGCCCATGTCCGTGATGCTTCGGGGGGGTCTCTGCGCCCCACTCCCGCGGGGACGTCCATCAAGCCCACTCAGCTGTGTCCTGACGGCGAGTGGCCCTTCCCTGTGTGCGCGCTGGGGCGGGCGGGGTACCTCAGGGCCTGCGGAGGAATGGACGGTGCGGGACATGCGTCCCTGCCCCGGAGTAGCCCCTGTCCCTGGGAAGGGTCACCCCCGTGCTCGGGGTAGACCAGGGTCTGGTCCCACGCACTCACGGAGTGATGCCAGAGGGCAGAGAAGCAAAAGTGAGAAAAGGTGAAAATGGGGACCCAGTGGCTCCCGAGCTGAGTGTGAGGGCCGGTCCCAGGTGGGGAGCCCGGATGCGCGCACAGTTCTGTGGGTCTGACGCTGGTACTCTTCCAGAACCGACTGTCCTGAGGGCGGGAGTTTCAGCCGAGGATGGCCTTATTCCTTATTTCTCTGCACAGGGGTGAGAGTCGTGGGACTCAAAGTCCAGGACGGTGAGGGTTTCCACTGGAGGCTTTGGCAGAATCCATGGGTCAGACCGCCTTCCGAGTTAGGGACACAGTCTCGGCGGGGGAGTCCCGTGTCCCCAGGATACACCAGGGTCTACTGGAAGTTCGGAGTAGATTTTATGTTAAACATCTGTCAAGTCTGCACTCAGCTAATCATTTTTGCATAAACACTGCCGTAATGCACACTGAAGGTGTAGTCTTGGTAGCGTCTGAGTTCACAAATATCCTGCTGCTTCTTTATGACATTTTCCTTGCTTTCAGAATAAATCGTGAACCTGTCTTCAGCACTGTGAAAACACCTTCAGGATAGACTTTGCTGTCGGCCATAGACTTTCTTCAGCCCCAGGATGCCTTGTATACTCCATAAGGGTTCTTTTTTTTTATACATACGTTTTTTAAAGTATCTCTATTATGTAAGAATTGAGCATTTCTATCTCAAAAGATAGCTCTGGGGCAAATAACAGGTGTCATGGATGGATACAGTGAACTCTCTTTGCCTCAAAGCGGCTGCTCTCCATGTGGAGGGCTCATGCTGTAGTCTCATTGCTACAGTAACCAATTTCTACATAAGTATTCAAATGACACCCTTAAACGAACTCATTACAAACTCTTTGCTACTCTTTTTTAAGATGATTGCTTTGGTCACGCCCAGTACATCCATTCATTCATGGTGTGCTTGGCAATTTCTACTGACATGGCATGGCCAATATTTGATTATTCTTCTGTGAATTATCTATGGCAGATACCAGAAGGCCATACCAATTAGTCCTCGTGAAGTGAGATAACATAAAATAATATTTATTTGCACCTAAGAAGTGCACCAAAGGTAAACCAAATACTGCACAATGCATTCCCATTTGGGTAAAATATTTGCAGGCTGGGTACCATTTTAGATGTTATTTTGCTGTTTTCTCCCATTGAGAACACTACTCGTAATTGATTTATAATTGAGTTAATGATGTTTTGTAACTCAATAAATACTGGACCAAAGCATTCAGGGTATTTGTTTCAAAACTACAAAACCAAAGAAAATATATTGCTCTAATCTTTGCTTCCTTTCTCTTTTGAATATTGAAAAACAATAAATGAGATGCATTATTCATGTCTGATTGCCTCTCTGCAATGCTCAAGTTCTGATAGTGATTTTTTAAATGACAGTATTCTTCTTTTTAAAATGGACTTATATTAAATATGAATTATACATTTCTTTTAGCAGGTGGGTTAAAATTTTATTCAACTTTAATATAGTCTATGATCAGAAATTTGGCATTAAAACATCAGGAATGAAGACCTGCTCTCTTTTGAAAATCTAGTTCACACTGCAAAGTGACTTACAACATCATAAAAACCTAATCAGAGTTTGATACCAATTGTACAGTTTCTAGCAAAAGTCACTTCATATAGTCTTTTCTAAAGATTATATTAGCTCTGCCATTGGAAAAAAATAAGGCTTATTACCCATGATAAAAGTTGATATCAGATCTAATTCAGATAAATCTATTTTATTGTGTTGACAAGATAAAGTTAGCCAGCACATTTTCAGACCAGAGAGAAGAAAAGTGGTAGAATATTCACTACACATTGCTAGCAGTAGAAAATGTCTTAACTCAGGTGTAGGTTGGCCAAGAAACTGTGCTCCATTCTCCTAATTTAATCAGAGATCAGAAACCAGGCATTCAAACGTGCTTTCTTCCTTTCTCGACTCCTGCTAATTTAATCCTCCACAACAAGAAAAACTTGAAATAGCTCAACGTTATAGACTCACAAGCTGAGGAGGAGATCTGGATTCTGGAACATCAAACCGTCCTCTATGATATTAGCATACCTACTGTAGATAGTTTAATATCCTATGAAAAGTTGCCAGCACCCTGATAAGGTGATTAATCATTACTCATAGATATTGTTGGTTCTAGTTAGAAGCAGATGATTGCCTGGATATACTTTAAGGAAATTACTCTTATGACTGTCTTTGAACCCGGGAATAGAAAACCACTGACACTACGCCCATCCGGCTCCGCTGGGGAGGTGGTACTGGAAAAAAAGTCAATTTAAAATTTAGGCTAACCCAGCCTTACCCTCCAGAACCTGACTCCATTCTAATTTTTACATTTTCCAAAAACAAACAAACAAGCCAACCAACCTCATACCACTGTAGTGTTTGTTCTATAGTAGAACGGCAATGTGATGCCTGGGCAATGAGAAGACTTGTTACTCTTCTTCCTCAGGAAAACCATAGCTACAGGGAAGTCAGACACTGGCTCTTGCCTGCTGCAGACATGGTGACTGGCCACATGAGAAGCACCTAGAACACCACCTGATTTTTTTAAAGGTAAGTGTCAAACTGCTTCACGAGTCTGCAACAGTGTTCTCCTTAGCTTTGACTAAGAAAGCTAATGTTTATCCTGTTAAAGTTGATTATTTTGGCCTATACCATGACTCTTAACCACCATCAGACTTGAATTTCTGCACTTTGAAGGGAAGTACAATATGAACCTCCAGTCTGAGCATCCAGAATTACCAACGAAATGACATCATCCGCAGAAAACATGCATACGCTCGGTCCAATGTAGGATTCTTATAAAGTGCGTGACAATAAACTAGAGCTATACCATTTGAAGAGACTTCTAAAAACATGAAATGTTAAATTCCTAATTTTGTGTTTGATCATGTTGCATGTTTTGTGGTATAAAATCAAACCTATTTGGAATTATTTTATTTTGTCTTTGGACACTCTTGAAAGTCAACTTCAAACCTTGGCAAAAGTGTAGGAAATTACCGACCTGGCTTCTCTCAGAAACCTCTAATTACAATGGACCTTTTATACGATGAGATGGCATTTCCCCCTTCATTGGGATGAGAGAGGGTAATTTTGGTTGTTCTGTTGGGATGCTCATGTTTTGCTGGATATTTCCTCTATGGGTCATTGGACGCACCATACATTTTTGCAGTCTTAAGATTTTAATTATGACAGTCATTTGAAATCTTATTGTTAGATGTGAACAATATAAATTTCCCCTGTAATTCACTGATGTCAAATGCTCCTCTGAGAGCTGGCCAGGTCTACCTGTAAAAAATGTTGTTTAATGACATCTATCAGAGACATTGTTTTCAAAAGTCAGTTTAAGGCACGAGTTGTGGCAGCCAGGGCTGGGCACTCATTGCCTGGGGCATTGGATCAATTATGAAAGTTCTCCGGAGTGGGAACTTACCTAAACAGTCAGCAGAAACTGCTCACACCCATCCCAAGCCCCAGCTCTGAGGAAAACAACACGTTTATAAGATAAAATTAGTCATTATCACACAAGTGAAAGTGTGCTCACTCATGCTGTTAGTGAATTTCCAATTTCTATAACCCAAACCGATTCTTCTTAAAAAAAAAAAAGCATGAGAAATGATTCAGAGTATTGCTAACAATTCTCAGATTCTTCCTTTAGCAACAGTCCTGCTGTCTCTGCCAATATTGTTCTGAGCAAAAATAAGAGAATCCTAATTATGTGCATTATAAGTTGTATTATATTGTTTGTACTTATGTTTTATGTAAATAGTCTGTCTCATGCAATTGTCTGTGAGCATGAAAATAAATCCTTCCATTTAGAGAACAATTTGATGGTGCACCTTTTTTGCATAGCCTCAAAGAGAGTTGAGTCTCCAGATGTGCCAAGGCGCCATGGCTCCTTGAAGGTTCCTGTTAAGGAGTGAGACTGGAGAAGACCTCCTCGTCAAACCCCATGACATGCTCCTGTGTGACCTTCAGATCCCTGTGGCCTCTTGCCTGGCTGCCTGGAGAAGGCCAACCAGCAGCAGGCTGACTCTGTGATGTCCCCAACAATTAAAAAAAAAAAAAGCATTTCCATTGGCAGACAAGGAAAGCCTATTAGGTTTTTAATTTACAAGGAGTTAATACCTCGTCTGGTTATTGATTGATTTACTAAGTTGTATTATACTCACCCTCCCTTCAGCACACCATATCCCACTGTTCCTTGCATGAAAAAGGGTTTTTGCTTTGCTTTATAAACAGTTTTGTTGAGGTATAATTGATATACAAAAAACTATACATTTTTAATGTATCCAGTTGGGTGTCTTTGGACATATGCAGATACTTGGGAACTGTCACTACAATCAAAGTAGTAAACATATCCACCAAAGACAACTTTCCTGAATAAACTGCTATCAGTCAACAGAACACATCTGGAAGAGGCCTGGCCCAGGAAAACTACTCTATTAGTGAGAGCCATATTTCAGTATTCATGACTTCATTAAAGATATATCTCTGTGTATGTGTATATATATATGTGTGTGTGTATATGTATATATATGCCAAAATGCCACATGTGTATATGTACATATGTATGTGTATATGTGTGTGTACATATCAAAACACCCCCAAACTCCAAGTAATGAAGTGTTGAACTTCTGAAGAATTTTTTTTTTAATCAGTTTCAGAAATAGAATTTAGTGATTCATCAGTTGCATATAACAATGTTTTACATTTTTCTGTGAGAAATAGATGGGTAGCAAATAGAAAATCAAGAGGTCATGAAATAGATGGAGGCAAAAAATGGTGAAAGAACACATTGGGAAGAGTGGGGACGTAAGAGAGACAGGTGGCCCCTGATTTACTTTGATACATTTTAATTTGAATCTGATTGGTCCGCAGCAAGTTGCTTGATGTGACAATTTGATCCAAGCAATGACAGGGTCAAAAATGAATCTCCCCTCAGTCACAGTTAATTTTTTCCCCTAGTTTTAGTCATTATAACTGCAACAAAAGATATTTTTCATATGTTATACATTTTTGATAATTTTCATGAGATTAACCTAAATGTACAGTTAAGAAGGAAAATAATATAAGACTCCACAACTCTCACAACTGATTCTATTAACTCAGATGTGCAAGAAATAGCTCACTTTTATATCTTTGATATAAAAGATATAATCTTCAATGTTGATAATTCTGGGGATCTCTCTCACCCCTTCTTTCTTCTCACAATAGTGTAGAACTTCCATGGTCTGAAGAAGACACATCCATGTAGGGGAATTAGAGGAGGAGGATGCCGCGGGTACTTCATTATCATTAAACAGTCAGTGTTTCAAGCTGTGCTGAGAGTGTAAGGTCTATGGCGCAGTTAGGGTCCCATGGACAGAGTCATTTCTCTTAAGGAACTTACACAGTCATAGCCTGAGGCTGGTTCCTTCCCTAGGATACCACCATGAGTGATGCGTGACTCTCTGCCTCTCATGGGAATCCAGCCGCAAGTCCTTGATCCCTATCTAAATATCTTTTAATAAGTGCAGAAAAGGAAATGTGATTAACAAAGAATTTTCAATCATTGAAGGTGAGCTTTTATTCCTTGCATATAAAATTACTGCTGTATAGGCAGAGGAGTCATCATTTGCTTTCAATATTTTAAAAAATATATTAAAAATAAGGGTTTTGGAAGGGTTGGGGGTGGGGGCATGAGTGAGCCTGGTGGTGGGTATTAAGGAGGGCACGGATCGCATGGAGCACTGGGTGTGGTGCACGAACAATGAATCTTAGAACACTGAAAAAATAAAATTAAATTAAAAAATATATATATATAAATTTTTAAAATGACAGAACCTCTGTTATATATTTATATTTTCCCTTTTTTATTACAAATGCATTGCATATTTGTTATGGAATACCCAGAAAACTTAGAAAGGTAAAAAATACTACAAATTTATATCCACAATCCTACCTACCCAAAGATAATTATTATTGCCACTATGTGTGTATCCTTCCGTCTATGATTCTGTCCATAAGCATAGTAGCTCATGTTCAGTGAGTGCTTAGCTTATGTGTCCCAGACTACTCTACATGCTTTTACATGTGCCAGATAATTTTATCTTTATGATAATCTTATGAAGTAAGTGCTTTTATTTTCCCCATTTAGCAGATGGAAAAAGTTGTGCACACAAAAATATGAAAAAAATGCCAATTCTGGAGTAATTGAAAGAAGACCTCCAAAAGCTTATTTCTCATAAAAGCAATCAGAACACTGTCAGAAATTGTTAAAAAGCAACTTTTCACATGCTGGAAATAAACAAAGGCTTCCAATAATCTGAGGAAAAGTAAATGAATCACGGTAGAAACCATGAGTTTTGGGGTATTTTTACTTGTTCTATTCCCCTCTCTCTCTCTTCAGGTCTAACATAACCATGAAAACCCATAACCTTGCAACCATGGTAACTGTGAAAACTTGCAGTCTAGCAGCTACTGGAAGGAGCAGGATGGGTTTAGAATTAAAAAAAAAAATCCAAAACCAAACCAAAACAAAAAAACCACATCCTTACAGAATTTGTTTATTTAACCTGTCTGTAAGCTCCGTGAAAAGCTGTATTCTCAGCCCTTTCTCTACTCAACAGACTCAGAGCTTGCTCGGTATGAACATCCCTAACACCATGTTGTTTGTCAAAAATAACCAGCAGCAATTGCTTAATATTGTAGCTTCCTGAGGCAGTATTATTAGCCAGAATAAGCAATAAGCTGATAAAAAATTAAAATCTAGAAAATTAGATGTTTATGAGGTCTTTGAAGGGCTCTGATATATTTCTAAGAATCTAGAAACCACAAGCATGTGTGCAGCACTGCTCACGCTCAGCAAAGACCTAGAAAACCCCAATCTCTTGCCTGTAGCTCATCTGAAACTTTGCATGAGCAGGAAGGAAAAGCTGAACCAGTTATAACCTGTTGAGCATTGAAGGTGAGCCTAAACACACCCAGAGCCCCTTTGCAAAACTTAGTGAGATACTTAGGATTCATGGCATTTAAGGACATCTCTGTCCAATCATTGGCTGTCCACTAAGCTAACTGCGCAGAAGCTTCAGTGGCCAGATGACAGGTAGTACAGAATGAGCAGAATCTGTCCAGTGAAGTCACTAAACAAATAGCACCAACAAAACACACATGTGACAACCAATGGTAACGACCACAATCTTCCAGGGAGTGTGGATCTGATTTCTAGAGTCGCCACATTATAGAATTAGAAATACCTTGTTTTCAACAAAAAGTTCTGAGACATTCAAAGAAATGTGAAATCATGGGTAGTTAATATGTAGGAAAGAAAAAAACCATCAACGGAAATTGTCCCAGAGCAAGCCCAGATGTTGGATTTACTAGACAGAGACTGAATCAGATGTTGAAAAGGCTGAAGAAACCTGCCAGAGTAGTTAAAGGAAAGTAGGAGAACAGCGTCTCATCACATAGAGAACGCTAACAAACATAGAAATTATAAAAGGAAATTAAATAGAAACTTACTTAGAGATCCCATTCAGTCCGTGCTAAACTGGGCTCTGACCCTAACGGTTGGGTAGTAGAGCCCACGATTTTTAAGCACTAAATATCCGCCCACACCCTATGTATACACAGACACACTTTGCTTCATCCTAAGAAAAGTATTATTATTAAAGCTTGAAAATCTAATCTGATCTTTTAATTAAATATACCAATTGCTCGATATTGGTTTTACTATGAGTTTTTCTTACATTGCTGGATTTTAGGTATTCCCATACATTTTCTCTAACAGGGTATAGGACAAGAATAACTGACTAAAATTAATTTGTAAGGTGAAAGTGAAAAATTCTATAAAAATGTTGCCACTTTAAGATGACAAAATTACAATATGATTTATTATATGTTTGAAAATCAATGAACATATAGTTTACACTTTCTATCAAATTGTTTTTATTGCCAATTTATACTTCACAGAAAATTTCAATAAGCTGCTTTTTGTCAAACTTTCTGGGGCCCAGATCACTTTGAAACAAATGATCTCTGATGGCTGAAGGAAGAAACAACAAAGAGGGTCCAACATTCTTTCTGCCCTTATCTTTATGACATTTGCTGTTTCAGAAGTTGCAAGGAACTTGGGCAAAAAGCAGCAGCAGCTCTGAGCTATTATAAGCCTCACAGGGTCAGAGAATCATATTTGGACATAAGGATAGTAAAAAAGCAAAGTGAAACAAAACAAAAAGAAAACGAAACAAAACCCAGGTGTTTGCAGTCCACAGTTCTTTTGAGAAGGGAACTTCAAGTAAGTGAGCACAACTTTCTACATTGTTTTTCACCTTAAAGCTTTGATTATTCTGAAGCTTCATAAATGCTTTTCTCTTTTGCTTTCAGCAGTTTTTCTAGGATGTGCCTTGGTGTGGTTGTCTTTGTATTTTTAGTACTTGGGATTCACAAGTTTTCCTAAATCTGAGGCTTCTAATGGGATGGGGTAAGGCCCAGAAACAAGTAGGAAGATTCTTTCCTCTAAAACTGGAGAAAAGAGAGAGGGAGAAAGGGGAAGCAAGGCAGGGTTTGACGAAAAGTGTACCAGCACTGAAGCAGTTCGTAGCTGATGGCTTCTTGCTTTTAATGAATTACAGGGAGAACATCTGCACTAAAAAGGTTTGGGCGATAGAGGTATGGATGCTTGGAGAAAAGCAGCACCAATATGAGGAATTAAAGTAGAGAGGAAGGAGCCCCGAGTCTGGGAAGGCTCCCAAGCAGTTGACTTCTCGCCAGCATAACTCAGCATCGCAGGAATGGGGCCTTGGCCTGAGCAGGCCTCAGTGGTGGATGTACAAAAGAGGTGACAGAAATTCTACGGGAGCAAGCGGGGAGTGATTTATAAATCTTTCCTAAGAGGAACTCGAAGATGCCAGCTGAGAGCAGGTGGTTCACGGGAGGAGTGCAGCTCAGGGCGAGTGTAAGGAATCCGCTGCAGGGAGCTGGCGGTGAACTAAGGGGACAGGGCCAGGGAAGGGCCTGTTGTCAGAGCCCGGAAGTTCAGAACTGGACCTTTCAAGGTGAGGCCATACCAGACATGACACCGTGGGGGTGTGGCCAGGCCATCTGAAGACAACAACTATCCGGAGGCAGGTGTCACTGGAGTTGCTGTCCTGTCGTTGGTGACACATAAATACGGAGGCTCTAGTGACTCTGGTCTTGGCAGAGGATGAAGTGGAGGCAGAACACTGAACCAGGGCAGGGTGCTCAAGAAGAGAGGGGTAGTGAGTTGAGAAGTGACCGACAGCGACACTCCAGAAAGAGAAGTATCACCGTGGGAGCACGGGACGCCCAAGGGAGAAGGAGGAAAGAAGATGGTGCAGGATGGCAGCTCTGCTCTCCAGAAGCTGGGAGGAGGGAGATTTTTCTTCTTCCTCCCAGATGGGGGAAGAGGGCACTTGAGAAAGTAGACCCCGCTCAGCTTGGGCGTCTATAGACGCACAATGGCTGAGGGAGTGATCTCTGGAGGATGAGAGTTTTTGAGAGTTTTCTAGAAAATATAGTGGTGGACCTAAGGAGATAGGGGATTCTCAGAGAAGGAGGCAGCCTGGACGGGGAGAGAATTGGAAAATGTGGCTGTAAGGATCTCAACTGAAGCAGACTTCCTTTGTTCTTCATCCTGAGGGAGGCAGGTTGGGAACAAACACAAAAGGACGGAAGTCAACTCAAGGGTCATTCTTTCATCTCATTCACTGTACAGGTGCTTTTAGCTCTTCTGGTTTGTGTTTGTTTGTTTCCCCTCCTTAAAAAGTCACTACCTATTTTTGAACTCTTCTCAAGAAACCAATACATTGTTTTGTTTTTCTAATTTATGGTGATGATCCACATTCTTCCCCAGATATAAGATGACACATGAAAATATGCTGCTGGGCATGGTAGATTGTACCTGTGTTCCCAAAGAAAGATTTCCCTAAAATGTTTCTAAAAAGTTTCAAATATTAAGCCGATCAACCAAAGTACTAAGAAATAATCTGAGAGATTTTAGGCCCAATTTGTATATCAGAGCACATAAAGGGTTTGGAATTTTTCCATATTTAACAAAGTAAAATACTGTGCAGGTCTACGGTGGCATTAGGAGACATTTCTAAAGGTTTGTAGTTACTTTTGAAGTTATTTGTTTATTTATGTTAGAGAGACAGAGAATAAGAGTACAGGGCTGGGAAGGGCAGAGGGAGAGAAAGAGAGAATCTCAAGCAGATTCCCCTTCGAGTATGGAGCCCAACGTAAGGCTCAACCCCAAGACCCTGGGATCATAACCTGAGCTGAAGAGTCAGACACTTAACTGACTGAGCCATGCAGGGGCCTGTTACTTTTGCAATTAAATGAAGTGGCTGTATTTTAAGACTTTATCATAAACATTTTAAACCACAACACGTTACAGAACCTGATGATTTATAAAATTAAAAAATCTCAACTCAGAAATTAAAAGCTATTGCATACTTAGCACTATCAGTTAAATATGTCAAATGAACTAAGCCCATACATAAGAATTTAAATATCTCTCCATTTTTCCAGTCTAGTGAGTGAGTCAAGCTATGGAAAACACAGCTTCATTGTTTTCATCTAACGTTTCAAATATCATCAAATCCTGGGAGAAAACTGCTAAGCAAATTAGTCTGCCAGTTCTAGAGATATGTCAAAACAGATGTTGGCATTTTCCTATTATATAAAGAGTAATTCTAAAGTGTTTATAATCTTTCTTCCCTTGCTCCCTCCCTGATTTCTTTCTTCTTTTCTTCTTCCTTTTCTTTCTAACTTGCAATTTGTCTTATATAGAATTTATGAATGTTTGATGTTAAGTGGTCTGCCTCTAGGGTTTGACCAGATGGAAAGGAAGGGCATTAAGGCAAGATGGTGCTGATCCTGGTAGTGAGTGGAAGGGAGTGTCCGGGATTCTGAGCTAACAGTCGGTGGGAGCTGATGAGGATAAGATAGAGACATCCAGTGAGTTCCCAGAACCAAGGGCTTTCAGATATCTCCCGGTACCTTTGGTTCCCGAGCTCTCCCCTGGTGACCATTTAGGGATTGTCTACTCCTTATAACTCACAGTTTTTCCTACTCCTTGCTCCCCATCCTTGTCGTCCTCCTCTCTTCTTGCTTCCTCTCATTGTCCTGCCCCCTTACCTTTGGATTACCCATGTTGAAATGAACAAATACATTTGCGGTAGGTCAGTTCAGTTGGGAAGCTGTCTTGTGGTCATCAGATCTGGGATGAAAGTGGCATGACATCACCTCTTCCCAAAGGCTGTCAGGACTGTTGAGCTCATGCAATGCAGTCTAAGTTAGACCTGGTCCTCCCTGGGATGCCCTCTCCCATAAACCTTCCAGGCAGAGTAGCTTCCTTCTGTCTTTTGATTTGCTCTCTTTGTCATCCCTAAGCTGAGATGAACACTATGGGCTCTCACCATGTTGATGCACTTCCTGAAGGCCAGTTGCAGAAATCTGACTTTGGAGGAGGGAAGGAACTCACCTGACAGAGTATTTACTCAAGCCATTCGGTCATGAGACTCATGAGAACTGTGTCCAAGTGCCATCAGGCATGGGCAGCCTTCTCCAACGGGATTATCACAGTCCACACTGAGAAGCATACAAACCCGAGTTTTCTCATCTTGAACCTTCAATCACAGACAGTGGCTCCTTTCAGAGTAGTCTAGCATGTTATTGGTGCCGTTTTAGGTCTTCCCCAGCTGTAAGGGCACAGCATGGCAGGCATTTTGGAATCCATCCCTGTGAAGGATGGACACTGCTGTGAGGGATGATATTTCTTGAGCCTCATCCCACACTTGTCCTAAGGCAGCCCCACATGGGAGTTACTGCCGCTGGACATGTCTGTATAACACAGTTCAGAGAGAAGGTAATTTGAACTTTGATGGATATTTTCTAACATAGTAGCTCTCAGTGCTAGTGAAATGTGAACTTCATGTCTTCAGATAAGAAATTGAACGGGGCTTCTTTAATTTCACTCCAGGATGGATCCCCATCACTGCAGATGTGATCAGGCTTTAAGGGAAGGGTGTGAGGTGTCAGCTCTGTGTGCTGGGTGACCAGATGTCCATGTCGTGTGCGGGTGCTCTTTTATGAATAAACCCTAAAGATCAATATGGACGTCCTGGAGATTTCTCTACAGACTCTGACAAAGGGCAGCCAAAGATGTGGCCCACTGGTTTTGAATGAAAACTACAAATTCAGAGAGAAATAAAATGCTTAAAAAAGGAAAAAGAGTCTAAAATGAGTGTGAGTCCAGTGGACACAGTTAGCCTTCACCTCTCATGTCAGCAGAAACAAGACAGGAACAAAGGAAGAAAACAAAGTAAATCCTTAACCAGTAAATATTTAGTAAAAGCAGAATAAAATGGAGAATGCTGATTTTTATAAAATTGATATATCACAGAACTTTTGAAGTTGACATAGTGGTAACTGAAGAAAGCTCAGGAGACAGAATGTGTTCAGACGTGCGGCATTTCTAGATTTGAAAGGCTTTTGCTAACTCCCCCTCAAGAGACTAAGAAAGATGCCATCCACAGAGTGACAGGCAAGAAAACTGTTTGTTTTAAAAATGTCTGTGAGGGGGAAGCAGGTCTGAGTGGGTGGCCAGTTGCTAGAGCAGAAAGTTGACAGTGAGAGGCCACTGGGGTCAGCGTGACAGGTGGTGTTATTACATTCTCTCAGGAGCTGGGACAGGGGACAGGTTTCAGGTGGTCCAACCTGCTGAAGGCACAAAGGTGTTTAGGCCAGAAGGGACCAAGGGGAGGAACAGAAAGGCTCCCTGAAACCCAGTAGGTCATAATCCAGGGAACTGACAGGTGATCGCAGAATAGCCTTTTGGGTATTAATAATCCTGGAAGGCTTCCTGTAAGCGTGTGCCAGGCTGGGGTGCTCTCTGTCAGTTCAGCCTCCCGCTAGAAGCTGGGGGCTTCAGCCTCCCTGAGCTTGGCATACGGCAGCACCTGGGAATATGTGTCTGTGGTCAGAGATGAGAAGAGGACTAGGGCTGTATTGAGAGAAGAATAATGTAGAAAAACATCAAGTAGGCAGAGCAAGACCATGCCACCAGGTATAAGGTCCATGCCTGGCTGGGCTGCTGAGTGGCGTTTTGACCCTGAATGAACCTGGGGGAATTGAAAAGCCAGATTGTACCAGCAAAGTGCGGGGAGCAGTGGAAAGGAGGACACACATATGTCTCTGCTTGATGTGAAAAGAGGACGTTGTGTCTGATTCTGCAGACTTAGCTGTGCGTCTAGACGCTGCCAAGGTATTACTGGCTTGGGGTGTGCCAAGGAACAGCAGACGGAATCCATTCAAATCCATGAATCGTTATTAATTCTGCTTGCAGAGCTGATGTACAAAAGTGAAGGGTCCCGATTCCTTGCTCTCAGGAAGATCACAAGACAACTAGAGAAAGCCGGCTCCAGGAACTCACGGCCCCAGTGTGGTCAGTCATACAGGGCTAGCGTGAACCACACATGCACCAAGGGAGGCCTGAAGGGGAGGGAGGGAGGAACTGGGAGCTCCAGTCCGAAGCTGTTTAATCTTTGAGGTGAATACGGGGATACGGAGTGTTTCACATTTTAACAGTTTGGGAAGATCATGATCACACATTCTGAAATATTTCCCCAAACTTTTGTTATATTCAGTGTTTTTTCAAAATCATTTAACTTACAACTTACCATTCAAACATTTGAAAATAAAAAAGTTTTAAAAACCTTGGATAGTACTAAATATACGAGCAATATATTGAGTTTGTATATTGGCTTTAAATCTCCCGAAGTGCATCCTTGCCTCTTAAAAAATGGAAGGCTCAGGGACACATGGGTGGCTTAGTCGGTTAAGTGTCTGACTCTTGGTTTTGGCTCAGGCCTGAGAAGTCAGGTCATAAGAGCCCTACTAGGCGAGGAGTCTGCCTGAGGTTCTCTCCCCCACAGCTCTCTACCCATGCGCGCCCCCCCCCCCCCAAATGCTCAAAATAATCCGGCAAGTTGTGAGGGAACCGTGATTGCCCACTCTTACCAATGAAGCTGGTTCAGGTAAGGAGGTGGGCACAGTGGGTACTGCCTGGACTCAGCTCTCTGGCCTTAACTGGGACCCTGGGGTATTAATTAACTTTTCATTGTCTCAGTTTTCCACCTGCCAAGTGGGGATCCTGCACTGATCTCTTAGGGACGTGTTAATATTTCATTGAGTTAATTCACATAAAGCACTTAGAAAAATCCCTGGCTGGACAGAGATTTTTTCAACAGGATAATTTCAACAAATGTGAGTGGTTGTTTGTGCTATTATTAGAGTGAGCTCAAATGTAAATAACATTTCAAGATGTAATACTGCATCAAAATGTCCCCATGATAGCTGGGAACTTGCACAATTAAAAAGGAAAAAATCTGTGGCTCCTGCCGGTGACCACAAACCCCGGGGTTCCCGACGCCGCAGGGGCACTCGGCAGCCCGGCCGGAGGGCGGGAGCGGCTGTGCTCTCAGCCTCGCCGACTGCGTGTCTTCCTGACCACGGAGCAGGGACTCGCACCTGCTTGGATAAACGTAATTTAGTGAGACCAAAATTTCCCGGCAGCCGAGGCTAAATATGAATCTGCTGTTGGGCAGGAGTAATTGCATAGGAAGATGGCTTTCTGCAAATTCAGATCTTTATCTAAAATACGTAGAAAGGGCTTCGTGAGGTTGGAATTCGTTGCTGGTTGGGGACAGTTACTCGCCGGCAGCGCCACGGGCCGGGTGTGCTCAGCAGCGGGACCGGCTGAGGAGGCGGCGGAGCCCAGCTCTGGGGACCGCGGCCTGGGCCGGGCCCTCCTCTGCTCTGTGGGGAGCTGCTGTGCGGGTCAGGGCACAGGGAGGTCCCTGCAATGGGAAATGGGCCGCTCACCCGAAAAGGCAGGAACGGAGCAGATGAAAGGCAGGGGAGGAAGACAGTACTGCGGCGTTTTTGGCAAAGCAGGAGCCTGGGGGGGGGCAGTGAGGGTGCTGGAGGGTGGTGCAGGGAGGCTGCGGCGAGGGGGTCTGAGGGCGCAGCACGTGTGTGGGGAGGGGCGAGGAGGCTAAGGGAGTCCGGTCAGGAGGGGCCCCACAACAGCGGGGTGGGGAGGGCTTTCTGTGCCTTTGTCAAAACACAGAAGCAACTCGCAACCTGAGGACAGGTGACTTTGACCTCTTGTTGCCAGTTGTGGGCACCTGTTCTTTTTTTAGGTAAAACGATCATATGAACCACGTATGTGCAGAACACTGAAGGGGGCAGGGATGGCTGAGGCATGGGGAGACCCGTTTCTGCTGAGCGATTGCCAGGGCCAAGGGCACTGGTCCCCGTCTAACCCTCCAGGTCAGCTTGCTGCTCTGGGAGGACTCTGCTGGATCGGGATGTCACCCACAGAGCAGGAGGCTCCCTGGTGGAAAAGGATTTGCAATTCCAGGGAGAGAGGAAGAAGAAGAGAGCAGAGGCCCTGGGCAGGGCTGATGCTTGCGTTGGTGGTTGGCTTCAGCAGCTGTCCCCACGACCACCTGGAGAGCAGGAGGCAGGGTGAGCTCAGGGCTTAGAGCATCGCCAACTGTCTTGTGTATCTTCAAACCCATCACTGTTAGCTTTCCAGTGTAGGCGGCCTATTTTCTGGAAGTTTTTCAGAAAACAAGTTTCAACTCTGCAATAAAATTAAAATGGGATCTGGGTAACGGCAAATCCTGGTGTCCGACTGCAGATGAAGTCTTGGAGCTTGTGAAGGTCACCCTTTGTGAGGGAACGCCAAGGTCATTTGGAACCAACAATGACTTCTTATCCACCCAGGTAGAGACGGCATTCTACCCACTGTGCCCAACTTTAATTCCATCCCTATAAAGATTATGTGTTTGGAAACAATGCACAGAAAGGGATTAAGGGCAAAAATTCCGACATGTCTCAATCTTACATTCAACCCAACAGAATTGGACATCGATGTTTATGGCATTTTAACAGCCCGAGTTGGAAAACCAAGTTAATATGTCCAACTCTAAAATGGATGCACTAGAAAGAAGGTGCCAAGTTTTGCCTCTCTTGGGAGGAAGATCATTGTGTCTGCTAAATTACATGGGATTTTCTTCTTTGTGATAGGATGGGTTTTGAAGAGAGAAGCTATTTCCTCTGGGGATGTTGGTGTGCTCTGCTTTTATGTCACTCAGAGTACTGTGGCCAGCATATCCCAGAACTAAGCCTTCCATTCCCCACAGCTCACTCTCCTAATGCTCAAAGAACAGCTTTAAGAAAATTAAAAAAAATTTTTTTCAGAAAAAGTTCTGATACTTAATGCCTTACCATCCAAAATGTTGTGTGGGAAAAAAAAATGCCTGAAGTCCCTTAAACTTAAGTATTTGTTAAAACAGAAGATTTTACTAATTAGAATTAAGGCAGATTGTATTGAGCTGCTGTTGAGAAGAACACTTTGCTTTCTGTGTTTAAATCAGTATTGTTTGATCACATTACGTAGTTAGAATGACTTTTCCCAGTCATGTTGCATCGGGGCCCATTCTAATGACTCCATGACACCCTAACAACCTCCTTAACAATGTTGTCTGTGAGTACAGTCACCTTCTGAGGTCCTTAGCTTCAGTGCACGAATTTTGTGGGGTCACAGTTCAACTCCTAAGATCACTGTAGAAAGTTTCCTGACAGTGACTTTGTAGGTGACTCTAATGTCACATTTATCTTCCGGACGTTTTGAGACCTATGATCGGCCTTAACCAACACTTTCTTCCTTATTTTTCTGTTTCTGTTTCTAATACCTCAGTCTCTTGAGGCACCAGGACAAAAATGAATAAGTAAAAGGCAAAAAAATAACAATGAAACCAAAAGCCCTGGGTGTTAACTATGGCTTCTTTCTCCAGATCTCATTTCTCACTAGGCTGCAATTATTATTCCTTTGAAGTGACTTTCACGCCCTTCCCTTCCTCTCTTACCCCCACGTGAGAATCTTCTCTGTCTCACATTATGGCCGGACTATTGGCTTATCTTCCTAACTGTAGCACAGTGACGTTTCTAGCCCAGTGCTTGACTAAGAAGCACCAGAGTCCTTTCCCCTCAGGATTCTGCTTCTGAACCTCCTGTGATTCTGGGGGGCCATGTGGGGTTCACTAGGGCTTTTCCCCTACAATTTCTTGGCTTCTCTTTGAAACATGATACGATTGTCATTTCTCCCTCTTTGAACGTGAGTGTTGACTTCCTGACCTGCTTTGACCAGTGAAATGTGAAAGGAAGTGCCAGAAGTTTCTTCATGGCTGACTGCCCGTCAAGGGCCCTCACCCACCTCATCACAGGGGCGTAAACTGACGAATCTGATTGCCCTTCTCCCTCAGAGCTCATTGAGACCTGGGCCCCCAGAGGGACCAATCTGTGTCCAGTCTCTTCCTTTCTGGGCTCCCAGGAGGAAAATACCATGTAGACTTAGACTACCAACATCTTCCTGCATATCACTTGAAGAAAGTGCCTAAGAGAGAAAACAACACAGAGAAAAGCAGAATCAAGAGATGGAGGGAGGGGGCAGATTTTGGATGATGTAGTTTTAGTGTCTGGACTTAGAAATCTGTACAACATCAGGACTCTGTGTGTGTGTGTGTGTGCATGTGAGATATACTCTCTTTTGTGTTTAAATGTCAGAACTGGGTTTCTTATTCTCATATGGGCATTAATTTCCATCTCCCTCCAGCCCCCACCAGTATTTTTAAGTCTAGAGACCAGAAGTCTATAAGAATCTCCTAGTTGACTCTAGAAATTGCCAATTTCATCTATCCTTATTCACTTAAGTATTTCCAATGACTGAACGCTCTTGCAGAACGCATTGCTAAGTCTAAGCTCTGACGGACACTGCCCCACCCCTGCTGCTGCTCATCTCTCCCCGAGGCTCTGCCGGGACGGAGGGTGCTGCTCGTCAGACACCAGAGCCTCCCGTACACTCGGTCCTGTCTGTCCTCCTGCCCCATTCACTGGAATGCTCAGCAGCCAAGACTCCCTTAAGAGAACTCACACCTGTTCTTCCAGACTCAAAGCAAAAGCCAAATTTCCCATAAGCTTCTTTTGGTTACTGATCTTGACATAGATCTACCATCAGCTGCAGAAATACCTTGATGTATTAGAAGGAAGTAAAATCTACATTTCTTGATCCCTCACTTGCATTTGCATCCTCAAATGCAAGATTGAGAAATATCGCCAGCCTCTTCTATTCCGCAGACTTGTTGAGAAACTCAGCAAGAGTTAATGTGTAAGAACAACCCATGTAGACTGGCACAAAGTTCTCTTCTGTCACTGGGTTGTTTTGAGGTTGTGTGTGCATTATTTCTTATAGGTTGTAACTCCTCCAAGGACAGACTGAGGTGGATACATCATTAACGTGCTTTGCACAGTGGCGTCTTGGACACAGAAGGGCTTTAATACACTCTTCTGCTTTAATAAACTAATCATAGAAAAATATGATTAAAAGATAGCATTAAACAGTATAGATTTAAGGAATTGGAATCACTAGATAAGCTTCAGTTCCGATGAGAGTTTATAGAACTTTCATAATCTTAAGGAAAATGGTTTCTTTAGCAAAATCAATGTAAAACATTTGTATGCTTTAACGTAACTGTATCAAAACATGTTTTGATACTGTTTCTTTGATTTCTGTCACCTTATTTTTTCCTCCTGCATTCAAGGTAGTACAACTGGCATGAACTAAGACTATTTTTCTTCATAAAATGAAAAAAGGACAAAAATTATATTCATAACCCTATTCATAACTCATAGCTCTATTATATTCATAACTCTATTCTGATAACTGCTTCGTATTTCAGACTGTGCTGCATTGGGGCATACTCCTCTCTTCTTTTGCTTTCAGGAATAAAATCATGGGGGCACCCGGGTGTCTCAGTTGGTTGAGTATCTGCCTTCAGCTCAGGTCATGATCTCAGCGTCCTGGATTGAGTCCTATGTGGGATTCCCTGCTCCACAGAGAGTCTGCTTCTCTCTCTGCCTGCTGCTCCCCCTGCTTGTTGTTCTCTCTCGTTCTCTCTCTCTCTCTGTGTCAAATAAAAGAAATAAATACAACCTTTAACAAAAAAATAAAATCTGTGGTGTTTGGATTCCCCACTCTTTGGAGAAAAATAGAAGCCTTGGGGTGTATTTTCTTGGCCACACAATTATTTATGTCATCTATGATCTCCTCAATCACAGGAAACTTCTGGCTGCAGCTGCAAACATCTCCTTTTCTCCTACTAGACAGAAGCACATTCTTTACCTCTTTACCGAGAGTTATAAAACTCTTGGGCATCTAATAGGACTCCAGATGACTTGTGTTTGTCCCTAATGCTTGAATGAAATGAACCAAGTATTGAAGCTGGCATTGCCTTTTGGGCGAATCTAGGCATAGTCCTCTCATTCCACCCTTGAGAAGGATACCAAGGCAAGAGTGGCAAAGTGGCTTTCCAGGTCACAGATCTCACTGGGCAGAGTCAGGGCTGGGACCCCCATCTTCTCACCCTCAGTGTCCTGGGATGGGGTCTCCCGAGTGTGTATTTGTTCTAGCACATGGAGCAGCCTGTGGATGAGGATCCATGTGAGCTGTCTTCTCCCAGTGTCACCCAGGTCCTAAGAAGTTCCCCTCTCTGTTCAGTCAGGCAGAGGGCATGAAGTGCCCCAAGCCACATGAAGCCACAGATACTCATGACCTGTGCTCTGCGCTGTCCTTATTCTCATCCTCGTTGCCTATTGACAAGGCCGATTTTCTGTTTGGGTTAAGGAGATGTAAAGGTTTAGGTTAAGGAGATGTCATCACTAGTTCAGGGGACTCTGCGGCACCAGATGTGGGTTTGCAGTATTCTAGAGAACCCACTGGAGTGCTGAAATAAAGAGCATATCATCAGTAAAAGCCAGTAGAGTGGGCAAAGTATATTTTATCAACAAAGCAGAGAGCAGATTTATAGCACACAATTGTGTATTATAGAAAATAAAAATAGCATTTTTCCCCCCATGTTCTGGAAAATTTTATTTTTTAACTACAAGGGAAGTGTTCATAGTCTGCTATTACCCTGGTGAGCATAGGGATGGAGATTAAAAGCATCTGCAAGAATCCTGGAACTAATTATTTTACATTTGAGAAGCCACCATGGAGAGTCTTCCATAAGCAAAGCATGGTCATGGGGGATGTTTGGGACCCGAGGGGATCACAGACTCTGCCCTCCAGGAGCTCCTAATTCATTAGGTGTTTAGGTAAGAATGCGCGAGAGACTTTGACAAGTTCCAAAAGAGCAGTAAAAGTGGAAACTGAATCCAGAGGAAGGAGCAGCCAGCTTTGCATTGGGTGTGAAGAAGGCAAGAAGAAAGACCCTTTTTTCATGTTTTTTGATTTCAGCAAAGTGGCATGAGCAGAATATCAGAAGGATGAAATACACCTAAGACTCCTATCGGGAAGAGCCTTTCCCGGAGCATTCCAGTGTCGAACACGGATGCTCGTCGCCATTCCAGAAAGCCATTGCTTCGCTCCATACGGATTCTTCTTATATTGCAGGTTGTGTGTGACCCTGTGCTTTAGAATGTTTCCAAGTAAATAAACATTGATTTTTAAAATTAGGGAGTCCACCATACTTTAGTTGATCTAAGGAATTTTCAAAGCTTATGAAAGTTTCAAAGTGATGTTACCTGAGGTTGGGTCTTAAGCAGCACCTTTGATCTCTGTACTTTCATAGGTCCCCCAGGTCAACCTTTCCCAAACTTCTTTGTTGATTTTTACCCTGTTTTCAGTGGGAATGCCACCATGGTAGGTCTAAGGACTGATACTTGTGCAGAGGTGACAAAAATCTGAGAGCTCTCTGAAGAGGTGGCATAAGGCAGTCTTAGCCCATAGATTACTTTTTCTTTCTGTTTAATATATACGTGTTTTTCTCTTTCAAACCCCGTTTTTGTGACAGGAAGTACTTTATCTTACCCAATCTTGTATCCATCATATCTACCATGGTTTATGACACGCATAGATTAAAAATGAATAAATGAATGGAATAAATGGGAGAATGTGTATCATTTCCACTTTTAATAATGAACCACTCAATCATATTACAAACATTCCTAACCCCATAGTACTTGAATATGCACCAAATACAGGTTGATGTTTTGTGACAACTGCATATTGCACGAACAGGACTGATTGACCTTGATGGCACTGGAAGGGGGCCATGTCCAGACTTTTGTAAATAGTTATGATATCTGAAATCTAGTGACTTTTATTTAATTGAAGGAAAAGGCAACGGGTAACAGAAAGCCTGTGTGAAAATTTAGAGGCACAGAAAAACTGAATTCGTGTGTCAAGGAAGGAAGGACTAGGTCACATCAAAGCACATATCTCTGATGGGACTGCTTGCGAAGAATGGGTGTTTCTCTGCACACACAATAGCACACAATCATTCACAATAGGAAGGACACTCTTAGGTATTGGGGAGAACTTTTCAGTACACATTTCAGGAATTAAATGTTCAGGCTTCGTTAACACTGAGGGCATGTTGGTTCTCACTCCATCTTCATCGCCCTGATTAGACACCCTAGGTGTTCAGCCAGATCTTATTTTATATCACTGTTTCTAGCAAATGGTGATATAGTGAAATTAAATTGGCCTCCCAGAACCCATGAGAACCCTAATTTCAGCACAGACCTAAAACTTACCCCCTAAAGTCTACTTGGAAAGGGTCCGTGTCTCATTCATCTGTGAAAATGCATAGTTGACAGCTCAGCTCAAGTGAGGCCATCAAATCTTCATGATTCATGAAGTCAGTGGATTAGAAAGAAATCTGCGTCTAATGGAAACATTACAAAGATGTAGCCAGGAAAAGCAGCTTAGGCGTAGCCACATAATAGTAATTTGTGATAATCTCATCAATTAGTATCCTTTATTTGGCAACCTTGGTTGCAGGCAAAAAGAGCATAATGACAAAATTGCACACTGACTCCCATAACATTCATTTATTCACAGAAATAGGATAAACCAAGGGGCAGATGCTAAGATGGCGGTGGGCAGGAAAATGTCCCCTTTTTCGAAGACATCCACGCTGTAATCTGTAATGTGGGTGCATGAATATGTTATGATCCATGGCAGAGGTAACCTAGGGTGGCAGCTGGACTTAAGTTTGCTAATCACATGACCTTAAAATAAAGGGATCCTGGATTCCTTGGGGGGAGTCCAGTGAAATCACAAGCATCCTCAAATGTGGAAGATGGATACAGAAGGGGAGGTCAGGATCAGAAAGAGATTTGAAAATGCTATTCTGCTGGCTTTAATGGTGGAGGAAGGGTCCTCAAGCCAAGGAATACAGACAGACTCTGGAATCTGGAAGAGGCCAGAGACAGATGCTCCCCTCAAGTCTCTAGAAGGCAGGCTGTTCTGTTGACACCTCGATTCAATTCAGAGGCCCATTCTGGACTTGTGACCTCTAGAACTATAAGATAACAAATTGGTATTGTTTCTGGCCACTAAGGTTGTGGAAATTTGTTGTATAACAGCATTAGGAAATGGATATAAAAATTCATACAACTGTATAATATGTATACAATAGTACCTTCAAATAAATTAAATGGGGGCAGATAAGAGTGAACTTTCAAAAATAACTTCTGATTTCTAGTCAACACTGAAGACCTGGGACTGGGTCTAGAAGAGATGTATCTGTTCTTTTCTGGAGGGGAGACAGTGTGTGCGTCAGTGGGACACGGCAGCGGGGTTCCCACAGGTAACTTAGGAAGTGAAGGCTTGAGAGCCTTAGGCAGATGCTTAACTGACAGAGCTACGCAGGAGCCCCAAGAGGATAGCATTTAACCAGGAAGTTTATGTGGTCATTTCATTTCTACTTTTGCCTCGCTGTGTGATCTATATACATGTATTTTTTTCTTTTAAGTTGGCTCCGTGGCCAGCATGGAACCCAACACAGGGCTCAATGCAAGGCTCAAACTCAGGACTTGGAGATCGAGACCTGAGCTGGGATCAAGAATCAGACACTTACCCACTAAGCCACGCAGACATCCCCTATTTTTACTTAGCTCTGTGACCGAAAACAGTAGAACAAATCCTTCATTATTTGCACCTTCTCATGCTAATGAAACTATGAATTTCTTACTTATGCCACCTGGAAGTAGTCAGTCTGTATGCATGCTGGCTGGAAAATATACAGCATAACAACCGCATGGGGTGAGAATCATGAAACCTCAATTTCTTCCTCTGTAGCTGCTGCTGTGCTGAACACTTTCTCTTCCAACTATCTTGACTCAACATACACCAGCCAGTGTACATTTTTACTTTACATTTACAAAATGTCCTTTACAAATGAAAAGAAAAATTAACATGCACTTGGTTTTATGCTATGTTTCCCCCTTTACTCAGTGAAAGTTCTTGAGCTTATGGGCTAAGCCTGAGCTTCTGCACCCTCTGAGCGTTTAGAGTAACATGAAGGGCATGGCAGATAGCAGAGTAAATCGGCTTATCCAGGGCCGGCAGCTCCAGCACCAGTGGAATAGTTGCCACTGGATAGATATTTGGAGCAATTCCACCACTTTAAAGTTTGCTGCTTAATCCTTCTGAAGTTTTACTTTAACTGGGGAATCAGGAAGCATTTGTGTACTATTTTGTCAGTGAAGAAGTTATCATTTTCATATAGCAGAATTGCAAAAAAGGCTTTCCCCCATAACCTACCAAGATGCAAAAGCAAAAACTAAACTATATTAAATTTCTCCTTTCCATTTCATTCAAATGTACACTTCTATAATATTAACATTGGCTTTAAGTAACCATATTTGAGAGAAGAAACAGGGGTTTTGAATGACTAAGTTATAATTTTTCAGTTTTAAGAAATAGAAATCAACTCTGGCTAAAGGAAGGACAGAGAAGTTTTTCTTTTTTCTTTTCTTTCTTCTTCTTCTTCTTCTTCTTTTTTTTTTAAATAAAGCTATGATTTAGACAATAAAATGAAAGAGGAAACTGAACTGGCAGATTTAATATCTTCAGAGACCTCCCTGGGATGTGCTGACTTTCAGCATCCTTCTGCTCCAGTTCACCATTCCAAGGTAAGGGGGTGATGGATCTGGTTTGGTTCCCATGCATCCAACAAGGAGAGAGTTCCTGAAAAAGCTGTTACAAAAGGGGGTGATGGACGGTGGGTGGCAAAAATCCATTTCTTTACAGTAAATGGTCAAGTTGCAACAGAAAAAAGAATAATCATGAAAACAATTCAGAGTCACACGTTTTTACTTTGGAAAGTAACTTTTCATGAAATCATCATGAATTTTAGTATCAAAAGACATTTTAAAAAGAAATTACATTCTGTTCAACAATGTAGTTATTTATTCTGCCCCGAAAGCAACAAGAAAATGATAGGTAAGAGACATTGCACATTTTTATGGCTCTGAGATAAAGAACGTTTAAACTACTGTATCTTGTGATATTTATTCAAATTGGCTTCAATGAGATAGATAGCATGTAGACCAAGAACAGCTTTAAGAGTCATAAAGAAAAGGGAAGGTCGCCTGGCAACAAATAAGTTATAGGAAAGGACCCAGTGGCAGCTATTTTGTCTATTGAAATGTCTGGTTTTATTTAGAATCTTATGGCTTAATCTGGGGGAGGTAATAACATATAAGGAAAATTAATAGGAAGCCGTCGTAAGAAATGAGTATCACTTTACTATACTTCAGTGAAAAAAATAAAGTGCATTCTCCTGTAAAAAAAAAAAAGAGTATTAGAGTGGAAAGAATCTTAAAAGATAAAAATCTAATAGTCCATGTTAATACTTAAAATCAGAGAAGAGCAGCTTTGGAGGCAGAATATTAAGAGTGGATTGAATGCCGGAATCTCATCTTCCTTGTTTATTTTAACACCCAGATCCCAGAAGAGTTGTCACATTGTAAGCACACAATAAAAAAAAAAAATGCACTGAAAATGAATAAAATAATCAATGGAAGACCCCTGAACCACAAAGTGTTAGGGATCCAAGGGTGATATTCTGGTCCCATTTCTTAAAACTAGCTCTATGACCATTGCAACCTTGAGCAATTCCAAGACTGGTTGTTAGACAAAGAAGTTGAGTTAGATCACTTGCCAAGTCTTTTTCAGAGAAGTTTAGTAAATAAACAGAAGAATCTTTGTACCTCAGGAGTTCTCCAGCACTTCTCCTAAATACACAAGCCCTCAGGCCCTGATAAGTTCAAAGCAAGCTTTAAAAGCCAGGAGAACATAAAACCTTCTCTCCCCTTCTCCATCCACATGGTCCCAATTTCCTGCCTTCCACTGTTGGTAGTAAAGAGTAATATGTTAATGTATGAGAGTTTGAATCAAGGACCCTTCAACAGGAGACCTTTGTAAGTTAAAAGTGGGTGATGTGCACTAGAGGCAAGGGAAGCAAGGGCAAAAATGAACTATTGGGACTTCATCAAGATAAAAGCTTTGCACAGCAAAAGAAACAGTCAACAAAACCAAAAGACAACTGACAGAATGGCAGAAGGTATTTGCAAATGGTATATCAGATAAAGGGCTAGTATCCAAAATCTGTAAAGAACTTAGCAAACTCAATACCGGAAGAACAAATAATCCAATCAGGAAAGGGACAGAAGACATGAACAGACATTTCTGCAAAAAAGACATCCCAATGGCCAACAGACAAATGAACAAGTGCTCAGCATCACTTGGCATCAGGGAAATACAAATCAAAACCTCAATAAGAAACTACCTCAAACCAGTCAGAATGCTTAAATTAACAAGACAGGAAATGACAGGTGTTGGTGAGGATGTGGAGAAAGGGGAACTCTCCTCCACTGTTGGTGGGAATGCAAGCTGGTGCAGCCACTCAGAAACAGTGTAGAGCTTTCTCAAAAAGTTAAAAATAGAGTAACCCTATGACCAAGCAATTGCATTACTGGGTATTTACCCCAAAGATATAAGTGTATTGATCTGAATGGATACATGTACCCAAATGTTTATACCAGCAATATCCACAATAGCCAAACTATGGAAGGAACCTAGATGTCCATCAACAGAGGAATGGATAAAGAAGATTTGGTATACATACACACACACACACACACACACACACACAATGGAATACTACGCAGCCATCAAAACATCCGTGAAGTCTTGTCATTAGCAGTTATGTGGATGGAACTAGAGGATATTACACTAAGTGAAATTAGTCCATCAGAGAAAGACAGTTATCATATGATCTCACTGATACTATGAGGAATTTGAGAAACAAGACAGAGGGTCATGGGGGAGGGAGGGAAAAAGGAAACAAGATGAAACCAGAGAGAGAGAGAGGGAGACAAACCATAAGAGATTCGTAATCTCAGGAAACAAACTGAGGGCTGCTGGAGGGGAGGGGCGAGGGAGGGATGGGTGGCTGGATGATGGACACTGGGGAGGGTGTGTGCTATGGGGAGTGCTGTGAAGTGTGTAAGCCTGATGAATCACAGACCTGTACCCCTGAAACAAATCATACATTAGATGTTAATGAAAAAAAAAAAAAAGTAGGTGATGTGGGCAGTCTGGGTAGAAGGCTGTGTCCAGAAGATCTCTGTAAGAAAATCTCATGACTCTAGCTAAGTGTGTTTGTGTCTTCATTTATCCCTAAATCTGCAAGGCATGAAGTCTTTGTTAGCCACATTTTCCCTTGAATATGGGTCACATTTTCCTACTTCTTTGTGTATCTAGTAATTTTAGATCATTTCTTGGTCATTGTTACTAATAAGATATAGACACTCTCCTGTTATGTTCTCCTCTGAGAGGTGTTGAGTTTTTGTTGTTGTTGTTGTTGCTGTTGTTTTTGGAGGCAGTTGGACTTAAAACCCCAAACCCTGCCTCCCTCACAGTGGGTACCAAACCAAAATCTGTGTTGAGATCTGCAACTTTAGCTGTGCTGCCTGTGGTCTGCCCGCACTCAAGTGGTTCTGGAACAGCAAGAGCTTTGTGTAGTTTGTATCCCAAAACTCGGGTCCCCATCTGCAACCCTCCTTTTGGTCATTTTTCCTCATAACTTTTAGTTCCTGTACTTGCCCCAAACTCAGTCCTGTTTCCCCAAGCCCATAATACAGCAGGTGTTGATGAGGGTTTCAGCCCCTTGATGGGCTGCTGTTTGAGGCCTGCTCTCTGGTGAAAAGCTACAAAAAAGGGGAAACTTGCACTCCATAAAATACTATTTTCTTTTTCCACATGCCCAGCCCTCTAGCATTTGCCTCCTTTTGGCCAGTCTCTCGTTTTCTTAAGGTGTTATTTTTATATTTTGTGCAGAGTTTGTGTAGAAATCTTCAAGAAGGTTGGTCCAGTTGAGGTATTTGGTCATTACCAGAAGAGAAACTGCTGAGGCAAATCAGGAATAATTATTTCAGCATCCAAATGAAGTACAAGTCTGTAGGGGTAGCAGGGAAAGCTTCTTTTCCCTCTCCAAATGGAGATGGGCCTATGTTTTGTGTATTCGTACTGCTCAGATCAAGCCTCCTATTAGTGGGGTTTTGTCCCGTTATCAATAGAAAGTAAGACCAAGAAGAAGAAATTGCTGTGAGGACCGGAATTCTGTGGTCCCTGAGACAGAAATTCCCTGGGGAGTTCCATCCTGGTCTGGAAGGTTTATACAAATGAGATCATGGAAGTGGTGCAGCTATCCAAAGCAAGAAAAAGTGGAAGATTCATCTCTTGATGTAACCTGTCTGGTGTTACCCCTTGTGCCTCCCAGGTGTACAGACCCACAAGGGTCATCTGAAAAGTCACCTTTTCATGGGCTTCCCTAATTTTGCTTAGAATCGAAGCAATTGGTTTTGAGACTTCTTTTGTTTTTTTAAGTTGTTTTTTTTTTTTAATTTATTTGAGAGAGCTAGAGAGAGAGCATAAGTAGACAGAGCAGAAGGTAGAGGGAGAGGGAAAAGCAGTCCCTCTACTGAGCAGGGAGCCTGATGCAGGCTCGATCCCAGGACTCAGGGATCATGACCTGAGCCGAAGGCAGCCTCTTTATCTACTGAGCCACCCAGGCATTCCTGGTTTTGAGACTTCTACTAAGCAATGATTGTCTACATTTTCTTTTTCTCTCTCCGAGTAAAAACAAAAACAAAAACACCAAAAAATCAAAACATTAAACCCAACTTTGTATTAGGGAGTCAATCCCCTCCCTCTGCTTCTCACAGAGTCACAGGGGCCCACAGATGAGTTCAGGTTGGCCAGATGTGAAGCATAGAATGAGCCTCTAGTTATCAGCCATATAACTTTTAGGCTGAACAGGACATTTATGGCACTAATAATAATTACCCCAGGACAACTGATATACATTGAGAATGTCTTGAACGAACGTGACACGTGACCCCACTGATCTGATTCATGTTGGTTTCTCTTCTCCCATCCTCCACTGAAGCAGTCTGGGCCCCTCAACTCAGTGTGTTTAGCTCTTCACTGGAAGAGATCTGGTTGGTGGCCCTGCCTCTGCAGATGTGCGGAGACCTTCATGCGCTTATCTTGGCCATGTCCTGGCCTTCGGTGAACCTGACGTCTGCACAGATGTCCTGGCCTTCTTCCTGTGATTTTTCTCTCTGCAAGGCTAATAAGAATTTCTCCCCAGAATGCAGCAGTTACTCATTTCTAGGATCAAGAAGACTGAACACTTGAGTCTAATGCAATCCTACCTTTTAAAAACTTCGCCCCTAATCATTTACTGGGGACAATGGCACATACTCATGTCTTTGTCATAATGTGAAAAAACATGAACCTAAGGCACAGAAAACAGAAGTGAAATTAAATCTATCATTGCTAGGATTCCCATGGGGTAGTTATGTGAGCAGCCAGGACCACTGAGTTTCCCAATTCTGGATCTACACTTCCACCACATCTTAATATTCTCCAGGACCATTAAATAGAGTCCTTAGTCATCCTTATACAGGCCAGAATATCTTACAATTTAAGCAAAGAAAAAATTATTCTGTAATTTTATCCTGTAAACACATTGCAAAATGGAATCCAGTGTTGTAGTTGTTTGCATACATTCTTAATTTCATCTTGGCTTTTTAAATTTTCATTCTGTGGTGGCTACAGACCCAGCACAACAGAAGGGAGCACAACCTTTGAAAATGTAAAATCCTTTCACAGTAACAAAATTTAAAAATGTGTCTAATTAGAATATTCATGCCAATCGACTCTTACTCCACCCCTGCTCTGTACTGGCTTCCTAATTATACTATTTCTCTCAAATTATTTTACTTTTGAATTTTCATAGATCAGTTTAAAACCTATTTATTCATAAGGGGCATTAACAAGTCTTCAGAATCTTCTTAAGCAGGTGTTCTTTGGACTGAACTTTTTTTTTTAAAAATTCATTTATTTATTTTCAGCATAACAGTATTCCTTGTTTTTGCACCACACCCAGTGCTCCATGCAATCCGTGCCCTCTCTCATACCCAGCACCTGGTACCCCGACCTCCCACCTCCCCGCCCCTTCAACTTTTCCCACTTGATTCTACTGCAGCCATTAGGATGAGGGCTACAAGCTCCTGCCCGGAAGGTTTGGCTTGCCCAGCGCACAGCTGGTGACCTGGCGAAAATGCGCAGGTACAGAAGGGGCACTTATTCTCTGCCAGATGTGAGTCCCTCCCCACCATGCCTTATGTCCGGGGACGCACACCTTCAGGTTATTTGTTTGGTTCTGTGGACCTTTCGCTTAACCTTCTGCTGTAGAACTTCATTTAAGATTCTGAAGAGACAGACACACTGAGATGGAGGATTTTCTAAAACTATTTGAGCAAACTCTCTAATAGAATTGGACCCAAGAGCCAGGCAGACTAGCAGGTCTGTATCAAGCTACCCCTCACCTTGCAAATCTTGCAGTTAGCACCGATGACACCAGTGAGAATCTGGGAGGCAGGAGCACGGGGCTGTCCGGAGCTCATGCTTCAGGGTCAAACGACCCAAATCTAATCACTAACTGCATCATTTACTCCACAGCTGGACACACACCATGTGAAGAAGACTCGGTATCTTATTCTCTAACAAAGGACTCCTTGTGGCATCCTGTCGGGAGTAAATGCGATTCAATCAAGGAATGACTATTACATGTCAGTGACGGCCAGCGAGTAGTGACAGACTGCACGTCCAAGTGGACCGGGGCCGCACTACGTATCCAAACAGAACTCTGAGCCACAGTCTGCACAGCTGGCTCAGGAAACCAACCATCATCTGTGGAACAGCCCAGAATGCCAGCCGGCTCCCCGAACGTCAGACTTACCGGAAGTCAGACTGCCGTGTCTAGTGAATGATCTAGGGAGTCAGAAAAATAAGTCCTGTAAAAGTCGGTTCTGAATGGGCAGTTTCCCCTATTTTTGCCCTGTTCCAATTTAGGGCCAGCCCAAGAAAGCCAAAAATAAACTCTAACCAATCACACAGGATGCCTGCTTCTAGTTAGCTCGCCTCCCGCTTGCCCACACCAACCGCTGCAAAGGAGGCCCCCCCCCGAGCTATTCCTCTCCCTCCATAAACCTTGCCACTCCTGGGCCTGCCTTTGAGCCTCTGCCAAACACACAGAATGCAGGCCGACTCCCTGGCGATAAAGCGAACTCTGTATAAATAGCCTGTGCCTGTCCTCTTTGTTTGGTCTTCCTGTCTTTCCTCGGTATCATTCAATAGGTATAGTGAATCATAATAACAAGAGAATAACTGTTCAATTAAACATGAAATCAATAAATCATCAAGTAAAATATCTCCAGAGGACTCCGACTTAATCTTTCTTAATTTTAATGGAATCTTTATTGATAATCTCTTTTTAAATTCATTTTACTTTGCCTAAGCTTGATTTTCCTAGTAAATTATTGATGGACCTTATGCCAGGTTAGCCTCCCCAGCGTGTGGCATGCAGCGCTGGTTAACTTCACAGTGATTTGCAATCCTATTCTAAGATCACAAGGGCCAAAAATTCTGACTCGCTGTTGGAGAGAGAGCCACACGCAGGAGGGGACAGTGGCTTTCACAGCAGACCGGGCCCTGTCTCTGGCTTCTGTTGATCTTTCAGGCTTGTGACAATGCTCCGGAGGAAATTGCCTTGGGCCATTGAATGTATTCTTCACAAAGCCCCATGGATTTCTTGGCTTAGTCCCCCTGTGGTTGCAGACTTGTGTACAAATTGATTCTTTGATGATTCATTCCGGTATTTTTAATGGGTATTGAATTTGAGCTATTCATGTCTAGATTTCTGATTTCCTTTTTGAATTTTTTCCTCTATGTGAAGAAAATGCACTGCTTTTCTCTGCTTTATTAATCCCTTGGATCCTATCTGCTTTTATAATAACTGCTGAAAACCCAATAATTACATTTGTACGGTCAATTCTTAGAGGCCCTTGGTTATCCTACTCATAAACGTTCACCTGGGCCTCACCAAGACTTTTCAGAAACATTAAGCAGGTAAAACACAGATACCCACATTTCAAAAGATACACCACATCTGGCCTTTTCTCTTCTGCAACCTCCTTGCTCAGAAACAGCCAGAATCTGGATGACCAGATCTCTGACCTCTGACCAACTGTAATGTATAATCCCCAACAGAAAAGATGATCAAAGAACAATGAGGTTATTATGCAATCTGTGACACCAGCCTCTTCCACCTCTAAACCCAGGGGCAAAACAGGAGGAAAAAAATCCCAAGTCTCTGAACGTGGTTTCCATAGTGTCAATTAAATGGGAATAGTTTACAGCAGTAATTTAGTTAAACTGTTGTTCTTAACAATGGGTGGTCTGGCACAGCGTTCATTAGAAGTGGAAATAGTGTAGCCTGTAATTTTGCTCTTAATTTCAGCCTTGACAGATGCTAAGTCCCAGCAGAGGGAGTCCTGGTCAGTGGGGAGAGAGAAGCCTGTTTTCAGGAACCACAAAAGGTAGTGATGTGTTGGAGATACTTAAAGAGAACTACAGCTTTGTGTGTCTTTTCATATGATCACAAATACAGGTCAGGAAAAGAGGGGATATGAGGCTCATTTCATTGGTGTTAAGGTTCTGCAACACGAGGGAAACAATAGTGGGAAAGTAGTTACGGGAGAAAGGAACTTAGCCCCCATGTAAACCACTTAGGCTTACCTTCCGTCACTGAATTACCATCCGAAGACCTAAGACCTACTCTCATTCGTGGACGGAATACAGGCTTACAGGCTGTTCTTAAAAACCAGAAAATTGCTTGTCACCATGAAAACAGGCCTGGTCAAAGTGTTCCAGAAGTTATCAGTGTTTCTAAATATTTGAAAGAGAGAATAAATTGGTTTATTAAGGGACTGCATGCCAGGGCAGAGGGGAAAGCGGAGATCGTGCTCCGGGTGGGACGGAAAAGAGGGAGAGAGTGTCCGTGAAGTAGAAGCAAGAAGCCTCTGCTCTGCCAGGAGGAAATACGTTTGTTCTGGGATGTCTTCTCTACAGTCGTTTGCAGGATAGAATATGGGTGCCCTCCCCCCGGCTCGTATCAGGAACGCCGTGCGGAAGAAAGGGTATATACATCGCCAGAGACTGGAAACGCGTTTTCTTTTCCGGATGGGCAATAATGGGATGACCTAGAGCACTTCTTTAAAAACCCAAATTTGTCCAGCGTGGACACAGAATAAAAGCTGAAGAAAATGCCACGAAGAGAAAGACTCGAAAAAGACTACACATTCATTTTCCTCCATCACAACTTCCAAGCCAGCAGGGAAAGTGCCCCGATGGCCGCAAGCTGTGCAAGCTGTGTGTCACGATACTTGTGCGCATTTCACTTTTGTTTTGTTGTAACTGCACTGGACTTGTCTTTCCCCACACTGCGGCTGGCTTGTGGGATATGTGTACGCCGCAGGGAGGCGTCCTCAAAGGAACAGTTTGTTGTCCACGAGGGCATCATAGAGAGAGAAATGCACATTTAATGTAGTTGAAAGAATTCTTCCCCAGACAGAAACCGACTATTTTTTAGAAAAAAAACAAAAAACAAAAAAACAGAGAAAAGACAGTGTTAAAATTTTCCCAGAAAATTTGTGTAAATGCCCAAATTAGAACTAACACCTTGGTGGTTTTCCTTATTGTCTTATGGCTGGATCAAATGACTTCCTATGTTGCCCCATTATTGTAGAATTGTGAGGATCCGTGAGCATTGATAATCGAAGCATGAGATGGAGGCCAGTTTTACCTGATTTATAAATTTGGGCAAATCGCTGCTGGAGTTGATAAAGGCACAAGTGGCAGCCCTCTGCTGCTGTTGGCACCGGCTGTCAGAATTCATGAGAAATAAATGAGTTGTCTGTATGCATAGTTTGCTTTCTGTGTGTTTAATGTTAAATCAGCAGCACAAACTATGTGTTATGGCTGATTGTGCTGCCACCAGGTGAGAACCGCATGGTGGTTCACGATTACCAGGGACCCATGTAGCTCTTACTGGAAACAGTGCGGCACGCACAGGCGCCATATTGGTCTTCTCTCTTCCTGGACACTCATGGCCCCTTTTCTAGGCTGTGGAGGTAGAACACACCACACCTGAGTGGGGCATTCTGTGTCCTGCCTCTTCCCTTGGTGTCATAGGCCAAGGGAAAAGGGAAACACACACAATAAAAGCTGAAGGGGTGAAGGTGGACCGTTAATAAAGAGCAACAACACAGATTTTTAAGCACAGAAAACACCTGAGAGAAAACTTTAAATCATGCGACTTTGGGGGGGACTCTTAAATAACAGATTTATTTAAAAAAGCATTTCGAGAGTTGGAAGAGTTTAAGCCTTTCAGTAAAGCAGCAAGGAGCTGGTGTTTGAAAGATTGCATCTGGTTGACGTCAACTCAGAAGGAAAAGTAAACAGGACCCCAAGGTCATCTTTATTGATTCCTCTGAAAACAAGGATGAAAGAATGAAAGCAAATAGAGTTATGACTTTGGAATTTTTCTTGTACAAACTTTCTAAAAAGTAATTGTAGTCTTTTAAATTATTACCATTGTCTAAGTGGGTTTTTGTCAAACTATCTGGAAAATTAAAAATGACAAATAATGCAACAGCAATCATCTCTAAACAAGCGACTGTCTCAGGGTGGGTTTCCTGAAGCAGACGCTGAGATGAAGCTGAGACGGAAAACTCTCGTCTGAGTGACCACGTGTGAAGGGTGAAGGGGAAAGGAAGGACCCAGCATTGGGCAGAGGGGAGGGTGACATGTGATGCCACCTGACTGAGCCTCTGCCCCTGCAGGGAGCCCGGGAGTGGAGTGAACAGGTCTAGTCGTCATGCACCAGGCTGAAGGGGCCACGTGTTCACTGCCTTCCCAGATGTAGGTGCCTGGAGAAGGGCATGGCTGTGGATGAGGCAGCTCCCCGCACCTGAGGCGAACCCCCAGAGGACTGAGCTGCAGCAGGTGTCTGCTGAACACACTCTGCCTCTGGGCAACAGCTTTCCTTGAAGGCAGATCAGAGGGGTACATCTTCATGCCCATGGAACTGATACATGCAATATTTTCAACAGTGTGAATTCCCATTGCCTGATATTAACAAATAATTTAAAAGCAAGTTTTCCCTAAAGATCTACCCCCCCAAAAGTTAAAAATAATAAATTCAGCAAAGTTGCAGTATACAAAATCAACACCCCAAATCACTTATATTTCTACATACTAACAATGAAAAATCTGTAAAGGAAATCAAGAAAAAAATTTCATTTCCCATAACATCTAAACATTCCGCACCCAATGATTCTAGTGTTGGGGGATGGGGAGGGTTTTTCTCATACCCCCACCAAGTAATTCTCCCACACCAATGGGGTATCTTATAGTTGAACTCATTTCTGACACTATCTACTCTCATCTTTTAGGGCATTTAGAGAATGATAACACTGAAGTCAGGGTTTGGGAAGACTTCCCAGATGACTTTGTAAGAGGCTAGTAGGGACTCTGGAAGCCAGGAGGCTAGGAAGTCAGCTACATCTTCAAGGCAGGGGTGGAGAGAGCTAGGGTGACGGCAGCTGTCTGAAAAGAGCTAAAAGCAATCCTTTGTTTGGTCCAGATTTCTACAAAGCATTGCTTTTTAGCAGTTAGATTATGTAATCATAAAGAATGAGTAAATGTTAGGTGGTCATGGACATTGGGGGCTGGTGAGACAGCCCTACTGTTCATTTCTGCCCCCTGCCCCCACCATCTAATACCATCCCCACCTGTGACCAACAGGAGGAACATATGGACGCTCATCAACGTGAGAGGTCTTCCCACGTCAAAGGGACTGGAAGTACCTCATAGTTCACTGTAAGGTAAGACCACAGCCTCCTTGACTTGAGGACGGATTAAAATCAGGAACTCTGAGCTTCACTGCAAAATGATAAAGTGTCCGGCCTACAATGAACCTGTAACACACTTAGTCTGAGTAATTTATGTCCCTACTAATGTCTACACAGTCTGAAAGCTGGGTCTATGATGATGCTGACATTTTATCAATGATGATATTTTATTTTTTAGTTGTATCTTTAGTTATTTTCACTTGATTGTGTTTTGAAGGTATAACTCAATAGCAAGATGCAGACTAAGGATAATACATAATCTGGGTACATTCCATTGGTTAACACAACAAAACTCTTTTCACAGTTTTGTATCTCTTTTAAAGAGTTTACAAGCCAAAAAGATGATGACAAGACAATAGAAAAATAGGCAAAGGATGAAATTTGAATTCAGAAAGTACAAAAATCCAGACAAAGGTTCAGCATCATCAGGATTCAGAATGCAAAACTCCATATCTTCCTTCAACGTTGACCCGGAGAGAAAGGTAATGTCCTGGTGATAGTAAATGTATGGAAACAAGCTCCTTTTTAATAGAAACACAAATTAACACATTTCGAGATAGTTGGGAATATATTTGGAAAATATATTTCCAAATATATTTTTGGAATTTTACTTGGTGTTTAACTTACATCATCCTCCTCAGTGTATACAGTAGAATTCCATAGGGAGCAGGTGGCAAACTGGAAAAGCTACTGTCTTACGGGATCCAGGCCAACGCCTTCCCTTGTTCAGCTTCTGGCATGAAAAACTGGGTGGAACGTGACGTCATTTACTCACTGACTTTGTGAATGAATGGGCAGGATTCACCTTCAGGGGTGGATCTGAAAACGTGCCCTGGATATAGCTACGGGTGGGTCACTGGTGTTTTGTAGACAGGTTTCAGCTGCGTGTTGGGGTAGAGGGAGATGAAGAAATTGAGGAGAGAGTGGGGTGGTGATGAGGAAGCGAGAAAGCAAAAGTAGTAGGATTTTAAGGACGTTTATGGTGGAGGAAAAGAGCCCTGTGAGGAAAAGAGAAGAGCATGTAGTGTCCAGAGCTTTATTTTCTTAGAATACTCATGAACAATCTTAATGTGGATGAGTAGACAAAGAAGATGAGGTTGAAAATACACTAGAGAGAAGATAACCGATAGGACAGGCTGCCCGTGGGTACCGTGAGAGGTACCGTGGATGAGTCCTGGAGAATCAGAGGGGTAAGTTAGAGAAAAAGGATGGGTCACTTGCTTCTGGTTAACAAGGAGGAAGAAGGAAATGATGAATGAAAATGCAAGTAGGGATATCTCCTTGCCAGTACTAATCTGAGATAGGTCAGTGGCTAATCTCATGGAAGGCTGGAAACAAGAACTATTGAAGACTGAGTGGACCAGGGGATATACTTGGAAGCATCATCACAGAAAGTGGTTGTTGGTTCTAGTTTATAGACTAATGAATTTTAAGAGACTGAAGTCTCCCTCCATTCTGGTTTGTTTTAATCTAAAGAAATTTTTCTCTTGAACATTTCTATGTTTAGTGTAAAACCCTACCATCTTTTTTATTCACAAAGTTTTGTAATGTTTATGAATGAAAATATAAAGGAACTCTTGTCTGAATACGATGTGATGTGACTCTCTGCTGGTTATTGCTTTTCCACTTCTCGTTTCTTTAAGAAACAAGTGGAATTGGATAGAAAGCCCCGAGGTTTCATAAGCAAATATATAATATACTAAAAAAATCGAACAAATGGAAAAACCAGTAATATTACAATTCAACCCCATTACTTTTGCTTGGAAAGAAAAATGACTGGAAAAGTCATGTTTGATCTGTGTAATTCAATGTCAAAAAACAGTGAGTGGAAAGACAGTTCAAAGTAACAAAGTAAATTGCATTGCTGAATGCCTGGATAAAAAATGTGAATGCTTACACACCGCTAAGAAGAATTATAGAATCCATATAACTTCTACTTTTTATTTTACTACAGATAATCATAATTGTTGATTTATGATGATTTGTTTCAGGTGCCAAGGAGACTCACATAAACTCATGTTCCCAAGTCTTTCTCTGTGGGGCAACAGTCTTTCACTGACTCATTTGTCAGACTTTAAAGGAATTCTTGATACAAAATTTATGTTGAATATATGTATTAAAAACCACATTTTCTGCTCTGGCTTTTCACTTTGAAATACTCAAAGGAAGTTTATAATTTTCACATATTTGAATTTATCAGTATCTTTTATAGTCAATGTTTTCTGTCTTCCATTTAGGAAAAGTTAACCTATTCCTAAAGAGAAAAAATATATACACATACACACAAATATCCTTATAAAGAATGCAAAAATAGTAATTCAAAGGGATACATACACCCTGATGTTAATGGCAGCATTGTCTACAACAACCTAACTATGGAAATAGCTCAATTGTCCATCAACTGATGAATAGATAAAGAAGATGTGGTACACCCCCCCACACCAATGGAATATTACTCAGCCATAAAAAATCGAAATCTTGCCATTTGCAACAACATGCTTGGAGCTAGAGAGTATAATGCTAGGCAAAATAACTCAGAGAAAGACAAATACCATGCGATTTCAGTCATATGTGGAATTTAAGACATAAAAATAAATGAGCAAAGGTGGGGGAAGAGAGAGGTAGAGGCAAACCAAGAATAGACTCTCAAATATAGAAAACACACTGATGGTCCCCAGAGAGGAGGTGGGGTGGGTGGGGGAACTAGGTGATGGGGAAGAAGGATTGCACTTGTGATGAGCACCAAGTGATGTATGGTGGTGCTGAATCACTGCATTTAGGTCACTAAAGTGTGAGCTTTGGGACTTTGGGCAAAATCACCACCATGTTTTCTTACTTTCCTTACCTGTGAAATAGGGCCAGTAACTAGTCTTCCTTCCCCATGGCATTGATGTGTGGATCAAAATAAAAATGAGAAACTGATCAGAACCTTATATAAACCTTCAAGTGTTATAGAAAGGGGATTTATAGCTATGGTTTTTCTCCTTACAATTGTGTTGTTCTTCCTAGGGTACAGAGATATTCATATGAGAAAGCAAAATCAAATAAATCCTTTGATAATTTTATGTTATCTATAGAACCAAAGTTACTTAAAATGACCATGTTCCCAGTCCTTAAGGTTACCTGAATTTTAGAAGCCCAGAGAGAAGATAAGCTAGTTTGTCATCATTGATCCTAAGCAGAGTAGCTTGGGTATGGTGGGCTCTGACCAGTCTGAAAACACAAAAGAGGCCACGAATATCTATACTCCAGGTCTATCTCTCCTTGCTGGAGAGACCCTTAGGGAAGACCCTGGGTACCAGCCAGGTCATTGATGAGGCTCTTGAGAAGTTAGAATCACCTCCCTCTGAACCTTAGGGGGATTCATTAGATTATTGGAGAATTGAAAATCACTTTTCTCTCTAGAAAAAGTTGATTTTTAATTACTTATTACTTTAGCCACATTTCAAGGCTTAGGGAAGAGACTTAATGTGAATATATGACATTATTGGTGTTGTCACTATTAGTCTATTTCACATGGATTTGGCATAAATAGGATCTTTAATACTAGCAACAGAGAGTGACATTACTGTATCGATGCAATACTGTAAACTATAATTTATTTTTATATGCACATGGGTGAATGAAAGATGCATTACAAAACAAATCAGTCATTCAGAAGTTGAAAAGAAAGGAATTTATGGAAACATTGGCTGTGAGAAAATCACTTGGAGGGTGAGGAATTACATACAGCTTACGAGCTCCTTGTGAGAGAAGAGGCTGCCGCCCTTCCTGCCAGCTCCCGAGAACAGAGTATTACGAGAGCAGATAAAACCGAAAGAGAAATATTTTAGAGGGTACTAATAATGAAAAGCAGATGACAGATTAAAATGTGGTGTTGCTCTAAACCTGAAAGTATTGTAACTTCAAATTTCTGCTGGCTGGTATTTTATTGGAAAAGTCTATCTGATTTTATCGATATATCTAACAGTGTAAAGTTTCTTTCATAACTTCTGTCCTTGGAAAAATGGTCAAAATGCTTTTTTATTGTGTTGAAGTTAAAGTTATGAAAGCCTGCCATTTCTTATAAACTGATAAGATACTTCCTATACAGGCAAATGAAAGAAAAAGAAAAAAAAATAGGATATAAAATAGGAGAGAGATAATTAAAATAATTATGGCAACTTAAATCGAAGGAAGAAAATAAAAGCACTTTTGTGAAAGGCAGACATAAGGAAACTTTAGAAAAGTTTCAGAGGCAAATAACAACTTATAATATTGAAGCTGAAGTATAATCACAAAGTCTTATTATACTCAATTAGTATGAGAGAAATAAAAGTTAAGCTGCATTGACTTTTTACTATTGAGTTTTCTCTCCCAACCCCAAGCAATTGCTTTGCCTTCATTTCTTGCTGTGAAATTGGTGGAGTGACATTACTTTTCCTGGAAGGAAAAGGAAGAATTATCAAAACATTTCAATTCAGACTTGCCAGTAATTTTCAAAAGTTATTCATCTAGCAAAAACTTTTTTTCAGAAAGACTCATGCTATTTCCTTCCCCACATAGGGAGGTGACAATGCTGCCTTTGCTTATTTGAACAAACCTGCCTGGACATTGTACCTGCAAAATATATCTGACTCCAATATATATTTCCTTCCTTCCCTCTGGGTCCAATCTCCCCTCCCCACATCCCAGTGGCCAGGATGCTGTCCTTCCCTCTCTCCTCCCGGCAGTAAAATGCTGACCTTGACTCTCAGTCCCCCACACCATCTTATAAATGCTTTTTCGTGACTGTTTATTCTTTCTGTTTGCAGAACTCATCATGGTTTATTTATTTACTTATTTAAATATTTTATTTTTAATTATTTGACAGAGAGAGGGAGAGCAGGAGGAGCAGCAGGCAGAGGGAGAGGGAGCAGCAGGTTCTTTGCCAAGCAGGGAGGCCAATGTGGAGCTCGATTCCAGGACCCCGGGATCATGACCCAAGCCAAAGGCAGATGCCCAACCGACTGAGCTACCCAAGCACCATGAACTCACCATAGCTTAAAATAATACAAGTATTGTTTTTCTTGTGTGTTTACTATCTGCCTCCCTTGCTTGATGGATGTTTCTTTAAAGTCAGGAACCAAATTCCTCTCATTCATCAAGGTAGACTTTGTGCCCACCACAGGGTCCAGGATCATTTCTCTGAATACTAGTTGAATGAATACATGATCCAGAGTCCTCAGCCACTATAGTCTGAATTCCCACACAAATCCAATGATTCTTTTCTATTAGAATCTAATTTCTTTTTCAATTAATTACAAAATACTTTGCATATTGTCTTCCAATCCCACAAACATCTGTGAGATTAAAGTAGAGAGAGTCATTCCCATTTCATAGATGAAGAACCTGAGGTCAGAGATTAAAGACCTTGTCTTAAGTTCCATAGAAAGTGGCAGACCCTGGTCTCAAGCCCAGTTCTTTTGTGGTCAAGTCCAGTAATCTTTGCAGCAGTGACCCATAGTTGAGTAAATACTCAAAGTTTGCACCGTCTTTTGGCCCTACCACCAGAAGAATGTTCTGAACACCATAACATATAGACAAGTAAGATTTCCCATTGTGATATTTGCTTCCTAAGTAGCTCTGCAAATTCTGGCAACCTGGAAGCCTATGAAATCCTTAAGAAAACAAAACAAAAAAAATAGTTTTTTTTAAAAAAAATATTTTATTTATTTATTTGCCAGAGAGAGAGAGAGAGAGCACGCACACAGGCAGGCAGAGTGGCAGCAGAGGCAGGGAGAGAAGCAGGCTCCCCGCAGAGCAAGGAGCCTGATGTGGGACTCGATCCCAGGACACTGGGATCACAACCCGAGCCAAAGGCAGCCGCTTAACCAACTGAGCCACCCAGGCGTTTGATTCTCCATCAGACACTTTGAATACAGTATCACATTTCTCTCAGCAATGAAGAGAGGTGGAGTTCTCTCCCTCTAGAAATGAGAAAAACTGACAAAGAAGTTACAGAAATTGCCTGTGGTCACACAACTAATAAATATAATGCTTGGGATTTGAAGTCAGATATTCGTGACTTACTCCAGTGCCATACTTTCCTCCACAAACAGTATACTATTAGATCTCAGCGAGGAACCCTTTGTGACCCCAAACCCACCAATAAAAAAAAAAATACATTGACAGCCTCACAAAGAATTTTCCTGTCACGTGAATATCTATATGCACAATACCCCTTAGTAATACCTACTAATTTATAGGCCTTTAACTGCCTATAATTCTTTTTTTTACCCCAAAAGATGATCGTGAATGTTGGTGAGATGGAAAACTGACTTGAATTAAGGGAAACAGACAGGCTATATTAGTTAGTTTTGGCTGCCATAACAGAACACCACAGACTGGGGTCTTAAACCACAGAAGTTAATTTTCTCACAGTTCAGGAGGCCGGAAGTCCGAGATCAATGTGCCTTCAGGGTTGGTTTCTGGTGAGGCCCCTCTCTTTGGCTTGTAGATGGTGCCTTCTCTGTGTGAGAGTTGGGGAGGAGAGAGAGACAGAGAGGGAGCTTTCTGGGCTGTTTTTTTCTTATTATAAGGACACTAGGAATGCTGGCTTAGGACCCCACCTTTACGACCCTCCTTTATTTCTTTCCTAACGTCCTTCTCTAACATTGCATTAAGCATTTAACGTATGAATTTTGTGGAAACTCAATGCAGTCCATGATAAAGGCCCTCTGGTTTGCTGGCAATCTTCCTGTTTTGGACTTTCTGTTGGTGCAACAATTACCTTTTGGAGGACTGCCAACATCACTAGGGACTGTCTGTGTTTAGGATAACAGAGGAGAAAGGGGTGCTTTCTGAAAGTTTACATAAATGTAGCTGAGCTTTGGTGAGTTTAAAGTGGACCATGCTTTGAACCTTGAAAATTCTTCGTACGCCATCATTTTAGGTGAAGTTAGTGCTGTGTTTACCTCAGCACTGGGGCTCCTCAATGTCGGTGTCATCACATTTGCATTTGCAAATCTGATTAAATGACATCTTTAAGCGTTGATTTCACTTTGGATACATTCCAGGATTTTTTTTTTTAAAGATTATTTATTTATTTATTTGAGAGAGAGAGACAGTGAGAGAGAGCATGAGCGAGGAGAAGGTCAGAGAGCGAAGCAGACTCCCCATGAAGCTGGAAGCTTGATGTGGGACTCGATCCCGGGACTCCAGGATCACGCCCTGAGCCGAAGGCAGTCGTCCAACCAACTGAGCCACCCAGGCGTCCCCATTCCAGGATTTTTTAAAAAAGATTTTTAAAATTTATTTATTTGTCAGAGAGAGAGAGAGAGCACAAGTGAGGCTAATGGCAGACAAACGGAGAGGGAAAAGCAGATTGTCCCTCTGAGCAGGGGTTCCCATGTGAGACTCAATCCTAAGACCCCGGGATCATGACCTGAGCTGAAGGCAGGCACTTAACCAACTGAGCCACCCAGGTGCCCACATTCCAGGATTTTTAAGGATTTTTTTTTTTCCTATCTTCAACTGTAATAACTAGTAATTAAAATTAAACTTATATAAAATGTTTGAGTTAGATTCTTGAGGGGCGCTTGGGTGGCTCAGTTGGTGAAGCACCTGACTCTTGATTTCAGTTCCAGTCATGATCTCAGGGTTGTGGGATTGAGCCCTATGTCAGGCTCCCCCGCAGTGGGGAGTCTGCTTGTCCCTCTCCCTCTACTCCTCAGCCACCCCTCGAATAAATAAATAAATAAATAAATTCTTTAAATTAGATTCTTAAATTTGGACATTGTCCTTTTCTTTCTTTCTTTCTCTTTCTTGAGAAAGAGAGAAATTGAGCGGGAAGGGAGAGGGGCACAAGGAGAGAGAGTCTTTTTTTTTTTTTTTAAATATTTTATTTATTTGACAGAGAGAGACACAGTGAGAGAGGGAACACAAGCAGGGGAGTGGGAGAGGGAAAAGCAGGCGTCTCCCTGTTGCCCCAAGCAGGGATCCCAGTGTAGGGCTTGTACCCAGGACCCTGGGATCTTGACCTGAGCTGAAGGCAGACTCTTAACAACTGGGTCACTGAGTCACCCCTGAGAAAGACTCTTAAGGAGGCTCCACACCCAGTGCAAAGCTGGATGCTGGGCTGGATCTTACAAACCTGAGATCATGACCTGAGCCAAAATCAAGAGTTGGACGTTTAACTGACTGAACCACCCAGGCATCCCAAGGCTCTTTTAATAAAAATTCATTTTTTCAAACTAATTTGTCAAAGTTAACTTCTGGCTTTATTTTGAATTTGCACTAAAAAAGTGAGATGATTATTCAAGTATTTTCCCCACATCAATTAAAAAAAAAACAAAACGTAGTTCTGTGGTGATAGATAAACTGTTTTTGGCATGGAGCTTCTAAGGGTAGAGGACACAGTTTTAGGAAGATAATTCTTGTTCCTATATTATCAGTAAATATACTACCTCACTGAAGAAATTGTCTTAATTCAAGAAGCAATTCTAGAATGTCACCACACAAGTCACACACTGTGCTGGTACTGCCAGGGACTCTGGTCCTCACCCCTACACAGCCTACAGTTGAGTCTGAATAAAAAGGCATGGTCATCTACAACCACAAAACCCATTGTAATAGATAAGGCTGTAACAGAGGAATCATGGAGGACGATAATCGATGGGCAGATGGGAATGTTAGTTCTCACTATGAGTGAGGCTTCTTCGTGATTCATAAAGTTGGCTGACTGAAAACATGGATGATCTCTTGGACTAGTGGGAGCTGGGGAATGGACGGGCATGAGCCCAGGCATGGTAACAAGTGGGCCAGGGAGTTTTCTGCTGTCTCAGGGGTTCACACAGTGCTGGGAGCTTTAAGCCTGGAAAAGGACCGAGGGACAAGTTTGTGAAGGGCTTGGAAAGGTGGTCTGAGACATATGAAGACCATGAGAAGCCATCATTTAGTACAAGGAATGTCAGTCCTGAAATACCCATCATTGTCCAGAATGCATGCTGGCTGAATGTGACCATCCTTCCCTTGACGGTCTTACTCTTCAGTGTGGGAGATAGCCAGTCTGGTGGAGTTGATATGATAAGCAAATTCTAGAGACATGCGGAGGGTGTTGGGAGAGCCCCAAAGAGAGCCCAAGGGAGGGCCATAGGAGTCTTTCCTGGCAAAAAAAGTGGATAGTTACAATACAGTTACTAAAACAAACAATTGTTACCATCAATAATAGTGTATTTTCTTTTCAAAATCATGTTTCAAAAGGGAATCGCAAAGCCTTGAATTTCAATTAGTTTACATTCTTATATCACTTTATTCTAAAATGATATCTGGTAATTTATGATTCCAATAACTGACTTTCCCTAATTGGAAAAGACAATATTATTTTTAATCCTTTAGTTCAAAACGTTCTCATCCTAACAAAAATGAGTGATATTCCTCAAGTTGGAATTTACGAATGCCAACTCTATAATTTACTTCTGTTATTAAAAGCCTTTAGAAAGCTCTGCCTTCCAATGGAAAATTTTCAGGCACATTAATAATTCATTGTTTTAAATATTGGATAAAATGAGATAGTCAAGAGCAGAAAATATTCAAATTTACTTACAAAAATTGTGACCAATTCACACTATTTGTTTTGTTAACTGTTGAATAATTGGTTCATTGTTTTAAAAATCCAGGAGCTAAACTGAAATGCTAAGGCTATATATTCAGTCTCAGCAATTAACATGCGTTGTTAGATTCCAACCTGGTTTCATGTCCTCCTGCATGAGGAGAATTTAAACCAGGACTTCCTCTTGTATAACACTCAGTACACTGAGTGTGAAGTTCGCCATGTCACAAGGAAAAGGGGGTCCCACCATTTGCTGTAAATACACACTAATCTGTCTTGCTTAGTATGTATCTCCAAATTTCAATCGTTTAGTCACTTGTCATGGAGATTTTATTCTTTGTGAGGGAAGATGCTGACTACTGAGAGTAAGACAAAATGCTAAGATAGGAAGACTTCCCCCATGAGCCTCTAATCTACTCAGGGATATTGGATATTTACAGAACTGTCCATGATCTAGGAGAAAGCAGGTTCCATTACAGAGTCCATACTGGAAAAGAGTCAGGCGAAGGAAAGATTAATTTTGCCTGAAGAGTCCGAGGAGGAGTGATTGGGTTTGTCCCTGAAAGATGGTGTTAGGCTGAAATAGTTCTCTCCCACTCCTGCCGTTTCCTTCTCTGGGCAGAGCCTGATGTGTGTAAGCCTCTGGTCTCTGTCCCATTTTCCTCTCTCTGCCTTAGGATTTATTATGTTACTAAATTGGTGAGTAAGAAAAATGTCTGTTGGCTAAGCTGCTCCCAATCCTTGTCTTGGGAGTGAGCTTACCGGCAGGGAGTGCAGTACTCTGCTGTGTAAGCCCTTGGTCTTCCTGGGCGGGTGGCTCCAAGCCCAGGTCCTGCCCAGTTTCCCATTACTCATGATAGGGTGGACTCTGGGATTAATTGTCAGTCCTGTTTAACCTTTACGTTTAACCATTTTATCGTACTATCTTGCACCAATATGGGCAACATTTAACCTTCATGACCCTCAGCCTCCTCATCTGTAAGTGGGATAAACAGGTTTTCTATCTCCTAGGGATATTGTGCAGGTTAAGGGATATAATTTAAGTAAATCATGGGTACAAAACCTGGCTTCCAGAAAGTGATAGATCAGTCATAGGTACCATCTAAGTTGTTCATAATGATAGGGGTGGCACTCTCCACTCTGCAGCTAGCTCCAAGTAGTGCCTGTGGGTCAAGGGCACATAAATCAGGGAAACAGGTATGAAAATTCAGGAGCAAAGAGGGTGAAAATTTGTCCAAGAATGGCAACACTGGGAAGCTGATTTTTTGAGCAAAGACTTGAGAGACACGGGGGACCAAAGCACTACCCTAGTCTCCCAGGGCTGCTATGACAAAGCACCAGAGATTGGGGAGCTTAAATTAAATTCCAGGAATGTACTTTCTCACAGTTCTGGAGCTTAGAAGTTCAAGAGAAGAGTGTTGGCAGTGTTGCTTTCTTCTGAGGCCTCTCTCCTTGATGTAGTTGGCTGTCTTCTGTGTTCTTACACAGCCTTCCTAAGTGCATGCCAGCATCCTAATCTCCTCTTCTTATAGGGACACCTGTCATACCAGGTTGGAGTCCACTCGAATGAACTCATTTCTATTCTTTACCTCTATAACTCCAAATACAGTCAGTTCTGAGGGACTAGAGATTAGGATTTCAACCTGTAAATTTTGGGGGGTGGGTATAAAATCCAGCCCATAACAGGCACTAAAGCTAGAAACTGCCCAGTAAGTTCTGGAACCAAGTGATCCTCGCACCCTAGGCCTGAGGAAAGTGAGGGAGGACAGAGGGGAACAAGGGCTGAGAGGCAGAGGTCGGTCAAACCAATATGGTACGGGGTGGGGCAGGGGACTGAAGATAAAGAGGGTCTGGCAGAGAGCAAGAAGACGGTCCAGGAGGCTATCTTATCTGATCCCATGCCAGACACAATAGTGCAATAATGTTTGAACCATGGCCTGTGGTGGATTTGGTGAGAAATAGTTACATTCTGGATATATTTTGGTGACAGAACAGAAAAAAAATGCACTGATGAACTAAATGTGGGATGTGTGAAAGAAAATAATGGCTCTCAGATGAGAGGGAAAAGATAGGAGGGGATTGGTGTGGACCTCACAGGGGTGTCTTGAAGATAAAATGGGATTGTGTAAGCTGTGTGAGTTTCCTCCGGCTGCTGCAACAAATTCCCAAGAACTTAGTGGTTACAACAACATGAGTTACTAACTTTCAGTTCTGGAAGGCAGAAGTTCAAAATCAGTTACACCACACTGCATTTGAGGTGTCAACTGGGCCATTCATCTCTGGAGGCTCCAGGGCAGAATCCGTTCCCGGAATTTGCCACCATCCCGAGGTTGCCTGTGTCCTGGGCTTCTGGCCCCTTCCTCCAACTTCAAAGGGCTTCACGCCAACTTTTGCTTGTGTATCAAATCTCTCTGACCCTGACTCTCTTGTTTCCCTCCTACACTGACGTCTACTCATGATTACGTTGGGATCACCCAAATAATCCAGGATAATTTCTCTATAGCAAGATCTTTATCTTCATCACATTTGCCAAGTTCTTTTTACCATTTTACATAATGACTAGTTTCAGGGAATAGGCCATAGTTATTTTTTTGGGGAGTCCACTATTCTACCTTTAATACATATAAAATCTTTAAAACTGTTCCTGCCACGTGCTAAGTACTCAATTCTGCTGTTGCTGCCTCCTTGGTATTAAATAGCAAGGGTTACTGTTCTCCCTTTTCCAATAGAGTCAGCAAGATTTCTTCAAGACTACCAGGGAAGGGAGTTCATGTTCTCAGTGCCATAGTCTATATACCTTTACATGATCTTCCTGTAACCTAATATCATGCCTCTTAAATTAATAATTAAATATATATTCTCAATATCACACATCTTAGAATATTGCATTCAGAATTTATAATAAGCCATAAATGCCACCTCTGAGAAACTATAGTATTTCAAAAATCTATTGAAATATTTGTGCCATTATATCTAATTGGGTAGTTTTTATTTTTCCTCAGTTATGAGAAGTGTCCCTCAATATCTGAAATGAAATGCATTTAAATCAAGAATTTAATTATAAATATTTGATAATAACAACATACAAATGGAGTTGCTTGTCAAGTTTGATTTGTAATAGTTTTTAGGCATAGTGACTAACAACAATCCAGACTTTGATGGCATTTTGCTAAACTAGGACTTTTCAATTCGGTTCTTACAAATCATTATATTCATGAATTTACAGACTTTTCTGCCAACAAATGCATACTACATGAATGATAATTTAAGCAAAACAATGAATTTTTCCATAATTATCTACTCTTGCAACACTCGGAATAAATTTAGTCATTCTGTGATAAATGTGGAAGTAAATATCTTCAAATGGAGCCATTTTGCTTCCATTTTCCTATGGTTTTAAATTCATCAAATGACCATTTCTTTTGTTCCTTGCCAACACTGAAAATGAATCTCTACGATAAAGACACGCACTCATGCCGGCCAACAGTGTTTTGGCAAAGGATGAGGAGGAGACTCATACGGCTTGCAGGACCCCATTTCTTTTTCAAGATGCCCCTGTGAGGTCCACACCAGCCCCCTCCTATCTTTTCCGTCTCATTCGAGAGCCAGTGTTTTCTTTCACACATCCCACGTCTAGTTCATCAACGCATTTTTTTATTCTTGTTCTACCACCAAAATATACCCGGAATGTGACCATTTCTCACCAAATCCACCACAGGCCATGGTCCAAACATTACTGAACTATTGTTAAACTGACATGAGCTGGTTCAGATTCATCTAGTGGCTGGAAGTGACTTCAAAGAAAAAACATTAACACCTAAAAGGACGATAGAGAAATCCCCTTCCTCAGTCTTTCTCACCTAAATAAAAAAAAAGGAGCAGAGCCCTGGCTCCAAGCACAGGCTTTATCATCGGAGCCCAAGTACTCTCATGCCCATCTTTCTTCTGGCCTCCTACTTAGTGCTCACCAGGAAAACCCAGGAGTGGTGGTGTCCTCCCTGGCTGGGACCACGTGGCCAACAAGGGGCAGGACTGGAGTTGGCCATGCGCTCAGCCATGGGGCCAACAACCTGTCCAGCTGCGACGAGGTGGCAAACCATGCACAAAATCACGAGGAGAAGCCAAGAAAATCCAACTTCTCTGGTTCATTTACAAAATGATTAGTTTTAACAAAAATGACAGAAGGGACAAGGCTGAACTGCTTTGATATGAGAATTTCATTTTATGGCTCAGCAATATATATGCCTATACTCAGAAAAGTATGTCTCTTTCTATTCTGCTATGTTTAATAAAGACGGTCCTGCTACACTGTCAAAAAAAAGAGAGAAAATGAATGGACTAGTTAATCCCTTTGCTGGGGAATACACGAGGAATGAAAAATCAGTGGCAGAGAGAGAGGCCCGACATTTCTGTGGTAGCTGTGAGAGAAAGCATTATACTGTGCCTGCCTGTCCTCAAGATACCTTATGTCTGGTCAGTGGGGAAACAAGCAGCTGTGGTTAAGTCACCCTGTGGGCACAGGAGCAGGGAGACACAGCTGGGGGAGCAGGCTGCACACTGACACAGTGGAGAACTTGTTAGCAGAGAAGTTGAAGGTAACACCCAAAGGTTAAACTGAAGCCAAACTGAGCAGGATCTTGAGGACTAAACTGAGCAGGTGTTAGTTTTTGAAGGATTGTGAGGAAGAAAAAAGAGAAGAAAAGGCAGAGAAAAATAGGAGGAAAATGATGGAGATCACACTCCTACTGTGAGCCTCTACAGTTCTGGGTATTAAAAATACTATCCAGTTGACCTCCCACAAATCTTGATCAGCATAATTTTATTTCCTTTTGACAGGAAAAGAAACAAGGCTCAAACACGGTGAAGTGTTTGCCAGTTGGTTGTAGCCAACATTTTGAATTGCGTTTATGCCTGAATTTTTACACTGCTGGAAGTCGGCAGGTCCAGATTTCAAAGCAGATCCTCCAACTCCAAAATGTGAGCTTCTGCAATTGCATTGTCCTATAGAGAAGTGACATGATGATATGAATATTAATAATAATAAACACTATCACTTATGGTACACACCTGAGTCAGCGACTACTGCCAACATCTCTCATCTTTTCAGTAATGTACAAGTTAAGTGAAATACTATGCATTTTAAGAAATTGAGAGTCAAAGAGGTTAAGAAACTTGCCAGAACAATAAAACCATCAAGGCAAAGCATGAAATGCGAATTTGGTCCTGCCTGGCTGCAAAGCCGTTAGGTTTGGTTCCCTTCCTTGCATCCTATTGAACTGTCCAAGTGAGCTGTCTCAGAAGCAGGTACACGCTGGAAATGGTGGGGACTGAAGACATTATCTGACCTAGCTAGTATTCGGATCTACCTCACCTTGACCTGATTCTCCTCAGACACAGCAACAAACTCGCCTTCCCCTTCTCCCATTCCCTTCCTAGCTCAGAGGAATGTAGCAGAAACTAACCAGCATGAGAATGATTTTCTGAATGTGTGAGGAAGGCGGGAATCCTGGGTGATGGTGGAATCACAGTTCCAGTTACCAGCAGGGGAAACAATTCTGGTCATCTTAACCAAAGATGAAACTTACTGGAACCCTCTCATGAGCTCAGAGAAAAAGCTGGAAGACAGGGCTTGGGAACTGGGCGGACAGTGGGCTGGGGCATCAGTGAGCAGACCAGAGGTCATGCCGTGGGAAGAGTCTGTTACACTATCATCACTGCTCCTGGGCGTGATAGAATTGCCAACTGGCCCCATCTCTTGAAGTCATTTGCTAAGGGTATAAAGCTCAGGGTGAGAACATTTCATTGGATGCACCTGCCAATCGCTTCAAACAGGTTCACAAAAACATGTCCATAACACAGTGTTCCTTCCATAGGTGAAGAGATTTCATTGGTGACTTCTGGAAGATGTGTAACAAGTAGAATGAATTCTTTGGAACAATGACCAGGCCAGAATCAACATATTTGAAGTCTGATTATAAATTATTTATCTACAAATTTTAGTGGCATGCAGATTAGAAGAGGACATACTTCTGTAGGGGACTTAATATGGCTGGCTTCCAAATGGAATACATTTGAAGTCACGGCCACTGGCTGACTATTAATAGTGCTTTGAGGGAAGTTACTGAAGACTGATATACTATTCTAAATTAATTCAAAGTCATCTGAAAACTTGCCTCTTCATGATGAATCAGACCATGCTGGGAGCATAATAAATTTAATTATAATTGACTTTGTGTGGGTATTGTCAGTCACTTACACATTCATTGAGTCTTGCGGAATAATTTTTCTTACCGGATTGAATGTTAAAACTGAAGAATGGCCAAAGCACATACAGGGGAAATGACAAATTTGCCCATGATTAAAAGGTAAGCTGGTCCCTGGAACCAGATCTCCTACATAGAGCAAACTTCCCAGACTCAGTCCACTGGGCCCTTTTTTTTTTTTAAAATTTTTATTTATTTTTAAAATTTCTTTTCGGTGTTCCAGAATGCATTGCTTATGCAGCACACCCAGTGCTCCATGCAATACGTGCCTTCCATAATACCTACCACCAGGCTCACCCAACCTCCCACCCTCCGCCCCTCCAAAACCCTCAGATTGTTTTTCAGAGTCCACAGTCTCTCATGGTTCGTCTCCCCCGCCAATTTCCCCCAACTCCTTTCTTCTTTCCATCTCCTTTTTTTGATCACTGTACATTTTCTGCTTAGTTAGAACCACTTGCGTCTCTCAGCTTGGAGGATGTCTGAACCTCCAGGAGGATGTATGTGGTGGCCATTCCAGAAGTTATAAGAAGAGGTCCAACCCTAAGTATACTCAGCAAAGAAGTCAGGAAGCCCCCAGGATCACTCCTAGGTGGGGCAAAAAGCCGCTGGCCTTGGTGCTGATGGACCCTCTGGCTAGGAGGCGTTCCAAGGCACCCAGTCCTTCTGTCTCTCCTGTCCTTGGGCCACACCCAGCTCCTACCAGGATTGGTTCCCTGAAGATGGAATCACTAGAACCTGAAGCTCCAGGGATCCTCTTTCACACCTGCAGATGGAAAGGGCTGCTCCTGCCCATTCTGTAAGAGAGCAACAGGAACTGCCTCTGAAGCCAGCAGCAAACCTGTCCTTATACTTCACTGGTCCTGGGGTGCCACGTTTCCACTCCAGATCCCAACAGTGGCAGTGGGGATGAGCTGCTTTCGGTTGGTTTATTCAGGGAGCACACCTGCCATTAAGAGTGAGTTATTGAGGGGCGCCTGGGTGGCTCAGTGGGTTAAGCCTCTGCCTTCGGCTCAGGTCATGATCTCAGGGTCCTGGGATCGAGCCCCACATCGGGCTCTCTGCTCCGTGGGGAGCCTGCTTCCTCTCTCTCTCTCTGCCTACTTGTGATCTCTCTGTCAAATAAATAAATAAAATCTGTTTAAAAAAATTAAAAAAAAAGAGTGAGTTATTGAGTTAATATTTAAAATAATATTCTGGAGTAAATGGTAGTCTGGATTATAGTAAGGTGTAGTCTAGCATTAATTCAAAATCATCTGAGAACTTACTTTCTCATAATGAATCAGACCAAACTGGAATCATGACAGATTTAATTATAATTAATTTTGTGGGAGTATTCCCATTCATTTACATATTTACTGAGTCCCATGGAATAAATTTTCTAATTTGCATGAATATTACAAATGAGGAGGCACAGAAAGCACAGACCAGAAAAGGGAAATAACAAATTTGTCTATAATTAAAAGCAGGCTGGTCTCTGGGACCAGGTCTCCTACTCAGATAAATTTTCCGGACTTAGTCTACTGGGTACTTTTCTTTATCAATGTATATCATCCACTTAATTAGAAATAATTTGATTCTCTTTCCTATGAAACATTTGGGGTATTTTCAAACCCATATCTGCAACAGTAAAGACACCCCCAGGACTCATGGCCTGGAGATCCAAGGTGCCATTGTCTTCAGTGTTGATGGGTTCCATTGGTCACATGGGTCATGGAGGATCCAGGCTTTGTGTCTCCCCACAAGGCTGGTTCCCTGAGCACGAGAGCTGCTAAGATCTGGGGATTTGGAATTCCTTATTCACACTTGGGATAGAGAGAACAGTTCAGTGCATTTTCCTAGGAGGATGAGAAGGAATTTCCTCTGGAGCCAGAGGTAAACCTCTCTTTATACCACATTGGCCCAAACTGGAACCATTCTGGCTGGAACCAACCACAAAAAACAGAGATAGTCTGACTATGATTTGCTTAAATAGTTAGGGGTCATCTTTGCAATTAAGAATGCTTTGAGTTAATAGTCAAAATAATATTTTAAAGCATATTGCTATCTGGAGCATACTAAATGAGCAGATGAAGGCAGGAAAGATATAAAAAAGGAGAGGAGGAAGGAAAAAAGGAAGGAAGGACAGAAGGAAGGAGTGAAGTCAGCTGCTCATAAACCACTTGGGCTGCTTGCGGAGCATTATGTCCAATAAAAATTTAAAGATATCTCTATCTATAGATAGATAGATAAATAGATAGATACATTTCTATCTTTATATGTGTGTGAAAAAATACCAGGTATTCATTATAGGTTGTTTGTTTGTTTGTTTGTTGTGTTTTGTTTTGTTTTGTTTTTTGTTTTGTGGTGTGGGAGTTTTACAAGGAAAGAATGAAGCATCATTATCCCCAACTTCTATGTGAGAACTAAAGTCCTCTTTCTGTTTCTTTCCTCTTTCCTTCCTTCCTTTCCTTCCTTTAAAAAATATTATTTGGGTTAAGCCGCTGCCTTCGGCTCAGGTCATGATCTCAGGGTCCTGGGATCGAGTCCCGCATCGGGCTCTCTGCTCGGCGGGGAGCCTGCTTCCTCCTCTCTCTCTCTCTCTGCCTGTTTGTGATCTCTCTCTGTCAAATAAATAAATAAAATCTAAAAAAAAAAAGTTTAAAAAAATATTATTTGTTTATTTGTCAGAAAGAGAGCAGAATTGGGGGCAGGACTCAATCCTAGCACCCTGACATCATGACCTGGGCCTAAGGCAAAGCTTAACTGACTGAGCACCTCCCCCCTACCCCCCAGGCATCCCACCTCTTCCTATTTCTAAAATTCTAAAGTGCTGTCTTTCAGGAGGATGGTGAAGAGGTGGCAGGTGTCTGCTTCAGTCCCATTCAGGAGCCCAGTTTTGCATTTTCCGAAACTGAGATTAGTCACTAGAGTGGAGGCAGCAGCACAGACCCCCAGAGCGGAACCCTGGAGCAGCCTCCTTTGGCTGATGAGGGCCTCTTCAGGTTTTCCGTTTTTTCTTGAGTTAGCTTCGTATCAAGGAATTTGTCCATTTCATCTAGACTTCCAGGTTTATTGACATAAAACTTCACATTATTCCCTATTATTTTCTTAATGTGTAGAATATGTGACGAGGGCCCTATCCTTCATCTCTGAGACTGGCAATCAGTCCTCTCTATTTTCTTGCTCATTCTTATCAGAGGTTTATCAATTTTATCAATCTTTTCAAGGAACTAACTTTAGTTTCATTATTTTTTTTCTTAGTTGTCCCTTTTATATTTTAATTATTTATGTGTTTATTATATATTTTTTTCTTAGCTTCTACATTCTCTGCAGTTAACTTGCTCTTTTTTGGGGGGGCTTAATAGTTTGATTCATCTTTTTTTAAAATTTTTTTTCAATTTATTTATTTTCAGAAAAACATTATTCATTATTTTTTCACCACACCCAGTGCTCCATGCAAGCCGTGCCCTCTATAATACCCACCACCTGGTACCCCAACCTCCCCCCCCCCGCCACTTCAAACCCCTCAGATTGTTTTTCAGAGTTTATTTCCAGATTCTTGTGGGGGATAATTAATTTTACATGCTGCTCCATTTCTAGTATAGATTTTTAATGCTATAACAATTCCTATATCCATTGCTTTCGTTATATACCAAATATATAGTATGCTGTATTTTCCCTTTCATTCTAATTTCCTTTGTGACTTCTTCTCTGATCCATGGATTATTTCAGAATGTGTTACTGCATTTTTAGATATTTGGGATATTTTTCAGATGTCAGTCTAGTTTCTACTTGAATTTGTTGTTGTGATACAATATACTCTGCATGATTTCAGCACTTTTAAAGTTACTGACACTTGTTTTTAGAATTCTGGGACCATAGCAGAGCAAGGATAGGGCAAGAATGGGGAGAGAAATGAAATGATCTCTGTGGAGTGGGGCTGTGTCATAGATGGTCATGTGTATTATTTAGTGGCCATTGGGATTTATCTAATGTCAGGAAGACAACTGGAAAGATTTTCAATAGAGAATAATAACATGATCAAATCTATATAACTTTTAAATTAAATAAAAAATTAAAATACAAGTAAAAAGAACATTTGTAATTAGTGTTAAATTTGAGAACAAGATTGCTTTAAAAATTTGTGACAGCCATCATTGTAAGTAATCGATAAAAATGATGTACACTAGTCTTTAGATTTAAAAGAGAAACAAAACAAAACAAAATCTCCATATTACTTGAACAAATAAGAGGTATTATAAAACAATTCTTTTTGAAAACTAGTGTCTAAAATAAGCCCAGTATTTAATATAAAAAACCCTATGATGACATTATTATGTGCAATAAACTAAAAATAAAGCTATATGTATTTGACTAGGAGCATCATGTTATAGGCAGAATACTAGAAATCCAACCCCTTCCATTCCTTGCCTCAAGATTCTGTGAGCTGATCTCTGGAGCCTGTGGACATGATGAGATATCTTGCTTATAAATATGTTATATGGCAAGGGGATTTTGCAAATGTAATTAGATTTTCTAATTAGTTGGCCTTCAAATAGGGAGGTTATCCTGAATTAGCTGGATGGGTTAGAATGTCAAGAGCTACAAGGTACAAGGAGAGTCTGACAGATGCCACAGGTTTTGAATACGGATGGAACCATAAACCAAGAAAGGGGGCAGTCTCTAGAACCTAGAAAATGATTTTACAACCCATAGCAGCAAGAGAATGGGGGCCTCAGTTCTATACCTACAAAGAACTGAATGTGGTAGACAGCTTGAATAAGTGTGAAAGTGGTTTCTATCTCAGAGGATCCAGGTAAGAGGCCAGATTGTCTGACACCTGGATTTTGGCCCCATGACCCTGGTGATCCTGCAAAGCTATCTGGACTCCAACTGTAGAAATAAGAGATTGTCAACAGGTGTAGGTTAAGCCATTAATTTTGTAGTAAAATTTAATGCAGCAATAGAAAACTAATACATCTCATTAAGTTAAAAATTTATCATTAGTGGTTAAACCAACCCATGAAGTTGGGAAAAACCTCCAAGGGAAGAAAGAAAAAATGAACCTCATCTAATGTGTAGATCTGTTTTTCTTCCCTGATGTTCTACTGGTACTGAGTTCACTAGATATGAATGTTTCCTAGGCAAGGAGCAGGGGAAAATCCTGCCCCAGGAATCGTGTAGGGATTAAATGGGCGTTTGTAGAGCCATTAAGGATATCAGTCCCATCTTCCTCACAGATTTCCAGGTTAAGATGGACCTTTGGCATTGGGGCACTAGAAGGAGAAGAGATGGCCACCCTGTTTCCCTAAGGTAGGAAATCAATAGGGGAAAAATCAAAATGGATAGTAGAAATGTTAACTCTGGATTAAGAAGCAAATGGTACTCCAGTTGAAGGGGAGTAGGAGAAACAGGAAGAGAGAAAAGGTAAAGGGAATGGACAGATAGATGCCCAACAAGGGAGACTTTTTCTTCTTTTTTGGGATCATAATTTTGCTGGAGACATGAGAAGGTAAAATCAATGACTCTTTTTTTTTTTTTTAAGATTTTATTTATTTATTTGACAGAGAGAAATCACAAGTAGGCAGAGAGGCAGGAAGAGAGAGAGAGAGGGAAGCAGGCTCCCTGCTGAGCAGAGAGCCCGATGCGGGACTCGATCCCAGGACCCTGAGATCATGACCTGAGCCGAAGGCAGCGGCTTAACCCAGGGGGGAAAAAAAAAAATCAATGACTCTTCTAACACAGGCTACCCAAAGATGGAATATTCTTGACATGTCTGCTTTGTGAAGTCTGAGGCTGTCACTTGCAGAATTTCAGTTTAACATGAGCATGAATCAGGGTTAAATGCTAATGATTTCAGGATAAGGAAAGTTAACGTACTCGGGGAGCCTTCTGCAAGGACCAGGGCTTCTGATTCATTTTGATTGCACTGTGTGTCTGTAGGATCTTCCTCCTATATCTGTCTACAGGAGTTGGCAGGAAACGGTTTTAAATGTTTCTAAGGTTCAGAGTTTAGGTTTTGTGGTTTTTTGGGGAGAGTGACTTAGCATGCATTCAGCTATTGATTTTTACTGAAATTCATCTCATTATCTCAAGATCTCTCATTCAGGTTCTTTTTGTTTTTGTTCTCTTATATTCCTCTTGTGGTAATCTTCATTATTACGGTATGTATCATGAATTCCCCCCACCTTGAGTCAAACCAATATCTATGCACTTGATATAAAGTATGCATGATTCTATTTATGATTGTTATCACCAGCTTTTCTGTAGTTTACGTTACTGAGTGTTTAAAGCAATTTACTTGTTCTGAGTCTTCACCTCAATACTGAACGTGTACAATTAATCTTTCCATCATCTTGTCCTAAAGAAAGTACCTAATGTACTAAAACTTCATCCAGAATTTATTAACTCAGAATCCTCTCTAGTCAGAGCCATCGGTTCTCTGCCTTTTGGCTAAGATCAAGTTTCGCCCTCCAGTTAGAGCTTTAAATTTACAAACTCCGTGGGGACCGTGGGCCCTGAAAAATAACAATAACGCAAAAAAACTGGCTTGTTTCTCCCAGACATTAATGGCATTCCATAAGTTTTCATATTTATTTTTAAAGCTATCTCCAATACCTAACCCTCCAAGATGCCCCATCTGATATTTGCGTCTCTAACAGCCTGGAACTTCTGCGTTTACAGCCCTCGTGGACACTTACATTCTATTTTGTGTTGGGACTTTCTGTACTTTCTCACAACCCCCTAACTCACAGTTTTCTCACTAGAAGAAAAGAGATCTCTTATTTTTATAGTCTGTCTTTCAACTAGTGAAGAGCCTGGAATATAGTAAGATCTTGGTTGACCCTTTTGGCTTGGAATGCTCACTATCTACCATTTAAACATACACAAGAGTTCTGGGCATATAGACCAAGAATGCTAGGTCTCGGGAAATACAGGCAATGCCTTATGATTCTCCACCTATTCTTGAACTGAATCCTGCCTTCTGGACTCATGAAAGGAAACACTGATTTCCATGGTCCTCTGGCAAGAATGAAGCTCTAACAAACCCATCTTTGCTCCCTACATGTCTCTTCTTGTCTGATGAGCAGAAATTCTGTGGCTACATTGCTTCACTCACAGAGAAAAGATGCATGTCATTTAATCAATAACTAAGATGTAGGACACTTCATGACTGTATTTAACTTTCTCTGACCTGTTAGGGTCACCACATCATATTGTAGAGAGTGTGGCCTAAGAGGTAAAGGTGTGATCTCTGGTGCCAGTTTGTCTGGCTTTCTGAACAGCTCCAACACATCGTCCCCTAAATGCATAATTGCTTAAACACATTAGAAGATTATTTTAAATTTATGTGATAGTTTTATATTGAGTTGGTTTCTGGCAACATCATGAGATGCATTAAAGTTTGTTTTCTTCCATAGGGATATGTTATGGTTCCAATATCATTTGATAAGAAGACTCTCCTCTCCCCAGTAAAGTATTTTGTTACCTTTGTTGAAAACTTACTGCACATGTATGTGTTCTAATATTTCTAGGGTGACTGGTCTGCACCATTGGTCCATATACCTATCTTTATGCCAACATTCCACACTCATGACTAGTTAACTTTACCATCAGTCTTGAAAACAGGTAATTTAAACTTGCCAATTTGTTATTCTTTTTCTAAGTTTCTTTGACAAATCTAAGTCTTTTTCATGTAAATTTTAGAACTAGATTGTCTACCGCTACAACAACCTGCTGGGATTTTGATTGGAATTGTATTAGATATATAGATCAATTTGGGGAGAATTGACATTCTTAGACTCCCATCTTCCAGCTCATTTACATAATACATCTATTTGTTTGCATAGGCCCCTAACTTCTCTCAGTAGTTTTTTTGTTTTTAATGTGCAAGTCTTGACTATTTTTGTTAATTTTGTTTTTAAGTATTTTGTGATTTTTTTTCCCATTGTAAATGTGTTGTTTTAATTTTATTTCCCAGTTGTTCATTGCTTACATATAGAAATACAGTAAAAACTCTCAGCATTTAATCACAGTTGTTGTAAATTCATGGTCAATAATTCTGACATCATTGCCATATTTGGGTCTGGTTCAGATACTTGTTTTGTCTTTCACACTATGTTTGTTGTTTTTGCCCTTTAGTATGCCTTGTAATTCTCTGTGTAAGGGCAGATATCATGTACTGGGCAGAAGGACCATGATAAATTGGTCTTCAGTAAGGTCGTGGTGGGGTGTAGGGGGAGGACATTCTATGTCCAAGGATTAGGTCTCAGTCTTTTAATGATCCTAGCCCCCTGGACTATAACCTTCAGAAATGTTTTTCAAGGTTTTTTCAGCCCTAAATGTGGTATGAGATGGCTAGAGGGGGCTGGAGGGAGTATTCCCTTCTTCTACTTGGAAGGTAGATGGGCTTGTATTTGGGTATTTATTTCCCAGGTTGGTTAGGCTTTGAGAAAACTCTGTTAAGTTAGGTTCTGGTAAAATATTTTCTCTCCAGAGCTGGCCTTGTTAAGTAGGACAGAATGCTCTGGTGTGTCAAGAAATGGTCTCTTTTCCCTCCTCCCATCAGGAGCACAGGAGACTTTTCTCTGATTGTCACTGAGACACCTGATCAAGCTGCTGGAGGTAAAGCTCTTGATTGGTATGCACCCATCACCCCTGGCACTTCCCCACTGTGTCCCCCTGTAGATGCCTTCAGCAATTCATCAGTTACATTTCAGGCCTTCCTAACCACACCCTATTTCTCTTGGAAGTCTCTGCCCATAGACTTTTGCTTCAGGAAATTATGTTTCTCTGTATCTGCTGTCATGTCTCTAAAATTTGAGGACCCTGGTTGAGGGCCCTCCTTCTTTGAGGGATCTAAGAGGAGCTGTTGATTTTTCAGTTCTTTTTTTTTTTTTTTGTTTGGATGGAACAATGGCTTCCATGCTACTTACCTAGTAGACTGGGTTTCATTACTATTTATTTTCTATTTTTGGTGTTTTTGTTCTCATATTTCTTATTTCGTTCCTTCTACTTTGCATTTAAATTGTTCTTCTTTTTCTAGATTCTTATGGTGAAAGCTTAGGTCACTGATTTGAGCTTTTTATTTTTTCTAATATAAACATGCGAAGCTATACGTGTCTTATCAGGGGTGTTTAGTTGCATCTCATATGTAATATGTAGTTTAAAAAATATTTTTTTATTTATTTGGGAGAGAGAGAGCACAGCAGTGAGGAGGGGCAGAGGGAGAGAAAGTTGCAGACTTCTGGATGAGCAGGGATCCTGATGCGGGGCTGGATTCCAGGACCCCAAGATCATGACCTGAGCCAAAGGCAGACATTTAACTGAGTCACTGAGGTGTTCCTAATATGTAGTTTTAACTCATCACTTAATAAACTATTTTTAGGGGCACCTGGGTGGCTCAGTCATTAAATGTCTGCCTTCAGCTCAGGTCACAATCCTGGGGTCCTGGGATCGAGCCCTGCATTGGACTCCTTGCTTTGCAGGAGGCCTACTTCTCCCTCTCCCACTCCCCCTGCTTATGTTCCCTCTCTTGTCTCTCGTTCTGTCAAATAATTAAATAAATCTTTAAAAAGTAAACTATTTTTAATATTTCTTGTAATTTTTTCTTTGATCTATGTGTTATTTGGAATTGTGTTGTTTAATTACCAAATATCTGGGGAAAACCTTCAATTAGTTTTATTGATTTCTCAGTTTATTTCTGTTGCAGTCAGAGATCATACACTGTATAATTTTAATTCTTTAAATTTCTTAAAACGTGTGTGTTGGTTAAGTTTATGTATTATGATATTGGTGAATGTTCATTGTTCACTTGAAAAGAATGTACACTCTGCTCTGTTGAGATGGAGTGTTTTATCAATGTCAATTAGGTCAAGTTGGTTGATAGTGCCATTCCATCATTCAAATGTCTTCTGTCCTTATTGACTTTTTTTTTTTTTGACTAATGTACCACAGCAATTGAGATACCATTGGTAAAAGTCCCCACTATGATTGTAGACTGGTTTTATAAAAATCTTGTGTGAATTCTTTCTTTATGTATGCAGAAGGTCTATAATAGGTATGTACTCAGAGAACTTTTAAGCCTTCTTGATTTATTCACTCTTATCATTATTTGATGCTCTTTTTTTTTCATCGTCTTGAAAACTGCTTCATCCAACTTTAAAATATCTTTTGAAGCTTGTTATAATTCATAATTACAATGACATATATTTTTTCTGTATGTTCACTATGTTTTTATATTTAATGTATGCCCCTGTACTCAGCATACAGAGTTACTAACCTGGTTTTTTTTTTTAAAATCCTGAACTAGACTGTTTAGGTCTTTAATTTTTTAATTTGTTTTACATAATTTAAATTTTTAAAAGCTAAACTAGACTAGATAACTTTAATTTAATGTAATTTCTGCCATTTGGATGTTTAATTTTCCTTCTCTCCATTTATTTATTATTTATGTCATCAGTTTATTTGTCCTTTTTCACTCTTTTCTGTCTTTTTGGGGATCTAGTGATTAATGCTCTATTCTGTTTTTGGCTTATTAACTCTCTCCTTTTCATTGTCCCAAATTGCCCAGTGCTGTTCTTGGGTTTAATATACAATTTTGATTTATTGTTTACCTTCATATTGATTCTTAACACTGGCAGAATGTGAGAACCTTGCAGAAGTAGAGTTCTATATCCTGCTTCTTATCCTATGTGTTATTTTTGTTCTTCTCTATCTGTTACAAACTCCAAAATATATTGTTATTATCTTTGCCTTTAATCAAATTTTCTCAAATTGTGGTCCAGAAACCCTGAAATCTTTTCACCTTGTTCTTGAGTTTGGAACTATTTTCAGAATACTTCTAAAGCCTTTACCTTTTCAGTCTCATTCTTTCATGAGGATATATTTGCATTTTCAGAGGCTAAATAACATATGGTATGTAACAGATTGACTACAAAGCAGATAGGAGAATCTAGCCATCTTTTCTTAATTCACACATTAGACAAATTTGCAGAAAATATAAAACAGTTCCATTCTTCTTGCTAATAACTTTGTTTTAAAAAGTTATATTTCTCTGAAAATATGTTATTTTTGTCAAGATTTATGTGATTCTTCTTATTTTTAAGTAAATTTATATATATATAGAGAGAATATATACTTACTGTGCTGTTGTACTATATATATATTATATATTCATTTTATGCATATATTTATTTTATATATACATATATATACACACAAGAATGTATATATACACATATATTATTTCTTAGTTCCAGTTTCTAATTGTTAAGCATATTAGTAGCTATAATTCACATAAATAAAAGCTCTTTGGTAGCCTCATTTTTTTTTTTTATGTAAATGGGCTTTGAGACCAAAAAGTTTGAGAACTGATTCTTTAAACTTTAAAATGAAATTTAAGGGGAGCTTGGGTGGCTCAGTCAGTTAAGTGGCTGCCTCTGGTTCAGGTCATGATTCTGGGTCCTGGGACAGAGCCCTGCAACCCTTGGGCTCCCTGCTCAGTAGGAAGCCTGCTTCTGCCCCTCCCCCTGTTTGTGCTCCTTTGCTCTCCCTCAAACAAATAAAATCTTAAAAAAAAATTGAAATTTAAAACTCTGTCATATTTACTTAAATAACTATTACTTTCACTGTCTTACTGTCCTTCATGTAGATACAAATTTTATACACTGTCATCTTCCTTCAAACTGAAGAATTTTCTTTAATATTTTTTATACAAGTTGCTGCATTGGATTGTCATTCCTTGTGTTTGCCTAAAAATGTCTTTATTTTACCTCCATGTTTAAAAAGCTGCATACGGAATTCTAGGTTGAGAATTGTTCTTTTATAGTAATTTATGGTGAACATGGTAATGCTCTTTTTAACATTCCCTATTCAGAAAGACTAGCTGCCCCACTGTTGGGGATGGATATGTGAGAAGGTCAAAGTCAGATGTATATTAAGGAAGTAAGGCAGTTGGAATGAGGAGTGAAAAAGCGCATTCCATACATCTTTAATTTAATGGGGTAAACCTGCCCTTTTTATCAATTCATGCTCCATTGGCAGAAACCGGAATATTTTGAGTTGAGTTCTCCTATAAATTTTATATTTTTGCCCTGACCTCAAATTTTGAAAAAACGTTGTTCTCAGAAACCTATGTCTGTCAACACCTGACTAATGGAATTTTTGGTTAAATTTAAAATCCTAACTTATGTTCAGTGTATTATACATTTTGGGGAAAACATGGAAAGAAGAAGTTGGGTGACCTTTAACAATTTTTTTTTTCCCTCTTAGTATTTATGTTGCTAGCAGTGACGACAATAAGCCTTAGAAAATTATAATTCTTTATAGAATGTCATAGAACAATATGTTTTACTTGGTGTTTGAAAACAGGTGTTTTATTAGAATTTTAAAGGGAACTAGTCATTACTCCTTTGAAACTGACAACCTTAGATCTGTTTTAGCAACATATGCAAAGCCCAGATCTTACCGAAGAAAAAACACAAATCCAATTATTGGAAGAGAAAAAGTGGGGTCTATCCAATAGAACCAAACAAAATGGTGATAAATATTTAGAAAAAAATGTGTTATTTTAAAATAAATATATGTTTTCCAGAATGGGTGGTGGGTTCAAAACTCCCCTCTTTTGAGGAAGCCGTGCATTTAAGGAGAGCTGGAAAACCACAGTGAAGAGAAAAAAATATATATATTTTAATGGGCCTGTGGTCCTCTTCAGCTGTGTTCTGGGATTTCCTAGTGACAACTGTCCTATAGACGTGGTGTGCCTAGGAGGGCGGGGCGTCAACGCAGGCAGATTTTATTCTGCGAGCCCTTTGCTGTTTGGGCAGATACGACCTACTGAGAGCACATATCCCCGAACCCGGCAGGGCACATGCCACCTAACCACTCCACATTCTTCCCTAACCCCTGTCTGGGCCCTGGAGGCCTCATCCCTGATCTGTCCAAATCCTGCTGGACTTCCAGGGTCCTACCCAATGACCACGCCCCCCGTGAAACCGCCCTTACAGGGAGAAGGGACTTAGTCCTTTTCTCCCAGCAGCACTGCAGAATGCGGCTTTTAGACGGGTTAACACTCCTGCGGTGGGCTGTGGGCTGGTCTGCATAGCTCCTAGGCGGTGCAAAGGGGTCCCTTTCAGACGGCAGGAGCCGGCGCTGCAGGTGGAATGTGGGGTCTCCCGGGGAGAACTTAGGCGCTCCGGAGTACTAGAGCACACACTTGTCTCAGTGGGTCTGGGCGCCTTTGATAACTCATGACACTCGTGGCTTATAAACAAGACATTTATTTCCCAGAGTTCTGGAGACTTGGATATCCAGGATTAGGGCACTGGAAAGACTCGGTGTCTAGCAAAGACCCACTTTGTGGTTCACAGATGGCCATCTTCTTTGTGTCTTCACATGGCAAGAAGAGACCAAGGAGCTTTGTGGGAGCTGTGTGCTAAGGGCACTAATCCCATGCATGAAGCTTCCACTTTCAAGACCTAATCGCTTCCCTGAGGCCCCGTCTCCAACGACACGAGGGGTTAGGGTTTCTACATATGGATTTGAGGGGACACAAACATTTGGTCTATAACAACCCATGAACTCTTACTATCCCACACCTTAGTCTCCACACCCCCCAGTGAACCTGTGTCCCTGTTCCTCTGGTGCCCTACTTATAGGGCCCAGGGTCAGGGAACATCTGTGTGACCATTACCAGGGGATGCTCTCCGGATTGCCAGTTGGGCTGCCAGGTAATGGGAACCGTGGTTGGTGCCAGCTCGTTCTTCTGTTGAGCAGATCCTGACATGCTGAGCCATCCCTCGGCTAAGCTATCAAAAGAGCCGTGGAAGTTGCTTTTCAGGTCAGTTTTGTTTCTTAGTAGGAAGTTGTAAAGAAGGGCACGTCCCGTTGACTTTTCTTCCCTGAGTCCTCGCATGTAAATGGCCTGGATGAGCACCAGGATCCGAAGTGTTATTAACACATCGCTGATATGGACAGAATAATGACATTCGCAAATCAAGACACAGCTGGAAGTCTGCAACAAGTGTGTGAAGTACAACCTTCCTCAGACTGTTCCACAGATGGGACGCCTGGGTGGCTCCGTCAGTGAAGCATCTGCCCTCGGCTCAGGTCATGGTCCTGGGATCGCACCCCACATGGGACTCCCTGCTCAGGGGGAGTCTGATTCTCCCTCCCCCTCTGCCTGCTGTTCCCCCTGCTTGTGCTTTCAAATAAATAAATAAAATATAAAAAAAAAAAGAATATTCCACAGACATTGCTTTTGGGTTTCCACCAAGTTATCAATGATCAAACCATAACCCAGGAGGTGTTATTTCAGTCTGTCACCAAAGAGCTGAGACTCCACAAGCAGCTGTCCTCATGGCGAGACGCTCTCTTTGCACTTCAGCCTTCAGGATCCTGCCAGCATCCCCTCATTGTGCTCATGCGACGACCCTTCTTGCTTCCGCTCTTGCTTCAGACATCATGTCCTGAGCAACTCTTATTGTGTTGTTGTTCCAGAGTGCTTTCCTGAGAATATAAAAAAAGAGAAAGGTTTTTTTTTTTTTCCCCATCTGTTTTACCATGTAATTCTCCAATGCAAGTAAACACTCTTAAGACTAATAAAAAATGCAGTTCCAGCTACCAGACAAGTTATAGGCACTGCTTTGAGTCTGGTAGCTAGCGGTATTTTAGTACCTTCAGCACAAGAAGGAGAACACAAGCAGGATGTGTTTGTTATTGTCTCCGCTGTTACTCTGAGTGCAGCTGAGGACTGATGGGTGTTTCATTGCCCTATTTATAATGCATGAAGCAGCGGCAAAAATATAAGAAATTGTATGAGAAAAGACGGGAGCATAGGGAGAGCTTTGAAAGACTCATCTAGACAGAGGTCACTTGTGATTTCCAATTCAAATCAGTCCGGGATGATGGCAGCTAGGAGACTGTCTTCGAAGAGCTTTGGTTCTCTGTTCACAAAGAGTGAACATTTCTTTCTCATTCTTGATGCTCAGTAATGTAGATTTCTATGACTTTAGGAACTATTTGATTGGAAATAGTCTTCCCTTTTTCTGTCTTTGTTTACCTATTTCTTTGATGACTATATTATACCTGTGGACTTTAGAGTCTTAAATGGATCTCCCTGTTATATGATAATCATCTGTATTGGAAATGTATCTCATTAGCAGGCAGCTGTGCTAAACAACCTTGGTATTTTAATTTTTCATGTAATTTTATGCATATGATCCCAATTGCATGTCATTTTCCTAGTTCATTGCTGTAAGCATTAGCTAATAACAAATCTGAAGTACAGAATGCTAAACTGAATAAAATAATCCCCAAGGTGAAATTGGCTCTATCATATTTCTATGAGCATTCTCTGTAAATTCTCTTGAAATCTCACTTGCTGACCACTAAATTGCAAAATTAGCTCTTGCGGCACCTTCATCTGCTATCCCTTTAGAGCCATCTTTTCAAAATAACCCAATATTTTTAGCCTCAGAATCAGAAAACTTGGGAAAAAATTGAAATCTACAAGTCACCTTTACCTAAACCCATGTGAGGTCATAAATACATTTATAGCCATCACACATTAAAAAGAACATATCTTTTTCATAAGTAAATGCATTTACTCTATCAGAATCACCCTTCTCTTTGTCACACGGTATCTTAATCTCAGTTAAGCACGAAACATTTTAAATTTCCGGAAGTTGTGTTATAGGGTGTCAATCAGAATCGGTCATGTTTTGCTGAAGTAACAGATAATCCCAAAATCTCAGTGGCTAAAGATAACGGGTTTTATTTCTCAGTTGCATGTCTTTTCCAGTGTGGGTGGGCAGGGATATTCTGCTCCTCATAATTATCCAAGGATTAGATGGTTGAACATTCTCCTTGGTGAATTTTCAGTTGCCCTAGTAGGTCAAAGGGAATGTGACAAATCATACATTGGCTTTTAAAGCTTCTAACCTACAGTTATGTATTGGACATGGACATTGGAGGACATGATGCTTATCTCTATGTCTCCTCCAACTTCCCAGATGTGGAATTTTCCTCCTTCAATTTTTTGAAATAAGTTTTGGGACTGATTAAAATCTAATATAACTAAATCAGGGATTTGTTATTCTGTCTGAACTACATTGTAATCTGGGAAACTTAAAATAAATACTCTGATGTCTAGAGCTGACCACAAAACAAGGAGACTAAAATCTTGGGGTGTGGCCCGGTACAGGAGAACTTCATTCCAGGGTGAACTTTCTGTATAAATTCAAGAACACAGATTCTCTGTGGTGTCTACACAAGGACCAAAGTACAAAGTACAATACCAAAGGTTCATCTTAATTGTCACAGGTGCACCAGGTGAGAAGGAGGGTGATCTCCATGGTAACTGGGCTCAGCAAATTCAAGTGTAGTTCAAATTAGTGCTTCTTGCTCTTAATGTACTTCTTCCCATGACAAAATGCTAGCTATCTTCCTGAAGTTAATAAGAAAACATTCCTTCGGCAATTTTTTTCTCCTAGAACGTTTAGACTCTTGCAAACAAAGGGCTAAAACTAGACAAACAAATGAGGTTCCTCTCACAGAAGGTCTCTGAGTGTGTCCTCGGCTACCAAAGCCTACATTTAAAATATATGCTCAAAAGCAAAATCAGAGAATTTCAGGATTTTTCAAATTGATCTCATGCTATTGTTATGTCCTCTTCTTCTAAGCACACATGAGTGTTAAAAAAAAGAAAGAAAGAAAAATGTAGGTCAGAGCCACTATCCAGGCATGACAGGAGAAGTGAGGCTTACTGACCTCAATTACTGTCTATGTCCTGTCTCCAACAAAAGAGCAGTTGCCCAGATGCAGACAAGGCAGAAGCAGACATTGGCGTTTGTTAGTATAATGATCAAGAGAAATAACTGTCTCTAGAAATACCAGGAAGCGATGATGTCCTTAGAATCAAACCTGAGGCAGGAGCAGAAGGATGGAGAAGGGTGTAAGCTTGAAGGTAAAGCCACACATGAGCTGGGGTCTACAGCCAGTGTCTGTGTATAGATGAATCTCCATGCATCGGCCTCTGGTCCCTGTGCCTAACAGTGAGCTCAGAAGTCCTCATAACACAGCGACCTAGCATCAGCATCTGTTACTATGGCCTGTCTCCCACCTACTCCTCATCCTGATTCTGCTGCTCTGTTATATTCTCCCAAAGAACTTCCAAACTTTGTTCCCTACAACCTGTCACGCACATTGCTGTGGGATGTTCTATTTGACATCAATTTGATAATGCCTTTTCCTTGATCAGAAAGCTGCACTGGCTCCCTTCTGCCCAGGGCAAGTTCAGCTTCTTTCTCCCAAACAGACCCTGAGGACAGGTTTCCCCTTTGAGAAGACATGGTTAGCCTTGCACATGTGTATTTGAAGTCTGATCCAGGTTTCCTGCAGGGGAGGCTGAGGACCCCCATTCATGCACAGGGCTGTGGTGGTCCTGCTTCTTATTCCTGCCCAGAATGAAGGGCACAGTTTGATAGCATGGGATGAAGAAAACAAAAACTTCGCATTTACTGTATTTGAGGAAAAATAGTCCACTATTATAGACACAGCTATAAAGATTGTAGAAGTTAGAAAACTAATTTTTATTTCCTATTTATTTTTATGAGATTCTAAATACTTGCAAAATTTTATATGTGTACAATTATATCTTAGACATTTAAAAATTTTTAATTCCAGTCTAATAAATGCACAGTGTTATATTAGTTTCAGGTTTGCAATATAATGACTCAACAATTCTACATACTGCTCAGTGTTCATCATCATATGTGTACTCAGCTCTCTCTCTTCTTCTGCACCTCCCCTTACCACCTCCTCTCTGATAACCACCGGTTTGTTCTCTACAGTTGTCTATTTTGGGGGGTGAAAAATAGACTTTCACCTGGCCAGCTCAGTCAGTTTAGTGTCTGCCTTTGGCTCAGGTCATGATCCCACGTCCTGGGATTGAGTCCTGCATCAGGTTTCCTGCTCAGCAGTGAATCTGCTTCTCCCTCTGCCTCTGCTGGTCCCCCTGCTTGTACCCACTCTCTTTCTGTCAGGTAAATAAAATCTTTTTTTTTTTTTTTTTAAAAAAAGGGTCTTTTTTCATTTTTTACTTTTTCATTTTTACCTTTTTTCTTTGTTTGTATTGTTTCTTAATTACCACATATGAATGAAATCATATGGTATTTGTCTTTCTTTGGCTGACTTATTTCAGTTAGCATTATATCCCCATGTTGTTGCAAATGGCGAGATTTCATTCTTTTTATGGCTGAATAGTATTTCATTGTGTATATGTGTATATATATATGAACTCTTCTTCATCCATTAACCTATCAATGGACATTTGGGCTGCTTACAAATCTTGGCTATTGCAAATAATGTTGCAATAAACATAGGGGTGCATGTATTCCTTTGAATTAGTGTTTTTGTATTTTGGGGGTAAATAACCAGTAGTGTGATTACTAGATTATAGGGTAGTTCTATTTTTAACTTTCTGAGGAAACTTCATACTGTTTTCCACAGTGGCTTCTCCAGTTTGCATTCCTGCTAATGGTACAAGGGAGTTCCCTTTTCTCCACATCTTTGTGAACACTTGTTGTTTCTTCAGTTTTTTATTTTATCTATTTTGACAGGTAAGAGGTGATGCCTCATTGTAGTTTTGATTTGCATTTCCCTGGTGATAAGTGATGATGGGAATCTTTCCTGGTGTCAATTGGCTATTTGTATGTCTTCTTTGGAGATATGTCTATTCAAGTCTTCTACTAATTTTTTAACTGAATTATTTGTTTTTTGGGGGATTGAGTTTCATAAGTTCTTTGTATGTTTTGGATACTGACCCTTCTTCAAATATCTTCTCTTAAGTAGGTTGTCTTTTAGTCTTGTTGATTTATTTCCTTCATTGTGCAGGAGCTTTTTATCTTCCTGTAGTCCCAATGGTTTATTTTTGCTTTTTTTCCCCCTTGCCTCATGAGACAGATCTAGAATTGTTGCTACAGCTTATATCAGAGAAATTACTGCCTACGCTCTCTTCTAGGATTTTTATGGTTTCAGGTCTCACATGTAGACCTTTAATCCGTTTTGAGTTAATTTATTTTTTTTTAAAGATTTTATTCATATATTTGACAGAGATCACAAGTAGGCAGAGAGGCAAGCAGAGAGAGTGGAGGAAGCAGGATCCCTGCTGAGCAGAGAGCCCGATGTGGGGCTCAATCCCAGGACCCTGGGATCATGACCTGAGCCGAAGGCAGAGGCTTAACCCACTGAGCCACCCAGGCACCCCAATTTTGAGTTTATTTTTGTGTATGGTGTAAGAAAGGGGTCCAGTTTCATTCTTTTTCATGTATCTGTCTGGCTTTCCCAACACCATTTGTTGAAAAGATATTTTCCTTTTAGATACTCTTTCCTGCTCTGTTGAAAATTTATTGGCCAAATACTTGTGGGTTTATTTCTGGGTTTTCGGTTCTATTTCATTGATCTGTGTGTCTATTTTTATGCCAGTACCATACTGTTTTGATTACTACAGTTTGGTAGTATATCTTGAAATCTGGGATTGTGATACTTCTAGTTTTATTGTTCTTTTTCAAGATTGCTTTGGCTCTTTGGGGTCTTCTGTGGTTCTATGCAAATTTTAGGATTATTTGTTCTAGTTCTGTGAAAAGTGCTGTTAGGGTTTTGATAGTGAGTGCATTAAATCTGTAGATTGTTTTGAGTAGTATAGGCATCCTAGCAGTATTTGTTTTACAAATCCATAAGCATGGCATATCTTTCCGTTTGTGTCATCTTCAATTTCTTTCATCAGTGTTTTATAGTTTTCAGAGTACAAGTCTTTCACCTCCTTGGTTAACTTTATTCTTAGGTAATCTACTATTTTTGATGCAATTGTAAATGTGACTATTTTCTTAAATTCTCTTACTGCTACTTCATTATTAATGTATAGAAATGCAACAGAATTCTGTATATTGATTTTGTATCCTGCAACCATATTGAATTCATTTATTAGTTCTAAGAGATTTTTTTGGGTGGAATCCTTAAGATTTCCTATATATAACATCATGTCCATCTGCAAATAGTGAAAGTTTTACTTCTTTCTTATAAATTGGATTCCTTTTCTTTCTTTTTCTTATCTGATTTCTATGGCTGGTACTACCATTACAATATTGAATAACAATATTGAGAGTTGACATCCTTGTCTTGCTCTCATATTAAGGAAAAAGCTCTGTTTTTCAACATTGAGTATGATGTTAACTGTGAGTTTTTCATATATGGCCTTTATTATGTTGCTGTATGTTTCCTATAAACCTACTTAGTTGAGGATTTTTATCATGAATGGATGTTGTACTTTGTCAAATGTTTTTCTGCATCTATTAATGACCATATGGTTTTTATCCTTTCTCTCACTGATGTGATGTATCATGTTGATTTATTTGCAAATATTGAACTATTCTTGCATTCCAGGAATAAATCCCACCTGATGGTAGAGAAAAACTTTTTAAATGTGTTGTTGGATTTGATTTGCTAACATTTTCTTGAGGGTTTTTGCATCTATGTTTATCAGAGATATTGGCCTGTAGTTCTATTGTTTTGTAGTCTCTTTATCTGGTTTTCATATCAGGGTAACGCTGGCTTCTTAGAATGAGTTTAGAAGCCTTCTTTCCTTTTCTATTTTCTGGAGTAGTTTGAGAAGAATAAGTATTGGCTTTTCCTTAAATGTTTGATAGAGTTAACCTGTGAAGCCACCCAATCCTAAACTTTTGTTTATTTGTGAGTTTTTGATTATTGGTTCAATTTCATTGCTGTTAATTGATTTCTTCAGTTCTTCTATATCTTTCTGACTCAGTTTTGGGAGATTGTGTTTCTAGGAATTGATCGGTTTCTTCTAGGTTTTCCAATTTGTTGGCATATAAATTTTCATAATATTTTTTTATAATCCTTTGTATATATATATGATGTAAATTTTTTTAAAAAAGATTTTATTTATTTATTTGACAGAGGGAGATCACAAGTAGGCAGAGAGGCAGGCAGAGAGAGAAGAGGAAGCAGGCTCCCTGCTGAGCAGAGAGCCCGATGCGGATGCGGGGATCAGTTCCAGGACGCTGAGATCATGATCTGAGCCGAAGGCAGAGGCTTTAACCCACTGAGCCACCCAGGCACGCCATGATGTGGATTTTTATTTCTTTTATTTTATTTCTGATTTCCATCCTCTTCTTCTTCTTCTTCTTTTTTTTTTTTTAAATGAGTCCTGCAAAAGGTTTATCAACTTTATTGATCCTTTCAAAGAACCAGTCCCTGGCTTCATTAATCTGTTCTATTGTTTTTGTTTGTTCGTTTGTTTCAATTTTGTTTATTTCTGCTCTAGTCTTTATTACTTCCTTCCTTCTATTGGTTTGGGGTTTTATTTGTTCTTTTTCTGCTCCGTTAGGTGTAAGGTTCAGTTTTTTATTGAGATCTTTCTTACTTCTTGATGTATGTATGTATTGCTAGGAACTTCCCTCTTGAAACAGCTTTTGCTATATCCCAAATATTTTAGGCCATTGTGTTTTCATTTTCATTTGTCTCCATGTATCTTTTAATTTTCTCTTTGGTTTCTTGTTTGACCCATTGATTGTTTAGTAGCATGTTATTTAACCTCCATGGATTTTCGTTTTTTTCCAAATTTTTTTTTGTGGTTGATTTCTAGTTTCATAACATTATGGTTGGAAAGATGGATAGTATGACTTCAATCTTTTGTATTTGTTGAAATTTATTTTGTTGTTTAATGTGAACTATTGTGGAGAAAGTATGTTCTTGAAAAGAATGTATATTCCACTGTTTTAGGATGGGATATTCTGAATCTTTATGTTAGACTCATTGTCCGATGTGTTATTCAAAGTCTCCATTTCCTTCCTATTTTCTGAGTGGATGACATGTCCATCAGTACAAATGAGGTGTTAAAGTCCCCTGATATTATTGTATTACTATTGATTAGTTCCTTTGTTTATTATTAAATGTTTTATGTATTTGGGTGTGCTGATGTTGGGTGCAGATCTTCTTATATCTTCTAGTTGGATTGTCCCCTTTATTATTATATAGTGTCTTTCTATGTCTCTCTTTACACTCTTTGTTTTAAAGTCTATTTTATCTAATATAATATTGCTTCCCTTTCTTTCTTTTGACTTCCATTTATATGATAAATGTTTCTCCATCACTCATTTTCAATCTGCTGGTATCTTTAGGTCTGAAATGAGTCTCTTATAGGCAGCATATAGATAGGTATTGTTTTTGTTTTATTTTGCTTTGGTTTTGGTTTGACTTTTTGGGGATGGGGGTTTTAGCCACTCTGTCACTCTATGTCTTTTGATTGGAGTGTTTGGTTCATTTACATTCATAGTAATTATTGATAGGTGTGTACTTACTGACATTGTGTTACTTGTTTTATGGGTTTTTTGGTTGTTTTTCTCTGTTCCTCTCTTCTTTTGCTCTCTTTTTTCTTGGTTTACTAGCTTTATTTGGTGATATCCTTGAGTTCCTTTCTCTTTAGTTTTTGCATATCTATTATTGGTTTTTGATTTGTGGTTATCTTTAGGTTTATATATAACATTTTATGCTGTAGTAGTCTATATTAAGTTGATGGTTGCTTAAATTTGAAACATTTCTAAAGTCACTAAATTTCTTTTAAAAAGACATTAATTAATTAATTAATTTATTTATCAAAGGCGGGGAGAGAGAATGCACACAAGCAGGGGGTATGGCAGGTCGAGGGAGAAGCAGGTTCCTCACCAAGAAAGGAGCCTGATGCTGTACTCAATTCCAGAATCCTGTGATCATGAGCTGAACTGAAGGCAGATGCTTAACTGACAGAGCTGCCCACAAATCCCTAAAATCACTGAATTTCTATTCCTCCACCAGCATATGGTGTCATATTTACATTCTTATATTTTATGAACCCCTTGATTGATTTTTATAGATATACTTAATCTTACTGTTTTTGTGCTTCCTAATTTTCTTACTTCTACTTATGGTCTTTCCTTTCTGCTCAGAGTCCCCCTTAACATTTCTTGTAAGGTACGCTAGTGGTGATGCATTCCTTTACATTCTGTTTGTTTGTTAAATTTTGTTTTTTATTCTGAATGACAACCTCCTTGGATAGCGTATTCTTAGATGCAGGTTTTCTTCTTTCAGCATTTTGAACATTTCATGCCACTTTCTTCCACCCTTTGTGCTCAAAAATCAGGTGATTGCCTTATGGGGTTTCCATTTTATGTAACTGTTTTTGTTTTTTTTTTCTTTTGTTGGTGTTAAAATTCTCTATAACTACTTTTTTCCACTTTAATTACTATGTGTCTTCATGTGGACCTTCTTTGGTTAATTTTTTTGGGTCTCTCTGTGCCACCTGGAGCTGCATTTCTGTTTCTTTCCCAAGATTCAAGAAGTTTTCAGATATTGTTTCTTCAAATAATTTTTTACTCCCTTTTCTCTCTTTCTCTCCTTCTAGCATCCTTACTATGTGAGCATTATTACCCTTGATAGTGTTGTTGCATTCCCTTAATCTATTTCATTGTTTTTTTTATTATATTTTTCTCTCTCCTGTTCAGTTTGATTGGTTTCCATTAATCTGTCCTCCAGGTTGCTGATCCATTCATCTGCTTCCTTTAGTCTTCTATTTATTCCCTCTAGTGTATTTTTAATTTCAGTTATTGAGTTCTATATCTCTGATTGGTTCTCTTTTATGTTTTCTATCTTTTTTTTTTTTTTTTTTTAAAGATTTTTTATTTATTTATTTGAGAGAGAGAGACAGTGAGAGAGAGCATGAGCGAGGAGAAGGTCAGAGAGCGAAGCAGACTTCCCATGGAGCTGGGAGCCCGATGTGGGACTCGATCCCGGGACTCCAGGATCACGCCCTGAGCCGAAGGCAGTCGTCCAACCAACTGAGCCACCCAGGCGTCCCTGTTTTCTATCTTCGTTGAGGGTCTTACTGAGGTCCTCCACTCTTTTCTCAAGTTCAGTGAGTATCTTTATGACTGTTACTTTAAATTTTTTATCAAGCATATTACTCATCTCTGTCCCCTTTAGCTCTTTTGTTGTGATTTTGTCCTATTCTTTCATTTAGGACATGGTCCTCTGTCTCCTCATTTTATTTAACTCTGTCAGTTTCTCTGTGCTAGGAAAGTCAGCTACATCTTCTACTCTTAAAAGTATTAGCCTTATGAAGAAGAGGTCCTGTAGCACAGTGTCCCATGTTCACCAGAACCTGATACTTCAGGGTGTCTCATATGCATGTTGCATGTGCCCTACTGTTGCAGTGAGCTGTGTTCGTCTTTAGTCCAGTCGTCTGCAATTACCGTCTTTGCCTGATGTGGGCAGGGTTTGGTTCCTGTGTTGTTAGAGAGCCATCTGGGGTCATCTTGAGTTGAGCTGAGTCAGACCAGAGCTATGAAAAGAACTGCAGGGCACTCTTTTTATGTTATCCCCTGAGAAGCTTTCATTGGTGGGCAAAACCTGTAGTCAGACCAGATGTCTGCCCCTAGCTCACTTTGTGGCCACTGCCAAACTGCTCTGTATGTGGTTTTCTCCCCCGTCCCCATTGCAGGAGTCATTTTGGGGTGGTATTGGTTCCTGACATGGCTGCTTGCATACTGCTGCTCTTGTGGCACTGCACTGAATGGACTCCTGCTAGGGTAATGTTGGAGGATGCAAGTCCGCAGGAGAGTGTGGGGGTGGGGTACAAGGTCTATGCAAGTCTGCTGCAGGATGGCACCTGAAACCACCCTGAAAAACTCCTGTTGGTGCTGGGTTGGAGAGGCATGTCCACAGGAAGCTAGGTAGAGAGTGTTGTTGTTGCACTAGTTCCTGCAGATGTCTGTGTCTCTAGGCGGGGATACGCGGAGGGAAATGGCATCTACTGTTCTTAGAGAGGTCTCCCAAAGATGCCTGCTCCTCCGGCACACACTCTGAGATTAGCAACTAATCTTCATCCTGTATACACCTGGTGTTTCTCAAACTGCTGTTTCTGTGCTGTATCTCAGTGGGCTCTTTCGTATTCTGTCTTTTTAAGGCTGGGGACTCAGTTTCCTATTGTCCTCCTAGTTCTTCCAAGACTGAGCCTACTGATATTTAACGTTTCAGGTGTTAAGCCCCACTGATTGTAAGAACTTATGAAGTTAGACTTCTCTGGTTTTCAAACCTGAATGATATGAGGATTTGTCTTATCAGTGTAGGTCCCCTAAGCCTGGGGTGCCTGGTGTGGGGTCTGCTTCTCTCCCCTCTGTCCTCTCTTCATGTCCTTCCCTCTTATGGACAGTCCCATAGGTCCATTTGGCTCCAAACCATGTATCCACCCTTCCTACCCTCTTCAAAGTGGACTCTTCTCTACTTTAAGCTGTGGAGAATATGTTCTGATAGTCTTTGGCTCATGTTCTGGGTTATTTATACTGATAAGAGTGTTATCTAGGTGTACCCATGGGATGAGGTAAGCTGAAGATCCTTCTACTTCACCATCTTCCCTGGAAGTACAACAATTTATTTTTAGATTCTACTACATTTAGATTCTACTACATTCTACAAAATTGTTTTGACAAGGGTGTCTGTTGGGGTGTGTGTGTGTGTGTGTGTGTGCACAAGTTAATCTAATCAATCACACACTATCTCAAGAGTATGCAAGACTCATCTCCTGTAACTCACACTTGGCTGGGGACAGAGAAAAGACTATGACCACTGAAGGAGTTGGCCAGGGATTGTCCTTGGAAGCTCTAGGATCTTTTGCATTAATTGAAGGAAGAAAACAGTTCCTGGAACATTCTTGGGACCTGGAATGCTGAAGGACATTCTAGAGAGGCTCATACACACACTTTTTGGGAAGAGGATGGAGTATGGGGCAAATCCAATCCCAAATCCATCCCAAATCAAAACAAATATCTGCAATGTGACATTAAGAACTCTTTCAAATTAAAAGATAAAAACGTTAGAAAAAAGGATAAATCAGATATGTAGGAAATATTTAAAAGAGGAAGTTTAAATGATGATATTAATTTATCAGATTGGAAAAATTTATTTTAAAAAAGTGGTATCAGCATTGACAGCAGTGGTAGAACTGGCAACTTGATGTTCCTCAGTGAAGTTTTAGTCAACAGAAACTTTTGGATCTCTCTTTAAATCCCTTTGTCTTTGCACATCTCACCTAGAGAAATTGACCAAGGACTTTGAGGTGAATATGATGGCCATCATGATAACCAATTACGCTATAGGGAATGATCTTATCTTTCCATAAATAAGAACATTGGTTGACTGAATCACTGAGGTGAATGTACCCCACAGTGAGGCATAAATCAGTCAACCAGTCCATCAAGGCATCCTGGGTGTGTACTTGGCCCTCTGACTTGTACCTATAGCTCCTGATACTATGGGCATGTTATTTTGTGGATTAGTGAGAGAGCACCTTGTTGTCCCATCCTCAAATGGTGCTTGGCATGAGAAAGGCCATGAGCTGTGAAGTCAGAGCTTTGGGTGCTGCATCCCAAAGACCTGCACTTTTTCTCAACCAGCTAGGTAATTGGTAATTCAGATTCAATGCTAGGTAGAGTTACATAGAATCCAGGTGCAGGTCTGTGGACAGAGATTTGTAACAGGTGTGGGGCACCACTGGATCTAAGGAGTGAATAGTGTCAGAATTCCCAGGTAAGAAAATGCTCTGTTATATTTATTTACAGGGTGATGGAATTTCATTGAAATGGTTGTTATATTTATATTGCATATAAGTAATAAGAAATCAAGACATGCATACTATAGTAATTGGTGTAGATAGTTATCCATTGACAGGTTATTGAATCAGCCTCTTCTCCCGACTAATATAAATGTATTACAATTTTTAATGGTGTTTGGAAGGAATGGTGTTTATTAAGCAAATAAATTCTAGATTCCAGCACTCAAAATGTGGTTTCTGGACCATCAGCCTCCTTGGTCTCAGCATCCCCTGGGAGCTTGTTAGCAATGCTGAATTGTGGACCCTGCCCAAGACCTCCTGAAACAGAACATCTCCAGGTTATTCCTGTGCCAGTGCAAGTGTTAGCCACACTGGTCTAGGAAATTGCTCTCAGCCAGGTAGTCACAGAAGAGCCCTGCCAGAATGCAAGTCACAAATGGCAGATCCATTTGACTTTTGGCTTTAGAACAAGAAAATATGGACTAGAGACTGTGACCTTTCAATGTTATTGATTTTAACTAAATATAAACTTCAATTCTTGCTGCGTGTTAAAGTCACCTGGGGAGATTTCTAAAGATAATATGTCCCAGTCATCCTTAACACTACTGCATCCCAGCCAGTGGTCTAAGCTCCATCTGTATTCTTTAACAGCCCCGTGGTTCTAACATGTAGCTGGTATTGAGAACCCCAGAATTTGGACCCCCACTGAGTTGCTTCTACTCTTCCTGACCCACTGTTATAATCATTGGGAAATACAAGTTTCTTCAAAGAAATTCATTTGATCTCCTATAATGAAAGTGACCACTTGGAATATGCTGCATATATAAGTAAACTGATGTTTTGTATCATTCTACTTACTCCAGCCACTTAAAAAATTTTTTTATTTATTTTGAGAGAGAGAGAGAGAGAGAGAGAGAGCACACATGGGGAGGGGCAGAGGAAGAGTGAGAGAGAACGACGCCTCAAGCAGACTCCCCACTGAACACAGAGCTTGATCCCAGGACCCCAAGATCATGACTTGAGCCAAATCGAGAGTTGGCTGCTTAACCGACTGAGCCACCCAGATGCCCCACATTAGATACTTCTTAGTCAGTTATTGCTGTTGCTGTGAGAGTACCTTGTCTTTCCATTCCACCATTTTTTCCTTGGCACAATTCTGAAATAGCGTATAGATCAATTTACAAAATAATTTTCCACCAATATAGGCACTGTTCAAGTTTTAATCATATTTGATGTTTTAAGCTCTTTTCTTACTGTGTTTCACATGCTTCCTAAACTCATCAGAGCCTGTGTCTTTTTGGAAAAATAGGAGGTATTTGAGTGGATAGAGTATCCTTACCTGAGAGCTTGGTAATGGCAAGCCATGTCATTAATAAGACTTCAGAGCAGAGAGAGAAGGTGTGATGATTTGAGTAAAAGCAGCAGGTCTAATCTAAAATTACTCACTTAATGCACTTGCATTAAGCAAATGAACCAGTAGCAAAAACATGTTTTAGCTATGAGAGTTAGTTTAGTTTGGTCTCCAAATGCTAATGTCTGATTCTGTTGGCAAGATTCTATAACATCAATTTATGCCAAATTCTTCTGTATTAGTGAAAAGCCACAAAATACACAAGTTATATGAAAAGGTTTTCTAGTTGAAGTATATTTTAATCAGGTTCAAAACATATGGAAAAAATGGCCAATTAAGTAATAGAACAATTCAGACAGAGAGACAAGAAAAAAATAAAAAAAATTTGTATGAAAAGATTCAGTCCATATTACATGATGGATATTAGGTAACAGGCATCACAATACAGATCCAGTATCTGTATCTCTCCACTATCCAGAAGTGGAGTGTTCCTATGAAACCTTTCTTAAGCCAAAATGATGTGAAGTAAAAAGTACATTAATATGGCCACAGATTTTTTTTTTTTTTTTTGGTAAAGCAAACATCCTCTCTGGATCACTTCTGTTTAGTGAAAACAGGTACAAATGTAGGTCTTCCACAAAGGTGAAATGGTGTAATGTGAACTTTTGGACAGTGGGGAATACCTGTATAACAAAGAGAGCTTGAATCGGTGAACTTGGGTTCACCTTAGCATTGCCTGTAAAGTTTTTCAAACTTAAAATAAAACTATGTGAGAACTATCAATTGTCAGATATAAAAATATGTGTGTTTAATGTTCAGCATGATTTCTAGAGTTTCCAGCATTAATGGGGAATTTAAATAATGCTTACTTTCAAGTGACCAGGGGAGACCAGGTAAAAATTTTGATACAAAAATCTTTGATATGAAAAAACTTTGATATGAACAGGTAAAAACTTCGCTATGAAATGAAAATAAGAAATGCTTCTTCTGAAACACAAAAGTTATTTGGTCAGAGGATATTAATTAACCTTCTGCCCAATGAGCATAGAACTGTCTATTTCCTCGAGGAGGTGATTTTTTATTTCTGCATATTTTCCTCTCAGGATACAAGGCAACGAGTCTTCTATTTCAAGGTCATCTTTTCTGAGGAGCATGAAGCTGGAGAACAGGTTCTCATTAATCCTCAAGGCTTTTTGTGATAGACTTAAGAAACACACCGCCAGTTGATAGGGTGAATGAGGACTCACGGTTACATAACACATTCTGTGACAAACACTGAACCTGTGGGAAAAGAACAGAGCAAGTCCATTGACATGCCACACACCTCCTATCAAATACCTACTTCCACCTTTGAATTTTCTATGAGCACTTCTAATATTCAAACAGATTTGCATTCATTCTGACCTAAATTTTACCTATTTCTTCTTGCTATATGTGGCATGTGCTTCCCCCCCCAAAATTTAAAGACCTTACTATAACAGAAAACTTCAAAAGTAATTATTTAATACATACTTAATAACTGTTACTATTTAATATAATATTTAATAGATATTAATTAATATCAATAAAAATTATATTAATAAAAATTAATGAAGGATTCATGGTTACTAGTTCCAGACTGTGAATCAGAATATGCTATCCTCATTTCTTTTTTCCATGAATTTTTCCCCATCAAGTCTACATGTTAATAAATCCCTTGACTGCTTCAGATCCTTTCTTTTACTGGTTTATTTAGTATGAAAACACAGTTACAGTTATAAAAAATATATATAGTATATGATTATATAGATGCATAATATATAGGTTCTTTTTTGTTACTCACACATCCTACTTAGCAAAAATTCCTTAGAGATTTTTTATAAAATGTTCTTACAAACTATATGTTCACTAATTGAACATAATAATAAAAAATAAAAAATAAATAAAAAAGTAAAAAAAAAAAGTGTTCTTACAAAGTGAGATGGAGCAGGAATGGAAACCTGACTTGCGATGGGAATACAACTGTGAGGAGTTAGGAGTTGATTAACTAGTGTCTGCACAGCCCCTTAATGTGGATGTTTAAAAAATACTTAACCATAAATATCTCAATTTGATTTTTTTTATAAATTAATTTATTTATTTTCAGAAAAACAGTATTCATTATTTTTTCACCACACCCAGTGCTCCATGCAATCCGTGCCCTCTATAATACCCACCACCTGGTACCCCAACCTCCCACACCCCCGCCACTTCAAACTCCTCAGATTGTTTTTCAGAGTCCATAGTCTCTCATGGTTCACCTCCCCTTCCAATTTCCCCCAACTCCCTTCTCCTCTCTAACTCTCCATGTCCTCCATGCTATTTGTTGTGCTCCACAAGAGACCATATGATAATTGACTCTGTCTGCTTGACTTATTTCACTCAGCATCATCTCTTCCAGTCCCGTCCATGTTGCTACAAAAGTTGGGTATTCATCCTTTCTGATGGAGGCATCATACTCCGTAGTGTATATGGACCACATCTTATTTTGAGCCTCATGGTCATCTTACAATCTGAAGTGTTGGCATCGCTGGGCTTTGAAACACGAAGACAGAGTCAGTGGAGGAACAGAGAGGCCCTGAAACGGCTAAGATGTGCAAGATGGGAGCCTGACACTCACATCTGGATTCAGAACTGTGTGCTCCGCCCTTCCGCGGGGAAGGGGGTCTGGGGCTCCTATCACTTGCCCTGACCAGAAGGAAGATTTTACCTTGGTCTTGAATTTCTCAGGGTGCAATGAGTACAGGGCTGAATCAAGCCAACAATTCGTTTGTGCCTTTTCTACGTATTATTATAATCAGTAATATTTTTCTTGTTGGGAAGACCGTGTCTTTCTGTTAAAATGAGTCTAATAATATCATTGTTTGCATTTTATTTTCTTCTGAATTTAAGCCAATACATTGACATTTGTTATACCTCTAAAATAAAGCCCTTTGGTTTCAAACAAAATTCTCCCTGAAATTGATTTTAGGTTGAAGAATGAGATATATGTTGGTTGAAGACACAGTGGTGTAAGAGATTGAGCCTGTTAGGAGACAAAATTCCAGAGTGGAGACACTTGTGCCTGCTCAGGTAGGTGGAGGTGTGAGATAATTCTCCTGCTTTGCAGTGGGCACATCAGCAGCCCACAGTGAAGGCAATGGAAATGTGGGGGCAGGTTAATGGGACTTTAATGGTTTTTTCTAGTGGAAATGGTTTGAAATGAATATTCAGATTATTTTAACAAAGGGCAAGATCTTGCAAGAAGAGGAAATATGAGAGAGTTTGATACAGAGGAGTCTGTGCCCAGCTCCGTGCCATTGTTTTCACTCAATGGGCTTCCCTTTTCCCCTTGTAGGTGGGTCACTGTGTAAATGCACTACATTCCCTTCACCCTTCACCCTCACCCTTGCTTAGAAAAAGTTCTTTTTTTCCCTTTTTTGCGGGGGAGGGTGGAGCAGAGGGTTGAGGGAGAGAGAGAATCTTAAGCAGGCTACCTGCCCCGGGTGAATGCTGATGCAGAACTCGATCTCACAATGAGTTCATGACCTGAGTTGAAATTAACAGTCAGACGCTTAACTGACTGAGCCGCCCAAGCACCCCTAGGAAAAGTTAGAATAAGCTTATTCAGACTAAAGTGTAATTGACTCATAAATGGATCCCTGACTCATCGCTCAGCAAGTATTTTTCTAAGAATGGAAACCAAGAAACAATTTCCTTATTTTTCAAAGGAAGACCCACTTGTCAGAAAGTACAGGGAGCCATAGAATAAAGATGATAAAACTTCATCAATTTCCCTTGAAAATGATGTAAGAGAAGTTTCCTGGTTCCTTAAAGATATTATTTTTATAAAAAAAGTTCTACAGCATTTAGAACTGTAAATATTCATATGACATTTACAGGTGAAATATGAGGGTTCACATATCAATTTCAGTTTTTCTGAAGTTACACTTCCACTGCCATATCTCCGTGGTGCCATTCCTCTCTCCTTTGCCCTGAAAGAGTAGTTACGGGGAAAGAATTTGAGCATTGCTGTAAGACAGAGAAATGGCTCTCTTGATGAGACTAACTGGAAACAGGAGAAGTGTTTATTAAGAGGGGGGATGGGAGCAGAGGCTGTAGCCACATCGCATTGCCAACTGTCAGCTGTACATGCAGAGGGAAGACAAAATTAAGCAATTGTCACCCTCCCTGAAATAACCATGCTGTGGCAGTGCCAAGGAGGGAGAGGCTCCCTCCAAACCTTCAAAGATAAGCAAGGCAGCTCTCCAGAAGCTCTACATTTTAGGGTTCAAGATGACTTGTGGCTGATACGCTCTAATTATAATTCTACTGCAGGGAATGAGGGGCTTACAGGAAAATTCTTGGTTAACAGCAGCATCTTGGAGAGTCTGTGGTATTACAAGGTGGGCATCTGTTGTCTCTTTGCCCAAATGGGGAATGAGACGTGTTAGACAACAGGTAGTAGGTAAAAGCTGAGGGGAAATTGGACAATCGGTGGTTTATTCTAGGGAGTATGCAGCAAATAGGCAAAACGGGTCCACCGGAAGCTGTGCTGCATTCTCACCAACTCCTCCTCTTATGTTAGCTGGTGGCAGGACCAGCGTCATGGCTGTGATGGGTGTGGTCCACAGGCGCCCACATCCAGAAAGGCCCCTATGTTTGACTCAGTGCTCTGCTGTCATTACCTTGAAATTTTAGATAATTTTTGGACAAGGGACTCAGCATTTGATTTTGCATCTGACCCTGAAAATTATGAAGCTGATCCTGCTGGTGAAAAGGATACTCAGAGAAGAACAGAGGATCTGAAGTGTGGATGCCAACCGTCACATGGCTGCATTTTGCAATGTTGAAACTTGGAGTGTGTTGGTTTGCTCTCTCTTTCACCCCTACTTATTGGCTCCAAGCATCTGTGCTATACTTCTAGCTGTAGATAGCGCATCGTGCTCCTCAAGTAGGATTGGGGCAGCAAGTTCCTGCAAGGTAATGGCTTAGCACAACACTCTTTAAATGCATTTATCCTCTGATTTAAAAAAAAAAAAAAAACCTTAAAATTTTACCTGATGCTCTGGTCCAGGAATCAGGAGGCTGGCTATCATGAGATCATCATGGCCTCGAGAGGAGACAGAAGAAAGCATGGTTTCTCTCTGCTCACCACCCAGCAGTACTCAGCATGGTTTCTCATCACTCCCCGAAGGAGGTGATTACAGTGTTGTCCTTGAATGTGACAGGTTACTAATGATGCAGGATAGACTCAGCCCAGTAGCCCATATGGCCACTTTCTGTTGCAGATTCAGAGGTCTGCAGAGAAGGGCAGAGGTCAACAGCCCCCAGGAGCCTGGGCATCCGCTTTGGGGAGGGGAGGGTGTCATGGACTAGTCCACACCCCCTCTGCCTCAGTGCTGGGAAACATGGAAACTGCTGGAAGAACTGGGCTCAAAGAAGCTGAAATCGAACACTTGGTTTGGCTACCTTTGATTGCTGTTTTTCATCATTATTTCTGTCTCCACCGCAGCCTTTTTACTTGGCTACAGTTGGGGAAAGAGAAAAGCTGAACAAGTAGAGATTACATATCTGATGCCCTGTGGGGAATGAGTGGAAATCAGAAGCACCAGGAAGCTCCTCCACCTGCGGAGATACCTGTCCAGAGGACGTGGGATTCCTGGCGCTGATCCGTGGCTTAATAGGATACAAGATAGCACCACGAGAGAAAACTACATTCCCCCCACACAGAAGGGAGTGAAGGGGAAGAAAGCACGCTGCAAATCTCTGAGAGGCTTTAGTAACCTGATAGCATGATTATTCAGTGAGCAGCTTAGCAACAGACTCATATGATCACAGAGGCACAGGAAATTTCCTCTTCCAGAGAGGAACGGATGAAGGGTGTGACAAAATGAACTAATTCAGAGTTAATGAAGCTAGAGAGGGAGATGATAATATGTTTTGAGGGTAGTGGTTCAACCGAGGAGGCAGAATTCCATTTCCTATGGCCTAAAATGTGAAAGAAAATGAATGACTCTGAACATTGTTTTTTACAGTAGAAAAACACAATACTTAAGTGTTTTAAAATAAAATATTATTCAAGTAATGTTGTCATATCGCATAAGCAAAACCAGGAAACATGTTCTCTTGCTCACATAATAGTGATAAAAGTCATGGATAAGAGCAAAAATATAACAGATAGACAAGCAGTTGCAGAGAATTAGGAGTGGGGCCCTTCAGAGGAGACACCCTGGAAATATGGTGGGAGGTGCCTTGAAGAGAGCATCTTCGGCTCACAAGAAGTCATTAAAGGTGAGCCTCTGAAAGATGCTTATGGTTAGATACGGCAGCCAAGAACAATTCAGAATTTCCTTTATTGGAACATTTCTGATTTTGAAATATCTTTTTCTTCTTAAAATTTGTTACAGAAATATGTAACTGATGCTTTGAATTATAGCATATATAAAGTAACAAATGATCCAATGTGCACATTTGAAAAGTTTATTTTCATGGAATAATTGCAAATATGAAATTGTAGTAGATTGTCAAAATATAAGTCGTTCCAATCTTATTATTGAGTTATAATTTTCACTATGATGAAACCATGTTAGATTGTTTAAAAAAAAGTTTAAAACAAACTGCTACATAGTATTTTGAGTGAGAGGGAATTTTATCTTTAGTGAAACATAAATAATCCATTTAATCCTTTTTTAAATTAAAAAACACTTTGCAGGGCGCCTGGGTGGCTCAGTGGGTTAAGCCGCTGCCTTCGGCTCAGGTCATGATCTCAGGGTCCTGGGATCGAGTCCCGCATCGGTCTCTCTGCTCAGCAGGGAGCCTGCTTCCTCCTCCTCTCTCTCTGCCTGCCTCTCTGCCTACTTGTGATCTTTCTCTGTCAAATAAATAAATAAAAAATTTTTTTTAAAAAAAATAAAAATAAAAAACACTTTGCAAATTTTAAGTCACTGAATTCTAATACAAATGTTAGAGTCAGCTTTTCAAGTTTTACAAGAATGTCTGTTTCTATTTTGACAAAAAGTTTATTGAATTTATAGATAATTTGGAGAGAATTTATATCATAGCACTATTTATTTTTTGATCTATGAACATGGTATATTTCCCAGTTCATTTAGTTATTCTTTAATTTCTTTTTCAATGTTTTATAGTTCTCAGCTTACAGCTTTAGTACATAGTTTGTTCAATTTATCCCTAAGTATTTTGCATTTTATTATGTTATTTTATTTTGGGGGCGGGGGGGAGACAAAAGTGCAGGATGGAGAGGGAGAGAGAGAAACCTAATCAGGCTCCATGCTGAGCTCAATGTAGAGATGTATCTCACAACCCTGACATCATGACCAGAGCCGAAATCAAGAGTCACATGCTAAACCGACTGAGCCACTCAGGTGCCCCATGATGCTATTTTAAATGTTCATTTTTTTATTTCAATTTTCTGTTGCCAGCATATAAAATAGAATTGATATTGCATCCTATGACCTTGAAGAAGTAAGAGGCTTTTCATAGATATTTTGTTTTTGTTTTTGTTTTTGGTAGATAACATACCTTCGCAATAAAGATAGTTTTATTTCTTCTTATCTGATTTATCTATTTCTGCATAACAAATTACCTCAAAATTAGTGGCATGAAAGGACAAACATTCATTATGTCATGGTTTCTGTGGATCGGAGATCTGGATGTGACTTACTTGGTTAGGTTCCTCTGGCTTAAAGTTTCTCATGGCATTCCTCTGGGAACAATTATGCTGTTGGCTTGGGATGTGGTTTCATATGGGGGCTCAACTGAGGTGAGGAGAGCTACTTCCAAGCTTGCTCCATGGCTGTTGGCAGGTCCTGGTTCCTTCTCATTTGGAATTTGCCATAGGCTTCCAAGGTGAACTCATGTTATGGCTCTTCGTGATCTAACAGAGAAGGATCCAGGGAATGCCCAAGAGAAGCCATAGTCTTTTTAGAATTTCATAGTGAGAGTGACATCCTATTACATCTGCCACATTCTGTTTGTTAGAGGCAGATCAATAAGTCCAGTCCACACTCAAGGGTTAGAGATTATGTAATGGTAAATGCCAGGAAGTGGGGGGGCCATCTTACAGGCTTCCTACATACTTTCCAATCTGTATGGCATTTATCTCATTTACAACTCTTGAATTATTGAAGTGACTAGGACTTCCAAAATAATAACATAATAAATGTGGAGAAAGAAGATACCCTGATCTTTGATTCCTGCTGTTGATACCTGATGTTCGGTATATGAAAGCAGTATTTCATCATTAGGCATATGGCTAAGTGTAAGTTTTTTGTAGAAGCATTTTTATCTGATTAAGGAAGTTCACCTATATTCTGATTTTATTGAGGTTTTTTTTTTATCATGAATAGGTGTTGAACTTTAGCAATGAATTATTTTTAAACTATTGACATGATACTATCGTTTTCTCCTTTGTCTGTTAGTGAAATTATTTAGTCTATTTAATAAACTTTGCTGACTGACATTTCAATGTTAAACCAAACTTAGGATAGCTAGGATATCTATCATCCATCTGTCTATCTATCTATCTGTCTATCATCTGTCATCCATTTCATCTATTATCTATCATCTATCAATCCATCTCTCTATAAGTAAGATAAATTACTATGTGCACAAGATTTTTGCCAAGGTTTGGAGTGTTGCATTTCTGGAAAAGGAATCTGTGGATAGTGTAGACATGGTGATATATGTAATGACCAATGGGATTTATTCTTGATTCCGAGGAATGCAGAAGACAAGCTCATTCTGCATAGGAAACATACTGAGAGGAAGGAATATATTGTCCCATGTTACTAAGAAGTCCAGGGATGGATCAGGTTTCTGTACGGCTAGATCCAGGTACTCAAATAAGATCAGAAGGATTCTGAATCTTCCTTTTTGTTCAGGTTGTTTCTACACAGCTTCTTTCTGCAGATACGCGTTCTCTACACAGAGGGCAAATGAGCAATTAATATTCCAGACCTCTTATCTTTTCAGGGAAAAATCATGTGCTTGCCCCCAAATTCCATATTGTAATCTCAGGCAACACCCAAATATATCTTTTGAGTCATTTCTCAATCCTACAACTATCATTGTGGCATTTCCCTCTTCTTCTGTTGGGGACAGGTCATAGTGACTAAACGGCTCCCACCACGAGCCCTCATGCTGTTGGGGAAAATTCCCTAATGGGATGTATTACCCAGCCATAAAAAGAAGGACATCTTCATGAATGAACCTGGAGGGCATTATAGTAAGTGAAGTAAATCAGAAGGAGAAAGACAATACTATGTGATCTCATTTATATGTGGAATCTAAAAGACAGAGAGATAGAGAGAATGGGCTTGTAGATAGAGAATGGATTCACGGTGCAGGGGGTGTTGAAATGGGTGAAGGGCGTCAAAAAGAGCAAACTTCCAGTTATAAAATGAGTAAATCATGGGGATGTCATGTATAGCATGGTGGTTATAGTTAATAATACCATTTTACCTATTTGGAAGCTTCTAAGAGAGTAGATCTTAAAAGTTTTCATTACCAGATGAAAATTTTTGCAAAAATGTATGGTAATGGATGTTAATGAGACTTATCATGGTGAGTATTTCACACTACATACAAATATTGAGTCATTATGTTGTATTCCTGAAACTAAAATTATGTTGTATTTCAATTATATCTCAGTTAAGAAAAAGAGAAAGTGAATGCAGTGGGAGGGCATGCAGACTGGTGGAAGCAGAACTCCTACTCTTTGACAAGTCCATTCTTTGTTTTATTTTGGGGCTGTGTGCTTCTCCAGAGAAGCATGCTTCCAGTGGAAACCCTGGAGCTCTCCCAGCAGATTAAAAAGGCAGAGAGAAGCAGGGACAGTGTCTAATCTGTTCTTCCGGCGTACTAGTCCCTTCTTGCATGCATACATACTCCCCAACATACATGGGCCACAGGTCCTCAATCTCAGACATGGGGGGAGAAGCCTTGGACCTCATTCCTTTTTGAGTCTTAATAGTGAGAGCTCTTGGGTAAGAGATAAAATTACAATGATATGCACTTAAAAGGCATTGCAACTTTCTGTCTGCATGCTAAGTAATGCATTATTTTCCTAACCAAATTATAAACTTATCATGATGTACCATGCTATCTTCCACATACTTAGCATAGCACAGAAACACCTGGAATTTTTTGAATTAGTCTAGTACCTGTAATATTTTCCTAGAGATGCCATAGCAAATTACAGAAGTGAATGGCTGTGAGAGAAATTTATTTTCTCACAGTTCTGGGAAGGTTAGAAGTCTGAAATTAAGGTGTTGGGGGGAGCTAAGGTTCTGGGGAGCATGTTTTCCTATATCTTCTTAGTTTCTGCTGTTTCCTGGCAATTCTTGGGGTTCTTTTCCTTTTGAAATAATCACAAAAATCACTGTCTCTACTGTTATGTGATGATCTCCCCTCTGTCTGTCTTTGCCTTCACGTGACATTCTTCTCTCCATGTGTGTCTGTGTCCAATTTCCTTCCTTATCTTCTCAATACCAGGCATTGGTATAGGGTCCACGTTAATCCAGTATCACCTCATCTTAACTTGATAACATCTGCAAAGACCTTATTTTAGATAAGATCACATTCCTTGGTACCAGGGGTTAAGACTGAAACACATCTCTTTGGGGGGACCTAATCACCCTGTAACAGCGCCTCATTTAGAACTAGAAAGAAAATGAGCTCTGGTATGATTACAGTACATGTATTTTCTGTAAAAATTTCCCTGAAGAGGCAATATTGTAGTGATAACATGACATCATTTCCCTCAGCAATATTCTGAAAGGATGAGTCTCCTGTTGTGGTGTCTAACAAATGGAAGTACTGGTGTAAAGCAGATTGTGTTTGATGAGTGGTAACGGGGCCAACAGCAGAATTCTAGTCCCCCCGATCTGCAAATCCACGTGTAGGCTAGCGCTCGCTCTGGCCTGCGAACAATTTGTGTGGATCTGTTCCTGCTCATTTTGACATGAACAGTAATGAGCATAGACAATACCTAATAAGTCTGATCACTTAAGGAGACCCATATTGCTTCTCAGTTGCACATCCTGTTCAGGGCAGTTGCTGTCAGCTATCCATGTGGAGCTCGAAATATCCAGCAGTGTTATTACTGAGCTCCCAGGTCACGGGTGCTGTGCAGCCTGCGTTTAGTTGGATTTTATAGTGACTGGGAGCAGCCAGGATGTGTGTCAAGAATGCACTGGTTTTCAAGGAATATTAGCATTAATTCTGTAACTGCAGGATGTTGGGAAGACCTGCCTTTCCCAGTGGGTCTTGATTTAGTGAGGTGTTTGTAACTATTTGAAGATTTGTGTATTACTTTTCGGATGGACTGATCACAAATGCCAGGGAGCATGACGAAAATGTTCTTGATGCCTCGGAGGACAGTCTTGCATTGTTTAGCTTAATTCTGTGCCAGGAACAGCGCGTTGCCTAGAACAAAAATAAAGACATATTTTGTTGATAACAACCCTTAAGGGTGAATTAAGATGTTCATGCTCCGGGGAAGGTGTTATGAGTTGAACTGTGCCTTCACCAAAAAAAAGGTATGTTCAGAATGTGACCTTACTTGGAGATAAGGACTTGACAGAAGAAATTCAATTATTATTATTATTTTTTTAAAATTTTATTTATTTATTTGACAGAGAGGAATCACAAGTAGATGGAGAGGCAGGCAGAAAGAGAGAGAGAGGGAAGCAGGCTCCCTGCTGAGCAGAGAGCCCGATGCGGAACTCGATCCCAGGACCCTGAGATCATGACCTGAGCCGAAGGCAGCGGCTTAACCCACTGAGCCACCCAGGCGCCCAAGAAATTCAATTAAAATATGGTCACAGGGTGGGGTGAAGGAAGTCCAGTGTGACTGATGTTCTTATAAAAAATGGGACATTTAGGCACAGAGACAGACATTCATAGAGGGAAAAATGATGTGAAGACACAGGAAGAAGATGGTTTTCTATAAAACCAAGGAAATAGCCCTAGAGTAGATTCTCCCTCATGGCCTCAGAAGGAACCAATCCTGCCAACTCCTTGATTTCAGATTTCTGGACTCCAAACGTGTGAAACGGTGTATTTCTGTTCTTTAAGTCACTCAGTCTGTGGTACTTTGTCACAGCAGCCCTGGAAGACTGGTGGGAACCTATTTGTCTACAACTTGGAGTATTTGGCCCCAAAAGACACCCAGCACATCTTCAGCAGGGGGGAGTTAGCACTGGACCCCCTATTGTTAACATACATATTTTTGGAGTACAGGATGTCCTTTCTTTGCTTTTCCAAGGTGATATCACTACTTTGCCCATAACTTTAATTTTTAGGCTCTGGTAGGCTAGATGCTAGATGTATAGATATCCTTAAACAGAAAGGCAGGGTGTCTATATTCAGTGATATCTTTCTATGATTTAATTCTTTGGTACCCAAATCTCTTAGATGTCAGATGCCTAATGAAATTATAGTTCAGAGAATCGGAGATCCTTGAATTTTTTACATCATCTATTTTTGTTAGCTTTTCCTTTCTCTTTTGCATTCACCCTTTAATTAGGCTTCATAGTGATGGGTTACCAAGGGTTAAGTGCAGAGTCCCATGGAGAAGAGAATGTTATTAATCAGATGGAGCCTGCAATGCATTACCCCAGATAACTGAATGTTTATACTGGGTTTTCTTTAAAGAACATGCCTTTATTCAAAGGCTTTTGATTGTGACAGCTCACTTAGCATAGGACCACAATATTTAAATTCTCCATGTTATTTGGAAAGGAAATCCAAAGTATCTGATGTATGTAATGTCTCAGTTTAAAAGTCTAGAGAAAAACATCGGTAGGAAAAAGCAAAGCACAAAGCCTTTTAGTCAGTTTAATTTAGGGATGCTAATTTGGGCTCCGCCTCAACACCCCAAGTGTAGGAAAATTTTCCAAAGGTGGCCAGATGCCTTTTTAGCAAGCTCTAATTTTGTAGTTCTTCCTTATATTGAGGAAAAAAAAATGTGCCTTACTGAAATTTCCTATAGCTATCATGTTTTGCACCTCAGTACTACAAATACATAATATAAAGACTGTCATTTTATTTTTATTTTTTAATTTTTATTTATTTTATTTTTATTTTTTAATTACAATTACCATTTATTAAGTCCCTCCTAAATGTCAGAAATTTATGTTTCCTAACCCTTATAACAAACCCTTATAATTTTTATTGTCTTTCCTATTTTTTTTTCAGCGTAACAGTATTCACTGTTTTTTGCACCACACCCAGTGCTCCATGCAATCCGTGCCCTCCCTAATACTGTCATTTTAATTGACAATTTGCCAGAGAGAGGCACTCAGTGAAAGATCTCCTTGATGTTCTCTGATACTGGGGATAAACATGCTGACCTCCTCCAATCTTCCGTCACGTGACAAAGCTATGTGTGTCCATCCAGGTCACTTAGCTGTGAATACTGCTCAGTGTGGCCTTGTCCCTGTGCAAGGAGGGCCCGGAAACAGAATTTGAGGTTTTGACCATGTTCTCTGTGGCGCTAAGCACAGTGGGAAGTTACTGCCGCCCATTTGACATGAATCCTGAGCTGACACAGAGACCACATCCACATGTGGAGGTGAGTGAGTGTCCCCAGACAGCTGAAGGGTTTGGATTCTTCTGAGAGTCACATACAGTTTAGAACACAGCTCTATATTGCAAAACGGCTTTGGTAAACTACAGCCTGAATTCAAATCTGACCCACGATAGTTTTTGTAAATAAAGTTTTATTGGAATTCAACCGTATTTATTTATTTATGTATCGGCTGTGGCTGCTTTCATGCTCTAACTGTACAGTGAAAAGTTGCAACAGAGAGGATATGGCTTACAAATCCTTAAATATTTACTGTCAATATAAAAGTTACCAAAAACTTCTGCTAACTCCTTGTTATAGCATATCAGGTTTACAGTCTTTTCCTCTGAAATATCTGGCAGTTTTATTTTCTCCCTCCATAATCACAGTTAGACAAAATCATAAGATATTAGGGACCTTGTGAGCCTAGAAATAATGTAGCTTGATGCTTATGTAAAACACGACATTGAAATATTTAAAAAATGTGTATTTATTTAAATGAATTTTACTTCATCAGAATGAGATTTGTTTGTAGTTTAAAGCAAAACAAACTGTACCTCATGATTTCAGTGGAGTCCTTCAACTTGGTGAGGTAGGTATGAGGCTTTCCCTTGGTGCCTTCTGTGGCTGACCTGTCCTGCTGCAAACTCATCCTCTAGGAGGAGCCGCTGACACCTCCTGGTTGTCCCTGCTGTCCTCTTCCTCCTGTGCCTTCCTCACCAATGGCTCTCATACCCCAGGAGTGTTCTCATGCTTTTGGTCTTATTAGAAGCCCCAAGTTTAGAGCTAAGACACAAGGCAAATGGTTTCACAATCTCTCTTGGAGGCGGCTTATTGAAAGCTCTAAATATTCATCTGGTTTTGTAAACCTGAGTGCATCTCTACCTCAATATTTTTATTCCCATAATTAAGTTGTGTTCTAGGAACATTTTACCTAACAGACTAAATGCATGTAAAAAGGGAAAGAAGATAAATAAAAATCGATTTCTAAAAAATCTTACTTTTTTTTTAAAACTTGTGTTGATTTCTGTGTTCAGAGCTACAGATGCAGATTATGAGGATTTGTTTGGCTCCAGCGTCAGCCCAGATGCTGAGATGATCTACAAGACATCACTCGCAATCTGTGATTCTTTAAGGTTTGCTTCATGTTGTAGCATTTCATAAAAGATGTGCTTATGGCTTAAAGAGCAGTCAATTTTAAATTAAATGAAATAGGGTGCTTTGGTGGTGTATAGATAATTCTAAGAAATATCACATTTAAATTTATTTCTGCTATGGGATATATTCAGTGAATTGGAAAAGAAACCCATGGTGTAATGAATTTTAAAATAGTTCTTGCTATAGAGATATTCTGATACTTTTGGCACTGTACACATTTCTTTTCTGTATGATAATTGCAAATTAATATAAAAACATGGACTCACAGTCCTTGACAGCTGTGAGAACACAGGGTTTGCAGGTTTGGCTGCTTGATTATCTAACTGGTTTTGGAAAGCCAAACAAAAGATACATAAAAATGAATTGCAGTCAGAATAAACACAAGAAGATAATAAATATTTTTGAAACCACTAGCCTTAGTGGAGGGAGCTTTTGAGGATATTAAGCTGCATTCTCTGGCTGCCTGCCCCTCTCTGGCTGGCATTGCTCTGGGGGGTGTAGAGCCTGCTTAGAACTTACAGTAATTATTTGTTTACCCTTTGGCTCTGCAGTCCACCACTTGCTTCTCTTCAGCTTAAAGCAGGTTATTTCAGTACTCTGATTTTTCCATCTATAATTTCTCCCCAACCCTCCCCTTGAGAAACAAAGGAGAGTTACTGACCCAGGGTAGGTTCTAATAAATGACTGTAAGTAATTGGATGCTTTGACAGTTTTATTGACTTTGCCATGCGTGTCCGAGGTGTTAATAATATTATGTATATTGTGTAGTCTTTTCTATTCCAATACCTTTAGAATATTGTACCTCGAGCTTCAAGTGTATTTATTAATAACATTAAGTTCTAGGATTGTTTTGATTTAATATAATTTCTGGGGAATATTTAGGGGAGAGAGAGGGAGGGAAAAAAAAGACCACATGGGTGTATGGAAGAAGAGAGAAGATAGTAGTATTTATTTCCCATTGGGACTTTGGTTAGAACAAACAAGGAGAGTTTAATACAAGGAGATGTTTACAAAAATGATGGAAAAATTGAGAAATTTTTATAGGAATCCATAGGGACATCTCAGATATGGGCCAGCCACAGGTAATGATACTACTCTCACTTTACCCAGCTGTATACGGAACAGATACTTATCAGAACCCAAGGCTGAGGTAACTCAGAGCCAGAAGCAAGAACAGAATTCCGTCTGGATATACAGGGGACACTCAGTCATTGGCAATGACTCCATCAACTGTAGAGGGAGGGAAAGAAATGCACTGAGCTTTCCTTTTCCTTCATCTTCTCTCTCTCTTTTTTTTTTTTTCCTCCTATTCGTGGGATCCTTCCAGAACAAAGCTGTCATGGGAGAGTGTAAAATTCAGCTTGCAGGGATGGACCCCATGATAGAGAATAGAATGGGGAAACAGTGAAGAATGGGATTGAATTGAAGACCAGCAGGCTGAAGAGCAGCTCAGGGTGAAAGACAGAAGAGGGTCACATGAATTTTTGTGCACTGGCTTGACTTAAGGAGCAGATCATGACAAAGGTATTACTTGATGTGGAAACATTTGTTTTCAGACATTACCTAATACCCTGTGATGCAGGAAAGATTGATTTAAACTCTCATGCTAATAATGGTGGAGGTTTGAAACATCTTCAGGTGTTTTCACGTTTTCATCAGGATCCACATTTTCCTCTTTCCTCTGGCTTCAATGCACTAACTCTAGGAAGGTGGTCTTTACGTTGTTTCCCTGACATCGGTCCAGACCTGAGACTTAGCTTCTTCATTTCCTCCATCGAGAGTAATTCCTTCATTAGAGTAGAAGATTGTTTACTGAACAGCTGGAGGTCACAGGGAGAGCTTACCTCGCACACTGCATGAACCACAACTCACAAGGACTTATTTTTCTTTCTGGCTACCTTGACCCTGATAGTTTCTCATTATTCCTTCATCTTGATTTTTACCTGTTTCTCACTCTTTTGCCTAGTTTTCTCTTTTCTTCTCTCTTTTCTTTCTCCTGCCCAGTACCCAAGCATTCAAAATTCTCACTTAATTATGTGAAATATTCAACTCATCCCAGGTATTATTGCCAAGCTCAGCTCCATACTCACCCACAGATAACACTGTGTTTATCAGATTAACAAGGACTTTGCTATTATAGGAACTTCTTAGCAGTAAGTTGACAGATAATTATTTAACAAAATCATTATTTGTAATATAAAGTATGTAGAAGGAGGAGAGGTTAAGGTCCAGATAATGAGATCAGGTTTTGGAATTTTCAAATTTGAATTTCCTTTAAGATATTCTGATAAAACTGTTGTATATGGCAACCTCGGGAAGGAGATCAGATATTCATTGGTCACTGATAGCTGAAGATATGAGAAAAACAATTTTTCCTGGAGACTCTATGGATACTAGGATCCATAAATATAAAAGCATAGAAGGGAAAGAGCAAGTATGAGACACGGATGGGTGGAGCAGGAGAAAATGTTGTTAGGTGAATAAAAGTTCTAGAAGAAGATCATAGCAGGTCATTGTCAAAGGTCACACAGATCCCACCACCGGATCATTTATGTAATAACTGGATTAGTAGATGTCTCCTGAAAGAAAAAAATCCAAAGTGGGTAATAATTATTAGGACCCTGATGACCTTAACTTGAAGGTGATTTCAAGAGGCAGACAGGAATTACAGCATTGCAGTTTGGTCAATGGACAGAATGGAAGGAAGTAGAGCCTGATTACAGATGACCTTAGAAATCTGACAGGAAGGACAGGGAGAAATAGGTCAGGTGTACAAGGAGAAAGGAGAATAAGGTTTAGGAAATAATTATTTTAAGTATAGTAAGAGGCTGAGTATATTTTTATGTTCAAGGAAGGAAACAATAGAAAGGGAGAAATAGAAGACACAAGCCATAGATGTCACATCTGGTGGTACAAGGTAAGATAAAACAGAGTCAGACCCACTATTTGAGGGAAGAGCCTTCATCATGAGGGCAGATGCTTTTGTTCTCAATGATGCAAAGACACTGATGAATGGTTGACGTCCAGGATCTTTGTGATCTCCACTAGCTGTAAGGCCCTGAAGGAGACAGGAACATTCTCCAGGGCACATTTAGCTTACTGCTTTCAGTGTGGGCCAACAGCCCCATGAGGGAATGTTGAACCTGATGGACTATTCTGGACCAAGTGTAAGATGCCCAAACTTGGTTCTGAATGATGCAGGAAGACCAAAGCACCCTGAATGCAGCAACCTGTTTTTTGCCTCTGTTTCCTGAGGTGCTCCTACTTTGCCTCCAAAGTTCTTGCCTCTTTTTGCCTTTATTGCTCTGCTGTACTTCCACTGTTGAGTGGAGGGATACCATATGAGAAACACCAGAGAAAAAAATATCTCAGGGGACAGAAGTCTTCTTGAACAGCTTGCTGAAATCACACATTCCTTTCCTCTCTTCCTCTGGATTCTGCCTGGATACTGGTAACATTCCAAAAAGGGCGGGGGGCTTTCCAGGCATTGGCTATGTTTTTAATGACCAAAAATAACTGATAAAGGAAGATATCTAAGCTAAAAGATTAGTGAAATGTTCATTAAACCAAAAAGGGAGGGGTGGGTATGATGAGCAGAAGGAGGTATACAAATATAATCTCAAAGAAGAGAAAGTAGAAAGGAAGAAACCCTAAGAGAAAAAGATCCTCAAAGGAACGTCCCAAGTGGATTCTACAAGTTTTAATCTTTACTCTGATAATCTGCTGATTGTACCATCACGTCACATGGTGACCTTGACTTTGAGTTTTATCCTGGTCATTCCAGATAGAGAAATGAGTGCCACTAATTAAAGTAGGGATTGTGGAATATATAGGACTGTAGTGGCTTATCTGTGGAATGGGAAAAGCAGGGATTGGGACAGCAGGAATACTGGATAGGGGCAGAGGAGTGTCCCTGAAGTAACACCATATATCTGCATTTCATTCGTTTGTTCATTCATTCACTCACTCCAGAAGAGCTGGAGAAAGGTGTACGCAACACACAAATGTGCCTGTGGTTGGACGTGGCAGTGAGAATATGCATGATACGATTCCCTCCGTGCTCTTGAGGAGCCCAGTCTGGGGGGAGGGACAGCTAAAACTCAGGGTACGTGTGTGTGGAGTGTGACATGATGCCTTGACTATAAGTGCCTGTTCCAGCCTGGAGAGGCCAAGGAAAGCTTTCCTGAAAAGGTCATGTCTCATCTGAGTTACCAAGATTCCCATTTATGTGAAAAAAAAAAATGTTGACAGTCTTCCAGTGCAGGAGAGGAGAACAGGGTATAGATCAGAAAGCACGAAACCCCAGGGACAAGATGCTCTTGAGAGGCTGACCCAGTCTGAAGACAAGCACGATTTGGAGTCAGGAGCCTAGGAAACCACTATCTCTGACAAGGACACAGCATGAAGCAGAGCCTAGATTTGGGGAGTCCTTGAGATGGTTTCCATCTTTACAGGAAACTCTGGATTTTCTGGGGTAGAGACTGGAGGAAACAAACCAGGGCTCAGGAGGATGTTTAAGAGGACAGGTGGGAAGTGCCCGTACCAAGGTTGTATCTGGAGGACGGTGAACAGATTTGAGCCATATTAAGAAGGGAGAATCGACAGAGGGACTTTCAGGAAAATCTTGTGATTGCCTAGTCTCATCTGCTGTCGCTTGGTTGAAGATACTCCATTATCCCCGTCCAGGATGTTTTGTCTTCTCTCCGAATAACTGCAGAGAGATGGGGTGGGCTGGCTGTGTGCTGTAACACGTATTAACATCTGACTGGCTAACAAATACACGACTACCACAGTTCAGGGCACCTGGGTGGCTCAGTCGGTGAAGTGTCTGCCTCCGGCTCAGGTCATGATCTCAGGGTCCTGGGGTCGAGTCCTGCACTGGGCTCCCAGCTCAGCAGGGAGTCTGCTTCTTCCTCTGCCTCCTGCTCTCCCTGCTTGTGCTCACTTGTTCTTTCCTTCTCTCTGACAAATAAATAAATAAAATCTTAAAAAAAAAAAAAAACCAAAAACAGAGTGACAATATTTACTTGAGCATCTGCCAGTTATAGATCGATCTCAACTCACTGAAAGCACATATTGAACTGCATCTGCGTTTCTGCATGAGGAACAGCCTGCACGAGGACCAGGTGTCTTACTCACTCGATGGGCTGGTAACTCTTGGGTCCAGAGTCAAGGCCAAGGGAGCCCCACACTTAAGCTCTTGTGCTGGGGACAAAACCGTGGCCAACCCTCAACCTTCCATTATGGGAAAGGCGCTCCCTTAGTGTGATCTCTGGCTTCTTTCCTCTCTCCTCACTGTGCCCAGGAAAAAGCTCTGTCTGAACTCTGGAAGAATGAGCTCAGCTCAAGTTCAGCGCAGTCCTGTTCCCTGTCTCCTCTGGGGGCAGCTGCCTCTCTCAGCATGTCTGTCCCACAGGTCCTTCACTTGGCCTGGATCAGAGAAGGGAGAGACCCTGGTCCTTGGTTCACCCAGCCTCCTTTCCCAGCAGCTGATGTGCCCCACCCGGACTTAATCAGGAATGGGTGTGGCAGTCACATCTGGCATCTGCCCATTCCTCCCCAGCTGATGCAGAGCACAGGTGGGGGAACAGGTGCATTGTTCAGAGGCCCCTCTGACACCTGACACCTGGGGCTCAGCCTCACCCCACCGCCTATCATGGTGAGACAGAGCAGTGTGTACCACGACCACACTGTTTTGTGCGCCCTCAGTTCTGGAGTGAGGCTGGAGCCCAAGACCTGCCCTCACCCTGACCTGGGTGACATCACTCGCTGGTGGTGGCAGCCTGCTGACATCATACCCTTGTGTGACCGCAGAGGAGGACCCACACCGGAGCAGAGAATCAGGACCTGAGGCCGTGATGCCAATTCTGGTGCCAGGGCCAAATACCGTGGCTTCCGCTGGTGGGTAGTCCTCTTAATTTTGCCCGAGTCTAGTGAATTCCTTTGAAAATATTAAAAGCGATTTGTAGAACATTTTTACAAATGATACTGAAAAGCTATAAAATCAAGACATCAATCTACAGTATTTGCTCAAGGCAGGTTTTCTCATGTTTAATACCTTCTCTCTGTCATTTTCCTTTCATAATTCCTTTTCATGTAACCCTTAGTGCTGCCAATTTCTCTTTGCAGAAGTTTTTGCCTTCACTAAACCATGCTTTAGAAAAAATAGAATTCAGTTTATTTTACTCTGAAGTTATCCTACCTTAGAAATTTTCTGTAATAAATGAGTAAAAATCAGCATTTTATTCTGAATAAAAATTATAAACAGCTATGAAAAAATAATTTACTAAGAAAAAAAATTAAGACAAAAGCAACATAGCCAGTATTAGGAAAGCTGTGCCCCAAATGTCAATACCTTGTCTGGAAACAAGGAGATGCAGTGTCCTCCCCTTTGTGGTGTTGGCTACAACAAATAATCTGACTAAACTAGAACTGCATGGGGTCTTACATTTGAGGACCAGATCAGAATTTGTTTCTTAGAAATCAGCCTGGTTTGCAGGAATGACCATAGCGCATGATAAATATTTGATTTCGCCCAAATATGAATACAAACAGTTTGTGCATTTAAAAAAATAAAGCGGCTCCCTATAAAGATAAATAAAATGTAGACTATAACCATTTTAGTTTTCCCCTATTGACTTAAAATGGAGGTGGTATCTGGGGGTGAGAAGAAAGGCATTCATCTTTAAAAGCCCTAATACAGTCCATCATATTATAGGAAAAGGTGTGTAGGAAAAAAACAGCCTGATCTCTTCACATATATCAAGCAGTTACATTTTTTCCAATAAAATTACCAATAAAATATCTTACATTTTATGCAATGACGTAGATAAGACACACTTATTGTATTACATAAATGTCGGAAATCAGAACAGTAAAAAAGGAAGAAATCACTAGAAATGTCAGTGTTCAGGCAAGGTCACAGGCACATTTAGTGACCGTTCTTTTAGACATTTACACAGATGCACCCGGACACTGCATGTGTATGCACTGTCTATAAATACCCATCAATTGTGCATCTAATATTGTGTGTAAACACACACACGTAAAAACATGCAAACGCATGGGTTGAGAAACAGAGAAATCTAAGTAAATGGGCTCAAAATGGGAACTATAGCCTTCCCAATGTGTATTTATTTATTTATGCATTTTTAAAAGATTCTTATGTATTTATTAGAAAGAGAGTGTGTGTACAAGCAGGGGAAGGGACAGAAGGAGAGGGAGAAGAAGACACCCAGGAGAGCAGAGAGCCTGATTCCGGGCTCGATCTCAGGATCCTGTGATCATGGCCTGAGCCGAAGGCAGATGCTTAATTGACTGAGTCCCCCAAGTGCCCCTGCCTTTCTGATATATTTAAAAAAGGAATTCAGTATTACCTAATTCCTACCCAACCATCTAAACACTAATTCCATTTTTTTTCGAAATGAAGACACTTTTAATAGAAAAATAAAAGGTTAAATCTTTTGTATTCTTTGAAATTACCACCTTCAAGTATTTTATTCTTTTTTTTCAAATATTTTTTTCTTATATCTCTTCTAGAGCAGTTAGTTGGAAGATCTATATCATGTGGCCCAGGTCATCCTCCACAAAGCAAACCTGCAGTAGGAAGAAGGCATGTTTTAGGAGTAGCGCATTCTTCTTGGGGTCAGTGGCTTTTCTCAGCCTAGGCCGGGATGCAAGCTCCTTCCACAAGCTTCAAAGGCCGCTGTTTGCTTCAACATAAACAGGGCTGATATCAACTTGTTCAAGAGACTGTGGAGTCACTGGCTGTGAATAGGAATGAAGATGAGTGTAATATGTTTTGGACAATATAAGAAAAATTTTATTTTAATCTCTAATTAAATAGATGTGTCTGTTTTTAATGGAAATTAATTTAGTATTCATCGATGGGTAATTAGGATGCTTGCTTTCCATTTTTACGTCAACTTACTTAATGTTAAAGTTGGTGTATCTGAAATTGATTCTTCTTTCTTTCCTAGCCTGTGTGCTGAAATCTCCATCTCTGTGACCTTGTGAAGTGTGTCACCAAGAGCACATCGTTTATTTCTACAAGCCCAGAATTTTGGAAAGTTCACCTATTTTTTTCTCTACATATGACATGTATTGATTTATTAACATTTATGGAGACCCAACAAGCTAATTTCTTTTCAAACATTTGTAGTTTTTTTTTTTTCTTCATAAATTGTACACCCAACCTGGGGCTCAAACTCACAACCCCAAGTTCAAGAGTCACATGCTCTACTGAGCCAGCCAGGTGCCCCAACCTAATTTCTTTTCAGCAAATAACGAATCAAAACCAGCTTAAGTAGAGATACTTACTCTTAGGGTTTATGGAAGGAGATGCATTTCTCATTGGGCACAAAGCCTGGTCGTCATAAAGCAATGCAGGAATTTTCATTGTCTGACTCTGTTGACCTAATAATGAAAAATGCTCTAATGTTCCCTCTGGAATCTTGCTTTTGTCTTCCTTCTGTCCTTCTCAATTCTGTGTAGCACACGCCGAACCGATGAGAATGTTGGATTGCTTCTCTGAGCTGGAGGAAGACCAGGGCCCGTCCATCGGTGTTGCTGTAGAAAGATTAAGACAGGCCCTCCACGGTGACCCAGATAATTTTCCGGAGGGGTCATTAGTATGTAGAACTGCACTCTCCCTCGTCCGCTTCAATCAAGACGTTGTAAAGTCCTGCCAGGTCTCTGGTTCAAGTCAGTAGGAAACGCTCACAGCCACGAGTCTCTGCCGCAGGTGTTCTGGGAAATGGAAGCCCCCTGGCTTCCTGTGATGTTAGAAAGGACAGCGCATTAAAAAGAAAGAAAGAAAGAAAAGAAAAAAAGAAAGGACAGCACAGTGTCTTTTACGGTGTTTCCAGGTATTTCCCTTTGGCTCTGGGTTTAATCTTAAAACTGGAAGATCACAAAAAATGAAAATCCACAAAGGAATATATCGTAGGTGATTTTCTTTCAATTTGCTCCTTCATTGTGATATCTTATTGCATATATATTGGCATTAATAAGTGAAGGACAGGTATTTTACATTTTTCAGAAGAGAAAAAATCAGTTATTACCATGTATTATCAGAGTGAGGTCACAGTAGGAGAGACAAGACCCCCTGACTTTGCTCTGATTGTCCCTTCTCCATGAAGGTCATACCCAACAGAACAGCAGCACGGTCACCGCTCAGAGCTCTACAACCGACCCCAGAGACAACGTCTCCTTCCCCATTTGACTAGGACCTCAGCTCAGCATCAGTGTCACTGGATCTCATCACCTTGAGGTGCCACCATTAGGGTCTCAAATCCATAGTAAATGAGCTTCCTAATGGGATCACTGATGCTCATGGAGTAAGATGAGTTTTCTCAAATTAATCATGGGACTGGGTGTGGTGAAAAAATAATGAATACTGTTTTTTTGAAAATAAATAAATTGGGGGAAAAAAAAAATAAAAGTTTTAACCACAAAAAAAAAAAAAAAAAAAAAAATTAATCATGGGATGCATCTATATAGGATGTCAAGATTTCTTAATGTGACCATATAGAGATGAAAGCCTAAAGACCAAGATTTGGGTCTTCTCTTCCTGCCCCAGGTTCTCATCCATGGAATGTTCCAACTGTCTGTCCTCGTTCCTTGTTACGGCATCTTTGGCTTCTAAGTGAATGTTTCCTTCTCCTGTACTGAAAGAAGCTGATCTGGGACATGTGAGCTCACAGCACTCATTTTCTCAGAGAGATCTGGTGGAACAGGGCTGTGAGCTGTCCTTTCCCCACCACCAGCCCCCAGGGCAGCTGTTGCAAGCCTCCTGTGCAAGGCAAACCTTCCCCTGTGGAGGACGAATGTTCTTCCTGGGAGGGAAGATGCTGCAGCCACGCTGCTCAGTTAGGACTTTTCTTTTCTTTCTTTCTTTCTTTTTTTCTTAATTTCTTTTCAGTGTAACAGTATTCATTGTTTTTGCACCATATCCAGTGTTCCATGCAATCCATGCCCTCCTTAATACCCTCCACCTGGCTCCCCCAACCTCCCACCCCCTGCCCCTTCAAAATCCTCAGATTGTTTTCCAGAGTCCATTGTCTCTCATGGTTCACCTCCCCTTCCAATTTCCCCCAACTCCCTTCTCCTCTCTAACACCCCTTGTCCTCCATGCTATTTGTTATGCTCCACAAATAAGTGAAACCATATGATAATTGACTCTCTGCTTGACTTATTTCACTCAACATCATCTCTTCCAGTCCCGTCCATGTTGCTACAAAAGTTGGGTATTCATCCTTTCTGATGGAGGCATAATACTCCATAGTGTATATGGACCACATCTTCCTTATCCATTCGTCCGTTGAAGGGCATCTTGGTTCTTTCCACAGTTTGGCGTGTGTGGCCATTGCTGCTATAAACATTGGGGTACAGATGGCCCTTCTTTTCACGACATCTGTATCTTTGGAGTAAATGCCCAGTAGTGCAATTGCAGGGTCATAGGGAAGTTCTATTTTTAATTTCTTAAGGAATCTCCACACTGTTCTCCAAAGAGGCTGCACCAACTTGCGTTCCCACCAACAGTGGAAGAGGGTTCCCCTTTCTCCACATCCTCTCCAACACATGTTGTTTCCTGTCTTGCTAATTTTGGCCATTCTAACTGGTGTAAGGTGGTATCTCAATGTGTTTTTTTTTTTAAATAAATTAATTTATTTATTTTCAGAAAAACAGTATTTATTATTTTTTCACCACACCCAGTGCTCCATGCAATCCGTGCCCTCCACAGCAGCACGAGGTGGAGGCCCCGAGGACTGGGACGGTCGGGACGAGACTCGCCCCGGTGGCCGCCTCGAGGGACTCGGCTGACATTGTCACAAGCAGCCGCTCTGCCGGGACTCACTGCGAGTGGGACCGATGCCCACGGCCAACACAGTGCACCCCTGTGTCACTTCCTTCCCGAGTAGAGCCCAGGAGCAGCGGGCAGCCTTCGTGTGGACAAACAGGACAACCGCAGGACATTCACGGACACCAGTTAGCCGTGGGGAAAACTTCAGAACAAAGGTGATGGCCCTGAAGGCACGTAGGGACTCAGCACATCCTCCCTGGGAGGTGACACAAAGCACTCCTTGGTCCACATCAAGAGGGCCAGCCGCTGGCAGCTGTCTGTGCCCCACAGGTGCACAAGGACCTGCCCTCATGATCCTGTTAGAAACGCGCCGGGAGGACACGGCTCTCCTCGGATGTCCAGACCATCATGATTTCATTTCCTCGTCTGTATTTCTGAATCCGCCCGGAGTCCTTCCCGGAAACCAGGTCATCGGGGAGGGCCCCCCGGGTGGATTTACCTTCTGTGAAGGTTCCTAACCCTCCCCTGGTCCTGTGCTTGTCGCATCCCTGGGTCTCAGGGGAGCAGGGAGCACACGCGTCCCCTCCACAGCCCTGCACTGGCAGGGGGTTCTGGGGTCCACACTGAGCTCTAACCCTGCTCCTCTGGGGGCCTCAGGGCTCCTGGCTCTTCCCCAGAATTTGATGCTGTTCCCGCTGCCACGGAGATTCTCCTTCCTGTCATTCCGTCTCAAGGGACATTTTCCTTCCTGGTTTACACTCTCCCCTGGGGGTGCTTTCTGTTAGTCAGGGCTCCCGCCTTCCCTGAAAGTGTGGCTTTGTTTCTGCTGGACACAAACTGATTTGTCGTGCAGCCAAGTTAAACAAGGAGCTGCTTTTAGACACTTTCAGAATTACTCTTTTTCTCTCGGCATTCTGACTGTAATTGTGAAAATTTAGATAACTGCTGACTTTAACAGAAGGCCATGAGGCTTTTGAGGTTTCTAGAGTGATTCCTGGGTCCAATTACCACAGAAGGATGAAGAAAATGGGGAGAAATTGATCTGTTTATTGTGGATAATTTATAGTGGGCAGCGTGTTTTAGGATATCTCCAGTAGATGCCTTCCTGGTCTGTAATAGAGACAGAATGACATTTCTGTTTTCCTAATAAGCCAGTCATTCGCTCAAGTGATCTCTGGGACTACTTACAGATCTCATTAATGTTGGGTACGGGTCTGGGCCCTCACTTTCTGGTGATAGCACAGTTGTCCCTGATATTTCCATCTGGTGTTAACTTCCATTTGTACAGCCAGAGAAATATTTTAGTTATTTTGTCCTTTATTGGGGAGGAATTTAGAATAATAACTCCTTCTCTAATACAGTACTAGCAAATGTTACAAAAAATAGATGAATTCTCTCTTTAAATTACACTGGATTCCCATTGGCATTCCCTCAGTGAGGGTCGGTTATTGTAGTATCCAGTGCTTGGCTGTGCTGATAACAAGCCTTCCTCTTACTCAAAGGAACCAAGACCTCAACCGAAGTTCGGGTCTATACACCATTTTTTTATGTGTGTGTTCACCATGATTCAGCAAGTGCCTACGAACTTCCTCCTAGCTGCTTTTCCAGATGGCTCCCCAAACCATGTCACCTGCTGGTCACAATGGGGGTCTCCTGCCATGTTGAAGAAGATGCTGGTGTAATCACCAGAACATAGGGCAAGTGATGCAGTGTGGCTCATGATACCCAAGTCCACCCCAATCCTAAGCCTGGTTCCTTGAGGATCCCAGTGTGTCTATCCTGCCCTGATGAGGAGGTGAAGGCACATCCCCAGAGAGGGGATTTTGAAGGGAATGATTAGTTTCAGCTGGAGCTACCTGTACTAACTTTTTTGACATAAGGAGGGAACTGGGTTTGAGATAAGTTAAGTATAGACACATAATGTTTGCACTTCTTCTTTTTTGCCTACCTGTGTTTGTAGCCATTACCAATAAACCAATACCACTTACCGTTTAAAATTTTGTTTTTTTCTGCTTAAGTGATTATCTTTGATTCTTCAAAATTCCACTCATCTAGTTCAACTTTAATATCAGGTTTCCTGGCTCAAAGTCAAATACATTTTTTTTTTCTTTGTCCGCATATAGAAGCAACTCCCAAGAGGTTGTGTGTGTGGAAGGCCTTGACAATTAATGGTTACATATTATTCCACTGTTTTTTTCTGGATACTCATTTACCAGTGATAGTTGAGAAACCAGGGCTGTGGTTTCTGCTGTAAACACTTAGAAGGCTCAATCTATTTGGGCTTTGTCTTACGTGTCACTGGCCTTCACTCTGCACAGTCCAAGCAGATACAGCTCTTTCTGCTCTGTGAGTTTCTACGGGGAAAGACAGCCTTGCACAGAACATTGAAAAGTGAAAAGGATGAGAAATGCTGGGAACTAAATACCTCAACCCAGATTGTTCTTTTTAAAGATGTACAATTGCAAGCTCAGGGCAAAGAAAAGAAGAAAAAGATGTTTATATTACAACTTTTCTCACTGACCTTAAGCAGGCCAAAATATGGGTTAAATTTGTGAGACCATTTAAAACTTTCTCTTTAGGGGAAGCCTGGGTGGCTCAGTCAGTTAACCGAGGGACTCTGTTTCAGCTCAGGTCATGATCTCGGGGTCATGGGATCGAACCCTGAGTCAGGCTCTATGCTCAATGGGGAATCTGTTGGGAGATTCCCTCTCCTGCTCCCTCTGCCCCTCTTGCCTCTCTAAAATAAGTAAATAAATAAATAAATAAACCTAAGAAAAAAAGGAAAAAACCCAACAACTTTCTCATTGAACCTCATTGAATTCTCATTGAACAACTTAAGATTTCTAAGATTTCTAGAGATCTGGTCTATCACGTACA